>NC_088884.1:139460418-140079168 GCF_037157495.1 Lathamus discolor | reverse complement strand
AGGGCCGTCAGAGGAGTAAAAAGCTTTCATCTGAAACCAGCTGTTTAAACAGTTTACCCGACAGCGCAGCATTCATTGCTGAGCTGCATGCCCGCTGCTCACCTCTACAGTCGGCTGCTGGCAGGGGAAGGCAGTAAAATGCAGACATCTTCCCTGCGGAACAGTAGCAAAGCACATCGAAAGGCACTTGACTGAGGATTTCCTGAAATGGAAAAGATAAAAGAGGCTTTTAAAAAACATCTCGTTCTATCAGAATAGACACCAAGGTCAGGCAGTAATAGTGAAGGTGCAGTGTTTAGAACAAAAAACAATTATTCGATTTAACATTTGAAATGCAACATTGAAGGCATTCGATCATCATATTAAATACTCACTAGCTAAGCCTACTGAGGAGGCATGAGTGTCCATTTTTGCAGGTTGCTGTTCCTCTATGAAGACTTTACTGAGCATCATGTAACTTCTCAAAGTAACCACCCAGGCTCTCCATGATGCCTATAGTGTTCAGTTTCTCTAAGACTACACGTTGTGCTACTCCTACAGCCTCGGTTTTCAGTTGTGCTACTCCTACAGCCTCGGTTTTCAGCACGGAAGACCCTCAGTTTTTCTGTTCTGAGGCTACAGACTGCACTCCGTGACTCCTGCATTAAAGCAGCATTCGACTGAAATCTAGGTTACATAAATGAATGGTGGAATGCTGTATGGCGACACCTGAGCAAGCTATAAATGAACACATTTCGCTTTGGCTAAGTGAGTCTTCTCAGCTTTACAACGTCTTCTGATTTGAATTACCTTTTTTACAGGTATCTTTTATGGCACTGTACTAAGTGCAAACATACTTTTGGGCATGAGAGCAATCCTCAAGACCCTTCTCTGATCCACAAACACCATGGTTTACAGGAAGGGAGAAACCCTACAGCAGCTTCCCCTCTACGTGACCCAGAACATGTGTTGCACTCCACAAAATCTGCTGAAGTACCTAAAACATACAGATAACTGCATTTTCTCCAGGCATATAAATCTGTTTTCAGCATTTCAGGACCTCCTCTCTGCTGGTGTGTACCTCCCAGCTGACCACAACTGATACTTGCAAATTAGGGATCTATCTCCTCACCTTATTTTCCCAAGAAGCAGGGTCTGGTGGTGGAGTGCAGAGCACTCCTGCTTCACACCTCCACCATATTGCATCGCAGACTTTTACCTGCAGGTTCCTTTCCCTAATTTAATAGCCTGTTTTCAGGGACTCCTTCAGGAGCTGTTAAAAGCTGATAATCTAGTCTCTGGTACCCTGTAGCACCCTTCTGTGCAGAGGCTGACGATACTTAATAGACTGTATATTCCCCAGTCTGAGGACTAATACTCACTTAACCATCCAGGAAAGAAAAAAACCTGTTGTACCCAATCATTATCAATATGCCAACAGTAAATGAAAAGGTTGAATCATGCATACTTTTAATTAAAATACAGGCCTCTCCTACCTTTGCCACTCACAGTATCTATCCCAGCAACATTCAGTAGTATGTTACAGACAGACATCTTGAAGGGAACTATAGAAATATTTGGAAAATAAGACTAAAGTATCCCGCTTTTCTTTCAACATTTCCTGTTACAGTAAGTTTGCTGCTGCTAGAACAGACTACAAGTATATTGAGCTTAATAATTTTCTCTAAGGACCTTAAATCTTGGTATACAATCAGAAGATTTTTTATTGAAAACAAACAACTGAAATGGCCCATTAGGACAGTTAGCCCAGAACCCTGCCTTGCCAGGTTCATTGCTTACAGTCAGGACCAGCAGTATAATGCAATTACATGGCTGTGTACTGTGCGGCATTTTAGGAAAATATATCTGATCATATGTCTGTTTTTCTCTGGTAAAAAGAGCTTGTGGACAGCTTGATGGCAGGATATGGCTGGTCTTTGTGTGCGGCGATAGCCAGACTAATGGTAAGGATTAAAGTCTGTAATTGCCTGTGATTTTATTTGGTTTTGAGTAACATTTTGAATAATTTTTCTATCTAAGTGGCCTGTATTTGCCCATACCTATTCAACTGTTGTAGTGTTTGTTGGCAGGGTTTTGGCCCATTTCCAGGGATGGACATAATTTTGGGGGAAAATATGTACCTGTCACTGTTACCAATAAATAGCCCTGGCAGAGTATACAGGCAGGGGTTGTATGTTTTATACATACACCCAGAGAAGACCCTGGCCCATTTAATTTACTTATGTTGACAGTCATTTTCCCATACAGTCTTTTATAAACACCAGAAAGGAGTAATTTCTTCTTAGCCTGATTGTCTCATTTTGAGTCCCTTTTGAAAGGTTATTAGGTAAAAGCCTTGGGCCAAAGAATTTCCTACCATGCAGTCAAACATCCAGGAGAAACTAATTCCATTCTGATGGAATCAGAGTTTAGAATATGAATAAGATTTCATTTGGTTATAGCTTTTGTAAAAAAAAAAAATAAAAAAAAAAAAAGGCAGAAAAAGCCTTAATTAGTACAGTAATTATTAGGATATCGAGCAATGTGGATCTTACGCAGGAAATTTCTCTTATGCTGGGAAATTTCTTTTGAAACCAACAGGAGCTGTGTAGAGTTGATAGAGTTGATTTCCCCAGTTAAAATGTCCCCTTGATAAAGCCACTCTGAGCCGAGTGCATGACATGGCTATGGAGAAAAAGGGCCAGAATACAGGGTTTGTATTATCACTACAGCTTCTTAGTTTCAGTAATAGGCAAGAGCCATGTTTGCCCAAGATTAGTCAGAAGGTGCCTGTGTATTAGTCTCATTGATAACTCACAGGCTAGGTAGTCTATACTGCTAAATCAGAATGGATTAAGCAGTATGACTAAGTCCAAATGACCAAACAACTTGTGCCCACACTGCTTTCTGACTCCTGTACAGATTCACCTTGGAGAAAGTTAATGGAGCAACCTAAAGCAAAAGCAAGAAACAAAGGAGGAGTGTGGATCAACTACCACAGCTGCTTAAATTAATTTTCTGAATCTGTTTTATTAAACAGTTTAAATGCCCCCTCAATTTCTGATGCAATGAGAAATGATAGTGTAAAATTATCACATGAATCTGTATCATTCATATTTATATTTTCTATCCTGGTTCAAGGTGCACATAATGCTTTCAACATAACCTTACTTAGGGACTCCTGCATGAGTATGTGGGATGGACTGCAGAGAGTAGCTAGGAGTCTGTGACTTCCCTAAATAGGCAGGAAAAGGATCTTTGCAGATAGGTCTTCAAATTCAGACTGTCGTGGCATTTTGTTAGGATGTGTTTCAGCAGCCTCATTAACAGCTGTGATATTAAGGCACAGGGGTGCTGTCGTACATGCTCATCTAATGACATCAGTAGCACAAAAGGAGAGAAATTGAGCTTCCTCATCCATGGGTTCTTGCTGTAGTTTAGAATGTAACTCAAACTCTATTTCATCTAGAAAAATATTTGTCTTTTGTAGTTGCTTTTACTTTTAGACTGATAAACACACTGAACTGTGTGGTGATTTTGTTACCTAGACAAATATCTACAAGGGACAAGTATGAAACCACTAAACTGATTTTCACTTATGATTTTAAAACAAGATTTCACAGTCAGTCTCTGGAGGCAAGATCTAACCAAAGATCAATCCCAAGTCACTTGACGGTTTGGTATTAGCCTTAGGAGGTTTATTCTTCATAAAATAAAGCTCTATTTTGATACCAGATGTTAATGCCTTTATGCAAGCTGATCTCAGCTGATAGCATTACTGAAAAAGCTTTTAGCAGCTGGTAGAAATTGAAGCACTATCTCTATTTGTGTATAACTAATAAATACAGTAGACATTGTTTAAAGTATTTCTCAAACGAGATGGCTTGATACTCAATACTCACATAGGAAAGAAAAACTATTCACACTGACCTCCAGAGCAGAATAAAATGAGATGACTAGTGACAGAACAAGCTAGGTTCATGAAAACAATCTTTGAATATTATGGGTTGAATATAAAGAACGCACAGAACAGATAAAATCCAAAATGCGACACTGTATTTCTATTCACTGGGTATCAATGTGCCCCTTTTATTGGTTGTTCAGAATCCAAAGAAGTCGTGATTAGATGGCATGAGTGTTCCATTTTCAAAATAATAGATAAATAGCATGAAAGTCCTCTTAAGAGTTTAAGAAGAAATCCCCCCGCACTATTTCTGGTTCCTAGTAAACTTCGCTGTTCTTTGAGAAATACCATTCCTTCAAGATATCATGCAATTCTACATTTGCAAATGCCAGAAATACTCGGATGCCAACACCACTGAAAACCTCCTTCAATATATTAAATACTTCTCCTAACTACCCTTCTTGTCAAATATTATTCACTATTCATTTCCAATGACCTTTTTGCAGTGTTAGATCAGTCTATACTTTAAACAAGAAGAATCATAGTGTGAGGTTCTCCAATGAAATTTCATGAGATAATTATACAAGAAATTATGAACAGAACTTACCACTACTGTTTTGTGATCATCATCATTCTGTACTTTACTGCTTTTGTTATCGCTACCTTGAAAGGCCTCAAATGGCCCTTTTGAGACATTGCTGAATGCTGCACTTCCTCAGATTGAAAGAAGTCTTTTTTTCCCCCTTTTCTTCCTGGGCTTTTGCAGTCTGAGGTCCTGGCTGACATGAGCGGGGTCATATCATCCCAGTTAAGCACACTTGTAAGTGTTTACTGAAAAAAATACAGATGTAGTGTCCTGTTCAGTTTTCAAGAACAATGAATAGACACAATCCAGTTCCTGAGCAATTAGAAATATGTGTTAACATGAGCAAACTTACTTGAAAGGCATGGTAGGAAGTTACTATTCCAGTACACATGGAATACAAATTATCAGATTTTAATGCTCTAAATCTTCATTAAATCTAGCCCTGAGAAAACTGCAGAAACAGGAAGTTTGCCCAGGCTTCTTCACCCGTTTACTATGTAAGAGGTCTTACTAACTCCAGAATTCCAAGATGTGTTTCAGAAATAAGCTTACTAGTGACTTGATCTGTTATTGAGGTTATGCTCCCCAGTTTGTTTATTCACTGGGGTTCAGTGGGAGGAAGACTTGAACTGCATCTGATACGATGTCCTTATCACAACAGAATAAATCATGAGGTTTTCCACCACTGACAGGGACATAATGAAAATAGATCTGTCTTCTGACCTTGCTATCTCTTGTAGAGCAAGATATCTTCAGAAGAGATGAGAAACCACAGCTCATTTTTTTGGCATAACGTAATATATTTGATCACTAACCATGCCTTTCCCTTTAGCTACTATTTGGTCCTCCATTCTCATTTTTATCTGTTCTGCAGCATTTCATCTGTTCTCTGGGCCATGCACTGGTACACAGCATATTGTCCCATTAAAAGGATATAAAATACATATGTGTCTTCATGATGGGCATGTATTTGACCAAGTAAAGAGGACAAAGCTGTTAATTCTCTTATGCTATATTTTTTTTCCATGTATTGAATGCCTGTTTTGAAATATATTTGATTTGGAGGCAAAAATACTTAAGGAATAGAAATGCATTAATTTGATGATATAGTAATAAATCTAATATGAATCAGAAGTTCGAATCAGAAGACAGATCTATATGTTCTTATTTATATTATTTTAAACTCATCTGCATTTCACTTTTGAATTATTATTTTCCAATTTTATTGCTAAGTGATAAATCCTCTGATAAGCACTATGCAAAGCCAAGACAAATACATATTTGATTGACACAAGTTTTATTTTCTTGCATGAGATGATTCTCACAGGTGAAAAGAATTAGATTTTATGATTTATGCCTGAGGCACCGCTGGTTTAAAAGGGTTGTAAAATAGTCTGCTCACATTGAATAGTTAGAAGTGTACACTGCCACTATAGGACAGTAAGGTCACTAGCAAATGTTATCAATATTCATATTTGTTCTGGAAAAATATTTTTATTTATTTCTTTTAAGCCCAGGTCTTCATAAAAGCAGGTGCACTAGAAAAATATTCTTGAGGAAGCAGGTTTTACATGGGACTGTAGTCAGCTGGGCAGTCAGACCTGTTACTGTTTATCATGTTGCTATACAGTTCTGACAGCATCCTTATCTTGACCATAGACAACTCCAGGAAGTTTGTACCATGTTAACTGAGTGAATAATTGGTGCCCTGTCCACACCTTTTTGCAGATTTCAAGAGGCCAAGCTCCATGACCTAGTCTCTTCAAATTTCAGGCTTCTAGTTTAGCTGTACTTCCCATGCTACTGCAGAAAGGCTGATCTTGGGATTACAGCTGATGGACAAAGTTCTGGCTTGCTTGGCTTGGGTGGTGCCCAAAATAGGTTCAAAAAAGAGGACAATGACTGGGACATTACCTTTGAAAAGATTCAATGACGTTGGAGAGACTGGTGTTTGGAAATTCAGATGACTGCCAAGATTTTACCTTGTGCTTGGAGACAGCACTGACAGACCTTTCTTCTGCCTGATGATTTCTATTGTAAACACTTGCAAGCGGCTTTCATTTCCAGCTCCAAAGTGGGGGCAAGGTTTTAGGGAAATTTTACCCATTTGACTATGGCATCTCATTTTAGTCGCAGAACCTCAGAGAAGCTTTTTTCCAGACACCTCACAAAATGGTTTTCCCTCAGAAATTGCAGAGTACACTTTTGCTTAGAGATTATTAAAAAAAAAAAAAAGCACACAAGTATTTATTTTCCATCTGTTTGAATAACAACTTGTGATGGAGAAACATTTTTTTCTCTAAAAAATTGATAATTATTTGGAATTTTAATGTATCAGCACTATCAGCATTTTTCTTCAGATAACAATAAAAATAACCGCAGATTCAAGGGATGCGGTAAACACCACTGAAAACTTCTTTGTTTTGTGGATATGCTCACAGTGTCCTTTAAACCAAAACAATCATGTCTGATGCTGTTTCATGCCTTCCAACGAATGGATAAACTTAACTGAAACTCTTTAAGGATGATTCAAAGAGAGTTTCTCTTTAACATCCCATGAGGAACCATCAGTGTTGTCAAGCTGCATAAACTTACTAAACTGCATTTTAAGAATATTTAGATGTTTTAATTCCACTCTTCTCACTGAGCTGTTGCAGATTCCGATTGCCTGGTTGGGAGCCTGCTTCTTTTTTCTACTCTAAATACATGAATAGCATTTATCAACTTCAACTTAACTAATTGCATGCCTGTCCTGTTGTTACCTAACAAATACAGAGCATCTTTTATCTTCTCTCAAAATCAGCTATTCCCCTGAAGAATACAACTCTCCATACTTCTGCCTCAGTTCCTTTTTCTTGAACTTCTCTTGCCAGAACTGTATAGTATGCTCTAGATGAGGTTTCATTTGTGCCAATACAAGGACAACAATATTTCCCTATTTCTTCTTATTGCCCAGAGGATCACATTTATCCCTCACATTACCTATCATTCTGACAGCTCTCCTATTCATGCTTTGGCAGTCTGGTAACTCCAGCTCCACCTAGGTTAATGCCAGATGTTGCTTCTTTGCATTAGCAGTTTTCTTGAGACCAAATGGTTCTGATTTTGCATTTAGTACTACTGAATTTGATCTTGTTTCTATTTCTCAAGCCCTTAAGACATCCAGATTTATTCTGCATGATAAAGCAATCTATTTGTCTTGGAGATGCCTCCGATCTTTGCAACACTGCAGATAACCGTATCTCCATACTAATACCTATGCCATAATGCAGTCATGAGCACAATGAACAAGAATAGTCTTGCAATTTATCTTCAAGGAACTACATTAGTAAGGACCCATCAGTCTTTCAATCTTTGCCATCTTTGCCAGAGCCAGTTTTTTACTTACCCCTATAACCCTTCTTCTCCATTTCCAACAGCAGTGCCGCGTAGCACCATGCCATTTGTTTAACTGATGAGATAGCTAAAATCAACTACATTTCCTTTATATAGAAAACCAACTCAATTTGATACGTTTCATAAACAGATACTGACTTTTACCTGATTTACAAGTTAATTATTTTATTTTTAATTGAATGTTACATTAAGAAATATCATCTGTTATGTGTATTTCTCCAGCATGTATCAATTCAGACTGATGTGGCATTGGTGGCAACAGTAGCAACCTCCCTGTCTTCTCTTCCAGCAGCCTACACTTCCAAAAACTGAGATTATTTTCCTCCTGGCATTTTTAAGAGACTTGGGATGGGACTAGAGAAATCCTGCTATAGCATATATAATTTTTATTTTCTTATTTCACCTTGACTTAAGTTCATCTGTGCAGCTAACCTCATTAATCATTTACTTAATTTATTTATGGATATTCTTGGAAAATATAAAAAGCTTAGACAAATATCTTCTGTTTACTCCTTAATATTTTTTAAACCATATCAACTTGCAATTGCTCAGTCCAGGGTTATTTTCAAGAATGGGTTATTGTACAATACTTTTATTATTTCCAGACCCAAGGCTGATGTAGCAGCTCAGCTTGTTGATGCTGTATTGATGAAGAAGTGAGCTATAACACTTTGGAATAGATGCACTGTATGGTTACAGATAACCTGAATTCTTTCATCTGTATCTTAGAAATAAACATTTTTCATAATGATGAAATTCTTGAGAACATTTATTCTGTTATTAACTTCACTGTTACTCATCACTTTAATTTCTATGATTCCTTAAAAGCCTTATCCTTCATTACCCCACAACAACCACGCCTTCTATTCCATCATGTATTTGTTATCCTGAAAATGGTGGATGTCACACCTATCACTAGTTGTTCCAGTTTCTTCATTTTTGCTGCTTAAGACCCTCACTTTTCACAGAATCATACAGGTAACGATTGGAAGGGATCTCACGGGCCAGGTGCTCCAGCCTCTCCCTTGAAGCATGACCATAGCTGAGACTTGAAAACCTCCAAGGATGCCAATTCCGCTACCTCTGAACAATACAATGCTGCATGGGAATTATTCTCTCATTTCTTATTGTCCATCTTCCATTTCTCAAGCACATTCCTGCCTCTAAGCCCACTACCTGCTACACTGTTCTTCTTACACTTCAACTTTCTCCCAATTGATATTCTTTTATCTATGTTAATATATCAATTTTTCTGGCTTTTTTTCTACTTGTGCTAAAATTAGCGTGCAAATTACATCCTTCCCTTTTAATTTGTCCTATTTTAGTTTTTATCCACCCTGCCAGTCTTAATGCTAGAATGCTGCTTAAAATCCCTAACATGAATGACTCTTAGTGGCCAAACATTGTTGTATCTTTTCTACCCCATTCAACCCAACTATAACTGCTGAGGACATCTTCTCATAGCTTCTGCCTCCCCAGTGTGCTATTAGAGGAATTATATTGAGCACTGCCTATATTCCCTTTTCTGTAAGCATCTTTCCTAGGATATCAATCACCCACAAAGTCACTGAATTTTGTTGTAATAGGTGAACTTCCAGAACTTTCTTCTGGCTTCTGTCAGAACTACTTTAAATTTTACACCTGCACATTGGTTTTTATGCAGACAAATGATTCTGAAGAAATCACATGAAAGTTTGTCAGACTTTTTAATATCTGAAGGCTTTTAATAAAGAACTTCTCCCTACTGTCATCCATGAAGATTAAAACAAAGGTGCCAGGCAAGAACTTTTCATACTGGTCTTGGACAAACTGTAATGTAAAGTAATTTTATTTAAGACAAAGATTTTTTTTTCTTTCTTTTTTTTTAATCTCTGTTTTATCTTTTGATTAGGAAAATTAAATCAAGGACATTTGCTTACTTTTCAGAAGTGTGTAACTCGTAAAAAATCCTATCATCCAGAATAAATGGTATAACTCGCCAAAAGTCACATTAAATCTCAGTGAAGAAGTGAAGACAATTTTCTGCAGACATGCCCTGAATTCCCTGTGCTTCTCTTCCTATGCCATTGACTGATACACCATTTACCATTATACTTCAGAAGCTGTCATCCATGTCAATAATCTTGCTCTCATTTAACTCTTCATTTTACTTGTGACCAACTCTAGATTGCTTATAATTTCCTTTCTATAATGTCAGATATTTCCCTTGAACCCTAACTCTCCTGTATTTTACCTTCCTAATAAGGTAATTACTAGTGGCTATATATAAGCAACCAAAGACTGCCAAAGAAGAAATGTAAGATAGCTCTTTTCTGCAAAAGTCATAACATGGAACGCTGAATTCAATAAGAAGTTATGAGCCTCAAAGAATACACTTCCATTACCAGTCGTTGTGGTCAATATATGAATCGGAAGCATTATGACTGAGTGAGAAACTTATCCTTGACTTATCAGTAGACTATCTGACTAATTGGTATCCTTGAGGATTTTTATATCTCAGTAAGAACATTTTCTAGGATATGGGCAGCTTGATTTCATTCAATTTCACGCCACTTCAGCACATGATTAGATCAGATTTAAATGGATGGACTTTACCTATGACTGTTAGGAAGGACAAATCTAATTAACCTGATTGTCTTTCCATGTATTCTTTATCTTTTCTAAGTTCTAAGCTTTTATTGATTATCAGTGGCCACAAAATCCAGTTGGATAAAATATGCATATACTTTTTTTTGGGGCAATGATTATAAACCTAGATTAATCTAATTAAATTATTCAGAATAAAATAAAAAATAGAGGGATTAATCACCTAACTGGAACCCTTGGAACATTTCCCTCCTATTTCTGGATTTGGATATGCTGTGAATGAATAAACACCAAGTAAAAATACCTCAAAAAAAAAAAAAAAAGGCAATAAAATGTCTACAGAAGACGTCAGTCCTCTCTATTTAAACAACTTAATACCAAAAGTTAAAAATATTTCCACATATCCCTATCATGTAATCATCCATTCAGTTTTCTGTGACTGAACTTCTGTATGGCAGTACACAAAGAACATAGAAAGTTACTGATTTCAGAGTTTATCTGTACTACAAAGCACTTTTGAAAATTCAGCACCTGAGGTATGTGGTAAAAGATCAAGAATAATACATGTAATGTAATAAATGAGACCACTGAAACCTACCATGGTTAGGAGGACCTACTTGTTTGTGTAAAAACTGCCCAAAATCAAAGCTTCTCTCTGAAGCCTCCTCTAATTTTAATAAAGATTTCTATATATACCTGTGAAATATTTACTTTCTAGGTACTTTTGCAATGATCTTAAGAGTGCAGACGATACTGACAGACATGAACAAACATCTAAAGATGCTTGTGGCTGAAACTAAAGGCAGCTTCAGAGGTGCAGAGAACAAAATATGTGTTGCCCACACTGCTGTAGTTGTGAGAAAAGTTTTGTATGTGAACGAGGTGGAATTCCCCACATTGTGCCTGGTACTCTTACATCAGAGGAAGCCTTTTGCGTGTGTCACCTTCCAATAAAAGCAGAAAATTTCTTGGTGGTTCATTTTCATTCAGCCTGCAATCCTAATTATTTACCTGCAAACAGCTGTTATGCTGAATGAGTAGCAAAAATGTAACCCTGTTCATGAATAATTCTGCTGAAAAAGACTGGACCAGAAATCATAAAGTTACTAGTCTTCAGTTATTAGTGCAGTACCATGTCAAGTGTTACCCTTGCCAAACTGTGGTTTTTGCTCAGTTCATGTGTAACAGTGTTTCAGAAAGGGAATATTTCTTTGCACGCTTCTATACATACATACAGCTAACATTCTCTGCATCGCACACTGAACTTCTCCTTGGGAAAGCTCTCAGCTTTGGGATTTTGCCCCTTGTCCTCTTTTTATAACCTCACTGTAGCCTGCGATTATAAGAGAAAAGGAGCCTTTTACCAACAAGCTCAGTAGAGTGTTCAGTATTGATCCATATGCTGCCAAATACTTCTTCAAGCTTGCAAGAGGATGCTTATAAATCTTTCTTGCTGCAGTATTTCTAATAAGGCAGTACAGGTAGTCGAAAATTCACATCTATAATTCACCAAGTTCTTCCATTTGTTGATACGGTCTCTTGCTGCAGAATTCTAAAATCTTCCTAACCTGTCTTGCACTTATTAAAAGAACACTTGTCCAGATTTCTTTCCATTCTTGAGTTTCCAAAATTTTTAATGTCCTCAGTGGCTTGGACATTGCAAATAAAATACATTGGTAAGGCTGCTCTCTGATCCAAACACATGCCAAGCCTTGCGCCATACCACCAATCTTTAAAAAATATGTATAAATTTATCATAGTTCTTTTTATCATCTTAAGCTTACATTTGTGGCTTCTGTGTCTTAATAACACAGAGATATAACAAAATGCTGCAAGTTATGAAAATGCTGACACAAAATGCAACTGGAAGGAATTTGCACATTTTCTAAAAGGTTGTAGTTTGTTTTTTTCACTGGTTTGGCAGGCACTCAGTGATTAAAGGGGGTAATCCTTCCAGGAAGGGTGAGTAAATGGAAACTCCAGCTGTGAGGGCAAAGAAAGAAGACCATGTTTGATATTGCTACACACCATTGAGCAAAAATCACACACAAAAAAATATGGTAGAGAGAGACAGAAGACTTCTGTTTCTTTTTCTGAAAAATGTAATGGGCATTGACCCGATGTCCTTTATTGTTTCTTGAGATTTGGACAGCCAGATTGAGATAACCACAAACAAGAACCAAATTGTTCTTTACAACTTTGCATAAAAACTTATTTTAGCTTTGCGTTATACACTACTGATACAAATAATGGAGCTAGTTTGGCTCTGAGGAACAGCAATACTATCGACCTTGGAGGAATGTTCTCTTTTTTATTCGAAATAAATGAAAACTGTATAAAGATGTTAGCAACAGTATCTTCTTTCAAATCAAGAAAGGCAAAATAGATAAATCATTATCTAAACCTCAAGTGCCCCATGCTGCTCGGTGGTGAACACCACCTAAACAATATTACATCAGCTTCTGTTAAAATGATTGAGAAGTAAGGCCACCAGACTCTACAAAAGATTTCATGCTTCTCATGGTGATGCTTTTAAAAAGACAAAAAAAAGTTCAAATTTAAAACAACCTATAATGCAAAATACTGGTTCTATAAAATATTTATTATGGCTGTCAAGATTTGTTTAATAATAATTGTTGTTTATAAAATATTTCCATAGTGTCTGTAATGATGTTCTCAGTAATTAGTCTGAAACACCATAAAAGCCTCCTTCTTCTTCAGATAGTAAAACTGGCTTCAAATTACATATGAAGTTTTGCATACGATTTCATCTGAAAACACATAGTGAATAAGAAGGAAAGCAGCAATGGGGACTCTGGAGTTGTGGATTCCATTTCCAGCCCAGTTACGCTGCTGCTTGTGTGCCTACAATTAAGTTACTAACCTTTTTTACCCAAAACCTTCTTTGAACATCTAATAGTGATGTTGTGAGCATTAGTAAACTTGCACTGTGTCTGGAGAATCTCAGACAGAGCTAAGAACATTGAAAGCATTGCCTATTTTGTTTCATACATTTCTAAAATATGTGATTTTTTTTAGAGACATACTAAGGTGTTTTATGTTTGGATTGTTTGGGGTTTTTTTTCCTCCTAAAACTTCAAAGCAGGCTGTACTAGTACTAGTGGAAGTAGGTGTATATATTTGGGCCCAAAATGTCAAAATATATCCCTTTGCATTCATCATTTTTTAAATTAAGAGAGAACTGATCCTGATATTGCTACTGCCAATAATTCTCTGATAGGCTTATTAAATTTCCAGGGGTGTGTGTGTGTGTGTGTGTGTGTGTGTGTGTGTGTGTGTGTGAATAAAGAGATGTGTTAGTAACAGTTTCAGATGTTTGTGCTGATCTTGTTGGACTGCCAAAAAGGAGAAATGGGACTACATTGCTAATGAGGTACATAAGTCCTCAGCAATTACACTGATATTCTTCTAAACATCTGAACTATCAGTCATCTATGAAAGCAAACTGGTGCCTTGATGGTCCAGAAGAATCCCCTTACAACTGTTGGAAACCAAATCATTAATAACATGGGAATCAATTTCTGCTCTTCCCCTCTGCACAATCAGCAATATTATAGCAGAGGAGAATTGGGAAAGGGAGAAGCTAATAGCTGACACTTGATTTCTTAAGATATAATTTAATGTCTTCTCTAAAGTTA
The DNA here is from genome assembly GCF_037157495.1 of Lathamus discolor. NCBI lineage: Eukaryota > Metazoa > Chordata > Aves > Psittaciformes > Psittacidae > Lathamus > Lathamus discolor. The sequence continues at coordinate 140,065,058 of NC_088884.1, read as the reverse complement.
AAGTGAACAGTAGCATGGTCTGAATTGCTCAACAGAAGAGACTGTATAAAACACGAACTGACAACAGATGCAGAACAAAGGTGAAGGGAAAAGTCTAGAAAGGAAAAATTGATATAAACCAGAGGGGACTGTTTGGCTGCAAAGGGCCAAGTATGATGTTCTGTATTAACTTTTCTAAAGTAAGCACCTTTTAAACCATTAACTTTTTTTTTGGACAAACAGTGGTTTAGCATTGTATTTAAATGAAATTAAGGGAAATATGTGAAAGAAAATTTTGCTAAAAGGAAATACAAACTTAAGTGTTATGACTGACAGATAGCAAACCATACTCTAGAAATCAATGCGTTGCATGTGTATGTATTCAGTCCATCCTTAATTACAAATGTTAAGAAATGAATAAGCATTCCTGATGAAGACATGGATTTGCCAACTTAGGTCCGTTTAAAAAATACATGATCTTGAAGGCTGATAAATTTTTTTCACTTGTGACATTCCAGTTTGACAGTCTGAAACATCTGGTCTTTAATGTGTATTTACACATTTCAGTTGCATCTAGATAAATCTTGTGGACATATCAATATTTTATTTTTGTAATAAAATAATCTGGTAATGGTTAAACTTGATTTACAAAGTAAATCATATATATATATATGCAAAGCCTTAATTTTTGTTTAGCATAAATGTTCAGGTTTTTTATTGCACATTTGATCAGACACAGCAGACACACAGAGAGTCCCAATTCTGTGGAGCTTTTTACTTGAGTTTCCTCAACCTGTAGAAAAAATGGTCCCAAACCAGCAGGTAGTTCTTACACCTACTTCACAGCCACTTTAGTGAGAGATGAATGGCTGGGAAAAGAATTGGAAAATCAGTTTCTGCATCTTCAGTTTCAAAAGCGTTAGCTCGCTGAAAGGCTTAGTTTATGTGTAACTGTTATGCTATCACAATCCCAACTCTTCTTTTGCTCCCTCCCCGGCAACATACTTCATTACACATTCACTCGCCCGATGTCTTCGCGACTCTCTTCCCACCAATCTTCACTTTTAATCACCATAAGCCAGAAATGAGGGTGATTGTGGATGTTGATTCCAACATCTTTGGTCACAAAACTATGTCTTTCTTGCTGCTACAGAGTAGTTGAAGTTATCTGGGAATTATTAGGAACTGGAGCAGATGGCTTGCTATCCTGGAACCCTTGCTGCCAGAAGGGGGAACCTGCTGCACGTCCTTGAGAGAAACCCCGGAGTACAAACCACATGAGGCTACAGGAGCTAAAAGTCTAAGGTCTCAATCTTGAGGCCCACAGTCTGTTTTCTTCGATACCACTTCAGCCAAGTTATACTAGATTTACAGACTTCCAGCTCAGAACGGAAACATGCTCAGATAGCTATCTGGCACAGGTCATTAAAACAAACAAAAAAACCAGTGTTAAGACAAGGATCAGAAAGGGCTTTATACTACAAGGGCTTTAAACTAGATGAAGGTAGATTGAAATTAGATACCGGGAAGAAGGTCTTTACTGTGAGGGTGGTGAGGCACTGGAACAGGTTGCCCACAGTTGTGGATGCCCCATTCCTGGCAGTGTTCGAGGCCAGGTTGGACAGAGCCTTGGCCAACATGGTGTAGTGTGAGGTGTCCCTGCCCATGGCAGGGGGTTGGAACTAGATGAGCTTTAAGTTCCCTTCCAACCCAAACCATTATATAATTCTGTAATTGAATTATTATATGAACTAACCCTTTCCCAGACCTTGTAAATAGCCTATGCTACATGTTGCAGAGCGAGCAGGAAGCTTCTGCTTCATGCTATCCAACTCGGACATCGGACAATGTTGCTGATGTATCTGTACTTGATTAAAGCTCCCTGGCTTTAGTTTTAATGATTATTCCCCAACGATTTCAGAAACTTATGTCAAAGCTGCTACATGCTAATGTAGTACCATGCATGTCTGGGCACACAGAGCTGGTTTTCCCCTTTTACATCATAGAGAACCCAGTGCGGACGCGAGCCCAGCAGCAGAGATCGCAAAGCACAGCGCCGCACGAAGGGGTGGGTCGGGCCTCCTCCTCAGCGGCCTTGCCCCGGTAGACGGACTCCCGGCCCCCCCGGGACCGCTCCCGCAGCACCTCCCACCCAGGCCACGGGACGCCGGCCGGCGCTGCTGAGAACGTCTCGCCGCCGGGCCTACATTGCCCAGCAGGCCCCGCGGCTTGCTGGAAGTGACGCCTTGTGGTATCCGGTGAGCGTCCGTTGGTGGCGCTGGCGGCGGGTTGCGGGCAGCCGGGCCGGGAGTTTGAGGGGTGGGGTGGCTGTGTCTGTTGTGGTCGTCTCTTAGCTCCAGCTTCAGCTCCAGCTCCAGCTCTAGCTCTAACTGAGGCGCTTCTCTCCAAGCAGGTGCGGCCATGGCGGACTCCACGCATAATGGACGTATGCCGGGCGGGGCCGGTGGCGGAGCTGTGGTAAGGAGCCCCCGGCCAGGGTTTTGTGGGGAAGGGGACGGAGCAGGCCGCGGCGCCGGCCCGACTCTTGCAGGAAACATGAGGGCTCTGGGCCGGCCACGGCGCTTCTCCAGCAGCGCGGGCACCCCTTGTGGTGCCGGGAGGGTCCTGCGCCGATCGCAGTGTGCCCTGGACGAGCAGCGGGACAGCTCTTGCACTTGTGGAGAGCGTGATGTTGCTGCACAGCCGTTCTTGAAAACGTCTGTACCAAAACTAATTCCGTGTAGCTGTATTGTGCAATCAAGACAGGAGATAATGATATGAAGGCGCTTGCAGGTTACTAAGGGTAATTCCTGGTCATTTTCATTTTAATTTTCAATTTCTGATCCTGCCCTAGGAATGCAGAGGACAAGAGCAGTCTTCAAAAGCAGGTTCAAATTCGGAAGAAAGCCCCTTGAGATCTTTATGGTGAAGGGAAGCTGATGCTTTGACTCTTGGGTACCAAATAGCCAAAAGCATGCTGTGTTTCATTAGAGCCTTTCTGGTATGGACACTGTATTAGGACTGGAGAGGGCTGTCGTTAAGGAGAGCTCCACAACAGGAGAGATGCTGGGTTACTGTTAAAAGCTTTCTGTTTTTTGGAGGCCAAGAATATGTAGGCCAAAATGATGCTGTATTCCTTATGACATAGTTATGCCAACTGTGCCTGACCTCTTAATTTTTTGTTTCAGTAAGATTTGTGGAGATTTAGTTACAGGTGTGTGCAGTGTATTTTAAAAGGAACCTTGAAGCAATAGCAGCAAAAGTTAGTGAGATCTAAAGACTTTGCATGATAACATTTTTGAAGCTGGCAGTCTAGTGAGGGTGGTTTGTGTAGAAGAACTATTTCCACAAAAGATTTTACCACTGTATTTGCTTGTATATAAAGGAGCTCTGTGGTTCTGAGGAAGACTACCTATTGTTGTTCATGTTAGCAACATCATATTGAGTCAAGTATCAGAGAACACTTCAAGCTATGATTTGCTTCTATTCAGAATTGGAGACAGACTTTCAGTTTATTGCAGAAGGGAAGAATGTTCAGTGTATGCATATTAGGATAACAACTTCTGTGGGGTTGTTTTTTTTTCTTTTAATGTAGCAATTTCTGATGGCTAACAAGTTGGATACAGCAATGTGGATTTCCCGCTTGTTCACAGTTTACTGCTCAGCTTTATTTGTCCTGCCTCTTCTAGGGTATGTATAGTAATGTTATAAAATTGCATTAATAATTTACGAAGTAACTGCACCTCCTTTTCATAGAGTTATTTTTAATGTAAGGGTAAATTTCTATTGTTCAGCTTACTTGGATACTTTTTGTCAGAATTTATATTGGTTTAAACCACTTTTAGATGCGTTTGGAAAATGTGTTGATAAGCTGTAAAGTAGTGAGTGTCATCTGGATGTCTTCATGTGTAATGATGAAATAATATATTGTTTTACCTGTGGCACTTACAGTAAGTCAGTATTATCAGTTTTTAGTTGTATTTTGGTAACAGTGCTTATATACAATCATAGAAGTACTTCAGGTATTATGCAATTGTGATGCAAGTCTCAAGAGTGGAAGACTTCTGAGCTGGGGCTTGGTTTATATGGTAACATCTCCTCTGATGATTTGCAGGTTGCATGAAGCAGCGAGCTTTTATCAGCGTGCCTTGCTGGCAAATGCTCTCACTAGTGCCCTCCGACTACACCAAAGGCTACCCCACTTCCAGCTTAGCAGGGCGTTTCTGGCCCAGGCTTTGCTGGAGGACAGCTGCCACTACCTGTTGTACTCTCTTATCTTTGTGAATTCCTACCCTGTTACAAGTATCCTTTACTTGTGTGATCCTGGCAATGTCTTTAAACATCTTATACTTGATTCTCTTCATTACTTGTGCCATGATTTGAAAAACTAGTTTGAACTAGAATGTGTTTGCTATTCATAGAACATACTCTATGTAAAATGGGAGAGGCTTATGTTAATTGATCCATATTCAGGTTAATCACCTCTAACTAGTGCAATGCAGTCTCTGGCTACTTAGTTTTTTTTTTTTTCCTGAGACTTCAGTTTGGTGGATTTTACGACCAGCCTCAAGTGATACTTTGAGAAGTTGGTAACTTTATCATTTATTACCAGTACAGGGTTTATATATGATTCCTCAGTGTAAGTAGGACATGCATTATATAGAGAGGAAGTATTCAGCAGTAGTTTTTTCGGATAAGTTATTAAACAGAGTCTGCATAAAAGGATTCTGTGGCTTGTCAAAGGTCATATGCAAGAACTAATTTTTCTTTGTGCCACTCTTAAAAATGTCCCACTTTTAATGTCTCTGGCAGAGGAATGTCTGTGTTATTGCTCCCTAAAATCTGGATGTCTGGCAACTGCATTTTCTTTGGTAAAGAAATGCATTTCTTAATAATCTTATGACAACTTCTATTTGATAGATTTTAAGTAATAACCTCCTTTGTGTCTTTCATGCAGACAGAATGCATTTCAGTAGAAATGCGCTCGTGTATGTTGTACTTTTGCGTACACACACATTTTGAAGTTAATAAAGTGTAGCTAAGAGGTGTAAGAAGCAAAGGGAAGAGTTATAAATAATAAGCATTAGACACATGCATGTCTTAACACAGTATAGGTCATTCCAGCCAACCTGTTGTGAAGGGCCATCAATCTACGGCTTGTGTGTTAGCATAATGTGACAGAGAAATTAAGTACTTGTGCAGTCTATAATTTTCCTTATCGCTTGCTTCAGTGAGTATTTTTCCAGTTCTGCTGTTCTCTTTGCTTCATGCTGCTACATATACAAAGAAAGTTCTTGATGTAAGTATGATATGATGTATGATACCATTCATACTGCTGATATTCTTGGGGTTTATAAGTGGGTTTGAGTTGCAGCTATAGTTTCCTTTAGCTACACTAGGGGAGTTAAGAGTGAAACTGTAGTTTGAAATCTCAGCACAGAGAATCTGAGAAACCTTTTCTGTTGCCCGCCCTTCCCCCTACTTCTGTTACAACTCAATGATATGTTGACACTAATTATTTTTTTCAATTGCTGTTCTTTGAAGGAAACAAAAGCAGTTTAACAGTTAAGTTGAAACTTAAGACATGTCTTTTCAAGCTAAAACATAGCCTGTGAAATTTAATGTTCTATTTCAGTAGTAAAATAACAAACTGCAGGGTGAGGATAGCAAGCAAAGTACTTACCAGTTGGCCCTGCTGCTCAATGAACTGCTTTGTGCAGTTAATGTAACTCCCAGCTTCTCCTGTTCCTAACTAGGCTATCTTGCTACCATAGGTACTTCCTCCTGGTGGGCAGAGCAAGGCTCGTGGCCTTCTCTATGCAGTTAAATCTAAAATGGGTGGGTGAGGAAATTGCAACACCTCATGTTTTTAATTGAACTCTATATAATTATGGAGTTCCAAGTTTACGGTAGTTTTCTTTGGGGTACTAATCTCAATACCTTGAAAGGGTCTAGTCTTAAACTGCTGAAATGAGTTGTAAATTATAATTGTTAGTATTTTGATTTCCTTGTGTTAGAGAAGATAGGTGCAACTTCTATGTTTTCTGGCAATATTATTACTTTTTTCTTTAAAGGCACGAAGTTCAAACAGCCTGCCCTTTCTGAGAAATATTTTGGAGAAACTGAATGCTAATCAACAGAATATTCTGAAATTCATTGCTTGCAATGAAATTTTCCTGATGCCAGCTACGGTTTTTATGCTGTTCAGGTAAGAATTACCATAAATATTTTCAGGATTAGAAACCTTCTACACGTGATTACTTTTTGAAATTGAGTTTTCTGTGGGTCACAGATTTCCATTTGTATGGTTCTGGCTGACCGAAGCTTGAATTTAATTTGTTTGATTCCTAGACTTTTCAAGTTGGTACATCATGAAATCAAAGTGTTCACTCTGATATAACTCGGCACCAAAAAAAACATTCCCTTTCATAGCTTGGGTGACATTGTTGGGTCAAATCAAAGTTTTTCAGGACTGTAACTTGTGTTCTGCAATTTTTGGTAAGTTTAATTTTGGTCAGTGTAATGGAATATTAAGATCTTCAATAAAAGTCTTAATTTTGATGATCAGTTTCTAGAAATTTAAGTTGTGCGGTATTTAATTCTGCTAAAAGTGTGCAAGCAGGAGTTGGTTATGTCCTTTCCTGTGTTACTTCTGACCAGTGACCCTTGTTTCTATTTTTGATTCCATTTGGTTTTATCTGCTCCGCAGCCTGTTGAATTCATTTTGGGGATATTGAGCATATGTGTGTTGGAATCCTTCTGAAGTCAGATAGGCATAACAGTCTGTCTTTTAATATTTGGAAGGGGGGTACGCTTCTTGGAAGTTGATAGAATGCATAATTTGTCTTTATCTTTTGATAAGTCTGCTGAACATTTCAATGCTTCAGCCTAGAACTATTCCATTTCATTTAAGGTCACTTAGCTGACATATACTTTGTATCCAGTATCTGAAACTTTCAAGTGTTTTAAGCTTCTTTTTAGGAGCCCATTTTTTATTCCCTCTCTCCCTCTTTGGATAATTTAGTATGTGAAGTATTGCTTCTTGATAGGTCATCTAGTAGATACTGAAGCTTATAAAAGATCATATACCAAATTTTAAGATCATAAAATGGTTAAATGCAGCTATTGCGAGAATTTGTTCTTTAAACTGGTTTAACATAGTGAATTGCTTGCAGGTACTCTACAGGTGCAGTATTTCCTCTTTCCCCCCTCCTCTAGCTGACTTCTGTTACTTTTATTTTTCCCCCCCTGAGTAAAGATACTGTTCATACTTGAAGGAGCTCTAGTTACTTGAACTGTCATGTTCAAATTCAGAGCTTTTTATATTGTATTATGTAAAGAAACTTAAGTCATTAAAATGAAACTTGTGGTTCTTCTGTGCTTTGCTGTGTATGATCTGTATGCTACTATTCTACAGCACTGTCACATGAAACAGCAGCTTTGTGAAATATCAAAACCTAATTTCAGTGTAGCTGAAGTAGTCGGATATCAGCTTGGCATTAATGTCTCACTACATCTGTAATAGTCTCCTGCCTGTTCTGAGATGTTCTGCAAAAGATACTACAAATATGGTTGAGATATTCAAAGTGCTATGAATAGAGCTGAAAAAAGTTGCTGTAACTGGACTATTTATGTCCACCAGTTTCTGTCCTTGACCAGCAAGCTTTTCTTAATACTGAAGAGGCATTCACCACACTTCTGTAATCCTTTGCCCACTGCCAGAAATGAAACATACCAAAGACTTCTTAAATATAAAATCCATACAAGAACAGCACTTTTTTAACTGCTTCATTGAGCAGTTTTATTCTATAAGTTTCTGCCTTTGTAAGTGTATGGTTATGTGCTTTTTCTTGTCAGTTACATGTAACCTGAACCAATGTGACTCAGTCTAGATGAAGCCCTGTTTCGTTTATTGTTGCTTTTTGGTTTTTGTTGTTTTTTTTTTTGTTTTGTTTTGGTCAGTCTTAAGCTCTACTTCTGTATTCTCTTTCAGTGGGCAAGGGAGTCTGCTCCAGCCATTCATTTACTACAGATTTCTTACATTACGTTATTCTTCTCGGCGAAATCCTTACTGTCGGTAAGCATTAAACTGATTTTGGAAGTTCATGTTTAACTGCATAGTGTTTAGGCATTCAGAAATTTTTAATTCTAAAATGAATGCATAATTCATAATACTAAGTCTCTATAACTACGTGGAATACACCTGGATGCTGGTTCAAGGTTACATTTATTTTGTGTAACTCAATGTTTCTGAAAGATACCACCATCCTTGAATGGGAGCTTACAGAACATGCTTGTGTAATTAAAACTATGCTTTGGAGAATAAAATCTTTCAGTTGTTCTGCAGCCATTTACCAGAAAGATATCCTTATTTTTACATGGCAGGCCTATCTAAGGGTTAGTCTATACATTGACAGGAACTTACGAACTTGTGTTACATTGACAGGAAAAAAACCCCAACAAACTGTGGATGATCTTAACAGGTTCATTACCTCATTTAGGTAATGAACATAATTCATTAGTAACCTTAATTGTAAGGTAATTCATGAATCAGGTTAACTGTGACTGAAATAGAGCCTTATTGATTTTGTTTGAAAGTTGGTCAAGCCAATACTATTGCTTTGAACTCTGAAACCATATATATTTCTATGAGGATTTACTCAAGTTAGTGCTTTCTTGGCATCTTTCTTATTACAAGTATTGCGTAGCATAAAATTTTGTGAACATACTTTCTGGTCTGATCACTATTCTATTAGAAAATGGTTTGCTACAGTAACCAATAAAGTGTTTTTTGCTGCCATGGTATGCAAAGACGGGTCTGACATAAACTTCATCACCTCCTATTCTGTACTGTTTTGTAAGAAATTATTTGTTCCATCTTGGTTCATGTAGTCTTTTTAACAACAACAAAAAATCCTATAAAGGTGCTTTATTACTTCGGTATCTAAAAATAATTTAAATTGTACAATAATAGAACTAGCTTTCAATAGAGCTAGTTTTAAGGGGAACTGGTGTTGTGGGTTGTATATCTCATGTCTGTCTTCTAATGCTTTTAGAGTGCAGAGTTCTTGCATTCTGGCAACAAGCAGCACAAACACACAGTCGCCTCCCAACTCCTTACACTCTTTGATAAAGCATTACCTTTTTTTTTTGTTGTTGTTGTTGTTGGTTGGTTGGGGTTTTTTTCATTGAAGGTGGAATTTTTCTGTTTCTTTGTGTCTGTCCTCAGCTGGAAGCCAATGAACTAAAATTAATTAAAATGTTAATGTTTAAAGGACTAATTCTGAAGCTCTTGCAAGATACAGTAACACTTGAGTTGATCTGAAGAACTTGTTAACTAGAGTGTATGTTGGGGTTTAGAAAAGAAGTGAATTAAAAGATTTAGATTATACTTACTTCTCATAAATTGTGTAGGATTTTTAAACTCCTTAAATCTGATTTTTCAGGACTCTCTTCACCGAGCTGAGGATTGTTGTTGAACACTTAATAATGAAGCCCTCGTGCCCTGTTTTTGTAAGAAGACTATGCCTCAGCAGCATTTCCTTTATAAGCAGATTGGCACCAACTGTTGCATAGCCAAATTTCAGGCACTTGTGTCTTGTGAACATTATGAGCAGCTAGCACTTCTGCTGTTGATTAAAAATTCCTGGTTTTACACTGATCTCACTCCAGGCTGTATAAAAATGTGTATATGCTTTATTGGAGATAATATGAAATTTAGCATATCAAAAGCAAATCATGGAAACTTAAAATTACTGTGCTGTATTGCTAATTGGTGAAAAAAGTAGCTGCATTCTATCTAAAACATGCCCAGTCATACAAAATTAGTTTTTTTAGGAATTGACAGTTGTTTGAGGCTGATTAAATCTTTAAGGTCTGTACTCAGTAGGTTTACGTTAGTTGGAACTATAGCTGCTATAGGATGTCTCCAGTGGATAGCAGTTGGTATACATAACTATGCAGTACATTTTGGACAGTATTCTTCCACTTCCTAAATTTATCTGTAGAACCATTTCATCTAAATTACTATACTCAGTGTAAAATTATGACCCACTTTGAATTTAACAAAAGGGATTAAAATCTATGAAGCTGACATAGTTAACACCTTTTCTGAAGGAGAGGTTATTTTTATTAATACTACTTAAAAAGAACTTTTCCAAGTTTCTACCTTGTGACATAGTCTCACATTTTGTTGTTGGAAGAAGTCTCAAGACTGATCACAGAAAACTCTGCAGTCATCTTGTCATAACAAAATGTTTTACCAAGCCAAATTGCTGACCTGTAGGCTTTCCGACAAAGATTAAATGCTTAAACTTTTAGCCATCTCTTACATGTACTAATCAATGTAAACAAAGTAACTTTTGAAGAATCATTGCAGATTTGTTCTTGTGTCTACACAAATGTGAGACTGCAGTAATTCAAGCATGTCAGCTTTTTAGAAAATTAATCTGTAGCTAGCTCTGTATAAATGGTTATTCCAGTTTCTGAGACTCTCATTGTGATGGGAAATTTGCATAAAGGATTGCACCAGTTTAGGCAGCTTCTGAAACAAATGAGTGTAGGATTTCTTGGCATAAATCCATCCGATGACTGATCTGAAGCCCGTGTCATGACTACAGACGTGAATATTGAGTGCTGATTATGCATTCACCCAGCAGCTGAAAGGTAGGTAGTGGGGGTAAAAAAAATAAAATTAAAAAATCTGTCTGACCACAACTTCTTTCCATAATTCAGGGCAAAGCATTTGCCGACTCTTGTGTAGTTAATGCTAGTATTCTAATTGCATAAAATTAAATGGGTTTCATTGGCCTTTTGTAAACTCCTATAGCACTGTACTTAACTACTGTTCCTTGTTCAGAGAAGTTTTATGTAAAACAGTTTTGAAAACAGTCTTGAAGCAAAGTATTTTTCTGTAACTATTGAATTATCTTGTTTTTGATGTGGTTATTATTCAGACTTTCCAGTTGTATTAGTTTGTTAGATCAGAGCCATGTATTTATAGACTTATTTGGTTTTTGCTCAACCTCTTGGTACTGACAAACCAATTGGTAATTGAATGTGATATTCTTTGACTACTTGTCTTGCTCTCTGAACATGATTAGCTATTTGTAGAACACTTGCACACTGCAGAAGCAACTGCATGCAGTAATGCTCTACGGCTGCTAAAGACTTGCAATGAGATTCACTATATGTATATCCTGTAATTTGAGGATTTTATAAAAACTAAAATTTCTACTGCAATAAAAGGAGTGTTAAATGTAATTTGTCAAGCTCTTCAAGCTTATTTTCTCTCTAACAGAATATACTGATGCTTGAACCTGGAAGTTGAGCAGAATGCTGTACTGTGTGTATGTGTGCATGTTCTTATATTCCCACTCCTGCTTCTGTATTGGGACACAATGTCTTGTGCATTTTAAAATTATTTTATAGGGAATTTTGCCTTCTAAAGTGCAAAAATGTATGACCCTTTCCTTCAAAATTTAACCTGAGGATAAGCACAGCAGCAATGGTGTCTAGTCAGAGCAGAGATCTAGACCTACTTAATACTGTTTCGATTCTTCAGCACTTTCTAGACCTTCTTTGTGTTACACGGTAGATTTTTTTCGAGTGGTGATGTCAGACTTCAGCTTTTTGCACCACTGTGATTTAAAAATTAATTTGATCATTTAAGTTGGTCCCCTCTACTGGGAGTGGAAGACAAATAAATAACTTCAGTAATGAAAGCAAATCATGTTATTTCTGATCAGATTTTTGTGGTCTAAGACTGCTGTTAAGGGTGCAGTCAACTGTTTCTTTAATTGTATACTGTTATTAAATGAGAGGAGTCTAAATTGGATCTGATGTATTGCAACTGTAACTGAAGGATGCTAAGTTGAGATCCAACTCTGAATTCGCAAGGAGGATTAAAAGGAATATGTGAATGAGATTTCAGTAAGTAGAGAGTTGGAAGACAGTGCCATGAAGTAAAACTTGCATGTGGATACTGAATTTCTTGTTAACTCTTTCTGTTAAGTCTTAAAAATTGGTCAAGTGGAGAAAGTGGGATTTGATTTGGCTGCTAGTGTATTTTTGGCTTTTCATGGAGTTGCTTGACAAATAAGGCCTGGATTTTACTTGTGGCTTCGTAAAACTTAACTCTCTCATGTGCCAAGAAAACATGGTACAAAGGGATAAGAATAACTTCCAAGCAAAATAAATAGGGCAAGTGACCTGCACTCTTCATCAACTTTGATTTTTACTGCAGCCTTTAGGCTGCCTAAGTGATAACACCAAGTTTAATCAGTGCTGGCAAAAACATTCTGTCCTTGTGCCTGCTTCCTTACCACAGTTTGACTGTTTCTCTACTAACAAATTAAACACCTGAAATTCTGTTTGTGTCCTGATAACTTGAGATTTTTCTGGGGAAAAAAACTCTATATATGTTCATGCTGCTGTGCTGTCAACACCTAGCTGTGATGCAGAGGCTGTAATAGAAGTCTGTGGTAATAGAGATACTTTGCAACTGACCAGAAAATGCCTCTTAACCCCAGATGTGAAGCAGAAGAGTTTTTGTCCTACTAACAGATTACCTACCCAATGTGGCAACTGTTTCCACTGGTATAAATCATGCTGGTTGTTGTTTTTTGTCTAAGCTTTCATAGGTTTAAGTGCTTTTGCAGAGATCTGTGGGTAGACCTACCCCTTGATGTGCAGAAGCTTGCTGTAGGAGTGACACTTCAGTGTAAGACTTGTCTGTTCTCCCCTGCAGATAAAGTATCAGGACCCACTGGGTCTGTTGGAGCAGCTAATGCCAGTTGGGATTTCTTACACACAGAGCAATTCGCTAATGCATCCATCCTTTCCTTTATTGTCTTTTATTTAATTTTATACTTCTGTTGTAATTTTTGTGCTGTCAGTTTTATGCTTTGCTCCCTTTGATGCATATTCAAGGGGAGCACTGTCCACTAATGTTTTAATTTGCATGTTTTAAGGATTTTTAATATATTATAATTATGAGCCACTATTTTTTCCAGCAGTTTCTGAGCTGCTAACTATATATGTGATAGCACTGTCCAAACAAATAATGCAGCTGTTTATTTTGTACAATCTGCATTGAATCTTTTTGTTGTTAGGCACCTGTATTGCAACATTTGTTGTACAGACCCCTTGTTAACTAAGGAAGTACAGTTCTTGCCCATTTTACAGGCTGGAACTGAGACATGGAAGGGAAGAGCATAGCTGGAGGTGCTGCAAGAGCTCTGGCAGAGCAGGAAATCAAAAGGAGTTGGACAAGCATCTGGGGGAACTGTGATTTGTTTTTACACCGCATAGGACTTCCTGGTTCTGTTTCCAAAAATGATACTAACTGCTCCTTAAATAGTTTCATAAAGTACCGTACCTTATAGTGCTAAGATTAATGGTAGCAAAGACCATTAAGCTAGAACAGCATGTTCTGTTAAAGCCATGTCAAAATTTGATTTCCATGTGCAAAAGTAGGTATGGCGCCTGGTGTCGTCATCTTCCTGGTGAGGAGAAATAATGCCATAAAGCAAGATTGCAAGCCCTTACGTGCTTGATGTTAGTAGGTTATGCTGATCTGTGGTAATTGTCTATAACTTTTAATGCTGAAGTGCAAGTATGGGTTAAACTATATATACTGAAATTGGTTAGTGTATCTTTGTACTGTAACTTCTGTTGTGCTATATTTTTCTTAAAATCACAGGAAGAGTCAGGCCTTGCTGGTTTATATTGCCTTTTAAGGATAGAAACTTAAGCAATCCATTATTTAAAAAATAATTATCAGTATGATAATAAAATGATTCTAATATTCTGATTCTATGAGTCTAATATGGGTAATATAATTGATTTAAATGTGGATTAAAAAATAACTTTTTTCATAAAATGTCAGCATTACTTATTTTCTGCAGAAGCTAGCTCTGTGATAGTAGCAGATACTGTGCAGGTAAGGAAGTTTCATTGCTTGGTTCTGTGCCATCCAGATGGTACAAACTTTTAAAATAAATAGAAAAATTCATCTTTTACTTGTATTCAAGGACTGAGGCACAAAATGCTAATGTAAGGGCTCAGAGGGGAAATACAGTTCTCCTACGTATTTGAGAAAATGTGAAGGCCTTTCAGGAAAATCTAATAAACATAATAATCACAGGCTGCTGACACTAAGGAAAAAGCACCTCATTCGCTCTTTCTTTTATGTAGCAATTTAGTGGTCCCTACTGATTTTTAAATTGGATCACTGCAGTAAATTATCCATACCAGTACCTGTGAAGGAAAGCACTGGGATCCATATTTGTTTAGTGCTGTGCTTAAATCAGCAAGAATGATAAATTTGATGCTATGAAATTGGGAATATCAAGGGCTTTTCTCGGTGAATGAGCAAGTATCTCCATTTGTAATTTACTGTGACCCTTTTTCACTGTATGTGCTTTGTATGTCAAATATTTATTTTGAAACAAATTAAATTGTTTTCTGTATTGATACAGCTATGGTTTTGTTGATGTTCTTGAAATCGAATTGCATATTTTTTTCCGGATTTAAAATATTACCAGTGTTGTGTTGCAAAACAGCACTTGTTTAAGTTCTAATTTTTGAGTTTTACTGACCAACAGCTTTGCATGCTAAATGTTCTAGGTGTGTGTTGTGGCTTTTCGTTTTGGTTTGTTTTGTGCATTTAAGAATAGTGCAGGATGCAGTAAGCTGCTGTGGCTTCTCATTTGTTTTTTTCTTGAGAAATAGGAAGATTAAGCTATCAAACAGAAAAAAAAAGCTGTCTTTAAATTACTGGAGCTGTTCTGCTTGGTAACACAAAGTCCTTTGAAAAAAGTTACCTACGTGCTCAGTTTACTGGCATATTTTCAGTGCAGGTGTTAATAGAGGAAAGTTGACTGTACACCTGTGTTTTGGCAGGAGTCCTGTCCCTTTAATTTTAAAATAGTTTACTTTGTGACTATGATTACATCCCACTACCTAAGTAAGTGCCACTGCTGAACTGAAAATAAGTCATAGTTAGTGCTTGAGCAGTTGGAATTTCTATCAGTATAATAATGATTTGTTTTGCAAATAGTAAGCAGAATTGTGGGTTAGGCTTAGCTCATTTGTGATGGCATGTTAAATGGCTGACTTCTATTCAGCCCCAGTGGTAACCACATGGGCTTTATTCTACACAGCTGGCTACCACCATATAGCTGTGGCTTTGTAGAAGCAGTAGTGTGGATTGTGTTCTGTGGAACCATGACAGACTTTGCTCTTGAGTTCACCTCTCTTTATCCTTGTTTCCATGTGCCTGACTGTGGTACCTTGCTAATGAGGGAAATGAAGTGTTGCAGCAATCCAGACTACTGCCTGGGGTGAGGAAACTGGTTTCCTGAGATGAAGTGCAGATCACAGTATTCTCATTTGCTGTGTATGTTCCTACAAATGTTCACTTGTGCACCTCTGCCAATGTGAAGAGCAAGAATTTGTTGGATGAAGATGGTGCATCAGCTGGTTAAGGCATTTCACAGGAAAATTAACCTGAAAATTAGAAACTGTAAAGGTGCAGGTCTAGATTTTCTGCAAGGGTTATAGCAATGTCAACTGCAGTTTTCACAAAGGTAGAAATGTAATAGAAGGCAAAGGAAGAAGAGTGAGGAGAAAAATAGAGAATGAAGAAGAGGTCAGCTCAGATAAAAAGAGGTCTGAAAATTCTACGGGGTGTAGTGTTGCTTTCACAAACCCCGATTTCCTATTCATGGTTTTATAAGATCGGCACTCTCTGGACAGTACTTCAGTTTTCCGGCTCTAATTTAGCCTCTATTAAAATACTATTGGAATAGTGTGTTCAGATGCTGCCTCATTGTACAAGAGCCGACAGACTGATCTTGGTTTACTTAAAATGGAAAACCGCTGCAGTAGAATTATGTGTTCTTATCCATTATGTTTGAAGCTCCTGTAGTGGAAAAGTAGAAAAAGAAACACTTACTATGGTCTATATTGCTAATAGCCTTCTTGGTTGCTTTTTATTACTATTTTTTAAGTACTTCTCTTTCCATGTTGCTTTACCGTAGTTCTATATTGGAAATCTAGGAGAAGATGCAGTATGTGCTGCTATGTGGTATTTTGTCTTGATGTATGTTTGCTTCTGTGGGCAAAGACACATAGAACATGATCATTTTAGCTTTTTTTTTTATTTAATTTTTTTTAATCCACAAAATCTGACCAAACTGTTTTGAGATGACACATATTTGCCTATTACAATTCCTTTCAACATACTTCCTGCTATAGTAACTTCAGTTAGGTTCTGACTAAAGCACAACAAAAAACATTGTGAATCCTTTCAGTTATAAAGTTTAAATTAAAGCCCTTTATTATCAAGTTTTTTTGTAATGGCAGATGGAAATCTGAAGTTGACTTTCTGAATTCTCATCAGCATGTGTTTGTTGAGCATCCAGTGGTTCTATTCACATTTTTAATTCTCTCAAATTTTTATTGCTCTGGGGCAGAGGTAAGCAAGACATTTGGTAAGCAAGACATATGCATGAGTGCATATGTGCTGTGGATCAGTGGTGTGTATGTATACTTACAGCAGCAGATAAATGACTAAGAACATTATATTTTGAGGAGGTTTTGCCATTTGGATATGTTAATACACTTTTTTCTTTAATTAAAAAAGCCTCTTTCTGCCCTCTGCCAGTCTTTTTTTCTTTGCAGAGTGCTACATATTTGGAAGGGAAATAGTTTTTAAAAGAGATTCTTGTACTGCAGAGGTGCTTCTAATATCCTGCCTTTATACACTTCCAAAGTACGAGGCAAGCTTATTTCACATTCTTGAAAATCAAGCTGCTTTTAAGCTGGTCCTTGCTTCGTTTGTGTAAAAGATTGTAGGACAGGTGGAGTAGCTGGCAACTGGATGATGCAGGAAGCTTCCTGCAGTCCTGTGTGCTGATGCATGCGTGCATATTACTCAAGAGAGTAAGAACAGTTGTTTCAATATATTATGTATTATGTAGCTAGTATTAAGAATTTTAAGCTAGATCTCTGCTTCAGGAGGAACAAAACTGCTGCTAACCTTAAGAATTCTTTCTCCTTACTCAAAGGCTGGAAATTATATTTGACAACATGATTTGGTCATTTGAAATGGAATTTTTGTTACATGTGCTAATTTTATTCCAAACCACTGACCTCTAGTGGCTGGTTTGCAACTATGAAGCAAAACACTTTAGTCTGCTCCTTGTGTGTCTATTGGCTACGAGAAAGTATTTTCCAGAATAATGTGGTTCCATGGTTTATTGTACTTTGGCTTCACAAGTACCTGTCTGCCTTATGCATTAGAAAGGAGATAAAAGAAAACCAGATTTATAGTTAAGGTTTCTTTAAAGGAGTAACTACTCACAAGCCCAAATGTTTGTTGTGATTGTAGGGAAGATAAAAAATCCTGTTCTGCGAGAGCATCCCGATAATAAAGGTCTTAAAACATATATTGTCAAATCCTTGTAGTATTAGCAGAATTCTGATGCCTTTTTGCTCAGGATGTTGCTGCTTTACAATTGTAGTCTTTCTTACATGTGTGGGTGTGGGATTATTGGTCCAGGAACAGTAATATTTGCATCTTTTGCCTGCATAACCATGAAGTGCATATTTATGGATATATGTTGTATAAATCTTTCCCTTTTCCCCAATTTGACTGTAGCTGCATATGTCCCAGTATAACTCCCATTGATTTTTATTGTGATACTTTATCCCATCTTTCTTCTATCCTCACAGCCTTTCCCTTCTTTCCCTGTCCTATCTCTTTTTCTGTCTGCTCTTGTGAAACCCTTTCTTCTGGAATTACCTCTTCCCTCTGCTTTATTGTACTCCCACTTCAACTGATTCTGCAGTACTGATCTCAGCTCTGCCTCCTAAAAGATACGGTGTGAGTCATCAGGTTCCCAGGGAAAAGGATGCGGTTGCCAATCTGTTCTGTGAGAGGCCTATGAGCTGCTGCAGCAGCAGGTCATTAGCTGCTGGGCTGCTGCTGGGGTCAAAAGGGCTGGCCAAGCACTGCTGCACACAGTTCCAGAAACTGAAGATGACTTTGCTGGTGTTAGGGTGAATGAACTGCGTGTTAATAATTGAAAATGCATATCCACGTGCTGGAAATGAAAGGTATTTGCTTCTAGTTTATGTTTATCTCTGACCCAGTGACCAGGATAGAACTTAACAGACCTATGTGACTCAGTGGTGTTACATGGACTTCTGAAGATTCAACATTTTGTGCTTCGGAAGAGTCATTCCCCTCATGTACCTGCTTGCCACAAAATACTTTCTCTTTTTCTGTTTAAATATTTTACCTGAAAGGCTTAAAGGCTGTTTGGGATCACTGGACACTTTATATGTATTCATACTTTTATTTTTTTAACGGTCAGTATGAATTTTTGCTGTCAACAATATATCTGTAGAATCATAAAAGGTACAAAATCAGAATGGTCTTTCCCTTTTAAAAACCTTGCTATGCTGTATGAAAGACAGAAGGCTGGATATTATGGGATTCTCAGAGTAACTTTATATTAAGTCATTACCTCAGGTCTTGCTGCTGATCTGGGGACATTGCAAGTCTCTGCTGTATTAATTTGAAATCTTTAATGAATTTCAGATTATAAAATATTCAAATTAGCTTTACATCACATCGTTTTTTGTACAAGGAACACTAAAATCCTTCACCGTATACTAGCCTTTACGTATCACAGATTTCTTGCAAGGCAGTAACGATTAAAGAATTTCATCATGATGTACTGTTGTAGCTCAAGTAATCCAGTCAGTTACTTGTTTCTTTAAAAAAAAAACCAGGAACGAGGAATGAAGTCTCCAAAGGTCTATGTTTCAATCCAGCTGCCTTTCTTGATCTGTAAGTAGCTCTAAGCAAACTTTCCAAATGTCTCTGTAAAGCAGGTTCTAAATCTTAAAAGGCTGCACCCACACAGTCCCTGTTTTTCCTGAAGACCTGGTAAAGCAACTGAAACTTTTTACTGGCAAAGTAATATGCTCTTGTCTTGGTTTAAGGTTCTCGAGATTTTGCAAAAGGCTGCCTGAGGAAATGACCCTGATATGGTAGACAGCCTCCCTCTTCTTGTGAGCAATATATCCAGATTTTCACATGATAGGTATATGAGCAACCTCTGTCCCCCAGGCAGTGTTACAGATAGCACAGAAGTCACTGTACAAGCATGGTGTATATAAATATTTTTTTTAATCGGCTAAGAGCATAGCAACTTGATTGTGAATGAGATTTTTTTGGTAATTTTTTTCTTTAAACTGGCTTGATTTTGTGAAATATGGCCTTAAAGTAGCTAATAAGTAACAATTATTCACAATTAAACCTTAGGGTGCAACTCCCAACTATATTAAATGAAAATGTTGTCATTCAGTGAGCACCACAATCTCCCCTATTCACTATGGCTATATAATACAGCAGTCTTTGCCATAGGCAAAAAGGTGTTTAATATAGTTTGGATATGCTGAAATACGTAAACAGGTCCCTATCATTTACTGCATTTCTCCATTCCCTGCTAGTGATTGATAACTAATGGTTGTGATGCTCCATAAATAAGGTTTTGAGAATTTTGTCTTAAAATGCTGCAGCTACATGCGACGAGGTGTGGTAATTCACTGTCAATTGCTTCACGTACCTGGCTTTCCCACACTGAATAGGTTGTTACTGATGCTCTTTCGATTGTCTGTCTTCTTTTCCAGGTTTTAGACTTTATCAATAAAAAGGTTTATGCAGAGCCCTTGGTCATGTAGATCCTGGCTGATCACCACGATGGTAGTATCTATTAAATCTGTTTACGTTATTCCAGCTTTATTATTTTACTTCCTGTTTCAGATTTACAGCAACAAAACCAGACAAGGCAAATTCAGTTACTCAAGTGGATAAAAGAATATGAAATAGTTTAGTAAATCCATTTGGTTTTGCGTAGGAAATTATAAACCTAAGTATCTTTAGAAGTAATGCAACAGTTAGCATCTCTTCTAGCATATAGCAGAGGTTCTTCAGGAATTACAAATGTTTCAAGAATTTATATATTCTTTCAAACCTCTCTATTTAGGGAAAAGAAAGGAAACTCCATTCACTTCATGTTTCTTTTTACTGTTAGGCTCTTGCCAAAATAACAAGCAGCCTGCAAACCATGCGTCAGCTGCATGCTAGACCCCAGCTAAAATTGATGAATTGACCTCACATTTGCCACTTTACAACTTGCAGTGAATTTTGTGTTTAACTCCCTTGCTGTACATCTGGTACTAATGACACAGCATCTGCTGCAATACTCCCAATTCACCTGATACGTCTGCAATTGCACTACTGGGAAGATGGGTGTTAATTATTTTATGCAAGTATTTTACTTCAATCTGCCTCCACCAGGCTTCTAGGAAAACTCCTATTGTCAATGCTAATCACTAGCTGGCTGGTAAAGAAGTTATGTGCCAGCAAGCCTTGTTCAAAATCTAATTGGGTACATTAAAGACAGTTACTGTAATAATTCTCCTTGATGATCAAATGCTTTTTGGATCATCAGGTGCATTAATTATCCACATTCCCTGCCAAGCTAACTTCTGGTGAGCTCCCATGTTCCTCCAGTGTGCAGATGAAGACAAGGAAGCCAGAGACATTTTGTCAGTCATGTAAACTAGTATCAAAGGTATTCTGGAAAAGCTTTTTTATAACAGAGGTCTGTAATCTGCTCCCAGTGGGACTAATGGTCCTGAGCCAGACTGTGGGTGAGAAAGGCCAGGGTGAGTACAAGTAGAGATCGCAACCCTCTGACTGCAGGATCATGTGCAGGGCACTTGCTTACTGGAGAAAGAAGTTTTCTGCGTTGGATCTTGTGTCATGGTTCAAGCCCAGCTGCTAACTCAGAACCATGCAGCCGCTCACCCACTTTCTCCTTTTCCCTCCACCCGTCTCCCGGAGAGATGGGGAGGAGAATTGAAAGAATCTAACTCCCACGGGTTGAGGCAAGAAAGGTCCAGTAACTAGGGAGTAACACAAACCACTGCTGCTACCACCAATGATAATAATGATAAGCCAAGTAACAAGGGGAGAGAAACCCAGACATCCGGTTTTATCAGCACTGACCCGGGAAGCACGTTTTAGGGTATGGGAGCGCATTTTCACATAAAAATCTTGCGAACAGATTTCGCATACGAGTCTTATTACTACCTGAGCTAACAGATTCAGCACACACACACACATTATCTGCTCGTTACGAGCAGCAACTGAGCGGCTCCGGACCAGGAGGCGCTCTCGATGCGCACTTCAGACGCAGACCCGCTGCAGGCAAGGCGCGGGCGCTTCGGGCCGGGCGGATTGTAACCGCCAGCCTGCTGCGGTTAAAATCCTGGGTCCTGACCCGGACCCCCGGGAGCACGACGCTGAAGTAACGTGAACCGAAGTGAAGCGGCGGCTCCGCACATGCGCAGCGCGAAGGGCGGGTGAGTCAGCGGCGGCTAGTGGCCGTCCCGCCCGCCTGGCGGCCCGCGGTCCCTTCGCACATCCGGGTGCCCTAGCACCGCCCACCGCCGGCCTCCCGGCTACCGTCGCCGCTCGGGGCCAGCTGGGGCTCGGCCGCAGCCGCGCCGGGCTTCTCCGATGCGAATCGCCGCCCGCTCGCCGGCCGCTGGCATACGGCGGCGGCGGCGGCGACCGGTCGGGCTCCGCGCGCGGTCCCCGCCATGATGCCGGCCCTGGCCGCCCAGCGGCGGGGCTGCCGCGGCCTCTACCGCCTGTACCTGCGCTGCCGGGCGGCGCCGCTCCCCCGCGCCTGCCACGGTGAGTCCCTCTGCTCTGCGCCGGGGGCTGCCGGGACGCTCCCCGGGGCGAGCAGGGCCGGCGGACCCCCGCCTTCCCCGGTAAAGTCTCGTAGAAAGCTGTCATCAAACTGGGTGCTGGTGCGGGGAACAGCGAGTGCCCGGGCTTGTGGGCGGCTGGCGGCAGCCGGCTTCGGGCGCCGGCAGGGCCGCAAGGGATTCCTGCGGGCATCTCCTGGCCGGCAGCCGTTGGGAGCGCAACCCGCGTGGTGGGTATCGATGTTTAAAAGGGCGATGTTCAGGTGGTAACTGCCTCGGTAGGTGAGGCGTGTCCTGACGAGCGTAATACCTTATCGCGGGTGTTTTTACGGCCGCTGTGGGCCGCCTGCCCTATCGGCTCCCGTCTGGAGTAAAACCGATACGTCAGGTCCGAGTTGGGGCTGAAGTCTGCGGTAACAGTGTAAAATAAAGCGCAGTGTTACAGGCTTTGTGTTGGTGTGAGGAATGAGCCCAGGCTTTTTCTTTAGGCCGCAGGTCCCATGGAGTTTAGATTCCGACCTGTTTTGGCCCTCTCCGTGTAATCGCCTGTGGTTAAATTGCAACAGTACGCGTTTTCTTTAATGATTCTTTGTGTGTCTACGGGTTAGTAGGAAGAACGTCCTCTAAACATGCTGATTTAAGTTTCCCTTTTCCAGTTGGTCTAGTATCACCAAAGGTTAGGAAACAACACTGCTCATCTCATGCCATGTATTTGTTGTAGCATTGTGTAAAGTGACAATAAGTTCACTGAGCTGTATTGATTCTTCTGGGCTTTTGTCACATCAGCAGCATCTAATAATTGGAGTTTATTTTTTTTTTTAGTGCAATTGTTTTTGTATAAGTTTCAAATTAGTCTATGCACATGTGCAGATGCTTCAGTACCATAGAGGATTAAAATGAAATGAAAACTGTTGAGACTTTGATGGAATACAGTTTTATAAAATATTTATAAAATATTGCCATTTTGTGAGCGGTGCATTGCTCATATATGATTAGTCATACTTTGCATGACTCGAGTTATTAGCAGTGCTTACTTTTTTTTTTTTTTTTACTCTATTCTAGCAAGTGCTTTCCAGAGCAGCCAGTTTGGCTGTTGAATTTCTTGTTGGAGGAGTCATTTGCTCTCTCAGGAGAAGTATTTGTGCTGCCTAAAAGAAACTTGTTGCTAATACAGGTTGGCCTGTACTACATGCAATTCTCCTTCCGGCTAGTCTTTTGAAATCAAAGATTGCCTTCCCGGGGTGATTTCTCAGTAGGGATTTTGCATGTTTATCTTGTAATATGTCTGTTGCAACTGTTGGAAAACTTTAAATTCTTCTACATAAATGTTTTATACAATGCAGTGTGCTTTTCTATGTAATTTTTGTACCAAGTTGCTCTTAATGTGTAATGCACACAGTTCAGTTTTTCTTAATTGGTAATCTGTGGTTACAGAGTGTACACAAGGTGAAATGAAATGGCAACACTGGCTGATAGTTCTGAAGTGCTCTGTATTTGCTTTTTCATCAATATTTGGGGTTTTTTTTTAAAAACCTGAGGCAGTAGGACTAGAACAGGGCTTACTTTATCAACCAGTCTTACCAAATAGCTTTGTATCTTTTAAAAGGCCTCTAATGCTAGAATGAAATTTAAAAGTGGGTGCTTGAAGGGAGGCAGTGAAAACATGCTGTCTGCTCCTGTTTGGTAATTCCTAAACATGGGTAAAAAAAGCACAAATTTTAAAAGCTAAATTCCTATAATTTAGGCTGGTATAGCTGTACCACCTTCCCTTCTTTTCCCTTACAAAATGGTTGCCTGAAATACCTTTTTTTTTTTTTTTTAACTCCTCCTGTTAGGATGGAAAGCTCCAGTGAAAAGTGGGAGTCTGTCTTGTTTTCTACCATGCCATCGCCTGCCTGTGCAATTGATGAGTCAAGTGAGAGTTTATACCTCCAATGGTCAAAAAAAAGATCTTGGATCAGAAGATAAAAAAGGGTCAATTCCTGAAGAAATCCTGCATAAAGCTGGAACAGGTAGTACTAAGCTAAAATAAAGAGTATTTCTATAGATGTAAAAAACTTTAGGTATTTAACGATTATTATTTTTTTTCCCCAATTGTGTGATGTTAGGATTGCAGAATTCTTAGTATTTTTTGCTTATGGGCACCTGTATATAAATTTCAAATGCATAAGCAGGGAGGAATGCTGAAGTTTATGTCTTTGTCAGTCTGGTATTTAAAGGATTTAAGTTTAGAGTAATCGGATTTAAAAGTGGTGATGATAAAGCGAGGATATCAGAAGGGATTATTTAATCTAAGAGATAGGAAATGGGATGTATTGCTTACCTTTCACGACTTTGCTTGCTTAATTCTTTTTGTAGTATTTCAGGTTTGTTGGCTGAAATTTACTAGTGATAAAGATTGAATGAGTGAGAATACCAAGCACTCTGACTTCTCCACATCAGGCTATAGATGGCTTGTAAAGAAGGTTGAGCTGTTTCATCTGCTGCAGGTTTCTAATCTGATGGTTGCCAGAACTGCAGCATTCATGTATAAAGTGTTACCATGAACATAACCTGACCTTCCTTCCCGTTCAGTTTGATTCTCAATCTTCTACTGTTTAGGTGCTTGTGAAATTCAGATCTGTCCTGTCCTTGCTCAGGACACTCCATCATAGCATCCTTTATTTTTGCTTCTTATTAGGTGGGAGACTGCACATGTTTGGGAGACTGCTGTTTCCCAAAGAGATACAAATGCTTTTTAAAAGGAAAGCTCTCTTTGTGCTTTTATCTAAAACTAGGTGGTCTACTAAGGAAAAATTCTTTATTGTCAGGTTAGTAGGTATTCATTCTTTCTTTAGTAACTTGTAAATTCCTGAGGCTTGCAGCAGTCTTTAAAAACTAGTAACTTGAGCCAGATAAAAGTCTTAATTTTCTTATGTTTGGATAATGAAAGTGGCTCTTATATATTGTTGTAACAATTTGGTACTATTTCTTAAGTCTGTGACTGGATTTTAGAAGAGGATAATATTTAAGACGGTTTATGTTTCTTGTAAAGTCTTGAGCTGAAGGTGGTTGCTAGAGGGTGAGAATTCTTGCAGAAGAATGTCTGCCTGAACACAGTGAAAGATTGTAGAGCCAGTTATAGTGGTTGGTATTTTCTGGGTTCCTAATGTGAGGTTACCGGTGTTAAAAATCAGACATGAGAATAGGCTAGCACTATTGCTTTCCTATTGTTGACTGTCATCAGAAGGGATGTTCCCACCATGTTCCACCCCTGTCTGTTTAGTCCCTCTTTTGTGCTGGCATTAATGACGTTTAGGCCTGTTTTGTGAAAAATTGCTTTCTTGTTTTGCAGGGCCAGGGTACAGGTAGGATCAGTAACCTGATCCCGTTCATTGTCTCTAAAATGGCTGGGGAGGTGCAGCCCTTTAGTGGTAGCACAGCCCTGAGCTGTATAAACCTCTAGTGTAACTGTGCCACATGGACACCGTGAGGCTTGCTTTTTGTTGAGAATGGGGGCTGGCATATGCAAGTGTATATGAAACTGCAGCCTAGAAATATTGTGCACAGTCACTCTGAAGTTTGTTCTGGAATGCACATTGCTGTCTGCATGCTTCATATAGGGGGTGTTTTCTGGGGTCTAGGGGATAGAACATTTTAACATTTTCTAACTGCATTACAGACATATTAGTACTGTTTATTTAAAAAACTCATAATATTTTGATAAAATTCTGAAAAGGTAATATACTATTTGTAAAGATTGCCATACTTTCCCAGTAATTTAAACGTTTAGCAAATAATGGATCTCTTTTCACCTCCATTCCTTTATCAGTAAACTTGGGAAATGCTTTTCCTGTTAACGTGATATTTAGAGTATTAATGTAGTCATCTTGAAAGTTCTGTGAACCTCTGCTTGTTTGAAAAATAGTAATTGCGAATTGAAGTGAAATCTTATAACCCAATCTTCTGTTAAATAGTGGCAGTGATATTTCTTTTAGTGTCATAAATGGTTGCATGCAATTTTAGAAAAGAAGCTATTACTCAGTTTTTGTTAAGCAATCTTAGCTGAAGTATTTTATCATGAATACTGATAGATCAGCTGCCTGGTTTTTGAAATGAGGTAAGAAAAGAAAGCAACAGCAAAGGGGTTTTCGCTTTTGTTTTCATGTTAATAACTGATGGGGTGATTGTATTAGGAATGCTAGCTATCTATGGTCCAGCCTTATTTGTTGTGTAGTAAAATCAGTTTCATGAATTTGTTATTTTCCAAAGAAAGTATACTATAGTTAGCCTTAGTCCTCAGTTGGTGTTAGGGTGATAACTAATTGCCTCATGGAAAGATAGTTATGTAGTCCAAGCTTCAAGAAAATCTGACCTTTCAGTAATTTGTTTAGCATGTTAAGCTAGGATCATCTCATTAATTAACAGACATGCTTGAGAATACTGTTTTTTTTTTTTGTTTGTTTTTGTTGGGGTTTTTTTGTTTTGTTTTTTTGGTGTATCATTTTCAATAGTGTAAATTTTAATTTTGTTAATGACTGTGGATGTGTAGCAAACCTGCAGTGTTAGGGCACAAAAGAGCGGTTCGACGTGTTAGAATCATAAGGTTATTGTTCTGAAAGCTGTGTCAAGATGTATCAGACAAGGATGCAGTGTTTGTATTGTCAAGTAGAACTTCTGATTTCTAAGTAGAAATCTCACTGATATTAATGGAATTTATTATTTTCCAATTATTAAGTTTCACTTTACTGTAAATTATATTTCATTGGCTTTTTATTGAGTCATATCCTCAAGTTTCAAAACCAGTAGAATACTTTGTCCAGTTTGTGACCCAGGAGTTGAGGGTTTTAATTTAAAAGTTGTGTATTTTAAGGAACAAGATTTTTTGAGGGAAAAAGCTTCAGTCGCTTAAAACTGAATTGCAGCTTGGAAGCTTTGTGAGACTCCAGTAATCAGCAGCCATAAACTATATAGAATTAATTATATCTAGTGGTCTAAGACTCTGCATGAAAATTGTACCAAACTAAAAGTGTGTTGTTAAAATGCTTTTCAGAATTTCAGGGTACTTTCTGAATTGTTGTTGCAACTTGGTGCTCTTCTGCAAGCTACTGGGAGTTTATCGATCAGTGCCTTTTTTTGTTATCTATTTTTTTTGCTATTGCTGTGTTTTTATGTTGAGAGTTTTAAATGTTGGAAATCTAGCAAAAATGTTTTTTAGTTGTCAGGGTGGAAAGCAATATTAAGAGACGTTCCTATTTTATGTCAACAGGACAAGATAAGACCAATGCAAACCAAAAGCAGTCTGTCCTTAAAGAGCCAATCCAAGTAAAAGGTAAAGAAGTACTTTCTGTATTGTGAAACTTCGCTGCTGTGAGTAGTTAAAAAGAGCGTAAGGAAACCATGGTTCCTCTTCAATTGTGTAACAAGCTTATGTGAATAACATTTTAAAACACACTTGTATGTCAGCTTTGTTTGGTACCCAGTTGTTTGAAATTGATTCCTGAAAAATCAAGTACAGCAGTATTCTGTGTAATTACTCACTGTTCCTTGAAGTTTTTGATTGTTTTATTTGAGCTGATGAGTTTGTCAGGAAAAGACTTGTTTTCTTATCTGTTATCACAGTCTCTCCTCCTTTCATGTTTTTAGGCATGTCCATTCACCATCGCAGATCTAATGTTGCTAAGCTGAATACTTGATCTTCCTCTGTTCCTTCTTATTGCTAAGTTAATCTAATCAGTGTTGCTTCTAAATATATTTTGAGCACATGAACTGCCTAATCTGAGGCCTGTTATGTTCCTGTTTGTGTCTGTAGTAATGTAGTGAGTTGACCTGGCTGGATGCCTGGTGCCCACTGAATCTGCTCCATCACTCCCCTTACTCAACTAAACACAGGAGAGAAAATCTAATGAAAGGCTTGTGGGTCAAGATCAGGACAGCAATTACTGTCACAGTCAAAACAGACTTGGGGAAAATTAGTTTTATTTTTTACCAATCAAATCAGAGTAGGGTAATGAGAAACAAAAAAATAAATCTTAAAACACCTTCCTCTTTTCCTGGACTTAAATTTGCACCCAATTTTCTTTACCTCCTCACCTTGCTGGAGAACAGTAATTGTGGTCAGTTTTCTTGTGCTCCTTCCTGCTCCTTCCTCCTCAGAGGAGGACTTCTCACACTCTTCTGCTCCAGTGTTGGGAACAGGTGAAGGCATGTCTCTCATGGCAGATAGTCCTCCATGAACTTCTCCAACATGGGCCCTTCCCATAGGATGTCATTCTTCACAGACTTCTCCAGTGCGAGTCCCTTCCATGGGGTGTAGTCCTTCAGGAGCAGACTGCTTCAGCGTGGGTCCCCTGGGGGTCGCAAGTCCTGTAGCAAACCTTCTCCAGTGTGGGCTCCTCTCTATACAGGGCCGCAGGTCCTGCTAGGAGCCTGTTCCAGTGCAGGATTCCCATGGGGTCACAGCCTCCTTCGGGCATCTCCCTGCTCTGGCATGGGGTCCTCCATGGGCTGCAGGTGCATTTCTGCTCGACCGGGGACTTTCATGGGCTGCCGCGGCACAGCCTGACTCACCATGGTCTGCACCATGGGTCGAAGGGGAATCTGCTCCAGTGCCCAGAACACCTCCCTTCCTTCTGCACTGACCTTGGTGACTGCAGAGCTGTTGCTCTCACACATTCTCACTTCTTTCTTTGGCTGAGGTTGCTCCCGAGCAATAACCTTTTCCTCGTCTTAAACACATTATCCCAGAGGTGCTACCACTATGGCTGAGGGCTCAGCCTTGGCCAGTGGTGGGTCTGTCTTAGAGCTTGCTGACATTGGCTCTGTTTGATGTGAGGGAAGCTTCTAGCAGCATCTCACAGAAACCACCACTGTAGCCCCTCTGCTACCAAAACCTTGCCATGTAAACCCCATAGAAGTAAATACATGCTTTTGTCTTTAGTTACATTATTTAAAAAAGAAAGAAAGTAAGTGCTTAACTTTCTCTTACAATTTCATGTTCTTAGTTTATCATAAGCTGATTTCACTTCATCTTCACTCTGATAGTTTCTATGATGTTATTGTGAGAATTATGCTATTAAAAACTTCTGTGCTTTTGATCACTTCTGGGCTTCTGTGTATGGAAAGAACCTTATCAAAATAGAAATTGCCATTTTTCTTTAAACTCTGTCTAAAAAAAAATCTCTGGAGGGAAGGTGACTCAGCAGGCCATAAACTCTATGAAAATGCCTTTGTGTCTTTTCCCAAATTTAAAGAAACATGAAATTGTAATACTTGTTGGTAACAAGGTGAGATCAGGATCTCTGGATGTATGTTTTCTGCAAGCTTTTGTCTGCATCCTTTATGTCAGTTTCTTTGGGTCTGTTGTCCCTTAGTGTATGCCTGCAGGGGGAGCATACAAGGTAGATAGGAGAAATTAGAGAGGCTGAGAAATAATTGTAAAAAGAGATTTAGCTCTCAGTGGAAAGAGTTTTGCCTCTAGATTATAGGCAAGCAAGAATGTTAAAAGATTTTGATAGTGTTTAGAAAGTGGAATTCTAGTCTTCAGATGCTACTGCAACTTACAAACTTACTGGTACAAGTGTTACTAAGACAATAACATTTTAAAAGGATCACTGATCTTAAAAATTTTTGCAATTTAAAGTGTTTTATTTGTGTCATCTTTTATTTGGCTTTGTCTTGGAAATACCGAGTTGATTTTTTTCCCCCTCCATATTTATTGCCTATTTTATACAGTTAATTGAACTAGGTTCGTTGAGATATTTTGCAATGTACAATTGGTTACAGTATTTTCTTCTAGTGAAATTTATCTGTGCTTCTGAAGGATGGATTAGTAAGTGTTTGATAAATCCATGACTCAATTTTTTACCAAGATTAATATGCTTTGGATATATATGTGGAGAAAAGATGGGAAGCATTCTTCTTGTTTAAAAATATTTGCCCTGTTCTAACCTTAGTAAATGGTGGACTGTTTTTTGGAGAAATCTCTTTTTTTTTTTTTTCTCTTTTTTTTATTTGTCACCTTTGCTCAGGAGCATTGTGGGATGAATGTGAGTGCTCAAGTACTTCAAAATTGTGTAAGATCAAACTGGATGACAGAAATCTGATTATTATGATAAATATTGTTATCTGTATTGTTAGTGCATTGCTGAGTGTCAAGCAATCTCTTTTGCCTTCAAGATTTCAAAATTCAGAAATAAGTGTAGAACTTTGGGAAGTAGTAGCTTTCTGCAAGTATCATGTGACTTAAGGAGTAGTTCTGGACTAACTTCAGAAACCTTATCATCAGTCTTGTGACACACAGGAAATTTATGTGTGCTCGTAAGTCTTCTCACCTGCAGAATTTGAGCTTTTTGTTTTCAGTTGTGTTCTTTAATGTTATATCCTTCAGCAATTGTTGACATTTCTTCCAGTAAATATAATGTTTGTAATGGAAACGAGCATATAGTGACTTACATTTGAAAGTAAGTTGAATTTATTATGTATACAGAATCAGGAAATAATGGCATAAATTTAAAATTCCATTTATCCTTTTTCTGAATATTTTTCCTTGTGCATGAAAATCTGATGTGGTAAGAGTACATCTTCTAGACACAAAGCATTATAAATTTATATTTTTAATTGCTATTAATGCCTAATATTAAGTATGCTAATTTTGAAAATAATAGTTGAGAAAAATGACATATACAGTCTTAGTTCTCTGTAAGCTCTGCAGAAGCTCTTGTTCTCTGTAAGGTCTTACCTGCAGAAGGTGGAATTGCTTAAATATTGGAAAAAATCAGCTGGATCTCTGTGTGGCTGTTTTATTTGCTAAAGCAAGTGTTTCTGAATTGCCGTATTTGAATGCTGTCCTGGTAGCCAAACACCATCTCTGACATGAAGGCTGGAGAAGCAGCTGACAGTGGCAGTTCAGTGGATGTTTGAGAGCCCTGAACTACAATTTAGCATGTAACATTTTTGGAGGTAAATCATTCTACTGTATGCATTTCCACAATGAAGAACGTTCCTTTCTCTTCACTATAAGTTTTTGATCTCGCTGATAAGCATTTTTTTCAGGTCTGTACTTAGAGGTATTGTGATATGACACTAGGTTGAACTCTGAATTTTGAAATATCTGCTGAAGTCTCCATGAGTGATTTAACTTGCTTATCTGTTTCTGTTTTTAAGTGAAAGCAGTCCTTAAAAAAAGAGACTATGGACCAAAATACACAAAGAATAACTTCATCACTGGAGTAAGAGCAATAAATGAGTTTTGTCTTAAATCCAGGTATGATGGAGTTGAGATTTAAATTGTAAATATTTGTTTGTTCATATGTACTTCAAATATAATTATAGTTTTAGGGTGATTTTTGTATAGCAGCTTTCTAAATGCTGTTGTGGTTTATGTCATCATAAGTGGCTGAGGTTAGTTCTTGTTTATTTAGTGTAGGAGCTTGCACTTAGTTTGCATGGTTATGTCACTGCTGCTTAAAGGAATTTATTTGTACGTATATGACCATAAATCTACTTGGGGGGTGTCTTGGAGTGAGCAGCTAGTTATAAGGGGGAATGGCAAATAATTCTTCAGCATTTTGGGGTCATGATGGTTTCATGTGAACATCTGTGAAAGATGAGTGAAAACTTCATAATGTGAGTTCTGTTACTTGGAATAAACTACAATTTTGTTAATTGCAATTTTAACTATTGTTACTTGATTCATATTTACTGCCTTTTACTATGTGCTGTGCCTGCCAGCAGGTCTTACTAAGTATTGCTGTAGTTGAGGTGTCTGTTGGATTGTATGCATGTTATGTGTGTGCCCCATATTAAATCTAAAGGCTTAGCAGCTTTGTTTATAACTTTTTATGCTGTCACTGTTGCTCCCTATTTTTTTCATATAGTATATGTCACCAGACTTGTCTTTGCGGGGAATCCAGTGGCAAATTATTCTTAGTCCTCAGCCTTATTTTTATCGTAACTACCTTGTTGTGCAGAGAAATACCTAGCTCAAGTTTTGCTGGATTGACCGAAAGGGGTAGCGGGGGAAATGAAAACAGGACTAGATAATTGATTGCGCTAAAAACGAAATGTTCTGTTGTGTTTTAAAAAAAAAAATAAAAATGAAACAAATAAAAATCCCTGATGCTTCTCAATGTAGATTCTCTGATATGTAGTTCAGCACAGTAGTTTCCCCAAGTAGCTTTGTTATCTCCAACCTTTTGCAGCTTGTGCTGGGTGTGTAGGTTTTGAGGTTACATTTCTTAACTTTCCATGTCATTTCACTTCTGATTTCCATTTCAAGATGTTAAACCATGAGCCCCCTTGTTTGACACTGGTACTCATTATCAGTTATGTGCAGATTCATTGGATGTCATAGTATCCAATGTTTTATTACTTTCTTTCATGTATAGTATTTCATAGTTTGAGGACATTATTTGAACTTTTGAGTGTGGAGGAAAACACAGTTGTTTTCAATAGTATCATAGAGATTGGTTGCTTCATGTTGTATATCTGTTCTGTTTGGCTTGAGTAAACAACTTCAGGTTTTTGGTCTGCGAAGTAATAATATCAAAATTGAGGAAGATCACGCACATAAAAGTAGAATAATATGAACTTTTTCTTGCACTGAACTGTTTGTCCACTTTCCTTAGTGATTTAGACCAGCTGAGGAAAATTAAACGGCGAAGCCCCCATGATGATACTGAGACTTTCACTGTGTACCTGAGATCGGATGTAGAGGCAAAGTAAGAACATTAGTATGAAAAAAATGTTTGCATCCTTTAAAATGCATTCTATGACAGAGAACCTCTCCCCACCTTCTTTTAGAAGTCAGGTTTACGATGTGAAAGGGCAATAATGTTTTCCATTTTCTGTGTGAACACATTTTATATCCTTATTATTATACTAATTATATGGGTATATACAGTTAGTGTGTCTGTTTAATGTGTCTAAAGATGAAGTGCTTGTCCTCAGCCCCTTCTTGCCCCATGTTGAGTAGTCTGCATGGCTTCTTATGAGAAAGAATGATGTGATGACCTGCTTTTAGGAAAGGAATTTGTAACATAACCAAAATGAAAAGAAGTTGCGTAATAGAAGCATTGCTAAGTTACTTTTACTCTCTGCAGGTCTCTTGAAGTTTGGGGTAGTCCAGAGGCTCTTGCTAGAGAAAGAAAACGACGTAAAGAGGCAGAGATCAAATACAGAGAAAGTGAGTACAGAGTGTTCAAATAACTTACAATGAAAACAAATATCTTTTTTTTTTTTAAGATATCATCTTACTGATAACGTACAAATGTGGAATTAGCAATTGCTGATATAATTTTATAGCATAATGTAGAGTAACACATTAGTATCTATGCAAAAATAGTCTGTTGCTATCTTGCAATTTGCATGTCATACACCAAGAAATGCGTTCAGTTGATAACTATAGCCATACTTCATCTTTTTGGGAGGGGCTTTCAATTTTTAGCTAGTATTACCAGACACTTTGACACACTTTGTCACAGATCTGAAATCACTGAATGAGTCATCACACTGAAGTGTTTGGAGCCACACGTACTTTATGTGAATGTACGACCCCCTTATTAAAAGGGGATCCCAGGGGTTGAACGAACAATTATGGTAGTTTGTGACTAGTGACCACTTCCGTGATTTTTTAGATTAAAATCTTCAAAGTTTTTGTATTTTTTTTTTTTAATTGAGGAGTTTGAAAAGACTTAAACCCAGTCCAAATCTTCATCCTGTACCGTTACTTATTTATGTTTCTTCTGAAATGAATTCAGCTTACCTTTGTGCTTCAGAAGGTGGGGAAAACATCCCCACATCATTGCTTAAAATAATTGTCATCCTTGCTGGTATTATCAGTAACAGGTACAGTCAAATCAGTAGTTTGTAATGGATTTTGACTTATCTAGCCAGTTAAAATCACAGAAGAGGCAATATTGCTTCAAGGTACTTATTTCAATTATGCACCTTAAAATTAGAGGTCTTGTAAATTATTATTATTATTATTATTATTAGTTTTTTTTAAACAGTTTTGCCATTAGAACACCCTTGTAGTAAAAAGCCTAGAGCTGCAGGCACTTGTTAAGGCACCTGTGTTTGTACGGAGAGTGCGGTTTGTACTCTACTGTCTGTTTTAGGCTATTTAAGTTATTCTGTATAATGTATTTTGGATAACTTTGTAGGGAAGAACTTAGCACTACAGCTTCTAGATACTGTAGTATACTAATGTTTATTTTCAAGTTACATCATTAGTGGATGCAAAAATACTGATGTTAAGAGACTTGGTTTGAAGCATCCTTTTCCTTCTCTGTGGTGTAGTGTATTTGGAGTTTTCTGCCTCTTGTGTATCATCCTTTGTTAGTAGAAATGACAACAATGTATAGGATAATAGGTTGTATTTGGCATTTTGCATGTGTATATAACAATAGGTTTCTGATTAACAATACCAGGAGAGTTTATCGCAAAGAAAGATAGACCATGTAGCCCTTTCTAGGAGGAGATACCTGCAGCATAAAAAAATTCCTGAAAATACTGGTTCCAAGTATGTATTTGTGGTGGTAATTTTGTATTGCAGAACTATTTCGAAACCAAAGGCTGTTGTGGGAATACAAGGAGTTCTTTGGCAATACTAAGGTAAGAGATATTTTAAATATTTTTTTTTTTTTGTCTAGAAAAGCGCTATGAGCTGTACTATGACACCTTTAGAAGAAAACAGTTGTGAAATGGTTGCATAAGCTTAACTAGCTGAATATTACTGGAACATTTATTTGCACTATAATGTACAAGATCTGTCTTTGGTTGTAGTGCAGCGGTAAATGTTATGATGCCAGTTCAAATGAGTTCCTATTGTGGCAGTGTAATCCACTTCATTGCACTTAAGTGTAATGTTATTGTGGCCAGTAAGGTGTTTTGTTTAGTCAGTTGTCTTCTTATTCACAAATACAGCTGCAGTTTTATTTTGTGTATAGCCTGTAAACATGTATAGTAAATATATTGTTATTTTAAAGAAGCAAAGTATACTTCTTAATGAAAAAACCACAAAACCTTAACAGTTTGCTCTGTACCGTACTGACCCTTCCTCTCTGTTTAAGCAGACCCATTCCCTAGATCCAGGTGCTCTTCTATGGTAGAATGATGTCTTAATCTTTCTGCTGTGCAGCTGGCTCCTGTCCTTATGTTTGCAGTGGCCCCTGCTGGAGGCTTTCTTGGTGGTTCATCGTTTTTATAGCCATCTGTTTGAAGAAATGTGTAAGGCTTAAATGCAGTTTGAGTGAACATTCAGGCTTCAAGGCCTTGCAGCTTCACTCTCACAGAGCAGGGCAATGCAAAGTTTTTATTAAATAATCTGTATGGTAGGACCTTCATGAGGTCAAGAGTTGGTTATTTTATTTTAATAATCTCTTATTTCTTTATTTAGCCACGCTCCAGTGCAGCAGCTATGTTTTTCAAGGGACCAGGGAAGGTGGTAATGGTAGCTATTTGCATGTAAGTTAAAAAAGCTTTGTTTAAGCAAGAGAAAATTATTTATTTTTATTATCTTGGAAATGAGAAGAGTCTGTGTATTCAAGCTAAAGATACCCGTGTCTCTGTAACTGATGTTAATAGATCTGTTTATTCATTGTTGGTGGGACAGAGTTTAGGTAAATACATTCACCAATATATAGAGATCAGGGTTAAAATATATCTGTGATCAGAGAAGAGCAAATTTTTTGATCAGCCTGAACAATTTATTGAAGCAAAAACTAAAATTTTGAATGATGTGTAGAGGCAGGCATTTAAAGTTGTCCTTTTTTCTTGCTTCCGCTTCATGAGAGGAGCTTCATATGTTTTAATCAATCTTCCATATAACCAACAGAAAAGAATTAACTTCTTTCTACTGTTATTCAGGGATATTTTAGGAAGTTTTTGCCTTTCACGTGTGTTATAAGTTTGAATGAAACAAAGCTATACCAATTTAAAGCAAACACACATATTATCTGGCATGAAATACACAGACATGTGTTACATTTCTGTTGGGAGAAAGCAACATTTTGAGCAGGAAATGTCTCTGAGTTTACCTACAAAACTATATGCTCTTTGCTGGGGAAAGGGGGAGAGCTTCAAGCCATGTTTGACTGAAAACCTCCCTCTTTAATGTTCTACTAGTAATTATTCAGGGCTTTCTAAGTAAAAATGTGTAAGAACTGCTAGTATGGTGTTTATAATGAAAAAAAAAAAATGGGGAGGGGCCCAAATGGTCACTTTTACCTCCTTCACTTTCTTGCAGTCATCTAGAGAAAACAGACCTTTCCTCCTGCTTTGTAAACAGGGCACTGCTATAAACATTGCATTCTGCACTTCATAAGTACCTTTTGAATGATTAGGTAATTTTATAGATGAATGCGTGGCAGCTAGGCCAGCAGAAGCTTTTAGAGCCTATTGTATTGCTCATTCATCTTGATGGGGAACTTTTTAGAAGTGGCACTCAAATACTTCATGTCTTTTCAGAGATATTAGTCAAGACTGCTGTCAGTGCTTCCTTGTTTGTGGCCCTGATCTTCTTGACACCAGCATGATTTTTAGTGGCTTCTGGTTTGGGCTCAAGAAAGGCCAATCTGTCTTTAACTTCTCAGTTGTGATAATTTGGTAGGATTCTCACAAACTTTAGGCTTCCATAGTGAAGAAAAAATGTGGTTCAGTCAAAGGCAGAGTTCTGGCTAGCTTCAAAGGCAGACTAGCTGCATTGGCACCCTCTGTGTTGTTAATAGAATTGCTATGTGCAAGGAAAAACTTTGAAGCTGTGGTAGGGAAACACAGGAAGGTAATGCTTTTAACAAAAAAGGAACAATACCTTTTTAGCAAAACATCCTTCGGACTCTAGCATTGTTGCAGTGATTTCATTGTCATACTAATGCTTTACCTTTTAAACAATACAAAGTTTGCATGGCATACAAGATTTATTAAAAATTACAAGTGGTCCAGTGTGTTAGTAATGTTACTGCTTCTCTAGAAATAGATGTGATGAAATGTGTTTAGTTCTCAAATGTCGAGCCTAAATAGACTATTTTTCCCCATAGATTCATAATGGATCTAAATATTTAATATTTCCAGTTTGATTATTGTCCTGGGTTCCTATGGCCACACCACCCTGAAAACACCTGATCTCGTCCGATCTCGGAAGCAAAGGAACTGTGGTGGTTTAAACCGATCCACACAGCTCGTTCACTCACTTCCCCCCTTTTTTTCTCCCTCTCTCATTTCTAACCCCCCCCCCCCCCAACCCCGGCTCCCGGAGGGATGGGGAGGAGAATTGAGAGAATGTAACTCCCACGGGTTGAGATAAGGACAGCCCAGTAACTAAGGCATAACACAAAATCAGTACTGCTGCCACCAATGATAATAATGATAAGATAACAAGAGAAGAGAATACAATACCACCGCTGAATGAGTTTGACCCCCGCCGAAGAGAGCCCGTGCCCTTCCGGGTAACTCCCAGTTACCTCCCTGGGCATGACGTGCTGTGGTATGGAATACCTCTTTGGCTAGCTTGGGTCAGGTGTCCTGTCTCTGCTTCCTCCCGGCCTCCCCTCATCCCTGGCAGAGCATGAGACTCACAAAGTCCTTGGCCAGAATAAACATTACTTAGCAACAATTAAAAACAGTCGGTGTTATCAGCTCTGTTCCCAGGCTGGAAGTCAAAACACAGAGCTTGCACCAGCTACTAAGAAGGAGAAAAACGGCTACTGGTGAACCCAGGACAATTATTTCGACCTTTTTAAGTAAATATGACCAGGTCCTTCTAGACCATTGCTTATGTGGTAAGATAGAGTATGAAAAGTGGGCAGTCCCATCACAGTACAATTTCCTATATGTATTTTTCAGTTCCTCATAATTTCTGTTCCCCATATACATCTTCGGGTTTTGTTGTGGTTATCCTTGAAAACAAATTTGGAATGATAAATTTGTAGGAAGTGCCCTTTAATTTCTTTCAAGTTTACAGTTCAGTCAGCATAGATTTATTTGAGTTTGTTTTAATTGTAATTTAAATTAAGTTAGGAACCTTGTTTTGAGTAATTGATGTTGATCTAGTTTTGCACTTGTGGTAGTGTTTCTTTTGTCCAGAGAAAGGCCGATTCTCTTCATGTATCAGCACATTTTAAAGTTACCAATTAAGTTTAGACTTTACATTAAAATTGACAGGGTTTCTGACAGCAAGGAGGATGTATATCTTTTTCAACACTTCTTCCTCCTTTACCCCAGTTTTCTTGGTGAATGTTTGCCTGCTCCGTGGACTTTGGAATACTGTTACAAACAGTCGTGTTGAATGAAATTGCTTATTTTCTAGGTGCAGAAGAGAGGCTTATTAGAAAAAGCTGTATAGTGGTAGGTTTAGTAAGTACAACAATAGAATTGTACCTAGTGAAACATGGTGGGCATTATTATTATTTGTTGGCATGATGTCCAAAACATTACTATAAATCTTTTTTAGACTTCACCTATTTTTGGTTTAAGTTCTGTTAAGATTTCCTACTCTTTCAGGTACATGTGGATAAAAGTGAGATAGCTAAATCAGTCAGTCTGGTTTATTTCAGTAAAATAGAGAATA
The DNA here is from genome assembly GCF_037157495.1 of Lathamus discolor. Taxonomy (NCBI): domain Eukaryota; kingdom Metazoa; phylum Chordata; class Aves; order Psittaciformes; family Psittacidae; genus Lathamus; species Lathamus discolor. The sequence goes on along the minus strand of NC_088884.1, from coordinate 140,026,732 downwards.
CACTTTCTGATTTGGTGGTCACTGATGTAAAAGATGACTTTGTTTCGAACTGATTGAGATATTGAGTATCTGTATTCTCAGAATCTGCTGGTTTCTTCTGCTGTTAGTAGTTATATCTTCAATAGAATTTAGGCTTTCATAGGGATTAGTATTTTCAAATGCAGTGCTGAATTTGTTTTTTAAAGCAGAACATATTACTTGCAGTAAAAGCCTGACTTTGTTTTTTCTTTTCCTCCAAAATGACTTTTATCTTACTATCTTACATTGATGCAAACATCTAGTCAGAAAGAAAACATTAAATAGCCTTTGACTCTATAGACTCATGGATTTTGTAATAATTTCCTGCATAGCACTCTTTCTATCCTATGTCTCCAACTTCTTGGACATCTTTAATACATTAATAGATTGGGCCTGACATTTGGAAATCTTAGTATGGTTTCTTTTCAGATTTCTAGGATGCCAAATTTCCCCACAAATTCATAATTTGTAGGGGTAAAATAGTATCATCGAAGTGCCTACTGTGTCATCTGAACAGGTGGGGGTCGCACAACTGAAATGTACCTTCAGATAAGCTGTCAACTCCATTAATACAACACAGAGAAAAATAAAAGAGACTGTGCTCATGAATCTCACTAATTTGTTTCATTTTCTTTCTGTGCTGAAGATGCAGTATGCTGTGAATTGGAGGAACTTATAATTAACACAGGGAGTTTAAATTATGGTTTAATAATACAACAGCCTTCTGTTCTTCTTGGGATATCCACTAACTTGTGCATTTTCTACTTTCCACCTATAAATTATGGTGATGATTCACCATCTCATGAGGCAATGAGAATAACTCTAAAATTGTGAAGCACATTCAGGCCCTTGTATTGAAGCAGTTATAGAAAACAGTGCTAAAGTAAAATGTGTTTTCACAGAAATTCTTTGAGGATGACCTTGGAAATGAATCTGATTTAATCAACTATATAATTTGGTGTATGGCAAGTGGCTGGACTTGTGCTTCCTGTAACTTAAATATGTTTTTTTGGTATCTGGTTGTTCAAGAATGCAACTGTAATATGTTGTTAGTATTTATTTATAACACTTAATTTCATTCAAATACTTAAAAAAATTACCAATAAGACAAACTGAAATGTATTTCAAAAAGAGGAGAATGTTAATAGTCCTCTAGTCTAATTTTCGTTGCAATATGATTGTAACAATTACCTTGCTGATTCTGATAATGAATGTTTGAAGTGAGAATGTAAACTTGAATTTTAGTGTTGATAGCTACCTTTCTCTGTACAGCATAACACGATGCTTACTCCAGGAAGCCTGTAACCTAAGAAGGCTTGACAGGTCACAGTGGACATCTTAATAGAAAAGTTCCGTAGATAATTTTTACAGTGTAATATGATGAGAGCCTTGCCTTCCTGTCTGTTGTCTTATGTTTGTATCCTACTGGGAATTGCCCATGCTGAGATTAAAGTTGGGAACCTTGGGCTCCAGTATTAGGAGGGGGTGTGTAGGAGGCAAAGGACTGGAAAGCGAAAATTAAAAAGGACTGAAAAAAAGGAAAGAAAGGACTGAAAGAGAAAAGGAAATCATTAAGACTTTTATTTTCCCACTGGTAGGCCATTAGTTGTTCGAAGTAGTGAATGTGATAGTAGTTTTCATGAAGTGTAACTGCTTAGAAGTTAATGATTTTGGAAAAAATAAAAAAATCTTCGCATATGAAGTTTAGTTGAAAGGGTATTTTAACAGTAATCATACAGAAAATCTGAATGCCTTCTCTGCCTGTATAGGTCTGTAATGATTAAACTGATACTTGGTTTCATCACTTGCTGGCAGATAATGCATGATTATAGAGCACTTGTGGTTTTGTTGAAAATATTAAAGACCAGATATTCTGTTGTTCTTTAGCTTATTTCTTCTCTTTGTTTTCAGAAATGGGTTGAATTTTTTCTTTAAGCTACTTGCTTGGGTTTACACGGGCTCTGCAAGTATGTTTTCAGAAGCCATACATTCTTTAGCAGACACATGTAACCAGGTGAGTATTTTTCCTATTCTGTTTAAATTAGCATTTATAATAATTTTTCAGGAATAAAGGTAGATACTTACAGTAGTTGTATTATACTCAAAAGCAATAATTTAGTCTGTTAGTACTCCTTAGTTGCCTATACTGTCTAAATAGGAAACATCAGAGAAATTGAAACAGTATTTTATTTAGGAGGACTAGAATGCATAGCAAAATACGTTTTTCTTTATGAAGTTTGCACATAGATAACACTGACATTGTAGATAAGCCTGAAATTTCCAAGTGTATTAGTCAGAACTTTAAAAATGACTCTCAGGTTTTGCTGTGGTGTGTATTTACAGTGCTCTTGCTGTTCAGTATCCATGATAATGTACTGTTTTGTATGGTTTACATGCTTCCTAGAATTAATAGTAATATATTCTAGGAGGGAAAAAAGCTAGTACTTAATCTAATGACCATTTAAATAATCTGGATGCAAAACAGTCTTAAAGATGTTTTTAAGTAAGCAGTTTCTTCTGGGAGAGGGTGTTTTTGTGTGTTATTATTAAGTGATTTCTGATTTCAGTCATGGAGACTACAAAGCCTGCCCAGAGTCTGACAAGTGCTCTGTGCATGCAGTGGGAGGAAGATGCGGTTTTTTCTGTATGCCTGTAGTGTACACATACATTTTTTAGCTTCCCAGAGACACAAAACAATGTTATTACTATATACAGTTTTTATCAAACTGTAGGCAGATGAAGGCATATTTTGTAAGAAATTCACATTACTTTAGAAAAGTTGCTAAACTCAGAGCTCTTCCTGTTGTTTCCCAATCTGAGTGCAAAGCTATTGTTACTCAGTTGCAGATTTACTTGCCAAAACTGGTGGTTCCAGAAGGTTTATTTAGCTACATTTTATTCCTCTTTTTAATTTGGTGCCAGTGATCTGGAGGGTTTATAAGCTAGCAGTAAAATAACTGACCTAGTCTAGAAGCCTTAAATGCAGCAGGAGTCGCTTGTAATGATCAGGTTTGGACTAGTATTTCTGTTAATATAATACTGTTTATAATACATCTACATTATTTCAAACCACCTGCCCCAATTACTTCTGTTCTTTAGTAAAATATTGGTTTTGCATTGTTCTGTACTTCATTTGCAATTTACTTTCCTTGTAACTATCAAGATTTGAAAGTGCACCGGGAGAGAGTAAATGGGTTATAGTATTAGTCAAATATATAAACATTAGCAAATAAGTCCCAGGACAGGCTTAATTTTGTTACAACGGTATGTGTAATGTGACCAGTCTTATCTTTAGGACATGGTGTTAGAACCAGATCTTGGTAATTTGGGTTGCGTGCTTCTTCCGCTCTGCCTTGTTTCTCCTGGACAACAGTGATGTATCTGTGAGTTATCTTGAAGTAATATTGAGTGCCTGTCCAGATGATAATAAAAAAAAAAAAAAGGGGTGCATTTTAATTTGTATTAATGTAGAAATGAGACATGTCAACGTAGATTCTGAAGTTTTTTCAGAAATTAGTTGAAATTCGAGAGGAGTTGTAGTAAGCAGAACTATACTGAGCTACTTTATGGGTTGTAAGTAGGACTGGAAAGTAAGATGAAGTACGTAGTATGCTTCTTTCTTATTCTGGTTAAATGTTAACTTGAAATACTTTTCCTGTCATGGTAATAGAATGACAGGCTTTGTTGCTTAGTCATCTTGTGGTAGAATAATGATGAGAATTTGAGCATCTCTCTTTCTATTTGTAGGCTGTCTTAGCAGCCTCTCACAGCACAAGTAGCCATGTACTTGGCACATTTATGTCCACAGGTGATGTGGCAAACTCAGAGCTGGGCACATAATATAGCATGCAGAGACAAAATTAATGTTTTGTCTTTTGCTGTTTTCTTTAGTGTGCTTGAGGCATTCATTATGAGATGCTGAAATTTTCCCTTCTTCCACTGTTGAAGGAATTCTTCTTGTTCCTGTTTTTGTTACCAGTAAGGCTTTGGAAACAAAATAAGTACCTCAAGATGAGTGGTTGAAACCCTCCTGCAGCTCAAGCAAGAGAAATCCTTGGATAGCTTTTGACACATATAAAATGCAACAGTGCTCCTCCACATTTGAGGAATGTATGAAATCTTAGAGCAGACTTAATATCCTAAAATGCATTTTAACATAATTTTGGCTACCTTTCTTCTTTGGTTGTACCTAGTATGTTTCTGTGTCCAGAAAGACTGAGTTGAGGACTTGCATTTTGCTTGCTATTTTTCAATAAAGGTTTTCACACAACCTTTCAGCTATTCCGGCTATGAAGTGAGGAGAGGGGCACTACTAACTTAGCTGATAATACTTAAAATTATGGGGAGGCAGCCTTCAGGTGTGTGATTTTCAGTTGGCCAGCTGTGTCAGTTTATAGGTGAGCCAAGTTTGATAGTGGTACTATCTACCACTTTATATGTAGAAGAGCTATTCTGTTTTTTTAACTGTGAAATAACTTCGTAGTGATTTTGGGAAAAACACAGGAGAAAACTTGCTGCCTCAAAGCAGTTTGCTGCTGTGAATACTGAAGTGTCTACATTTTAATCCTGGTTATTATGCTTCAGTAATTCAGACTCCTAAAACAAAGCACATGCTTTGCAAAATCGAGATCTAGATTTATAACTTACTGCATCAAGTTTAACACATGCCTAAATAAATATATCCCAAATGGGCCGTTTAGATAGCAAGAGGTTTTTATTTCTTCCTTCAAAATATTTTTCTTCAGTTTGGAGTATTTCTCTAATGATAGAAGCTGCAGTATAAAATTATTGCTTTAAATGTAGTGTGCCATCACCACAGTCTCTTGTAATTTCTCTTCAAGAGGGATTTATTTAAATAGCTTTGTTCCCTGAACAACTTCATTCCTTCCCATTGAAGTAGAGCAACAACACTTGTGATTGCACATAATCTTCACTTTCAATTGCAATTCTAGAATTATAATTAATAGTAATTATATATATACACACTATGTATATAGTTCCATATATATTTTATATAGGAATAATTTTTTTTGGGGGGGGGGAGTAGATGTAGATGACAGATTTTGATTGTATTTCAGTTCTTGTACAATATCAGTAGCAAAGTATGCGTGCAGATCGGCAAATTGCATCTGCCTTTTATCATTCAAGTTCTGTTGATACAGAATGTTTCTAAATGTTTTCTTATTTTAACAAAGTTTTGCTTCCTTTCATCCTGAATAGGCATTGCTAGCTTTGGGCATCAGTCAGTCTGCAAGGACGCCTGACCCTAGTCATCCGTAAGCTTTTTGAGTAAATAATGATTTTGTAATTTTATGTAGGAGTGAGATCAGTTCTTGTTTGTGCAGCAACTTGTTCTTAATCTCACGTTTCTTATAATTTCTGAAATGCATTGTTTATGATTTTGCAAGAGAGAAAACTGCAGATTTTTTTCAAACTGCAGAAGTTACAGCTTCAGTGGCTTGGTACAAGCTATACTTTTTTTTTTTGTGGTATGTTTTTTGACGTGTATTATTTTAATTGACATTATTTCTTTATGTTATTTTGGTCTCTTCTGCCTCTTCCGATGGATAGTTTTACTTTGGTTTTAAACGATGTTCATGTGAATAAGGTTTTTTTTAAAAGTAAAAAATACTTATTTAAAATGAAGCTCTTTTCTGCAAGGCAGCTACTTGTATCCTAGAGATGTGTTTTTCTCAAATGGCTGTTTGTTTTTTTCTGAGTAATAGGGATATTATTGGTAAGCTCTTACAGCTTCATGAAAGTCAGAAGCTATATGTTCTGTGATACTTTCTTGGTGTTGACCTGCTTTACACTTCACATTATTGGGCAGGTCATTCACATTGTAAGAACTAATTGAAAATACATCTCATTTACAGAATTGTTTTTTTCTTTCTTAAACTTCATTAAGAGCGTCAGGTAATCTGAAAAATATTTTAATCTTACATTTGTCTAAATATTTGTTTTATCTCCTTCCCCTATTTCACTTTTTCCTTTCTTTTATACTACTGTGTTTTAGATGTTGCTAAAGAAATGTACTGTTTGTAGTAGCAGTCAATAGTAAAAAAACAAAGGTACACTTTCAATATTGCTCTAGTTGCTCTTAAAAGCTGAATGTTGAATGTCTGCAGTTAGTTGAACTACTAAAAGATGTCACAAATTTTATTTCCTTTAAATTAGTGTTATAAAATAGGTAGACACGCTGCCTATAAGGCTGAAGTTTTCATTTAGAAGTAGCATTTCCATAAAATGTTTTAAGTATGTTTGTTTTTTTCTTTCTGTTAGTAAAATCCTCAGTGTCTGCATAAAAATCAATATAGCTACGTAAATAGCTTATTTAAAAAAGAATTAGAAAAATATCTATGCTTAATGTCATTGTGTGTACTAGCTGTGTTTTTCCAGATGTCATCTTTTTCCTTGGTTTAGGTTGAATTTAACAGCTTTAACTTAAATAGATGCCTAGTCATATGATGATAAATTAAGACATGTAAAACTTAATGGGAAAAACATGTAGATGTGCTTGCAGATATATAGAATCTTATTTTCCTATATCACTTTCTTTGTTTTCATATAGGTATGGTTTCACAAACATGCGCTATATTGCCTCCTTGATTAGCGGAGTGGGCATTTTTATGATGGGTGCAGGACTGTCTTGGTATCATGGGATCATAGGTTTACTCAACCCTCACCCTATAGAATCTCTTCTCTGGGTAAGATAATGTTGTTTGATATTGCATCTAATGCTGGTGACTTAATAGAAAGTAATGGCACAGTCTGAAATTCACTTCCCGAGTCTGTTTGAATCCCAACACAATTAGCTCAAACCATCCTTAATGAGAATGTGTTTTAAGAAAAAAATCATGTTAAACTATAGCTGATCTTATAGCAAAATGAGCTGTTCTTTAAACTTTGTGTTTTCCCTTCACACATCCGAAGAGGTCCTCCCTTCCTATTTTGCAATACATTGCATAATTCAGATGTTGGCTGCCTTGGGTTTAGGGAAAGCTACACAGCACAGTTGGTAGTGAGGTTCTGAAATGCTGTGTTTGGATAGTTAGTGGTGAAGGGATCTATACAAATACACATATAACATAATAACTGAGACTTTTTTTTCTTTTCATACAGGCATACTGCATTTTAGCAGGGTCATTGGTATCTGAAGGAGGTATGCAATTTCAAGAATTATTTCTATTTAATTATTCATAATCTCTAAGAATTCAATGTAACTGCAGTAATAATTGGCCTTTGCTTTCATAGTAAAGTTTTGAGCTCTACTGCAAATATGTGTGTTATAAGCAAACAAAAAAAAAAGGTGGTAAAACTTTTATTATCTCTCTACATAATGAGAAGCTGAATAACATATAATTTGAAAAGTGTACGTGGAATGCCTTTGAGGTATTAAACTGTCAGTGAATGTAATAGTTCCAGTTTGTATGGGAGACATGCATGTAGAGAAGAAGGTAATTCAGTGTTTTTTTAGTGATTCAAAGTATCACTAATCAGAGCTTTTTTGATCTCTTGCTATTTATAAAGAAAAGTTCACTGTTTTCAAAATGCAAGCAAGTCTTTGCCTCTAACCATTTTAAGCAACTACTTTGTTGTTTCAGCTACCCTTCTTGTTGCTATAAATGAAATTCGCAGGAGTGCTCGAGCCAAGGGTCTGTCATTTTATCAATATGGTATGTATCATTATAGCAGTAAGGTATGCCGTTATTTAAAACAGTATCTATTTACCACTATTTGCATAATGATAGAGACAATTTTCACTGTATTCCTTATCCCTTTCCCCTTGCTTTATTGATCTCTTTTCTATTCGAGTAACACATATGTTTTACAAATTGGGTGAAAACCTGTTAGTTAACACTACTTAAATACTTTTACTAAACTACTTGCATTTTTCAGGATAAATACCCCTTTAAGTTTTTCAGACATTATGGAGAAGCTTCAGTAACAGGCACAGGGCTTTTTCTGTGCATTTATGAATGCTTTCAGAAGTGTGTGCCTATGCAGAAATTCAGTTTACACCTATATACTTAAGGAAATTTTTCTTTTGAGTTGCTGATGTTAGCACAGTTTAAGTACTGTGCATAATGGAGTAAAGGTAAGCATTTCAAAGTAATGTGTGGTTTGTTTTTTGTTTTTTTGTTGTATATGCAGTTGTACAGAGTCATGATCCTAGTACAAATGTGGTGTTACTGGAGGATGCTGCAGCAGTTCTGAGTGTGGCCATAGCTGCTACCTGTATGGGTCTGACTTCTTTAACAGGTAAAATTGTGCCTCAGGCTGAGGCAATCAGGATGTGAATTTACCCCTGTGCATGGTGTGAACGCAGAGCATTTAGTTTATATTGGTTGACTTAAATGCATCTCTAATCTCTTTTTGATGCTTGTACAGTGTAAGCTTCTGGAGGTTTAGACTCCTCTCTGGTCAGATTTCTAGTAGTTTGAGTTGGAAAATATTTAAGATTAATTTAAAGTTCAGCTTTTTTTTTTTTATGTCAAAAGGGTTAAGCTTGAAAGAGTACATGTAGATGGGTCTAACTTCCTTTTGAGCTACTTTGCATACAAATGAAGGTATTTTTTACTAAAGGTATGTTTATTGTAATCAGTTATGTATATCACTGTGATGTGGGATTACGTATCTGAGTTTTCTTATTCAGTGATGTGCATGTGTGTGTGGGGAGGATTTAAAGAAGCAGTTCCTTTCCTCCCATTTATTATGTAGTGGTATTGGTGTTATCTTCAGATTACAATAGCTACTCCTAAACAATGTGGCAAACCTGAGTCAGGCAGGTGGGATGATCTGTGTGGCAACTGATTCAAAGTATGTCTTTGCCTGCATAGTGAAGATTTATAAAGAGGGAAGTTTGTTTATTTGTCCTAAATATTGGCTTTTCAATTAAAAAAAAAAAATAAATACGTAATTTTCTTTGTGGCTTCTAATGAGTTAATTGCAAGTTTCACTTTTCTATATAGAAGCCATTTTTTTTAATTCCATTTCTCGTGTCTTTGATAAACTTTACCCATTATACATTACTGTTTCTGTAAGTATGAATATGAAAACTTGTATAAATACAGTATTCCAGAAATGTTAATACATGCAAGTTTTTGAGTTCCTGGTAATAGAGCACAAACTTTTATGCTACTACCTGAGTTTAGGTGTATATAATTTTATATTAATATAAGGTAAATCTGTACACAGAAGCCTAAGTAATTTACAGTAGTTTACGCTGCTTATTAGTCTGTCAGGAGACAGGAGTGGCTAAGGGACAGAAGGGACTTGAGACTTTATCTTAAAGTAACTTTTTTTTTTTCCAGTTCTTTTTGTTCCTCAGTAGAAAAGAATTGGCAGTGCACTAAAAACAAACAAGGGAACAAAACCACACTACAAAATCTAAAACAAATCCCACCAAAAAACAAAACCAACCAATCAAAAAAAAAACTCTCAAATGATGTCCTCCCTTTCACGTGAAATTTGAATTATCTGCCATGTTTTAGAAATGCTCTGTGAAATTAATTTGACATTATATTGTTTAGGAAACCCTTATTATGACAGTGTGGGGTCTCTAGGTGTTGGAACCTTGTTAGGAAGTGTGTCAGCATTTCTCATCTACACTAACACTGAAGCCCTGCTAGGACGATCCATTCAACCTGAACGACTGCAGCGACTCACTGAGTTACTGGAAAGTGATGCTGTAGTAAGGTAAGAGTCTTTACAGCTGCATCAATACTAAGAACAACAAAAAGCATGAAACATTGAAAAAAATCGTTCAAGCACTTTAAATGAATCTGTTGAGATTGATTATTTTAGGGTGGATTCTTTTGTACTGAGATTTTAGAATCTTAATTATTACTTAATTATTACTTCTATTTCTGTGAAATTTCTTTCTAAAAGTTTCACTAAGTAAATACTCGTGCCCCTCAGATGTTCCACAGCGGAAATAAAACTACAAAAAATGTCCTAAGTTACATAAGTACAGGATCTGACAGTGACTTAATGAGAAAGCCATCACAAACTTGAAAGTGGTTTCAAATGACGAAATGCAAGCAGATAAATTATACTGTTGCTTTTATAGTTTCTGAGCACTTAAATCTTTAAATTCTGTTACTGTTAATATTCAGTATCTGGAATTTCGTAGCACTTGGCAGTGGAGTACTGCAGTAGTATTACACTGTAATAGATTCTCTCTGTTAGATGCTTACAGAATTAACTCAATGTTAATTTCTCTTCTTTGGAAATCCAGAGTTTGTAGTGCAATAAGCTTATAACTCATTGTAATTCTGAAATCTTGTTTAAATGCTTTCTAGGGACCTATTTTAGCTTTAATCCTATTAACCTTGATTTAGAAGCAAAACCCTTTTTGTTTTCTTCTTAATCGTTATTCAGGAATATATTTCTGTGTAAATCAGCTGAAATATTTTAGTGTTTTTTTGTATTCATAGTCATTACTGAGCTCTGGAGACAAAAATCCAAGCCCATTAGTTAACACAAGAATACTTGAAAGAAACTGGAGTGCTGCATCATCTCATTTGCAAGCAACAGGTCTGAATGATATGTCTTTTGTTCCAGAAGCTAAACAAGATTCTTATTTTGGAATAGAATTGTGTTAGAATTTTCACATGTCAGTAACTAAACTGTGGTGGCCCTGGATTAGTCTGAATGGTGGAGCATGTGTCAACAGTGCTGTGTTAGAGTAGGTGAGTTAACATGGTTTTTTTGTACACGACTTCTGTAGTTCTTTTTTCCAAAGTGCACAGGTGGTGTTTGCTTGTCTCCAGCTGGAATCATGAAATTGCTTCTATCCAAGTGCCAGTTTATATTATATTCTATTTTGTAGATGGCTGTAACTTCTCAAGAGAGCAATCTTAGTTTATCTCCATCTTGATGTAGACTTTTTTTTTTTTTTTTTTTTTAAAGAAGAAGTAACTTAATTTTTAAAAGGAACACAGAATAAAAGAAGTGAAGACTTGGTAAGAAACTGTGTTTCTCTGAAACTTAGAAGCTGAAATGTGTAGGTACTTCTTACAATGCTGTTTTCAGGACCTTCTCTATGCACTTTGTCTTGAGTGATCTCTTTCTTAGTTCCATTACATTATCTGCTTTGATTTCTTTTAGCATACACTTCGTCTTTGACCATGTTCTTCTTGTAACAAGCCTAATATTTTGAGCTTGGTTAACTTACATCTACTAAGAAGACACCTGGTCTTGATATCAGGGTTCTCCGAGATGTTAAAGTGTTATTACCTTTGCTTGTAATGAGGAATAATATAGGGAAAAATGTCTTTTTTTTTTTTTTTTTTTTCCTTATTCCAGTCTTTGGTTAGATAGCTTTTTTGGTTTGTTTTCAGCTTTTTCTTGTGAAACTAAGGAGTCTTCTACCATCAGGTATGTCTTCAAACAGCTACTTGTAGATTTTCATCCAACAAAGCTTTGGGCTTTCAGCAAAGTAAGAGTTTCAGCATTTTCTTGAACATTCAGACTTTACTTAAATGGAGGCGTGTACTGGTCTGTCCTACTCTTAAATTTTTCCTACTGATACCAAGTGTAAAAGAAAAAGTTCCTGAAAACTGGCCTGCTTCTAAAGCTGTGACTAATATTTGCTCTTTTTATTTCAGTGTTCCAGTGTTTTCACCTGTCGCACTGTATATGAGTTCTTACTGCAGTCCTTTTTTGCAGCTGCTGCTTCCCAAAACAGGTCTTCCTTGTTCATTCATGGAGGGTTTGCAGTCTTTATTTTTAGGTGTGTTTTCCAAACATGAAGGGGATGTATTTGGGAATCATTCAGTATTCATCAGAAGATAGTTAGTTCCAAATTGACCAAAGGATACAGAGGGTCTGATTTCCACCCTCTCCTGTCCGCATCAGCACCACCACCACTTAACTTGTTCAGGCAAGCTACTGCTGGAATACTGTCATGTTCCACTGCTAATTACAAAGTATTTAATAGGCAATATTAACTGCTGTTGATTTATGTAGCTGTTTGGAAATGTCTACATTCCCTAAAACCTTAGTGACTGGAATTAATGCTCATAATGTATAGTTTTTCCCCCACCCTTTTCACTGTTTTCCCGTGGGTTATGAGATGAAGTTGTCTTTCATTACATGGGTTACCTCATTTATGGTTCTTAAATTTTGGCAGTGTTTTTAATCTACACTTTTAAAAAAACCTTATCGTTATTGCAGGATGAAAAACTTACTTGCCTTCACAGTTACTCTTGGTTCTTTTTACTCTTGAATGAGAGTTACGGAGCCTGCTGAATTATTAACGTTTTTTTCCTTTCAAATATGCAGTATGCTTCTGGGCCACTAATAGGGAAATGCTTTGTTGTACTAATACGTTGTTTTTCTCTTTTGGTCAAGGAAACAACGATTATTACATGTTTTTGTCTATTCTATATTGTCAGTAATAACTTCACCATTTCCATCTAGTAGCAAGCTTCTTTCCAGGTTAATCTTTAGTTTTGCTATACTTATAAACCAACTATTTTTTTTTTTTTTTTTTTTTTTAATCACAATGCCTTTCTTTTATGCTTCTCCTATAATTTTGCTGGATTTCGTAATTTCTTCTTTAGGCTTATGGCTATTTGTTTCCCTTTTCATTTTGCTTGGTAATTTCTACTTTTAGGCCTTATTTAATTTGTCATCCAGAATGGGCTTTTAGTTAGAGTTGTTCTCACCTGGAAAATTACTTGATTTTGGTTTTTGTTATGCAAACATTCCATTCTTAAGTCTCAGAGAAACCTTTGTTACCTAAATCTTTCTTGTGTTCAGCTTAACTGAAGTATAGGAGATGAGGCTTTCAGAACTGTGAAATAAAATACATGATGTGGTACAGACCGTCCTGGTTCTGTTCTTATGCAGTATAATGGTAGATCTCTAGGCGTAAACTATTCTTAGTGGCAGTTTCATCTCTTAACTTTTACTTCATTGTAACAGCTGTTGGGTAATTGTGCTACTGTTGTGCTGGAAAATCTGTCATTCTGGTTTGGAGGAGGAAAAACGGAAAAAAAATTACAACTGATGGCTCCAACCCAGTAACTTGGTGTCCTCTGACAAATTTTTCTTTCATTGGAAACTTTCTCTTTTCCCTAGTTTGAATTGATGGTGTCTGGTAGCCATCCAGAAGCTTCCACAAGCAAGCTTTGTAGCACATGCATTTGTGTTCTTGAATTATTTGTGACTTTTTTTCTCCTCCTGACTCACTGTCTTGTCTTTCCTGGATGGATTATAAGCAGTAAGGTACACCTTTTTCTTCACATTTGCAGAATATGCATCATTCTACTGAATTCTATCAGGTTGCTGCTTAATGAGAATCTTGGATATCTCGTTGCTTAGCTCTGATAGGCACTTGATATATCTTCAACATTTTTTTTTTTTTTTTAATCACATGGATTCACATTCTCTTCATATAGCCCTCATTGCAGCACATCTGCTATCTTAAATACCCTCTTATGTGAGGAGGTAGTTTGATTCCAGTTAGGTTATTCCCGTTAATACTGTTTTGATTTGCTAGCTTCCCACAGGAATAGCTGTGTAAATTTGATTGGAGATGGAAATTCTTTATTGCTATCAGTAAGCTGTAGCAGTTCTTTTAATCTGCTTAAATATTTGCTAAGATATATTTTTTGTGTGTGTGTCTCTATATTTAGGTCATGTTCTATTTTTTTTTTTAATGTGCTTACCCCTCCTCCAGCTTTAGTATTGCCAGAAATACTCCATAAATGTTTCCTCTGACTGCTCATCTGAAATATCTGCCTCCTGTTCTTTGTCAGCTATTCATTCTAGCAGGCTACTTCCAAAATCTGTGTGTTCCACTTTCTTCCCGCACTGCCTGTGAATTTAGTTCTGATTTATAAACACTTAGATGAGTCGGGAATTTGCTTAAGACAAAGGGCATACTAAATTTAAAAAGATGCTGTGAAATTGCACAACTTGGTGAAATGAATGGGGCGGGGGTGAGCTTAGTACTTTCAGTTGGGTGAGCTTTATTGCTGATTCTAAACTTTTAGTTACAGTTTTAAAAATTACAATGATTGCATTTTTCTGCTAATAAACCCAGAGTCCTGGGGATATTTTATAGTTGACCCCAGATACTTATTTTGCATTGGAAATGTCAGAAGGAAGAATTAAAAAAAAAAAATAAAATAGAAATTTCTTTGATTTATATCCCATGTTTTAGTGTCCATTTTTTTTTCTGGCCTTGATGGAAAAAGGCGGAAACTTATTCTGCAGTGGCAATTTTGAATTCTACTTGGCTTTAAAGATAAACTTAAGTTTGTGTTAATCCAATTAGAAAAAAGAAGATGGTATTTTATGATTTTTATTTTATTCTTATTCCAGTGTTAAAATTCATCATAATAATCTGGGTCCTGAGTTTGCTTCGTTTCTTACTGTCCCTGAAAAATAGAGCATGCTTTGTTTATTACCTATATTCATACCTCATAGAGTTTATCTAACAAACTGGAACAAAACTGTGCTGTAGAGAAACAGAAGTTTTCAAAGGACCAAAATAAAAGCATGTTCTAGTATCTATTAGGAACCTTTAAATAATTATACATTTTTCAGCCTTTACTAACAGCTCTCTTGTGATTAGTCGTGATCAATAATTCAGTATGATCAAAAGTGATTTCCAATCACAATATCGATACTTTGTATCAAATATAACTTTGCATAGAAAATTCTCCAGAAGGCCATGCCTTCACAAATTGTAGCTGTCCAGGAAAAAGTACTTCCATAATTGCAATGTGTGCTTTCAGTAGTTGACAGTATTGTCCCTTACCTCAAAAGTGAGGGTACTTGAAGACTGTTAAATATGTGTATGCACAAAACCTACTGTGCAGTAGTGAGTAAATTGAATAGGAAAGGTATCGCTTTCTGTTGCGGGATTTTTTTTTTTTTTATAACACCTTTAGTCTAATTCTAAATCTCTGATGCTTTTTTGCAGTATGTCTTTTATTGCAGTGAGCCATTTATACATGTGTTGGTATAGCAGAAATCTGTGAAAGTTGTATAACCAGTTAAATATAAATCAGTATTTAATACAAATGTGTGGTGGCAAAATGAGGATATGTTAGTCAAAGGCAGTGGCCTTTTAAAATTACAGAATCGTTGTACTGTGGCAATGTTGTTAACATCAGAAGTCAAACTACCTAGTTGTTTGTTTTATGTTGTTCTACATTTTCTTTCAAATTTATGTGTTTCAGAGCAATTCATGATGTTAAAGCCACAGACCTGGGAATGAGCAAAGTGAGATTCAAAGCAGAAGTAGACTTTGATGGACGGGTTGTTACTCGTTCTTACCTGGAAAAACAAGACATTGAACAGCTGCTACAAGTATGTTTTAAAAAATCTTTCTGTAACGTCTAGTATTTGATATTTATTTTCTAATTCCAAATGTGTCTAAACCCTAGATTTTCAAGTAGGTGAGAGATATTCCACTCCTTTTTGAAGGATTGCTCAGCTGGATTCTGCATGGCAAAGCTATGAAATATGAAGTAAAGAATAATTTATCTAAATTACAGGATTTTTAAGTGAGCAAATTGTTTTGCTTGCTTACCCATTTTCACCAGTAACATGCTTACATACGTTTGCTTGCATACCTACAAGATTTATTTCTTTGCTACCCTTTCAAAATGAAAAGCAGATGTCTGCATTTTATGTCTGTCCATTAGATACTACTTAGAAGTTGTTTGAGTTTACATTTAAATTACTGCAATTTTTTTAAACCATTAGTCAGTGTCTGAGTTCTTAAAATGTGCTGCTCTTTAGTGTCAAAATAAGAATGTATATACTTTATATATATATAGTGCAGTAAGTGATGTGTGCATGTGTTGGATTTCAATTTAATACATTTTTAGAGGAAGAGTGCTGTCAGCTTTGTGCAGCTGAGGCACTGCAGGTTTGCTCGATTTTATATTGCCAAACCTCAGATTCTTTGCTGTTGCAGCTGGTTAGTACACTACTTTTCAAAGGCTTTGTTAGCTCTTGTTCTTTACCTGCTGTTCCCTTTGGTGCTGTATACAATGGTCACTGGTTCTTCCAACTAGTATTGTTGGGAAAGTTCTTCCTATTTCTAGGTTGACAACTGTGTCTTACACAGTTCATTGTAGTTTCATGTAGTAAGCTTGTGTCAGCTATAAAATCATTGTTGAAGGTAGCTGTTTTCAGCAGGATTTTGCCCCCTACCTGAAGTGCTTGCCTTTTGATCTATAGTTTTTCAAATAACTAGCTCATTCAACTAGCATTGCTACCAACATTACTCTTTCTGAAGCTGTGAAATCAGTGAAATGCTAGAATTCAAATTGCTCTCATTTCTTGTTAGACTTGCTGTGATTTTAGTCACAGGGTATTGGAGATGGAGTATCTTTTAAGCTCACTCAGTTACATTATTCCTCTTCAGTTTTAGAGTAATAGGGAAGGTGAAAGAAACTGATGTTGTCTTGTAGTTATAGGCACAAAAAGAATTAGTTATTTAATAATTACTTTGCCCATTAGCAGTAATCTATTTGTCCTAAACATACCGCAGTTGTATTGCCTAAGCTATGTCTGAGATACTACAAGTCAAATGACTTCTGGCCAACATCGTATGAGACATCTAAGGAAAGCTCATGACAGTGCTCTAATACCTGCTTTGGTGCTTATGATGTCTGTGGTTTTTTGGAGGGAGGAGCATAGCATCCTGTCTTCCTAAACCTTGTTCTTTGAGTCGCATATAATATGGGTCTCCTGAGGAGGAATTTCATAAGAATTTGCATGGATTTTCAGATTAGTTGGTAATGTGATAGCCAGAGTAAGTGGTGTAATAAAATAGCACGACTGCATGAAAATGAGGAAAGAATACACAGGGGTACCCTGCTCTGCCTTGCTGTGAATAAGGGATACCTCAAACTTCTAGAAAAATAAAGAAATTCTCAAACTTGTTTGGAAAATAAAGGAGGAAATCTGTTAAGCATAGAAGGTTCTATATCAAGTACAGATGTAATAGTAAGCCAGCTGTTTTCATTGAGTAGATACTACTCTTCTGTGTCTTTGAGACGTAAGAACAGATGATGCTTTAAAAGGAAATGGCAAAAGCTGAAGTGTTTGGGGTTCTCTTTGTGTGTATCATCCTTCTCCCCCCAAAAATGTCAGAACCCTCTGTAGTATTATTCCTTTCTTTCCCTCATCTCAGCCTTTTAAATTTGATTTCTTCCTAGGAAATTCAGCAAGTGAAAAACCTTGAAGAATTGGAAGCATTCATGCTTAAGCATGGTGAAAATATCATTGACACACTGGGAGCTGAAGTAGACAGACTTGAGAAGGACCTGAAGGTGAAATTTAGCTGCTTATTAGGGAGTGATTGTTTTGTGACTATGTTTTAAACAATTGCATCGACTTTTGGGACTTTTGGGATTTTGTTTGTAAATATGTGAGGGAAGAGGTTGATAATCCTAATGCAGATTCTCTTGCTGTAGTATCATTAACTAAGTTCTGACCAGCAGTAAACCCTTACTTTGCCGTTGATCCATTTGTTACATATTTTGTTCAATTTTGTACCACTGTAGAACAGTATTTTTGTGATACAAGACCTGGTTGTGTCTTTGTTACTGTATTTGCAGAATACCAGGTTACTTACAGGCTGTTAAATTTTGCTTTGGTTGTAAAGAAGCAAATTTCAGTTTTATTTTTTAATTTTTTTATCTGTTATTTAGCATTCTGTCATGTATATCAGTGTGTGATGAGGGCTTTATTGAACAGTTTTTGCTCCTTTTGAAGCAGTTTAAAACTTTCTTAAAGTGAGATTATAAATATCTTTATTTGAACAGTTTTATATAAAATTTAACTGCCTTTTTTAAAATCAGGAGAGCCGTTTCATACTTTATAAAGTGTGAGAACTAACTTATCTGATGTTGAACAGTATTTGTCACATGAAAAGCTGGCTTAACCTTCAGAAAATTGCTTTATAGTATGGGCAACATTTATTGAAGCTGTTCTTCATTTTAAGATAGTCCATATGTTGCCAGAAAAGGGAATTCATTAACCAGTTGCCAGCATCCAACCAAGAATACATTATTTGTATCCATATGCAAAAATGTGTTTTAATATTCTCTATTTACTTCTTTGTTTAAAATTAATCTTATTTCAGCAACGAAATCCTGATGTTCGTCATGTGGATTTGGAGATACTATAGGCATGGCAGAAGAAATCTTCAAGTTGCTACCATTTTGGAAAGAAGTCGTGTAAAAGGCTGAAAAGCTTCTGAAATTACGGTGACCTCAGCGCCATACCTTGCTTAATTTTTGCTGTAGGCTTCCTGGACTGTTAGCACTGCTTCTGTTTCTGGAAGAGCACTAGACTCGCAGACAAAAATTTCCATGGCAAAATCAATTGAAAAAAAGCTATTTGACTTAAATTCCACAGGAGAGTCTGTCAGAATATATTTACTGCAACTCAGAACTTACGACTTGAGGTTTAGTTAGGCAAATATAGCTGCCTGAAGATACACAACACACTTAGTTTTTCCATTTGCGTCCCTTTGCAGTCAGTTTGCACTTCTATAGTTTCTTTCAAGATACCACTAAAGGTTCTTGGGAGATATTAAGATTAGCTAGGAAGAGTTTGTTCCAGTGGAACCTGCCAACCTTAAACTAATTGTAATATTTCAACTGTGTGATTGTTTCACAGTTTTTCTTTTCTATGAGATAAATTCTTTCAAACAGGCACTGGCCTTTTCTCAAGTACCATGACCTGTAAACCTGCTTTTTCCCACTCTTGTGATTACTAACTGCACTTCACAAAAGTTTTTCTTCTCAGTGGAGTCAGCTGTATGTGGTTATCCAGAGTATGTTAAGTTACTGTGAAGAAATTAGAGATTTTGGTGAACCTCCTCTGTTTAAATTTTGTTATTTTCTCCCCTTACTTTGACAGTTGTTCTCTTATTTGTAAGTATCTTCAGATGTGATCTGGGAGATATACACATAGTGCTTATTAAATGTTACTTGGCATTTTTTGCTTTCCTTGTAGGCTGTATTGCCAGATACGGTCTTTGATAGAAGGTGTGAGAGATGTAAGTGGAAGTTACAATAGTAAAAAATATATTAGAATTATTTATAATTAAACAAATGAATACATTGTATTTTTAATTTATTTACCTCTAGACTTAATCTGAATTCTAAATTTATTACTTTGTGTTTTTTGGTGTTTTTTTTGGTGTTTTGTTTTTTTGTTTTGTTTTTTAAGAATTGGCCTCGCTTTTTGGGAATGTAAAGTAAATCTGTCAGTAGTTCTTAACAATCCTGAGATAAATGCTTAGAGTTTATAACTTTGAAATGTGCAAGTTTAGCATTGTATGTATGAGCCTCAAGGCTTTCTGCAGTGGGCACCCAAGCTGTACCAGATTCTTTGATTTGAGACCCAGTCCTTATTAATAAGGGCATGAGTACTTATCATGCAAATTGAAATATAAGTGAAGTTACTGGATATAAATAACTGAAGAAAATCCTTTATGCACTTTAACATATTTCAGTAAAATGAGAATTGCTCATGGGTAAGAGGTGTTAATAAGAACTTCCTAGTGACTCAGTTGCTAAGTAAGGACTGATTTGCTGAAAAGGAGAAATGTTGGTATGAAACACAAGTCTTCAAAAATCAGTAAAGATTAAATTATAAGCATTGCAGCATATAATAATTGTGAAGACCAGTACATCTAGATTTGGTTAAAAGCTTTTGAAAATGTTTTTTAGGTTTGTTTTTTTTTTTTTTCATACTAAGTCTCACCAGTGAACTGTGAGAATTTAAAATAGTGTACCTTTTGACAACTGCAAAACATTCCAGAGTTTAGTTACAGATGGGACTTCACATACTGTAATTGTGGGTCTCTTTAGTACCCTTGTCCATAATCCCTATTCACCAGTTGCTTCTGTATATTTTATTAGCTATATTATGGGTAATCCAGAAGAATCATAGAATAGTTAGGGTTGGAAAGGACCTTAAGATCATCTAGTTCCAAACCCCCTGCCATGAGCAGGGACACCTCACTTTATCTGGTTTTCTCCTATTGTAAAACTTAGTATGTTTCAGCCTGATGATCGGAAATGCAGTTTAAAAGAAATTTAAAAGTGTGCTATACCAAGTAAGTAAGACATCCTTAGCACATTATAAATCATCTACCTTTCTCCTCACCTTTCCACATAAACTTCATCTCATTATGCACTTTGCTGATGTTAGTCTTATTCATGAAGACCACTGGAATCTGATAACGCATAATCTCTTTCCTTGTTCCTAGAATATTTATATGGATTTTGAATTTGAATAAACAGTTTAAGATTTCTGGAATAATGGGTTTATTAAAAACTGGGAAAATGCTCTTACTGGGGCGCTAGTGAAGATAGCCAATGTGATCCAAGTAGTTTGTATGCTGGAGTTACTGATGAATGAGCAGTGTTAGTGTGCACTTTGCAGGGCAGAAATTTCACTGAAAGGTTAGTAAATGTTACCCCACTACTGAAGTGTTCCCATATCTTGTTTAAGAGAAGGTATGAATTTATATCCTTACACGGCACCTGCTCCAGAAGCCCGTAAAAATGTTTTCTTGTTCATCAGAGATGTAATTTATATGCATTCTGATCTTAATTTCCTTATCTGAGTCAGAAGTACACCCAGCCACATACCATTTGTGTATATTCCAAGATAATATTCAGATCCTTGTCTCCCAGTTATGTTCCTGATTATAGCATAACAATATGTTAAATTTAAGAAGTCAGAGCTTGAATGTTTTTGGGTACATAACAGTTGCATAGTTTGAGGGCCCAGTTCCATATTTTAAAAATGGCCTGGATGGTGATGTACCACAAAAATCTAGGCAGTCTGGTTTTGGCAGTACCTCTTAAGTTTACATGTCTTGCAGTGAGGTGAAAATATTGATTTATTGAACCTGTCAGTTTGGAAAGGAAAAGGAATTCTAAACTGTTAGATTTTTAATATATAGGTTGTTTTTAACAGTTTTGATATTTTTACTGCCTTTTTTTTTTTTTTATTTATCTCTCTTTATGGTCTAACACTTGAAGTGATATGGGTCCAGTACTTAGCTTACTTTTGTTTTAGTGTTTTTGGGTAAACTGTTTAGCTACTACACTTCCATGATAGAATCATCAGAATTAAAGAAAACTCACAGAATGTGGAGGAGTGTGGAGAGATTTCTTTTCTTTGTCACAAAAGCAATTACTTAATATTTCTTTTTTGTTTTAAGGAAGTGAGGAATTAGCTAACAAAGTTATATTCTAGGTTTTTTTCAATTAAGTTGCGGCCTTTTAAAATAGTCCGTTTTGTAGACTTTCCTTGCATATTCTGTTTTTTTTTTTTCAGGTTATGTTCAAAGTATAGCTGCCCTCTGCTTTGTTGAAAGGTTGCTTACGTATTGCAGAATGCTTCTTAAGTCCATAAAACTTGCAGTGTTTGAAAAAATTGTCTTAATGTTCCAATATACTGAGTGATCTTAATGCATTTTAAGTCAGAGTTGTCCAGACACTAACAATACGCATTTTCCTATAGAATTTGTTTTTCTATAAAAGATAAAATTGTGAAGTGATTTTCTTACCCACGAATCAATATCAAGTCTAAATTACCTCCTTTATACACTGTGGAAGTAAGTTCTTGAGTGGTCCGCCTCTACCTCTCCACTTTCTAAAGTATTTATTAAGCATACTGTAGTAGTAAATATTTTGGTGGAATACTGTATTACAAAGACTCTTTGCTGTGTGTTCTGGTTGAGAAGTAGCAGGGACTCAGGGAACAGGAGAACATATTTTTTAAGGACAAGTTGCATTCTTTATCCTCTGTGACTCATACTCAAGCTGGAGTTTATAGCCTCTGCTTTTCTTCTTCATTGAATTCCAACACAGGTTTTATTATTTTTTTTATTCACCAACCCTTGGAGGTGGAAGCCGTTATGAGCATCTCTTGTATTTAATAGCAAGGCTAGATGCTACTTTGGTCTCTGTACTTTATCAGTGAACAAGTGCAGTTGACAGTGATTGCTGTTCTGTTTTGAAAGCTACAAACCATGTAAGCCAAAACTACCAAAGTTTTCTGATTCTGGCAGGTGCAGTTTTTTCAGCTCTATCTGGAGACTCAGTTTTTGTTGAGAGATTTTTACTGGCCCCTCTGATATGGGGGAGTATGGAGAAGAGTTTTGGGTATGTTCTGTCTAGGTAATACACTGAAATTCTATGTTCTCCTAATCATTTCAGCTGATACATTTTTCCTGTAACAAAGGAAATATTATGCACTATGGAAGTAGATCTGCTAATGAGTGCATCAAATACAGGCTTCCTGTAAAGAGTTTTTAGGCATGGCTGTTTTTCAAAGTTCTTAATTAAGTAATCCATTTTCTAAAGTTGATGTAGACATGTTTCCTACAAAAGAATTCACAGAAGCGTATTGTTTAACATTTAAAAGGAGAGTATTTCAGTTTATGTTCTTACGTTCTTAAGGCATTTTGGTTTGGTGCAGTAGAATAATTGTCTAACTCCTGTACAAAACCTGAAGTTCTGTGCATGCCTAAAGGCTTGCATTGCAGAAGTGAGTATAAAATGACAATTTTTTTTTTCTTTGAGCTTAAGCATTGTGCTGCTTCTATTCTTATTGTTAACTTGAATAGAGAGTACAACTGACATCTCTTTTGCAGTTTACCTCCTTAATGTAAATGAGAAGTCAAGGTGTACCAAAAAGATTTTATGTATGGTAGAGGAGTTGCATAGCTTAAATAAGTAATTTTTGTGTTTCTGCTTAGTGAGACACAAATAATTAAGATCAAAGTAGACTGTATATTACATATAAAAAGAAATAGGAATCCAGGCTTTAAAGCACAATTGTCAGATTTTGAAATGCAAGTCCTTTGAGGAAAATAAAATGTGCCGGAAGCTGTAAGTGGTTGTACGGACTATGGAAACTGCAGTCAATCAGGCTTTGCTGAGGCAAAAGAAAAGAAACTATCACAAAGTGTATGGTAAAAAGAATACATACAAGGAAGGAACAAAACTATGGTGTTAAGCACTTGGGAACAGCAAGAGATGAATACAATCTAAAAAATGTGGCCAGCAGTAAGAAATGGTGATAGGAGAACAATAAAAATACCAGTAAGAAATTATATTTGATTAGTATGCATAAAATCGTGTAGTACAACACTCTCTTTTAGTGACACTCGGTTAGCTGGGCGATTCCTCCCTCCCAACCCCAGCAAAACTCTTTTTTTTTGTTTTTTTTTTGTTTTTTTTTTTTTTTTTAATCCCTGTAATGAAAATCTCTGTTTTAACTGTTTTCTCATACAGTAGTTGGTCTTGCAGGTATAAGCCCATTTGCCCTCTTAAAACTTATTTATTGCTCAAGGCGATAGTGTAGTCTGAGCCTGGAGCTTTGGTGGGGTGTGTATTTGGTGAGTGGAGTGTGAGTAATTTCAGTTATGGAAACAGGAGGAAGAGTGAATTCAAGAGAAAATTAATTTATTTTTTTCAGCCAAAAAAAAAAAAAAACGATTGGAGCACCATACTGTGTCACAGGGCAAAAAAAAAAAGGTGCGGTGTTTTAAGGTCTGTGGAATTCTTGCACTGGTGAATATGTTAGTCCGTATTTTTCAAGTTGCTTAAATATCTGTGGATAAGGAATATTTCTAGTTAAAGTATCACATTCTGAAAGGGAGTTAAAGATGATATTCAGAATGTAATGTGAATTACATTTTACACACTTTAAATACTGCAGACAGATACAATAACAGATTATAGTAGGTAGGCAGAAAATTGTCATTCTCGCCTGTATTACATGAGGCTTTTGAGGACAATTTCCTTTTTCTGTGTAAGTCAAAGCCACCAATTAAAATAAAAGGTCTTGGTTTTTTGTTTGGTTTTTGGTTTTTTGGTTAGGTACAACACCAACAGAAAGCCTGGTCAGATTTTTGTATTGCCAGAATTCATAGTGCTGTTACAGGGAGAAAGTACCTGTTAAAATAGTGGAATATAGCTCCACACTCCAGGATACATTTGATTTTTATAATCTAAATTTAGAGTGTATTTAAAATTCTCCAGGTTGTGATCGATCAGCTGCTTCAAATCTGAAGACAGAAGGAAAAAAAAGAATGCTATGTTGTGTAAATATTGTAATACAAAGGGTTTTTTGTAAGTTTCTCTTAAAATTAAAGGTGCTGAAGAACTACGTGAGAAGAAGAGTTTGAAAAATGCTTAAAGCATTTGGAAAGTGTTTTGGCAATTGCCGAAATTGTATAAAATCTGAAAGTCAACAGTGAGGATTGTCACTGGTGGTAGAACTTTCAGAGCGCAATCTCGAAGTTGAAACATGTTTTCCCACACCTACCCACGCCACAGTTCCCCATGCATTTTGGTGTATTGGCTTCTTCATCCTGTGTCTTGGTTACTTCGTATTAGTATGAGGAAGTCATTTTGATTTATGAGGTGTAAACATTTAAATATTTCCCTGCATATGTTCTTTATTTTGTAATTATGCTTGAATTTGGTACATCTTGTAAAATGTCTGGAAGTTGTAATTACTCAGTAAAATGCTACATAGCTGTTAAAGGTTGTGTTCTGTTAATTTAAGCAATTTTATATATATATAGTCAAGTTAAGCGATAACGCTGGCTTTAGGCAGGTGATTTGCTGTTTCTGAACTCACAGGGCATATAACGGTATTTTATAGATGCAAAACAAAGGTTATATCCATCTATTTGTAGCAGTTACTCAATTTGCCTTTGGAATGTTGATCATATACTGTTAAATAGCATACAGTTGGTATATATAGCCAAGCTATATGTATTAATACTCCGAACTTCACTGGCAGCTGTGCCTTGTCTTGGTCACCTCACCCCACCCCACAGAGTGCAATTCCTTCCCCGGTACAGGGTAAGCTCTTTTTGCCTGGGTCAGAGGCCCTACTGGCACTGTCACCGGTTTGGACTGCCGGTCCTGATCCAGAGTTAAGGGTGATGTGAAGAAAGGTAGTAAGACAGGTGCTTTGCATGTCTGTGCATAGTCTAGGGTGCGGAGAGGTTCTTGAGGAGGTTGGCTTTATGTATTAGGCTTACATAGTAGCTGTAGTTGACAATCCCAGCAATGCTGTCCAAGCCTCTTAAGGAAAAGCTAGGTATCATTCACTTGAAATTAGTCAGCTTAGAAAGGATTTCACATACTGCCTGGTTTATTAAAATCCTTTTTATCACTAATGCTGATGAAAACTGGTGAATTACCTAGTTACAAAAAGAACTCACTGGACTAAAAAAGTAAGTCTGTATGTGGTTGGAAAGAACAAGCGAAAATGCAAGAAGCCTGGGCAATAAAGTGAAGAAACTTGAAAAATTTGATTTTTTTTTTTTTTTTTGTCTGTATAGAAACAGATTATCAGAAATAAGGTGGTCAAGCTACATATTTCAGGAAAGATTTTTGGATATGCAGCATTTGTCTTGATTGCTAAAGATGTTTCATTTCACAGTTAGAAGACTCCCTTTCTCAAGGGATTTTCTTGCAGGGGCACTGGACAGTAATGTGTGGTGCTCGGACTGCAAAAGGCTGCATGTCACAAACTCATCTTCTGTGTTCAGCAACATTGTTCTGGGTGGTGGTATCATTGCCAACAGCTAGTTAGTTTTTTAAAACGAACCAAAAGGCACAAAATCTGCCTGAGCAGGGAGGTGACAGACCTCGGGGCTTTGTCTGTTTGAGGTCAAGTCCAGCTGTTGGACTGACGTTGGGACTGTGAATAACCAGGCAGATGGTCTCAGTCACTTTGAAAGAGGGCGAGAGCTCTGTTTTTTGCATAATGTAACCTGGAGTCTTAAAATCCTTCCTTTACTTGCTGTTTATGGCATTTGTTGAAGGGTGATTCTTAAATATAACTGTTTTAAATGGCTGAAGTGGGACCTTGCAATCAGGTGGGTGGAGGTGATCTTCACAGTTCTGTTCCAGACTCAGTTTTGTCTCATTCCTAATGTTATGGGAGAGCGTGGAAAGTAAGCCTTTCTTTACCTTTTGAATTAAACTTCTTGAAAACCGTAGTGGAGGGACATAATTTCTGCCATCACAGAAGCTGTGCCAACTCAGCCTCTCATAAATTAGCTGTACTGTTTTACCCAAGTTCTGTAATGATACCTTCTTTTTTTCCTGATTTAGACTCCTCCTGGTCTGTCAGCACCAGTTGTGGTGCTGAACTGGCGCTTTGTAGGATCTCTGCTAGGCTCTCATACCTACAAACGAGGTGGCTTAAATGTTACTCGGTGTAAACTGATCTTCAGTGTGTTAGGAGGCTTTGTTAAAAATTTACATCTTTCCCCCACCACCTGCCCCCGAAATACTGATCGAATAGCAGTTTACCATTGATAAACCAGGCCTCTCTGGTTACACAGAGCATCAAGTTTGGGGTTGAAATGTGTTTTTTCCAGAGCAAGCTGCAGTCATAAAGAAAATCCATCTTGCATTTGATGTCCATACAAATACATTTCATTTGTGAACTTGTGTCTTTGCATATTACAGTGGTATGAAGATACCTTTGGTTGTAGATTTGTAGCTCACTGATTGTGTTTCTCATGAATGAGAACAGATACGCTGGCAAAAATAGAAATGAAATACTGTGGATGAAGGTTGTAGTGAATTTGGACAATTTGGAAACCTTGATGGAAGGAAGATATTTAAGTGAGGCTGTGGCTTTGAAAAGACCAAACTTGTGGTGGTCTGTGTTTTGCCCTGTTTTCATTTGGCTGCCACCAGGGACAGCATGGAGAGATTTGACAGACCCATGATTGTGCCCTGTGTGGCTGCTCTCATGTCTTTAGCCACTCACGCTGCCTGACAGTAGGGGAAGAAGGCAGGGAAAATGGAGCAATGAAACAGTTGATTTCACAAGTATATTAAGCAAGGCACCTTACAAGGGGATGCCTGAGCTACATCATCCTGTGTTACGGTGCAAGCTAAAGAAGTTAGCAGAAATGGAAGGGATATTTGTTCTTCACAACAGGGAGCAGCTCTGAGTTTCATAACAAAGTTTATTGCTTTGATATCCTCAGTCTTTGATGTACATAAACAATTTTCAATTGACTTGAATAGAAATATATAATTACACCTACTCCGCTCCCCCACCTCCCCGGTATTCTCTGCCTTTGCTTGCTAGGGATGCATAATTTTCACCTTTTGCTGTGCTAAACTAAAGGTATGTCAGTGCTAATCTTTTCCAAAGGCTGGTAAGGATCCTTCCTAACCAAGAAGGGCTGAACTCAGGTGAATTCCTCAGTGGGAGAATACTTTTGGCAGCTCTCAGTTTCTCCTGACAGTCCATTTTCTAGCCCTGCTCTACCTGGAGAAAAGATGAAAATGGTGTATTCCCAGCAGAACTAAAGTGAGTGGAGAACAATGAAAATAGTGTACCTTCCTCTTACATGATCTTCTTTCAGCCTTAGCATTAGACTTAGGTTGAAGAACTGTCAAGACACCCCAAGTCTAGTCCTGGAGATGAGTTTCTCATGGGAGAAGTGTTTTTGCAGCCTTTAATTTCCTTCAGCAGGTATTGGTCTATTAAATACAAGAGAGAAAAATAGGAGAGGGATGAGAGAGGAGGGGGCACATTTGTGGTGGTGTTCTGTTCCTTAATGTTAAATGAGAAATGCCTTTAAGATTTGGTCCCATGGTGAGAGACTGTGAAAGCATTAACATGATGTTTGCTTTGGTAATTGTTGAATTTGACTGATGTTCCTCTTGCAAGGTATGGTCGTGCGGAATTTCCATGATATGCCTACTTATGTCCCCAAACACGTGCATCTGTTGCTGAAGTGAAGCTCCTGAGGCTGTTCACCTTTCCTAATTCTCTGAAACATCCAAGAGCATTTTTTCTTTCTTCTGCCATTACAAGAAAGCCAAACTTTCTTAGAAACTAATTGTCCCCAGCTGCTCTAAACTCAGATCCACTAAAAGTTTAGGTTTTGATCAAAGTAAGTACGCATCATAGGGAACTTGACAAAGGACATGACTGCTACTTTTAGCTAGGTCTATGCGAAGCTTGTGGATGTTGACCCATTCTGCTCCCTCCACTTTATGCTTTGTGCTAATTTCCTTGGTTCTGACCTTCAATATGTAGCTTTGGTCTCCAGGTAGCTCAAAACCCAAGGCTCTTCTAGGTTCACATCCTTTTGTAAGAAGGCTTTTTAGTTTTTCACTCATGTTACTACAAGGCATTTTTGAAAGGTGTAATAGTCTTTTTCTGCTGTACTACTGACCCTGTTCCTAAATGGGAACTAAATTTAATATTAACTTTTATAATGGGAAACTACTTTGAGTCATTAGCAAACCTGTTTCTTTCCATTTTCCTACAAAGACCACCTTAGTTGTGGCAATTCTATCTGCTAGATGAGTAAGAGAGTTTAAAGTAGTTTTAAGGCAAAAAGGTTTTTTAGCTTTTTCCCAACACCATTATGTAGTTCATGTCAGAACTTTTGATACAGGTAATTAATCTGCTGGTGTGCTTTTTCGTTCTTCCTCAATGCCATACATCTGCGACAGAAGCTGCCTTTATATGTCAGATGTCAAAGAGCCTTTGGAGGAGGGGTTTTGTATTCACAGGGCAAGACCAAATAGAGCTGCCAGATATTCCAAGGGACTCCATGCTGCCGTAGGAAGGATTTATCCCTGGAGAGCTGTTCATGTATGAGCTTGCTAGGAAATAAACAAGGCAGAGCCTTTGATTTAACTAGTCTCCACTCAAGTCACATCAGTGGTATTGGTTTGCTGTGTGAGTAACTAAGATTTTAATAAGACTGTCACATGGAGGTGTATTCATGCATTCCTCCTGCTGAAGCACCTGGGGACCATTTGTAGTCACCCATGGTGCAAATAATCATGAGTGTCAGGTAAGGAAATATGGGTTCTCTTTTCCTGTTGTTTTTGAGATATTATCTATGTGCACGTTTACAAACCAAAAGCTAAACTTTGCAAGTCAGTATTCACATTTTTGGCCATGCTCATACCTGCCACATTTCCCTGCTGGTTTCCTGCCTGTACTGACTCATAGAATAGTTAGGGTTGGAAAGGACCTCAAGATCATCTAGTTCCAACCCCCCTGCCATGGACAGGGACACCTCACACTAAACCATCCCACCCAAGGCTTCGTCCAGCCTGGCCTTGAACACTGCCAGGGATGGAGCACTCACAACCTCCCTGGGCAACCGATTCCAGTGCCTCACCACCCTAACAGGAAAGAATTTCCTCCTTATATCCAATTTAAACTTCCCCTGTTTAAGTTTTAACCCATTACCCCTTGTCCTGTCACTACAGTCCCTAATGAAGAGTCCCTCCCCAGCATCCCTATAGGCCCCCTTCAGGTACTGGAAGGCTGCTATTAGGTCCCCACGCAGCCTTCTCTTCTCCAGGCTGAACAGCCCCAACTTCCTCAGCCTGTCTTCATACGGGAGGTGCTCCAGTCCCCTGATCATCCTCATGGCCTCCTCTGGACTTGTTCCAACAGTTCCATGTCCTTTTTATGTTGAGGACACCAGAACTGCACACAATACTCCAGGTGAGGTCTCACAAGAGCAGAGCAGAGGGGCAGGATCACCTCCTTCGACCTGCTGGTCACGCTCCTTTTGATGCAGCCCAGGATACGGTTGGCTTTCTGTGCTCCGAGTGCACACTGAAGCCAGCTCATGTTCATTTTCTCATCGACCAGCACCCCCAAGTCCTTCTCCTCAGGGCCGCTCTGAATCTCTTCTTTGCCCAGTCTGTAGCTGTGCCTGGGATTGCTCTGACCCAGGTGTAGGACCTTGCACTTCTCACGGTTAAACTTCATAAGGTTGGCATCAGCCCACCTCACAAGCGTGTCAAGGTCCCTCTGGATGGCATCCCTTCCCTCCAGCATATCAACCGGACCACACACCTTGGTGTCATCGGCAAACTTGCTGAGGGCGCACTCAATCCCACTGTCCATGTCAGTGACGAAGATGTTAAACAAGACCGGTCCCAACACCGATCCTTGAGGGACACCACTCGTTACTGGTCTCCAGCCGGACATTGAGCCATTGACCACAACTCTTTGTGTGCAGCCATCCAGCCAGTTCTTTCTCCACCAAGTGGTCCATCCATCAAATTGATGTCTCTCCAATTTAGAGAGAAGGATGTCGTGTGGGACAGTGTCAAACGCTTTGCACAAGTCCAGGTAGATGACGTCAACTGCTCTACCCCTGTCCATCAGTTCTGTAGCCCCATCATAGAAGGCCACCAAATTGGTCAGGCAGGATTTCCCCTTAGTGAAGCCATGCTGGCTGTCACCAAGCACCTTGTGATTTTTCATGTGCCTTAGCATGCCTTCCAGGAGAATGCTCCAAGATTTTACCAGGCACAGAGGTGAGACTGACTGGTCTGTAATTCCCTGGGTCTTCCATTTTCCCCTTCTTGAAAATGGGGGTTATATTTCCCTTTTTCCAGTTGTCGGGAACTTCACCTGACTGCCATGATTTTTCAGATATGATGGCCAGTGGCTTAGCCACTTCATTCGCCAGCTCCTTCAGGACCCGCGGATGGATTTCATCAGGTCCCATGGACTTGTGCGCGTTCAGATTTTGAAGATGGTCTCGAACCAGATCCTCTCCTACAGTGGGCCCAAGGTCTTCATTCTCACAGTCCCTGCGTCTACCTTCCAAGACTTGGGTGGTGCGGTCAGAGTCATCACCCTGTCCACGTTTCCCCACAACACATCCCTGTCCACTTCTGCCTCTGGATCTACTCTCTGACATTTCAGGACATTGGCCAAGAGTCTGGGAATTCAGAGCTTTCCAAAGAGAAGTTAATTACATTTATTTTCAGAGAGATTAACATGGGATTTTTTACCCGCATTTCTCAAAATTGGCTGAAATTATTTTGGTCAGATTTTCACTAATGAGGACATTCATAAATAAAGGTTTTTATAAAATAAAGGTTTTCACTAATGAGGATTTTGACAAAAAATACAGTAGGCTAAGGCCCTGGATCTAGAAAATACCAGCCCAACCCCAGCTAGTTTTGCCACATAGCAGGCATCTGAAAGCATTATTATATAGTGGGAATGTTTGGCAACTGCTCCTCACGGGTGACACCAGCCTGCGGTCGGGTCCGTCTTGCTTCACAGCCCAACAGAAGGGGTTTGTGTGGTGAATGTTTGTCACCTTAATTCCTCTAGAAATTATTTGGAGTTGGGATTTTCTAAAGCATCTAAGAGAACATGAGCCATTCAGCTATCACTAGATGTTGAATTAAAATGGGATTTAGACTTCACTGCTTGAAAATCCAGGTCTTAAGACTGCAGATGGGTACTTCCTCTGAGCAGTTTTTCTATCTAACCAGCACACAAATACATACGGTTATATTTTGAGGTGAAAATGATTTCTATTATATTCATACTTGAATCCTTCTTAATCTTTCACTGTGCTTGCTGGTGCTTCACACCAAACATTTAATGTGAAAGACAACCCTCTAGCCTTTTTACATAAACCTAAAACTTTTAATACGTATTTATAGTGAGGACCAGTTGTGACAGCTGTCATGCTGACACAATGATGCCTACGGAGAGAGAGAGAGAGAGAGAGACTGGTTAACCAGAGACTAACTTTTATTGTGCATTTTTATGCAACAGAACAAATGGAACTGGAGGTATGTAGTAATAAAACCAATATTCAAATTAGAATTAACACCTGAAATAGTAAACTTTAGGTAACAAATGTCTTTATAATTAAAAAATATTGACTGTTTAAAAAATCTCTAAGATTTTATATTCTTTAAAAGAAATGTGTATTGCCACATAGAAAACAATTCACACATCCTATAGAAATTGTCACAAAACCCTTACTAATCTATATTACACTATGCACTTTTTTTTTTGTACAATATCTGGTAAAGGTCTATCCCTAACCTGTACTTACTCTACACAGTACAATCATCATTAGAAAGTATTCATAGAATTAACTACACCATAACAATAAAAATATCAGGATTAATGGTTTTTTAATCACAGTTTCTCCACAAATATTTGTCATAGAAAATATAGCGAAGGCATGTTGGCACAGATGGGCGTGCAGTACTGCTACACAAAGTTAGAGAGAAGGCAGATACATAAATGACAGTAAGATTAAGGAGTATGGAAGAATAAGACAAGAATCTCTGTTCTCCTGGGACTTTCTGGAATGACATGATAGATAGCAGTTTCCTTCTGTCACAAGCCTGCTGCCTACATCCAGAGCTGGGAAGGGATGTGCTGACTTTCAAAGCACACTGCTTAAATATGGGCATCTTGCTGTGCAAGGACTTATCTGCTATCTGTTATTTCATGTCCCATACTATTATACCTAACCTCTTGCAGATATTTAGACACTTCAATGTCTATGAATTTATAATGCCTCATGAACAAGTTAATTGGAATAAGCTGTTGTGAAAGGTTTGGGGTTTATTTTTGTTTAAATGAAATGGATGGGTCAAGAGGCAAGTGGCCATGATGGCAATTAAAACCAAAGACAGACAACCAAGGAAAGCTGTTGTACTCTGTTATTTTAAACCCAAATGTGAACAAAAAAAAGATGAGCTCGTGTCTGTTAATGCCTGTCTGTGACTACAATTCATGTCACTGGCCAGTGCACACAAGCAACTGAGGGCAAAATTTTGTCTGTAAAGAAAGGTCCAAATCTGCAAAGCCATCCCTAGCGCCAAAGTGGCTTTCAAGATGAAACTATACATTTGGTTATTTTGCACAGTATGAAAGTAGAGAATTATGAGAGGTTCCAGGATGCTGGCTACACATTTTACACTAAAAATAAAGGTAGGCTTACTAGTTATGTCAGCATATCTTTAGGTTATTAAGTGAGAGAGGTCTGTCCAGCCCAGTAATTCTGTGACTGTTAAAAATGAAGCATCTGTACTTTTAATCCCATATGATTAAACATTTGAAAGGAAACCATCACAATGTTTACAAAAATACAGCATGATACATACCGCTGTGGACAAATTTACAGTAGAATGTTGACTCACACGTTCCGACATGTTTTACCTAGTTCTGGCAAGTGTCACCACATTAAACATAGACCAGCAAGACTGACACCATCGGAGCAATGTAACATCTTCTATTATAGTTCTTTTAAAACAAGTGTAAGTTCAACACTGAAAAGCTACTATAGGATATCTGTACTGTGACATTTCTATACACTGAGTTTCTCCTCCAGGGGCCACCATGTACTGTTGACTGCTCAAAGAAAGTCACTTCCTGCCTGTAGTGAGGGTTGCTGTCTCAAACCCCTTGGCCTGGTGAAGTCCAGTATGACTGAACTGCTCATTCACTTACAGAAAATAAATGAGTTATTCTGGGGCAGGCACGTGCCTTTTAACCCCTTTATCGAAAATCACCAAAAATAAAATGAGTTGAGAGGTACTGGACATTTAAGGGCCTAAAGCATATCCTGGTTGAGCGAGGTCCTATTTATGGTGGAGCCTGTGTCCCAAGACACCCTGCAGGCCGTCTATGAGAGACCACTCACAATTGCAGGCAAAGAGGAGGCAGGGGTCAGGAAGAAACTACTATATGGGTGAGCTGACCTTTAAGAGACTGCCTCTGTCCTCCATCCATGGTCAGGCTGGAACTAGAGGAGCGCTGCACCCCAAAGGACCCTTCCTGCTCTTTGAGGAAGGGGCTGGCACCCCTGCCCTGCCCAGCATACGGGGAGAAAAGCAGGAAGGAGGGGATAAGGGTAAAAGGAGCAATCAGTAGCTTCTCTCATGGCTTGCACAAGGCAGTTAGGAAAGCTGGGGAGCATGAGATACGTCTTCAGGAGAGTCACTGGTGATGAGGTAGCACTACAGACGGTCAAAAGCAAAGTGAGCTTTCTTTCCAAAAACAAGTTCTCTGTACCTGCCACTAGGGAAATGTTGCCTTAGGGAGGGCTGGTTCGGGCCAGGAAGCATGCCAGCGCTGGCCTGAGAGACCAGACAACGGCAAGGAGATGGAAAACATGAAAAGGAAAGGGGTTTATTTCTTTGGCATTGCATATTTCTGGAGTGCATCAATTTAGAGGGACAGAGGACTCCTAAGCCTTTAAAATTGAAGTTTTTCAGTGGACTGATTTCTGTTTTGTTTTAAAGTCAGTATCTGCTTCCAACATTGTGCACCACTGTGAATTCTGCTTCAGCATGGCTCTTTTTGTAACAGCTTGCTTAATCTAGACCCTGTGTTTACTTACAACAAGAGTTTAAGCTAGGCTGCTCTTACCCAACCCTTCCCTGAATGCACTGTTGAGCATCCGACTCTTAAGACCAGCACATTGCCTCATCTATTTCAACGAAAGGATATAAAACACAAATGAAAGCAAAACCAAAAAAAGGTAATTTAAAGCCTCTGAAGCTACATAATATGTCTGTAGAATAGGAACAGACAAAGCAAAACCTGTCTTCTGAAATGGCAATTTGGATTTAGCAATCTTATTTTAATGAAAACTGTCACAATCAACCCTAATCCCCTGGAAATCTAGATATACATAGTGTCTATCTGATATACAAAGCAATTTTTATCTATTAGAAGTGCCTGTTATTGTTCTGGGTCTTTGAAGGATTCTGCTGTTGACGAACACTGCTGTTTTACCTGTGAAGCTTAATTTCCTGGTGGAGTTGGCTAAAGAAAGTCCCTGAATTTTCCATCTTGTGCAGTACTCTAAGGTAGCATTTATAATGATGTTATTTTCTGTTAGGAAATGGGAGACCATTTCTTTTTTTTATTACAAAATTGCAGACTTTTTTTATTGCAGACTTGTTCTTACATCTCCTACTCAGGGAAAGCAAACTATATCCAGCTGTTCTGGCTCCAGACCTGGGCTTGTTATCAATAGGCAGATGAGACAGTAACTGCTGTTTCTTTTGACGTCTTTATAGTTTTTAAATGACCTTTCCTCTAGGACTAGACGAAATGAACTGTGATTTCCTTTTGAGGGTGCTATGAAGGATTTGGAAGTAACAGGCACTGAGAAGTCCCATAGAGCTGGTCTTGAAACTGATTTCTTTCTGTTAACTGGGACACATTAGGATGGAGAAGCTGAAATGTATGTGGTATGTGTTCAAACATGCTTTGGACTCTTAAATGACAGCAGGGTAAGTATGTTTAACAAATAGTCTCTCCTAAATTAAGTGGTTGCTGCTGTTGTAGGAGGTTCTTCTCACTGCCATCAATCACCAGATCCATCTTGCATACCTCTATTGAAGACTTCGTCCTGTGATCCTGGATGGTCAGTCCCTTCATAATATGAGTTTCCATTGTGAAGGAAAGTCCCCACCGCACGCCCTTGACGAGCATGTCCCACTGCGTCACTGAATACCTTGTTTATTTGCTCTTCGGATGGCATCCACCAGTCCGGGTTGGAAGTACAGTGCATCCTAATGAACTCTGCAGGAAAACATGCAAGGATAAAAAACCAACTTGTCTTTGCAGCACCCGTTATTGGCCAGGTGTTGAAAGCTCATGGGAGATAAGAAAGGGGACATTACTGCTCTACTTAAGTAGAAGTAAAGCCTTATGGGGGATGCCATGATAATGCCACTTGGACCTATGTTATTTGTGTACAAGTGTGTTTCTCCACATGCAGTATGTGCTGTTATATCTGAGCTAATTATGAGACCCATGGGACCTTGAGATTAAATCCCTTCTTGCAGGAATAAAAAGAACTAATTTGAAGTGACAGCTGTGATTCAGTGTGTGCAATACATGTGAAAGCTAATATGAACTGGGATGTGTTTCATTTGAAACCTGTTGTGTATTTGTACCTGAAGGTGATTACTCTGGTGGATCTGTATGAGCTCCCTCTGCTGGCTGCTTCAACATCTGCAGGCTGCAGCAGCCCACAGCCTGCTTGAAAATGTCACTACTGTTACTTCATTTGGTATTTCTGTTTGGAATGTCTTTCATTTCAAGTCCTCCTCTTTCCATCTTCCTGAATCTGACACCTGTTTTCCAGAGAATAAATTGGCCTTAGAAATAGCTAAATGAGATGAAAGGGCTAATTTGGGGAGCCTTGCAATAGTTTTCAGTGCAGGAGAAAATGAATTGTACTGCACGTAATTTGGCTGTTTAAGTCGCTGCTGCTTCCACATACAGCTATTTGTATGTGATGATTACATTTTTTATAATTTATTTTTCAGATTCTTTGACATGCGATATGCTAAATTTGCAGAAGGCGCCTTACCAATTCTGGAGCCGTAACTGCTAGGCTTAGCTCAAATAGGTGTATTTGGACTCTGAAACATCCAAATACAATTTGAAATGTGAGGGCGCCTTATTAGATGTATTAGATACACTGTACCTCATATGGAAACTGAGCTGCTTATTTATTCTGTAACACAGTTATTCCCTCATGTGGTATTGTGTGTCCCAGGATATTTTTAAATTCTATTTTCTTCTGTGGACAAGCCAATAGCACAGTAAGTGGCATAAGGTAACTTCATTACTGTCACCACATCTTGAGACCAGGGAATGCTGTGCTTTCACATGAGTTCCCGTGCTTGCAAGGTATCTCATCTGTTGGACAATTAGGATATGATTTTTTGCATAGCTCCTCCAGCAGTGTGTCTGCAAGTGATAGCTATCTCAGTTTTAAATTCATTTCCCTGGAAATCCACACAGGCAGTAGTAATTCCTACCTAGCTACGTTCACGTGGGGCTCCACAGACTGGTGTTTTCTCAGGGAAATGAATACCACATAAAGGTGTAATGCTATAATTTAAGCATGCCAGGCTGTTGTAAAGCTGATTCCAGACATCAGTCAGTTGTGGGAATATATTAAAAATGTTTATAGATGTTTAAACTACCCTGAGTGCAGAAAGAGAAGCAGTTTGTACTGCTTAAGGCATAATTGGACATGCTGAGAACTACAAGTCATACACTTGTTACCTTGGCTTGCAAATGGGCAGGAGCCACTAGCCAACTCTTGGCACCAGAGAAAGGTGTTGTCTTCCCACCAATGCATGAAAGCCCAAAGGGAGAGAGCTGTCTACTCTGCTTTTGTAACTCCTTAGCTACTGAAAGTTCTGGCTTTCTCTTCAAGTGTCTGCAAAGTAAGGGAACTGATGTGTAAGTAATGCACATTCTGTATGTCTAGGACCCCAGAAAAGGAGTGGCCATAAGCAAAAGTCCATCTACAGGTAAATTTACTGTCAGTCTTGGTGGGAGGCAGGGGGAAGGAAGAGCTAAAAAAGGGTATTAACTCAGGTTCTGTATAAATTCTTAGCTGGAATTTACAGTCATTTAGTAAATGGTCAATGCACTTGCATTTAGCCTTCATTTTCTAAGAGAACCTCTGGGACCCTGAATCTCATTTCCACACCTCTGTGCATTATGGTGTGCAATGGACTTGCCCTTGTATTAAGCTCTGATAAAATATAAGGTCTGTTATAGTATCATGTGACAAGTTAACAGGTTCCTTTGTAGTAAAAAAAGAGCCTCTTTGACTAATTTGGCTGTATTTAAAATCTGAGCTCATTACCTGGTTACATCAATGTACCCCAACTACAAGTCATATCAACTTTGCCTTGTTGGAGACTTCTACCCTAAACAGGAAGAGGCTCCATCTGATGTATATAACCACTCCAGCTGGATGATTAAAGATGTTTTTATCATTGACTGATCAAAATAGAGCTTTTTACACTGCAATGATCAGTAAAACATTCTTGAAGTCAAAATTTCATGTATGTGCTCACAAAATATTAAAGAAATGTTAAGCATATGCATTTATAAAATGCAGATACTGATACTACAATGTCTTAAATTGTTCTTTAAAAAGGCCTGTTTCGTATGTTTCATTATAAAGCCCAGTACCAGGCCTTTTGAACAGTATTAGAAACCACAGTGTGAACTGCCACAACAGGTAATACTTCTCAATCTGAACCCTTTCTCTATATTGTCCAACATTCTCACTCGTGGACATCGTGAAATGCTTTCGAAGCTCCTCCTCTTCAGGCTATACATGTAAGAAAGTTGTTCCCTAACTTTTCCAGTCAACTTTGCATCAGTACTCCAAAAAAGAAGTTAAATCCTTGACAATGCATTTGTTTACACTCTATGTAATTAACTTGTAGACATTCTTGGCTCTACAAAATGTTCAAACCTATTTGGACCTATTTAAACCATTCTGAAATTCGGTTAGCTTTCAACTCCAATGATACACTGTGGCCTATGCTTACGGTGCATCAGCCTATCAATATTCCTTTGGTCCATTTTGCTGTATATCTCTGTTAAAGAATGCCCTGTTGGTTTACTATAAAAGAGTGTAATCAGGATTGTATGATTTTTCTTCTTTGCTGTTTCAATGCATCAGTATCATGTACCCTTATATTTGTTCCCTCTCTCAAATAAGCAGCCCCATTTTTTTCCATTAAAAAAACTCCAACACATATATAATACATACATACATATATGTATGTATGTATAAAAAAAAAGTGGAGGGTTTGTGGCTGCTTGTCACCTGTCTGTGAAACCCCTTCTAGTTCTGCAACTGTCAGCCCAATGCTTCTACTCAGCCAGAGCCAATGTGGTGAAATGAGATCACATATGGTGGACACTGAGCGAAAAGATGCAGTACCTCTGAGACATGTTACTTTTACTGGATCCAGAGGACGTCTTTCAGGACCTGTCTCTCCTGACTGCACTGACCTTTTCCTTTTTCCAAGGCCGCATGAGTACTTAAGCTCATCGGTTGTGAAAACAAATCTGATGAGATAGCGAAGGAGCCGTCGTCCATCTTTCTTGGAAGAATTTACAGCCTCATCCCACTGTTTACTAGTGATGTAGACAGGGTAGTTGTTCAGCAACTGCTTGCTCCCCTGAAAAAGTAAAATATTTCCGTTGCTTATTTTAGAAGGCAAATAAGATGTCAGTTGCAATAAAAAATATGCTGCGATACTGACAGTAAAACACATCCTGAAGTGAACACGTAATTGCTGTTACTGAGATGAGTACTTTTAAAATTACATTTCCATTTTCTAGAACTCAAATTTGGTGAGACACAAGGAATACACTTTGAGAGGTAGCTAATGGTAATTTCCACTTTAACAAGCAGGTTAAAAAGAGTTAAGAATCAGTGACTGGGTAACTATTTAAGTATAAACTTTCTTCTTAATCTGTTAAAACACATAAAAAGGGTCTTTGAAGAGAGTGATCAAATAGGTCACTTCATCGCAGCTGACAGTTTACTTCAGAGGTGATTCTTTTAGTCTATTTTTATAATAAATTTATTACTTCTGTAGAACACACCTGAAACTTGACAGCGGTTATGTTACTGTGAAAAATGTAAAGAAAATAAATAAAGGAACTATGAAAACTAAATGCTACATTATTATTAATGAATGCTGTATTAACTCAAATTACAGCTTTACAGAACTGCCACCGTGTCAGCTGGAAAGAAATTTTGCTTTTAACCTTCATAATTCGTGTGCTTCAATATTCCAAAATTAAATGAATGCTGTAGGACTAATTATGGGGATTCCTGTAATCCACACACATTTATAAGCCCTCTTTAGTCAATTGTACTTAAATTGTATTTAATTCTTCTTGCCCATAAATGCTATTTTAGCATTACCCAATTAACATATGATGGTATTGTTAATATACTTGAAATAACTGAAGCACACAAAAAAACCCCAACCACATCCTCTTGGATACTCATTCACTTTTACAGCTCCGCCTCTTTATTAAAACACATAAATCCGGAAGCCCAATTAGTAAAATCTTCTTATAGCCCCTATCTTAGACAGGAGCTCACAGTGAACTAGAAAAACACGGATCTGATCCTCAACAGAGGCAATCAGCCACATGCTGTACTTGTGGCAACTGCTGCAAAGTTCTCCTCCTTGCTACTAGATCTTTGATATCTGAAAACTATCTTAAGGACTACCCTTGCCTCCTTTCATATATTTATTATAGCATCCTGGGAGACAGCTTCAGAGCATCTTTGAAGTTTGTCCTCAGGTAGTTGCTTTTAACTTTTTTGCTAAATATAAGTTTGCTAAGTATATGGAATAAATACACAGAAAGCTGAATTTAGTGAATACCGTGATGAGGAGGTCATCAGAGAATCTGTAAGATTTAGGGTACCATGAGCTGCTGGGGGCTAAGTGTCACTGGGAGCTGAGCCTATGTGACTGTCTGCTACTTGTTCAGCTCAGTGCAAACTGCTGGCAGAGATGGCTACAATCAAATCCAAAAGTCTGCGAAGGAAGCCAAAATATAAAGGAAGAGATGGGCTTTGCCTGTCAGAGGTGCCCTTCCCCACTCCCAAAACATCTCAACTCTCCACCCCCCCTACAGTTTGTAAATCCAAGTTTGTCATCCCTAAGAGAAAGACCCTTCAACTATAGTCTAATTCTGTTATCATTTGAGACTTTCTCTTTTCACTTCACTTGACTCTTCCCACCACTGCAAAAGGGCCAGGGTCAATTCCTTCCCTCCATTCATGATACAAGAAGCTGCTTTAATTTCTGCCATGTACACGCACCCCTGAGAAGCCAGTAATACATCTGAGGAGCTCTGCCATGGAAAGAACATCACCCTCCACTCAGCCCAGCTCCTCATCCTCCCCCAACATGGTGAAAGGGCTGGGGAAAGAAGATGAGCAGGGGGACAGTGTGGAAAGCTCTTTGGGGGTATTATATGCTTACACTGAAGAAACTGTGACCACACCATCTCAGGGAGAGCCAACACTAGTATTTTCTTGGCTTGTTCCACCACAGAACCATCTGCTTCCCAAGTTGCTACTTATTTTTTCAGCAACTAGCTCTGCAACTCTTTTATATAAAGCAAATTATTTTCCTATCTTAGATTTCTGAAAACTATTTCTTTTTTTTAAAAAACACTGTAATGAAGCAAGGACCTTTTTTTATTGATACCAGCACAAGTACAAGCTACAGCTAGTTCAGTAGGTACTGCCTTGCTTTTAAGCCCTGGCAGGCAGAAGCAAGGCAATGCAAGCCCGTAATGGCACAGTGTAAGGTTCCAGGCTTGCTCATGTGTGTTAGGGTTGGATGCTCCTATGTGGCTTTGCTAAGTAGCAAGCTATCCTAAAAGCTGCCTCTGTGTTTAAATGTATTGCACTGATGGAAATAGGGTGCAGAAAGGCCCAACATCTAAATTTCATGAGAGATCCCATTACTATTAACGGAGGAGAAGGTAATAAATTCTGCGTAATCTCCTCAGCCCCAATTTTATTATACTTCTCTCTTATTCCCCCTGAAACTTAGGATATTTTTCCTCATTCTTCTCCAAAGGCATGATATAGTGTTATGCTATTCTGTTAAATGATTACTGGGTTCCTGCTACAGATACTCTCTCATTACTTCCTCTGAAAGTAAAGCACTTCTGGGCAAAAGATTCTCGGTAAATATATGATGCAATTTGGTGTGTCCAGCAGTCATTAAACTAAAACAAACAGAAAACCTTCCAGAAATGAAATAAGCAGACCCTGAAGGAAGAACCAAAGTACAAATGCATTCATGCTTGTATTTGTACACGATTAAGCTTATGAATAAAAGATTTGCATCTATGTGTTTAATTGAATAAAAAATTCTGTCACATCACAAGAAACTATTCCATGTGGGATGTTAGAGAACAGCCTCGGTTTTTGCAGTGATTGAAAATTTTAGTTATGCAAAAGAGCATTAAATAAAGGAAAATGAATCCTTGAAATGCATTTGAGTGATAACAGCTAATGATATATAGGCATATGTATAGGTATAGGTATATGTATGTATCAATTTGCACAGGATAAAACTGAATGGAGGAGTAACGTGATGCACACCCTGAACTGCTGCAAAGCATCTTCAGTGAACTATGGTAAGTTGGGACTATGTGAGGCTTGCATACATATCATTTATGTACATAGGGAGGCCAGACA
The DNA here is from genome assembly GCF_037157495.1 of Lathamus discolor. NCBI lineage: Eukaryota > Metazoa > Chordata > Aves > Psittaciformes > Psittacidae > Lathamus > Lathamus discolor. The sequence goes on along the minus strand of NC_088884.1, from coordinate 139,984,818 downwards.
AGAACTAAGTGTTCCCTCTTCTGATACTGTCTGCGTGAATAATGGGTAGTGACATGTATACCCTACATATACAAATCCATGCATAGCAAGAGCCTCAAATGCAGTCTAAACTAGAAAAGTCTCAACAAAACCTCTTAATTTGAGGCATTTTTACAAGCCTGGATAAACACAGCAGAGCAAAATTAATGTGACCTACACACGAGCTGATAGATACATCTACCTTCTAGAGAAGAGGAGGACTTAAATTTCCTGCTTTTTGACTGCAGCCCTTTTAAACAGATCATAATTACAAAAATCCCCAAACTCCACATCAAGTATAAAATCGTCAACACACAACATACAGTTTGGGTTTCTTTCTGAAAAGCAAGAGCACTCTAAAGACTTGCTGAAGTCTGTATTTGGCTCTGTCTGCAAAATGAAGGAAACATATCTTAGCATTAACCATCCTAGAGCTGCCTCAGAGCTATACTAACTGTATACACATGCATGTCTGTGTCCATACACATGACATATTGATACCCACCATGCATGGGCTCCAGCCCCCATGCACTGGCAACCGCTGTGTGGAGCCACTGCAGTTTTCACAGCAGTTTCACTGCCACCCAGCTGCAGTTTTCACCAGGCTAGCACCAGCCTAAATGCTACCCACAAAAGTGAGTTTCTGAAGAAAGGTGTGAGAAAAATTACCCAAAGCAAGGCAAGTGCAGCTGGTGCCAATGGAGGAAGTTATGTGCTGTCAGTGAAGTCATTCTAGATTATGCTAGTGATGAGTCTCCTCCATTTGGGGATTACTGTACCTAAAAATGACAGTTTAATCATAGATTTTACATATTTTTACTACCAAATATATTCTTTCAGCACCTAATGGTTTATTTGCCTACATGTTTTCAATGAACTGTCAAACATAAAGAGATGAAGATTGTCTTCACTGTATACTACCTCAGTTGGATGGTCTGTTGGCTGTGGTACCATAAGTTGGTTGTGATGCTGAAGTACAGTCTTCAAATAATCTAAAACAGTCTGGCAGGGCACTGCATGAAAAAGAATTGCAATTATTGTATATTAGCTATCTTGCACAAAATAGAACAACAATATTAAATCAAACAGTATTCTTCAGGATCTGTTTTGCACATCTGTGAGATTTATTTCTGATAGGAAATACTGTTCATTTGGAGTTGTGCAGACATTTCCTTCAATAAATATATGATGGATGTTGTATTTCTTATGCTGAAATCTCCAACACTGCTTTTATTCAGTATCTGAAGGGGGCCTATAGGGATGCTGGGGAGGGACTCTTCATTGGGGACTGTAGTGACAGGACAAGGGGTAATGGGTTAAAACTTAAACAGGGGAAGTTTAGATTGGATATAAGGAGGAAATTCTTTCCTGTTAGGGTGGTGAGGCACTGGAATGGGCTGCCCAGGGAGGTTGTGAATGCTCCATCCCTGGCAGTGTTCAAGGCGAGGTTGGACGAATCCTTGGGTGAGATGGTTTAGTGTGAGGTGTCCCTGCCCATGGCAAGGGGGTTGGAACTAGATGATCTTGAGGTCCTTTCCAACCCTAACTATTCTATGATTCTATGATCTTGAGGTCCTTTCCAACCCTAACTATTCTATGATTCTATGATTCTATTCTCTGCCCACCAGTTGTCAAAGTTTTTTTTTCCTATTTTGAAATAATTATTACAAACACAAATTAGGTCAGGAGTAATGATAATAAGAAAAAAATCTGTAAGTACTGTAAACAGCCCAACTATACAAAGGAGAAACCATTTCTTGGACCTAAATCATGCACTGATTAACATGTAAATACACTCAAGTGGTTTTGAAACTACAGTCTCATTAACTATACTGAACAGATTTAATGATTCATATACTTTAATTTCTCTGCCCTCCCTCCTCCCAAATATGTTATAAAAGTCAATGTTAGGCAAATTGCTTTATTTCTCTTTCCCTCATCCTCCCCCCTTTCTATTCCAATCACTCTCATCCATTTCAGTAGTGGTACCAACATCCTATTCCCTTCTGCTGAGGTGATAGGTTAATTATGGATGATTCAATTACAGGTCTCTCTTAAGCAGATGCCGCCACATCCCTGATTAACTCTGGAGTATTTTTGAGATACAGTGCTTCTCCTCTGAGCCTGAAACACCATAGGAGAATTAAACAGATATTAACCCAACATTAAAACTGACTTGTTCAAGACTAAATTAAGCATAATTTTTAAGGTACCTTATCGCTCTCACATTTCCTATGGCTTGTTTTTATAAAATATTCAGAAATAATCACAGCTTCAGCTAAAAATCCAGAAAGAATGTTTCAGTGTTCTATTCTTTTTTAATATTATTTCTTGGCATTCAGCCTTTACACCTGGAAAAATGCAGTGGTTTGGGCTTTGTCATAAGCTGGCAATCTGAAAACAAGCACTGAAATCACTGAGAATGGCTCAAGGTAGGATTTACCCGTATTTTGCACTCCTTCCCGGGCATTCACACTGTACAGCAACTATCCCCTCTCCAGGCAGACAGGGTGCAAAACACCTTTACTCTGCGCAAAACAAACTCTTTAAGCTAAGTGGTATTACACCCAGCAGTCTGCATACAGAAGTCATGCAACGTGCCTGATGTGAATAATAAATTCCTGTGCCCTTTCACTCAGCGCTGACTTCTCTATGAAGACATAAGTGTATTTGCTCCTGTTTCACTTGATACATCACACTTTGCCGTAGGAGGTTACGTGTTAGGCCAAAGTTAGCATTTCAAGTGACTTCTACCTGTTTTATTTCTCCAGTGACTTCACTCCTTATTGTTAGACCAGAGCTGCTACACAGTGACACTGACATGGGAGGAGGAGAGTATTTTTTTTTTTGGTAGGAAAAAAAGCACTTTTAAGTGTCATTGGATGGTTTTGGAAAATGCTGCAATTCTGAAAAAGTCAGAAGAGCATTAACAGCCCCACCAACATGTTCTGTGGCCTTCCTATAATGAGAGCTGTGTATTTAGCATACAGCAGCAATCAAAAAAATTCAATACAAGTTCTCATGTGGAATAAAGGAGAAAAATAACCACAGGTAACGTTTTAGTGCACTGGATATTTTTAAGAAGGTGTGGCAAAAAAAAAAAAAAGGAATTGGCTTTTTCTCTAGAGAGTTAAGATCATAACCGTAACAGGTAAAACTCTGCATGCTTATGCACATATCCACTATCACCAGCATCACCAACAGGGATCTGTGCCTATAGTAACCAACAGGAAAAATGCTAATGTCAAAATAACACTTGCTTGTCATAATTTAGTAGAAAAGCCTGCAGGGAGGCAGTAAGTCTTCTGCCTATTAGGAAGAAGCCTTAGCAGGGGGGGGATGCTGGTCTTGCTAAGATGTTAAGCAGGACAGACGTAAGATGTGGCAGGTCTTTGTTGTTCACTGATCCAAGTTTTAAGACTTGATACTCTAGGCATCTGTATGTTGTAACAAGTGCTTCTTTGGCATAGCTTGCACAGCTCTCTCTGTGGAGTACCCTAAATTCTAACAAATAGTTGAACAGTGCAGTGGCCACCAACTGTGCTTCTGACAATAGCCAGGCTGTGGTCTCTCCGTCTGACCTGCCACATAGCACAGTGACTCCCCAAGCTAAATTCTCTTCGCACCAGACATCACCAGTGGGTAAATCCACTGTCTTACAACCTGGGCTGGAATCGGCATCTTTTTATCATTTCTGAAACAGGCTGGCAATTCTGGCATTATCAAGCCACTCAGTTTTTCGGACATTGGAAGGGAGTTGCGGCAGACAGCTGAGGTTGCAGTCCCACCTGAAGCTACTGTTGAATGTGTGCTAAAACCTGGAGTCACAGTGGAAAATACTTCTAGGTGCTTACCATCATCATCATATTGGTGTGACTGCATCATTTTACTCTCCACAAGAACAGAAATACTCAATGAGCAGTTCCAAATTTTTGTCAAATCCTATTATTTCCATCTGATAATGGTCCGATACTGTTACTAGGACACCATATTTTTCTGTTCATTTGCCAGGGAAAGAATACCTCTTCGACAGAGTGCTCCAGGTTTGATTTTATTTTTCCAATGATCCTAACCTCTGCTTTTTACTTGAACAACTTCCCTTCTATTCCATTTGTTACGTTTCTAACCATTCCTTTGCTTTCTCTCCAAGCTGGTTGATTTTGTAACCACTATGGAACTTTTTCTCCTAGATAGTCTTTGCAGGCCTTCAACAACATGCTGTTGGTATTTCCCAACTATATCCACTCTTTCTTTTCCTGTTTTTTAAAATCTTTGGCTCCAATGGTTGCCTCCAACTTTTTATGAAGTGTCAAGAACATCTCTATTATTGGTTTGGACTGTGGTTTTGCTCATTATAGATACTATTGGGCCACAATCACTTGTATCGGTATCTGTCAAAATAAGGGTTCTCATTTATCCTTCCCAAAACGTGGTCTCCAGTGTAACACACTCCAGGCTGTTTATATTGCCAAAGCACGGCACTATGAAGACATACCTGGGCTTGCTGTAAGGTCTATCTCCAATGTAAATATGGTGTATCTCCAACCTCTCCATGGTATTAGGCAGCCCTAGCGAGAAGGCGTGGCTTACCCCCAGCTCGGCTGTGTGTCTCCCCACAGTGGCCTCAGCCCCATAAGCAGACAGTTAAGAAATCTGGTTATTCTGTCCACTAATAAGCTTTTGTGCTCTGTAGCCAACACTGGCTAGTATTCCTGCTGGTGCTTTGCACAGCAGAACATGAACCCCTTAGCACTCAAGACCATTTACTTCTGAATAGCCAGAAAGGAGAATTGGGAAGGGTGTACATCTACATCCACCCTGCTCAGACTGGCAGCTGTTAGTTAAGACTGGCTCAGCATTGTAATATTTCCTCCTTGCCTTAACCTTGAGCAATGCTTCACTCTGGGTTCATTGCAGGGCATTTCTAAATTGATGCTTGACTGTCAAAAAGATGTAACAAATGATAGGGAACCTGCTGACGACTACATGGCAGTGTGAATTTCTTATAATATTAACGGAGATGCCTTCTCTGCCTGAGATTTGGACAAGTGTGCAGTATAACATGGCTTGGATTATTTTAGCTCATATGCTCATTTATTTCAATAGTCAGCTGAAAGCCAATGGAAGCTGCATGGATGTGCTGTGAAGACAAGTTGTTGGGGTGCAGTGAGCTGGAAAAAGAGTGAGAGATAAAGAGATGTGAATTAGTAAAGAGGATCTGTAGGGTACTCAAGACCCTACGAATTTGGATGTTTGTAACTGGATGATAACAAAACTAGCACTCATTTGTAGTGAAAGCAGCCAGCAGAAATCAGAAGAAACCAACGTTACACGCAGAAGGGTGTGTTAAAGATTGGCTAAACTGACCTACGTGCCTGCCAAAAACAGGAAAGGGAGAAAAAATGATAGCAAATATCCTGATACTTTTAAAATCCCTCTGTTGTGTTTTCCAGGTGGAGTGGAAAACCACTGAACTTCTGTTAATCTGCATCTGAAAAGCCATTGTATTTAATTTTCTTTTGCAAAAATGTTTATTCCAGAAAGAGGAAAGAATGTGCCCCTTCCGTACACCCCTGGGATGTACACCTCTGCCTAAACAACAGAAGAGGTAAAACAAGGTAGATCTGAATCTCTCATTTAAGTGACACTTCCACATTCTCCTGTGGCTCTTATTTTAGTCTGTACTCTCTCATTTTCCTTCTGCTTAAAAGAAGGTACCTCCTCTTGTCCTCCCTTTCAGCTGTGAAGTCTTCAGGACAGGGACCTCTCCAGTCAGTAGAAACTGCTGATAACTAACAGGGAAACCAAGGAGCCCCTGGTGAGCAGGAACAGGACTTTGTGTCACTAAAAAGACAAATGCCGACCTGAAAAACACAAACCGAAGGAGTTCAGCCTCACCAGACTGAACCACAGCTCCCAACAAAACTCCCACCAGCTCTTGCTCCTCTGACCAGGCTAGGAAACTTGACCCCCAAAATTCTCATGGGTTTTTACCCAGAAGTGGAGAGAAAACAGATTAATAAAGTCCTGGTCTGCTGCAGTTACATGTTTCAGGGAGTTTTTGTACTCAGGCTGGTTTAGCAAACTAAGCTGGCACCCCTAAGCTGCAAGTAAAGCAATGCTGCAAATTTGAAAGGGTTCTCGTGCCAAACACTGGGTGACCGCGCCTGAGGCTTTCTCTTCCCAAAGTAATTTCAAGCTTTGAAGCTGAACAGCAGAACAAGGCCAGAGATCAGACCACAACATCCAGAACATCAAGGGAAACCAAGCAAGTGGTTAAATGTGAATATCAAGGGAAAAAAAAGAAAAGGACATGAAAAAGTGTTCGTCATAACCCTTGATGGATGCTTTATGTACGCTGTGGCTGTGGTAGGCTCTTTGGAAACGCGATGCTCTAGAAGTATAAAAGAGACAGGATTTGTAGGGAAAAGTAATATCTTTTATTAGATCAGCCGATATAGTCAGGAAAGAGTCAAGCCTTGGGCACACAAAACCTCCTGGAAAACTTGTCTGACTTTTTCAATTACACTGATATTAACTCGACCCGCAAATACCGCTTTGCTTTGGCTACCTCCAGCCACCATGAATGCCTCCTATCAGTGACCACTTCTCTACATTTGAGGGGGTTTTCCACCCCCATCCTTCTGCTGTTTGCTGGAGTATTTCTTGCTGCCAGGCTAGCAAGGTCAGAATAATTACTGTATTTATCACACTCCGTTTCACCTTATTTGTAACTTTTCACTATTTTCAGGTGGTTTGTCCAAAACCATGCAGCAAAACTAGGAGCACCAAGAGGCAAATCCTCACTCATGACTCTGGCCTTTGCTTTAACCACCTGGAAATATTTTCTCCCTTTTTGGCCAGAAAACTGAGAAAATCATGTTCACAATAGCAAAGGACAACTGCTTAATTTCCATATATATTAGACGGTCTAAATCCAGGTATTACATGCAGTTTCACAAATAGGTCTTTAATTTTACTATTGGGAAAGTATCACAGCCCCAGTAATTCTATACAGAGGAAAGAGACACTTCTAGTATAGATGGATTACTTTGCTCTGTTCTTGATAGTCTCAAAACCTTGAAGAGCCACTGATAAGTTTGACAAACTCCTGCCAGGAATTATCTAATCTTTAATTATTTTATGAAAATGTTTCCCTTCAGTTGAACTGAAATCTAAAAAGGTTTGCTGAATTTTTGCCTATTGAAAAAAAAAAAAAAAAAAGGGAAAACTGCACAAATTGCAAGCAATTGCATTGCTCCAAAGCCAAAGCACTGAAATATGAATGTTTCTGCATTTATTCCATAGCTGAAACAATCAAGATTTCACACAAATTTAAATGTTTTTTTCAGACAAATTGACTGGGTAGTTTTTGAGAAAAAAAACCCAACCAACCAAAACATGCAGTATTTCATCCATATAATAGTTTTTCTCCAGTGATCTGCCAAAGAGTGATGCTATGCTATGGGCAAAAAGATCCTAACAACTGGAGGGCTTCTACAGCAACAGGGCAGAGTTCTGAAAACTGAAAAATCTTATTTTCTGTGTCCAAAAGCTAGAGGATCATATGTCTTCTGTAATATTAGTGGAAAAAAAAAAGTCATTGCCTTTACATCTGCTGAGAAAACACTCTTCTTCCCTGTACTCTCTTTGTGAGCCATGCAAATGGTGCTTTGCAGAGCTAGAGGCAAAGATGTACAGTGGCAACTATTTTTAGATTGCAAACTCTCATGGATTTTAAAAGGGCTTTTGCATATGGAAAGTAAAAAAAAAGAAATGCAAAGTATTTCAGGAAGAGGATAAAATGATTCATAGGCGGTTACAGAGCAGAAGAGAGGGGCTGGGGCTTTTATCTTCTGTTGACAGGGCTGCTGGCGAGAACCTCAGTGCCTGCAGGGAGGGCAGGCTGCACGCCTCCTTGCCAGCCTCACTGAGCTGCTCCAGCCCAGCTCCCTCAGGGAGGAGAAGGAAAACCACTATGTCAAACAAATGCGCTCTTTCAGCAGCTTGATGGGGCAGTATGGCAGCCACCAGGCTCATCTAGCTGTCTCCACAGTTGGCTCTTCACTGCACCAATCACTGAAACCCTCTGCAGAGGTTTCAGGACATCAGACATGCAATGTCCTGATGGGCAAAACCAAAATGCTCAGAGAGTGAGCAATGTGCCTACTTGCTAACAAAGTTGGGTGTTTTAAGTCACAGGAAAATTTCTGGGTGGCTTTTTGAGTAGCAGAAACTCAATGAGCAAAATCAGCACTGGAGACAAAAATAATTAGACATCGCCTTTAGTTGATGTTTGACTAACCTTGCTCAGAGTGGCTGTGGGACTGCCTGTCGACCTCAGACCTCTGTCCTACCATGTGGTAAAATCTGAGAGTCCCTTCTGTGGTTCTTTACGCTTCCCCAAACACACGGGTCACTTTAGACCTACCTGTATACGTCACCCAGACAGCAGCAGATGCATCTGATGATGATTTTATGTTGACTGATGAAGTCATATGTCCTTGCACATTTATTTTATGTTGTCTGCTTCCTTTGATGCACTGTTAACAGAGTGTTTCACTACTCCTGGGGGGTTCATCTCTCTTTTAAGGGGAGATGAAGGGTAACTGTGATGACCCTGGTAAATACTGGCTGCTTAACTCAGCATAAATCCTAGCAAAATACAGGTAATCGCAAGGGGATTCAGTTGACTTAGAACTAAAGAATATGAATAAAATTAATGCCAGTCAAAACGATCCTATGGAATGTAGATCTTGTCAGACTAACTTGATTGTCATTCTTTGATGAGATTATAGGTTCGCTTGAAAAAGTTGGGCTGAACAGATTTAATATATTTAGACTCATGAAGGGCATTTAACTTGCTACCATGAGTTATCTGATTGCAAAAGCAGCAACATGTAACATCAGCAGACTATAGCATACATGGTTCTGCATTTCTAACCAAGATCACGATATTGATTTAAAACCTATAAAAAGAATCTGGATGATACAGAAATTAGTGCACCAGCAAACACTGGGCAAACAGGGCAGCCAAAGCAATCTGGATCAATTCATACATGAACACAGCCAAATACAAAGTACGTATGAGTAGGAAGAAACATGCACAGAAGGAGAAGCTCAGCTGCAAAACAAATGGCCAAATGACCAGGGCAAGCATGGGGGAGAACAAAGAAACTATTCACCTTTGCTCAGGCAGACAGGCATATATTACATGTATTTCCAGGGCACAGTTTTTAAAGAAATGAGCACCAAGGGAGAAAAGAACTGCAAGGAAGGACTGAATTCACTTGAGGAGTTTTAAACAGCTGTTTGCTTAGTTCATCTAAGATGGAAATTAAGTCAGCTTTCAATCTGTAAATACCTTCAACCAGGAAAAGTACCAACAGCACTTGAGTTGAACATAGCATGAAAGTCAATGGCTAGAAGCTGATTTCACATGGTCAGGCAGAAAATAAGGCACACATTTTCACCAGTGAAATTAACCACTGGAGTCAATAACTGCCAGGGTACAGAGCTGGAGACTCTGCTCATCAGAGTCTCCAGCCCAGGACTGAAGGCCTTCTGAGATACTACTTAAATCAATTTTAAGTTATGCTTTAGCCAAAGCCCAAAAGATTTCTGGGTTCAATACAGGTGATTAAATGAAAGCTGTAGGTCTGATTACAGACTCTAATGATAATTTTTGGTCTTACACACCTGAAGCTAGGACTCAACAGGAGTTAAATCCACATGATTTCCTTTGTCACAGTGTTTCCACATGACGTAAGAACCACTACTGAATCCAGTGAGAGAGCACAAGTTATGGTGACTCCAGATTTTGGGAAGGGTGGAGAAAGTATTCTAGATCTTGGCTTTTCTCAGAACAATGTTGCTTGTGGGATTTGCTGGTACCCTTAGGGACCAAGACCCAAAACAAAACCACAGTGTAATACAAGTAATGCATAATATATCATTTACAGCTGGGGAGAAGAATTATGAAGACTGCTGTCTTCTTTCTGCTCAGATTTTGCAACTACACCTACATATTGGGGAAGTAGTTACTGTCTTCTTCCTTTCTGCATAGATAGCAGCTTTCAGGTATTTTCTCTCTTGTAGCCCATGCTATATTATCTGTCCTTTTCTGCAACTTAGGGATTAGTGCCATTAACTTTGCATGGATCTACCCTAAGCGACTCAAACTTCAGCTATCAACAGTGCAGCTTCCTAGTGGCTACACATGTCAGAAGTGTATTGTATACTTATCTTCTGTACTAAATTTAAATGTCCTTTTAGTATTGAGGTGTATTTTTGTCTGTACTTAAAAGTTTAGAGGTTATGGGACCAAGATACTTTATTTATCTCCAATATCACTCTTTAAGTATCTCAGCCCACCTTAACAGTGACAAGTTTAAAGGAGCAAGAGAAGTTTGACGGGGTTTCTATCAGACAGGGGTTTTCTGCCTGCTTTCTCTCTCCCAGCAACTGCTAGGTATTGCTGAACTGGAGAAGCTGCTGCAGAAACTTTTTTAAGGTTTATTCAAAGATTAATGGGAGGAGATGAACTTACGCTTCCCACTGAGCTAACAGCAATTTAAAAGATACTGTTCAAGGTAAAAGACAAATCTACTTAAGTATGGATGTAACTGAACAGTTTCTTTAAGCAAACAAGTAAGAAGCCCCAAAAGGGAATCAGGATTATAAAATGGATTGTCACTGAAAGAACAAGATAGATAATTAGGTACAAACACATATGTTTGAAATTACTATGACCTGATGTCTGGGATCTGAGACTACAAGTACATCCCATCCACAAAACAGCCCACTAGTCTAGGACTAAAGATTCATATGGATGAGTACCAGCAGATCATTTTCCAGTGGACACAGCTGTAGGAATTTTGGCTGGAGACAAATTCCTGTGTTGGATCACTATGACTGCATCCTTAAAAAATAACCAGAACTTAAAAAGACCAAACCTATAAAACCCCCTATAACCCGAAGTAATTTTATCACTGGTTGACAATATTATATGACAGAGGATTATTTACCTGGAATGCTCTCCAATTTTCTACGAAGTTCCTCATTTTCTTGTTGCAATGAAATTACCTCTTGCTCTAGCTCTTGACACCGAGGGCAGTAACCTTCTTCCTCTTCCTCCTCTTCCTCCTCTGGAAGTGTAGAAGATGATGGGTGACCATGAGATTCAGATGTTGCTGGAGATGTCCATCCACCTAAAGTGTGTACTGGAGAGGTTGAAAGTGGATCCACATCTGCCAAATGGCTAAAATCATTTACTGATGAGGTGTTCTGAGAAGGGAAGCTCCCAGAAAGCAAGTAGTTCTGAAGGGAATCAGTAAAAACTCTCAGAAAGGCTGAGGTTTGTTGTTTCTTTTGCATATACTGCATCTCTATGTCTAAAATGTCTGACGTCTGACTATGGACCATTTTCCCAAGCTGACATTGCTCTTGTCTTTCACTATAATTTGGGTTTTCCTGCTTTATACAAGAAATCATGGACTGAGAGTGATTGTTGTCCAGTAGTTTTCCACCACAATTTAAGAGACTTAAAACCCGGCTGCATTGTTGGGCAAAGGCATCCAGAATCATTCGACTCTCTGCAACAAAAGAAAAGATGAATCACAGAAACCTAACGCAAAAGGTTATGCCAGGCAGCAGCAGCTAGATGAATGTACACAACTGTTTACAGTAGCATGCATTTTATTTCTGAACACATTAAAATTATGGCTTCTGCTTTAATACTTCTGCAACACTGTGATTTAAAACAATCCCGACTTTGCTTCTATTTTGAGAGTGCCCTTGTGCCCTTGCTGTTAATCAGAAATGCATTGTGATGATAGTCACTGCTTACTGCCATCTTCTTTCAGAGGGATTAAGACAGGAAAATGGGAAAGAAAACAGAATTTCCATGCTATTTCCTACAAAGTTCATGCAAGTACCTGAAGCCTATCTCAAGCTCCTGGCAGGCACTTCCCTGCACATGTTTGCAGGACTTTGTACTACACCTTCCTCCTATCCCCCGCTCCTCTCCAACAAGGCTTTCAAGCTTTGTTTTTATTCCGTCTCATCTTTGCTGCACTTGATTGACACTGGGACACTTCACATGATTTGCCTCCAATTCTATAGAGTTTCCTTCTGTTTCTTTTCATTTAGTTTCCAGATATGTCCAAGAACAGCTCAAGAGCAATAAACACACCCTTCTTCCACTGAGGAAAGACATCAAATGTAGAATATGAAGCTCCTCTGGACAGGAGAGGAATTTTTTCTGCCCTGCTGACCTCCTGCAAGCTTGTGGGCAGGCCATGATCACATACTTGAAAGCAATGCAGAGTTCTTCAAGCTGCTCCGGACACAATCAGGAAACTCTATACAGGGCTGTGCAGCAGTTTCCAAAGGCAGGAGGACAGCTGTGCAAGCAGGATAAGAATGCATGCTGCACCTTGTCAGCCCTGCCACTAATGACAAAAGGTGTCATGTCTCAGGGAGCAATAGCAGCTACAACCTAAACCTGCACAGTTCACTTCTGCACTACGTATACAGCTCAAGCTGCTGTAACAGTTGACACAGATGGTAAATTACCAAGACATTTATGATACGACCTGTTAGGTTCCCCAATAAAAATACTACTTTAAAAAATTTTTTTAGCTTATTCACAGCTGAGCTCCTTTAGGTGTCTGCAAAGATGCAACTAACATTTTGCATGAGATTTAAAAGAAAATCAAAAGCCTGGTAGGTTTAAGCACTGCCAATTTTGGAGAGCTCTTCTCAGGCAGGCTTGACTTTTAGAAAGTGACAAATGCATTTATTTTTCAAAAGGCAACCTGAGACAGATGCATGCGACTAAGCACCCCAGACCTTGATTTATCATAACTTCATCACCAGAAGTGAAAACATAGCCTCATCACACTGATAATACGTAAAGAACAGAAAAGTTCAGAAACCGGGCCTTTCAGAGGTGGCACTTCTCATGGCACTTCTCCATGATCCAGAAGATACACCTTCTGGTGGAAAATCTACTTCACGCTGAGGTTAGTACATCTGGCCTGAAGAATATTTAAAACAACACTACTTTTCATTTTTACCATCCTCCAGATCTCTGCAGAGGGGAAGGCTGAAGCAACATACAAATGCTTTCAGTCTTGAACACAGCCCAAGAAAACCTTCCCAGTACAAAACCCGAGGATGTGATCTCCCAAGGACTTAACCGTAAGAATAATGACGGTGAGATGGACAGAGTAAGCACAGGAATAGTGCTGGGCTACATGTCTGCCCAAGGCCAAGCAAAGAGAGCCCACCTGCATGTGGAAGATTGGGGTGACCCTAAAACCACTTAAAGCATCCTCACTATCTGCCTCCTGTGGTGACAAGTCCTACCACACTTCTGTAGATAGGCTCAGATGAACCAGGGCAGATTTCTCCAACACATCTTTGATCCAAAACATTAACCGACGCCCTATTTCAACACTACAACTCAAAAGGGCAGAAATGCGCAGGTACTACTTCCCCCTTTGCAAGGGGGTGCTGGTGAGGTGTCAGTTGCTCTGTATCCTCCGTACCTGCTGTCCCTCCTTCACTTTTACTGCATTAACCTAAGTCTAGCTTAGGTAGAGGTCTTTAACCCTTACGATACAAGGACAAAACAAAACAGCACAATGGACATAATATAAATTAAAAGAATGGTTAACATAGCAGCTTTCTAGCTGGAACCTACTGCTAAACCAAATGAAAACCAAGGAACTCGAGCATCACTAACAACCTCAAGTTGGGCTTTTTCTATGCCTTATTTCTTTACCCCCACATTTTCCCTTTAAAATTGTTGTATGTTGATATTGATTGGAACTTTGCAATCCTACTACAGAGCAGGTTTTTCATTCATTTTAATCCTATAATCTGATTCCAGACCTGAAGTCCTATTTATTGTTTGTATTTTAATCATTATAGTCCCTGTTGACAAACCAGTTACTCATTCCTTACATACCCTTGTTGCAAGAGGACAAAATATGAATGAAACAACCGAAAAGGGATTAGACTGGTGTAAGAGATGTTATTCTAATATTACAGTTTCTCCTAAAATTCTGCAAAATGACACTGCAAATACCAGTTTTGAAGAACACTATAATACACACTAACATCAGCAAAGATAAAATTATTAGTTTTGTTGTAAAACTGAATGCATTAGGCAGCGAGTGAATGCATATTCACTGAGATAATGGCTTAAAATGTAACTGAAATTTTATATAGAAATGACAGTATTGATTTAATCCTCAGTTCAGTATCAGATCTACTACAAAGACACAACAACAGCAATTACTGCTTTTCTCTTCACTTTAACCCATATTCAAAGACATAAAAATGAAAGTCATGACAAGGCAGGGCTATTCTGAAATGCCACCATAAAGATTCACAAATGCTTTTTTTGTAGGTACCACTGGGCAGCAATAGTGAGGGATGCTCTCAGCACACATTTTGCAAACATATGGCTCTGTGCTGCAGCAGGAACCACTTTGAAGTGATTTTGTCAGCAGTAACAGTACCTGTACCCACAGTCCAAACAACCCCAAATGAGAATAACAACTATGGTTATTTCTTCTGATGGATCAAAAATAGAAACAAATGCTGCCCATTTAGCGTATATCGTAGAAATTGGGACTGCTGCTTTTACAGACTGTCTGTAATTAGAAATGCAAGCACTGTACAATGCCTAATCACTAAGAAATGACAAAAAGTTGGCTTTATGTGATTACTACTGAATAATCACTGATGTATGATTCTTAATTGATTTAATGTAATGTATGTATATTGTAGGAAAGGACGATTCCATTGAAATGACTGTATGTTGTGGTTTAAGCCCAGCTGGTAACTCAGAACCACGCAGCCACTCGCTCATGCCCCTCCTCCCTCTCTTCCTCTCCCAGAGGGATGGGGAGGAGAATCAAAAGAATGTAATTCCCACAGTGTGCGGTAAGAACAGTCCGGTAACTAAGGTATAACACAAATCACTACTGATACCACCAATAATAATAATGATAAGGGAAATAACAAGGGAATAGAAAACTAAAAGAAGAAAAGGAAATGAAAACAATAAACACAAGCGACGCACAATACAATTGCTCACCACCTGCCGACCGATACCCAGCCTGATCTGAGCAGCGATATCCAGACCTACCTGAGTAACTCCCCCCAGTTTCTATACTGGGCATGACGTGCTGTGGTATGGAATACCCCTTTGGCTAGTTTGGGTCGGGTGTCCTATCTCTGCTTCTTCCTGGCTTCCCATGTGCCTCCTCACTGGCAGAGTATGAGACTGAAAGGTCTTTGACTGGAGTAAACATTACTTAGTAACAACTAAAGACCTGTTAGCAGCGTTGTTCTCAGGCTGAAATTGAAAATGCAGCACTGCACCAGCTACTAAGAAGGAGAAAAATAGCTGCTATAGCTGAACTCAGGACACTGCACCAGACTTGAACAGTGTAAACAGTATATTAAAGTCTTATTGTGATATCCTTTTTCCTTATTACAATGCTCACCATGCATGTAATTCTAATGTCTAAGACTCTACAGCCTTTAGTCTTACAGAACTTCTACCAACTTTCACCAGACTTTTGCCTGAAAGTGGACTTTCCTGATGAGGCCTATCACTCGCTAACAGAGCAGGATTAAATTGCTAAAAATGCAAGTATTTCTACCTAGATTATTTAAGAATGCAAGCAACCTAAAGGTATTATCATACAGCAAATCAGTCACCAACTCCCAGATATAGCATTTGTCTTTACATCATTTTCTCATTGATGATGAACTGTGGGGCTTCTTAGCTATCCAACTGCCAGACTAAACCCAGGGTTTTACTAAGAGCAAACTTCTGAAACTCAACCTGACGACCTACACTGATGCATCAGAAAAGATGTCTGGGAAGACTGGCAAGCGTAACATCAGCTCTTCCTACATCTGAGGATCTTTTCAATACTTAGACCAGACAGCTTTATTAACAGCACACTGTGTTGGGTTTTAATGCCTCTGGATTCAGGTCATGGCTTTTCCATAGTTCCCACTGAAATCTTGGGCAGCTGGTTTAAGTCATCTTTATAACTATAGAGTGGGTCTCAATAGCATACATTCTCCTCCGCAAGGAATATATTCATTAGTATGCAACTTTCAGCAAGATTCCAAAGTCCAGGACCGCAGCAATTTCAATCATTTCACCCTCCACTTTGCAGTATTTCAGTCCTCTTACCTGATGACTAGTATTTCTTGATTTGCTAAATTATTACTATATTATTATTAATTTACACCCTGGGCACCAGCTCCGTACCCCTCAAATGGCTTTGTCCATGCACAGACTTTGTCATTACTTTTTT
The DNA here is from genome assembly GCF_037157495.1 of Lathamus discolor. Classification (NCBI taxonomy): domain Eukaryota; kingdom Metazoa; phylum Chordata; class Aves; order Psittaciformes; family Psittacidae; genus Lathamus; species Lathamus discolor. The sequence continues at coordinate 139,968,448 of NC_088884.1, read as the reverse complement.
AGATATGAACACTGCAGTAAATATCTATGCTTGGGTCACAAAATTGAGAGCATTTAGAATCATAGAATAGTTAGGGTTGGAAAGGACCTCAAGATCATCTAGCTCCAACCCCCCCTCCATGGGCAGGGACACCTCACACTAAACCATGTCACCCAAGGCTCTGTTCAACCCTGACTTGAACACCACCAGGGACGGAGCATTCACAACTTCCCTGGGCAACCGATTCCAGTGCCTCACCACCCTTACAGTAAAGAACTTCCTCCTTATATCCAATCTAAACTGCCCCTGTGTAAGTTTGAATTTGTTACCCCTTGTCCTGTCACTACATTCCTTGATGAAGAGTCCCTCCCCAGCATCCCTATAGGCCCCCTTCAGGTACTGGAAGGCTGCTATGAGGTCCCCACGCAGCCTTCTCTTCTCCAGGCTGAACAGCCCCAACTTTCTCAGCCTGTCTTCATACGGGAGGTGCTCCAGTCCCCTGATCATCCTCGTGGCCCTCCTCTGGACTTGTTCCAGCAGTTCCATGTCCTTTTTATGTTGAGGACACCAGAACTGCACACAATACTCCAGGTGAGGTCTCACAAGAGCAGAGTAGAGGGGTAGGATCACCTCCTTCGACCTGCTGGTCACGCTCCTTTTGATGCAGCCCAGGATACGGTTGGCTTTCTGGGCTGTGAGCGCACACTGAAGCCGGCTCATGTTCATTTTCTCATCGACCAGCACCCCCAAGTCCTTCTCCTCAGGGCTGCTCTGAATCTCTTCTCTGCCCAATCTGTAGCTGTGCCTGGGATTGATGCGACCCAGGTGTAGGACCTTGCACTTGGCATGGTTAAACTTCATGAGGTTGGCATCAGCCCACCTCACAAGCGTGTCAAGGTCCCTCTGGATGGCATCTCTTCCCTCCAGCGTACCAACCGAACCACACAGCTTGGTGTCACTGGCAAACTTGCTAAGGCGTGTGCTCAATCCCACTGTTCATGTCAGCAATGTTGAACAAGACTGGTCCCAACAGAGATCCCTGAGGGACACCACTCGTTACTGGTCTCCAGCTGGACATTGAGCCATTGACCACAACTCTGTGTGCGGCCATCCAGCCAGTTCTTTATCCACTGAGTGGTCCATCCATCAAATTGATGTCTCTCCAATTTAGAGAGAAGGATGTCGTGTGGGACAGTGTCAAACGTTTTGCACAAGTCCAGGTAGATGACGTCAACCGCTCTACCCTTGTCCATCAGTTCTGTAGCCCCATCATAGAGGGCCACCAAATTGGTCAGGCAGGATTTCCCCTTAGTGAAGCCATGCTGGCTGTCACCAAGCACCTTGTGATTTTTCATGTGCCTTAGCATGCCTTCCAGGAGAATGTGCTCCAAGATATTGCCAGGCACAGAGGTGAGACTGACTGGTCTGTAATTCCCCGGGTCTTCCATTTTCCCCTTCTTGAAAATGGGGGTTATATTTCCCTTTTCCAGTCGTCGGGAACTTCACCTGACTGCCATGATTTTTCAGATATGATGGACAGTGACTTAGCCACTTCATTCGCCAGCTCCTTCAGGACCCGTGGATGGATTTCATCAGGTCCCACAGACTTGTGCACATTTAGGTTGTTAAGGTGGTCTCAAACCAGACCCTTTCCTACAGTGGGCCTAAGGTCTTCACTCTCACAGTCATTTGACACCTCCTATGACTAAACGATGCTTTCTTGGGCATTTTGCGTGAAGATCACAAAGACAGTCCGGTGGATGAAGACAACTGTTTAGCCATTTCAGTACTGATCTGATAGATCTACTTTCAGATGAGGATTCCCAACTTCTTTGTTAAAGCCAAATTAATGATCTTCACCTTCTCTGTTCACTTAAAAAACTTTTTGGTGTCCAGGCATAACAGAGCTTTATTAATTGGTTGTGTTAAAGATGCCAGGTTGTTGGCACTGGAACAACACCCCTAAGACAGCTCTGCTCTTCTTTCTACCCATTCAGTGAAAGACCTCTTTAAATTTTAAGGCACACTGTAAAGTCTACGTTATGCTTTCCTAAGAAAGAGGAATTTCTTTGCCTAACTATAATAATGTAATATACATGCTACCAAAGATACACATTGTTTTTCATACCAGGAAAATAATCTGAATAAACTAATAAAGAAAAAAAACATTTTACTGAAGAAAATGGGTATCTACTGGTGCTTTGAATGTACCAGTTTGTGTGGCTTACGCTGCTGCAGCAGCAGTGGTCATATTCACTAGAAGAGAGAGAAGGCTCCTGTTGCAGTACAGCTCCACATTTCTAAGATGGCATTTCTCATGCAGAATCTTTCCCTAAAAGGTCTGATCTTGAGCTAGATTTTTCCTCACCACAGCACAGAATCAAGAACACCTGCTTTTCCTCCTTCCCCTAACCCCTCTTCCTGCAATTCTTCCGGATGCTAGAGGCCAGGGTGGTCCCTTAGAGAAGGACTGAAGAAGAAACCATTTATCCCTGGCAAGACCTCTAACCACTAAGAAAACCTTTAAAAATACGGAAGCATCCTTACTTGTGGCTGTGCTGGAAGTGTGCACTCTCAAAAGCAAACATGATGTTCTGAATCTGAAGGGGCTTGAAGATTAAGAATCAACTGCATTAAAAGTTGCTAGCTGTTGTGGCTTAAGCCCAGCTGGTAACTCAGCACCACAGAACTGCTCACTCACTCCCTGCCTTCTTCCCCTCTGCTCCCAGTGGGATGTGGAGGAGAGTCAGCGATCTGGGCCTTCTGCGTAGCTCCCTTCAGTTTATATACTGGGCATGATGTGCTGCGGTATGGAATACCCCTTTGGCTAGTTTGGGTCAGGTCTCCTGTCTCTGCTACCTCCCAGCTTCCCATGCCCCTCCTCACTGGCAGAGCATGAGAGACTGAAAAGTCCTTGATCGGGGTAAGCATTACTGAGCAAAAATTAAAACATCGGTGTGCTATCAGCACTGTTCTCAGACTAAAGCCAAAACACAGCACTGCACCAGCTACTACGAAAGGGAAACATAACTGTTACAGCTGAACCCAGGATGTTTTACTAGCCAGCAGCCAGCTTGCTCACTGTTGCCTGCACAAGAGAAGAGCTAGCAACAAAAAGAGGGAATCTGTAAGAACAACTTACAGAACAGGTGTCTCTACAAAACTGTTACATACAGCCCTCCACCCCTTCATTCAAGTAAGCACCCGCCAAGCACTATGGGTAAGCCAAGTGGGAAAACTGCAAGCCATAGATGGTGACTGCTTGCCCTCTGGAGAGTAACTCAGTGGACCTGCAGCTGGATAACTGTTAAGGGAAGGATCCTTCCTTCCCTACAGCACCCACTTATCAGGACATGACCCTCTGGCTAAAAGGTGTTCTGGAAACGGCCCAGCCCACTCCTTGCAGCTGTGGGGAACCCAGAAGCCAGGTGGGCAGAGACCTTGTGGATGCTGGGCAAAGCACAGAGCAACCCTGCATGGAGAACACACAAATGCTCCCACTCCCCAGTGCAAAACTGAAGCCCTGCTTCCTGCGGCCAGAGCTATTAAATTGGCTCACACATTTGTCAAGAGGATGTCAAGGCTCTGGACGACTGGATGGAAGTACTTTACGTACACCCAGCCCCAAAGTCACAACTAGCTCACCCCCAAGAGCTTCCAGCTCAGCTTATCACTAACAGAGCTCCTCCAACACAAGGCACTTGGTGTTTCCCCATCACCAAGCAGGAAGGATAGGTTCATAGCTCAGCAAAGCATCTGCAACCCAGGGATTACAATTCCCAGGAGGTATAAACCTCACCTCTTGCTGTATCAGCCCCATGTGACAACTTGTAGAAAATCCCACTTCTGCACACTGCAGCAAGTTTTTGGTTTGCTTTCTCCTAATCTGTTGTTCTCGGTACTCCAGTTTTATCTGAGAGAAGGATTATGCTGGTACCCACACAGGAACCTAAAGTAAAGCCCGGATGTGCAGGTGATGGGAGAGGGACTTCACAGCTTCGGTGCATAACCAGCAGTTTCTTGACTATCTTTTAGTTTTGTTTTGAGCACAGGACTGAATCAATGACAAACTTTGAAGCCTGCTCTAGCACCTGGCTGGTACAATCTACAGAGGCAGAAGAAAGCCTAAACTTTTGCTCTTCAAAGCCCAGAGGGCTTCGCTCTGAATATAGTCTCATATATCATCTACCAGACAGCTGAATGTTTTCCATGGTGTAATCTGCTTCTGTAAAGAAATGTAGGTGTCACATTTATCGGCAGCGTTTTGATTGTGGGCCACAAAAACCACTAAACTACCACCATTTTGGCAAATTAGAAGTATTTTCAAGAAAAAAAGAAAAGACTATGTTCTGCCACAGATCACGGGACTATGCGTCATAGCTATGAATTTTCAGGCTGATCTGTTCGAGTATTAAAGTTTTTGGTGAAGTACTTGAATTATTTGTAACAAGACATGATAAATTCATCCAGTACATGGCTGCTTCTGAGTGAAAACAGGCATTAAAACATAGCCATATATCCTATTAACTAGCATCTCCCCATTTAGTAAGGAAATGTCATCACATTTATTACAAAGGCAAACAGCAACATACCAAAACAGGATCCAATTTTTCTAAATAAATAAATCATTGATGTGTCAAAAATTAACAGATGAGTTAATATACCCGATGTTATCAAAACCAGATGGTGCTTCATAATATTCATCCTGTTCAGTCAAACCGTGAATATATTCTGGACCATCAGTATATAAAATAGGATGCTGCTATTTGTGATGGCAAACAAAAGCAATCATGCCTGCCAAGCACATACTATAACAGGCAGCATTTCAGCTCTGCTAGACAGAAAGTAATTAGAATGCTTTTAATGTCCAAAAGAATGATGCTGATAGGCTGCCACAGATGTGTAGATTTATGAATATTTATATGGTGGTTTATAGCTGACACTTTTATCAGTTGAAGAAGATAAAATATCTGCCTGACTCAAAAGCTTGACAGTCAGGTTAATAAAATCTCATTAAAGAGAATGACCTATGCAATTATATAGGATTTATTGTAATTCATTTTTGATTGTACTCTGCTTAAAGATGCAATTTCCCATTTCCTGATGCCAAATTTAGGTTGCACATCAAAATCTACGTGGTTTTTAACTCCAAGCCATCACCAGGAGAAAGATATGCGTTCAGCATCTCGGTATCTTACACCTTTAAAGCAAAAAAATAATCAAATAACCCCAACCCCTGCTCCTCGCTGCATCTTACGAAAACGGCGCAGGCAAGCAGCCTATTTTCTTCCTGTTAAAATCACCACCTCTTTAACATCAGCCTTCTCCACCGCCAGCCGCCCCCCCGGCAGCCAGCCGCCCCCCCCCATTCCCCCGGCCGTCACCGCGGTGGAGCGGAGCGCCCGGCCCGGACTCCCCCCGCCGTGGCCGCCGCCGCTCCCGCAGGTGAGAACCTGCCGCCGGCCGCTTGCCCCGCCAAGTCGCGAGCGGCCGCCGGCTCAACCCCGACGGTGTCGGGGGCCCTCCCCGTCTCGGGAGCGATGCTGGCCCCGGCAGCGGCCCCGCCCGCCCCCGTGAACTTTAGCGCTGCCCCACCGACGGGCGGACACAGCCGCTCGCCCCGTGCCCCTCACACCCAGCCCCGGGGCGCCGGCGCCGCCAGCCCCCATGGGGAGGACCCCACGACCGCCGCCAGCCCCTAGCAGAGGGGTGCGGGTGTGTGCGTGTGGCGGGGAGCCCGCAGCCCGCATCCCGCTCCCGCCTGCTGCAAAGTGCCCCGCGAAGTTGCGCGGCAGAAGAGAGGAGTTGCGGATACCTGCGCTCAGCTCCGCGCCGCCGCCCCCCGCCGCTGCCGGGCAGGGGCCGTAGCGGCCCGAAGAGCTCGGGGCCGGCGGCGGCGGCGGCGGCGGGCGGGGGTGTCCCTGGACAGCGCCGAGGGCAGCAGCGGGGCGGGCGGGCCCGTTAGGGAAGGGGCCGTGCGGCGCGTAGGGCAGCGACTCGGCGGCGTGAGGGAAGGGCTGCCCCGCTCCGCGCCCGCGGGGCACCTCCACCATGGTGGGTCTCTCGTAGCGCTTGGCCAGCGCCGCCCGCTTCCCAGGGAAGGTCTTCAGGACGCTGTAGGGGCCCCGCTGCTTGTAGATTTTGGGGGTGCTGGGCCCCTCCTCCGCCGGCTGCATCTCCTCCTCCATCCTCAGCCGTCTCCCCTAGCCCGGCGCGACACGGCCCCGCTCCGGGGCTGCGCCTGCCGCCGCCGCGGCTCGTCTCTGTGGCACGGCGGAGCCCCGGCGCGGCGGGGCGCCGGCCTGATTGACAGGCGGCCGCGCCAATGCCTGGAGGGAGACGGGCGGCGACCGGCAAGTGTTTAGGGTAATCTCTGCTAATGGCAGCGGGGCGGGGAGGCGGGCCCTGGCGGGGCCGCTGCCGCCTCCGGCTCCCCCCGCGGGGCAGGTGAGCCGGCGGGCAGCGCCGGGGGGCGGGCGGCCGGGGAGCCCTCGCGTGCCCGTGGCGCTCCGCGGGGCCGCGCCCGGCGGTGCCGCAGGGTACCGGCCCGGCCCGCGGAGCCGCGCAGAAACTTTGTGGCCCCTCTGCGGGTGCCCAGCCGTTGTCTGTCCCCTGCCGTCCCCGTCCCCAGCCAGCCCCGGGGCCGCCCCCCCGGTTATTAGGGGTGAAATAAATAATGCCATTTGGGAGTCCAGGACCCGTCAGAGTTGATTAGGACACAGAGGACATTTTCTTTCTCATTATGCAAAAGCGTTTCATGGCGAAATAAAAGAGGTTTCGCTGTAACTCATGCATGTCAGATTTCCAGGAATCCGGGAGATTAATCACATTTAACATTATTTGCAACGCCTCCTGCCCACACACCCCGCCCGCTTTTTGCAAACTGCTTAAATGAGGCGGACACGTGGGGCAAAAGGCTCGTCCCTCTCTCCTCGTCCCGTCCCTCCCCCCCCGCTCCCCCCTGCTTCCTGCCTAGACCCTTGCAGGGACAGTTGAGAAATAATGAAACGCTGGTGAAAGACAGGAGCAGAATGAGATGCCATCGAGAGACGTTTCTGAGAAATGGTGGAGATCTGGGTGAGATGGGAGACAGCTGAAACTGAATGATACGCTGAAGAAAAATAAATGATAACAAACCGCTCGCTCCCTCTCCCCATTCTTTTCTGCGAGGCAATTTTATATTTTGCATTAACATTTCCCTTTTCCTGTCCCACTTTTCTCCTGCTTCTGCTGCTATAATTTATCAGGATTACAATAAACCCTCTGGCTTGTGGAAGTAAAATTACAGAACACCTTAGTTATATTTAAGCAGTGGTGGTGGGAAATCATTCCTCTGCCATCATGTGGAGTTTCAGCCACTTATTGTGGTCATCACTGTCTCATTTCAGCTTTATGTATTTAGTCGGAAATGAAAAGCCACACTTCTCTCTACTGACGTAATTAACTCCTGTCGTCTTCAGCCCCTCTCCTCCAGAAAAGCCCAGCTAACTTCTGCAACTGGGCATTTGTTTCATGCAGGACATACAAGGAGCTGTGCTGTTTCTGATTTTGATTTTTTTGGCAAGTAGAATAAATCGAATACTTGTAGCAGCCAGAAGCCTCCAAGTAAAGGCTAGTGTAATAGAAATCATTATTTTATTTAAGCAAAATCAATCGTAAGTCTTTGTGTTTTCTGACTCTTTGATCGCCTGTGCTTTAAAAAAATACTGTACTGTAATGCAAAAGAGAGTCTGGAAATAAGTATGAGAGAAACTCTGCTCCCACTCAGAAACAAAATGTGTCCTCCACCTTGTCTCATCTCACTGGCCTCTACCACAGCTGTGACCAGCAGCTACTGGAGGTCAGTACAGTATTAAAATTGTATGAAGTTAATATTAGGCTTCTAGTAGTTAGATTCAAATAAATGGCCAAAAATTACCCGCTCAGGTGTCAACTACATTCCTAGGAGCTCACTACTCTCTGACTACCCTTCTGCTCCTGGTGGAGGAAACAACCCTTGGACAAAAGTAGAAAACTGCAGTTGACAGGTCATGTCCTCCAAGCTGCCTCCTTTATCTGGGCTCTCTGCCACTCATCAGGTAGATGTTGGATCTCTATGGACATGAGGAGAGAAGTGGGTTTGAGGTTAACAGGGTCCAAAGCCACTGAGATGTGGCAGGGACCTCAGCCATGAGGCAAATGAAATTCATACTTCATGCGCTTAATTTATGTCTGCTGAGGTTTTTGACAGTGTTCACCACTGGACCACCAAAATGACCCTTCCGTTGTTTTTAGGAAGGCTTGATTTTAACTCTGCTCTGCTCTTAGTGGTTCTTCTGGGTATGTAGATCTAACAAATGTGCTGATCGTCCCCCCTTCCGTTTCCTTCTATGACTTTTCCCTTGAGTTTCAGATGAGGAACTCTGCCATGGCCAAAGGCTGTGTTGTGCCTAACCTGAGAGGGTCCTGCTGCTCAGTCCTGTGGAGCAAAAGTGGTCCCGCACCTTCCTTTGGCTTTGTGGGATGCCCCTTTTTAGGGGAACACCGATTTACTCTTAAGCTCTGTACAGGCATGCAGTCGCTCTTGCAGAAGGACTAACATGGCTTTGCAGTTGGGGAGCATGTCCCTAGACTGGCAAAGAGACAGGCTGGGTGAAGTAATATCCTTGGAGTATGGGGAGATGATGCTGTACCTCCTACGAGCACTTGTGGGCTGTTCGCTTCCATGGCCGTCCCCTTTAGCACATCCTATTGCATCTGAGTGGCCTTGTGAGTAACAGCATGTAGTCATGAAATTATTATTAAACAAACATCTCTGTCTCTCCCAGATAGGAATTACAGTCCTATTTTGGTTGCACACTGGATTAAAACAGTTAATACATAGCACATAGCTCTTGCCTTGATCAAGTGGGAAAAAATAAAAAGCCTTAGCTGATACCAGCAGCTCATTTCAAGAAAGCCAAACACCTTCATTTTCCACAGACCGTGCCACCACTTGGGATGTGACCCTGAAGCGAAGGCTGTGTCTTTCCCTACCTGTTTAGTGATGCAAGTTTCCACAGTTTTACTAATGCTAAGGGCTGGAGATCTGTAACAGGATTATTTCAGAGCACTCAGAGTGGAAAAAGGAAGGGAAGCAACTGACCCTTGGAAAAAAACCTAATCAAAACAAAGATAAAGGGCACAATGAAAAATAAGAAACCCAACATTGCTGCACTGTATACTCCTCTGCTCCTAGAAATCATTGTGAAGAGAATATTTGTCAGTATATAGAAAAATACCCAATCTAGACACAGGCTATCAATCACTGAACATGCCTTTGTTGAAGGTACCATGAGGTACTCAAAGAATAAAAGTGTGATTCATCTCTATCTTCTGAGCAGGGGCTAAATCTTGCTCCACTTATTCATGGGAACAGTGCTCCTGTGATAACTAAAGCATGCAGGATTTGGCCATGAACTGCCAATATTGCTCTGCAAATTTGGAGTGCATGATGAGAGCTAAGATTGGCAACTCTCCTCTGTAATCTAAACCACTCTGCAAGCAGGCTAGCCATAATTTGCTGCCCTAAACATTTAACCCCAGCTAGTTAATTTAAGCTTAGCTCAGTTGCTCATGTTTATGGATAAAGAAACAAAAGGGAAAGCATCAAAAGGAAAAGATGACTGTGGAATTCAATATTTCAGCAGCTGTTGATAGGTAAATGTTATTGAAGTGTGGCATTCAAATCCAAAGGCCTGCATTTATGATAATGAGCCTAACAAGGAAATGAGATTGACACAGCAATTCTCTGTTTTTGTTGTCCCCTGAGGTTAGAGATTATGCAGTGCATGGTGCTGTTTTTAGCCTCTTTGGTGATTCCAACTGTGAGAGACAATGCTGTGCATATTTGTCAGGGTTGCACTTTAATCAGGTGACTCAGGAGCTTTTTGAGGGAGAACATGAACTGCTGGTCTCACTTAAACCTTAATCCACATCCTATGTCAGAGATCCATCAGCCAAGTGAGGCGGCTTTTAGCCCCTGCTTTTTCCTTATGCTTCCTCAGTGCTCTGTGAAAATGCTTTGAAATAATTGAAATGTATCTATCATGGTTACATTGTATTTTGAGAATTACTGGAGTGTTTCTCAGTGACATTAATTGGTTTTAAAATATTTTTGTCTTTCTAATTAGTGTGAGATTGATGAGCAGTGGAAAGGGCATTTATACACACGCAGACACATATTTCCATACTAGGTTTGTGTCTTAATAAAATGGTAGCTAACTGGATTCTTGTGCTGAGTAAACACTGGCAAATATAAAGGAAAACATCCTATAACTTTAAGAGGAAATATCCTGTGTTTTAAATGTGATAACACTGTGTAAAAAAACCCCCACCAAACCAGAGCCAGTCTCCCTGAGGGCTGGAAAATAGATAAATAAATTATTTAAATATAGTTAAAGGACACACAGGAAAAAAGTAATGGCGTTGATACCCAATGTAGGGAAAATTATTAATATTTTATGGAATCAGTTGCGGACACATGGAAAAGCTCATTTTAATTAAAAATAGCTTACATAAAGCAGTTTGAAGAAGGGAGAAATAGTTTAAGGTACTTGTTGCTGAGAATTCTTTAGAAATACATCATGGATAAACCAGATGACATAACATAATCCCAACTTTCACCAGCCCTAAAAAAGCCTCATTTTCTGTGTTGGAGTGATATGGAATAACTTCACCTTCCTGGAGCATTAGCTCTTGCCCTAGCCCTTGCCCAAGCTTTGCGCTCCCATCTTGGCCAGCACCAAGTAGCACAGAATTGCTCTATAATGTATAGTTTGAACCATCTAGTTCTTGCCTTGCAGCACTTGGCTTTTTGAGAGCAGCACCTCAAAGGTCTGCTGACGATGTGCTAAAAGGGAGAGCTGCTCCTCCACAGGTTGGGATCCAGCTGCTCTGCTAAACCTGTGCGACTCTCACCAGTCCTGCTAGCTCCTGCCCTTCAGATACTCTAACCTCTGTTATCCAGGCTTGCAAAAAGGTGGTCCTCACAGGGCAAAAGTCACACTGACCTGGAACTCAATTAGAATAGAAAACGTTGGTTTTCCCCAAGTAGGGCTGTTACTGATATTTTAGATTGAAGTGTTACATTCAGGCCCTGCACCTGCACAGCTTGGTGGCTATTTGGAAATACTGTCAAATTTTGTCAAGCAAGCTGTGCACATCAGTTGTACTGAAAACAGATGGGATGGACAGGGGAAATCAGCTGGAAGCAGAATCTTCCTTAAACTCATCTAGACGGGGAACCTGACTGCGGTTCAAACACAACAAGATAAACATGATCAGCCATGCAGCGTTTACCAAGCAGAGTCTCAACTAGGCTTAATTTGATGAGAAACACAGGCCTGACAGGTGCCTGGAGATACCACCAGTGCTGTAAGCATGGGAATGACACCTGATTCTTTGTTGAAGGTAGGCTTCACCCCAGATTAGATGCCTTTCCCATCTTTAAAGAGGTCCTGGGAACCTGTCCATCACAAGCTGCATCTGCTTAGAAGAAGAAATAAATAGGTGAAACCTTGTTTGCTCAATGGTAAACGAACAGGCGGTGTGTTTGCAGAAGCTAAAACTCACCTGATTTCCTCAATTTATAATTGCATCAGCTACAATCCTTGGAAATATCTATTGGTTTTGGTGCTGATTCTGCCACTCTTAAAGTATAGGAGATCTGAAGTTAGGTAATTTACATTATTTTAATCTGGACTAACGTTTAAAACTGTATAAAAATCTCCTTCCCAGCTGGTAGGAAAGTGGTTCTTCAAGGAAGACACTATTTCTTGATCTCTGTCCACAAGTTTCACTTATGTGGGATTTTTGCCTCTGTAGTTCTCTAATCCCTTTTATTTTTTAATACTATGGTTATAGTAATTTTCTTTTGCTTAGATAAAAATTCTTTCTGATCAGCTCTATTAATGATGGAGAAAACCATGCTTTCTAAAGAAAGGGCATTAGCTTCCCTAATTGTTGTTTTCAGACCATACATATATGTGAAAGCAAGAGACTGTGGCTCCTGGAAAACCCAAGTGCCATGTACAGCTGTTTAGGCTTGAAAGAAAATACATTGCCCAGGTACACCTGGCCAAACCATGGGCACAGATATAGCCTTTCTTTGTTTACATTGTCTTGCAGGCACACACACAATCAGAAAACCGGAAAACTAAATATTAAAATCTGACAGTAGCACAGTTACGATTTTAAATGTTCACTTACGTAGGCATCTGATTAAAGATGCAAATGAAGCTGACTTTGCTGAGATACTGACCTGAGATCAAGCTTTCTGAAGACAGGCTATTTCACTTTCCTCGGAAGAAACAAAAAATGAGTCGGGAGTTTTTATTCACCTGGATGAAACAAAAATTGTATAAGAACCATTTATAAATATGTATGAATAAATATTTAATTATATATATGCTGAACGGTTTAACTGTTGTTCAGCAAATACATAATTTGTTAATTTTGCCTGCTTCCACTGAATAATGTATTCATCAGATCAGCTTTTTAAATATTCACTAGATGATCGGCTGATCAAATCCTGTTAGCTGAATATGTTATTTGATTTTTTTTTTGCCCTTTTCAAAAATCACTTTGTCTATTGGAAGAACATTGCTGTGATTTATTAGTGGTACATTCCATCCAGTCCATGGTGACATTCTTCAGGAGTAAGCTCTGAAGACAGTAGATTTCTTGCTCCTGTCATACGATATTAACCTTTTATAATCCTGGCGCATATTATCTGTCTTTGACCCGATGGGAAATAAAACCCCATGTCCAACAGCACCCTTTTGTGTCACACATTCATGACAACACACATATGACGTATTTTATTTTTCATTTGATGACTGAATATTGAATTATTTAGATCAGCTACATCAGTCAATCCTATATTCTGGTTCATCCAAGTGTCTTCCCTGCAGTTTGTTCAGTAATATGTCTCTGCAAAGGATTTCTTCTAACCCCTAAAATGGCCATGTGGCTTCAGAGATACCCTGACATGACAGTGTGAAACAAGATGGAGAAAGGACAGTGTCTAATCCTTTACAAGTCAGCCTTGAAGCTGATCATCATATAGCCCTTTGTAGCTAGAAAGGGACTTCTTACACTTATCACTTGAAAGGGAGATTCTTAGCTTTCGATTGTACTGTCTTCATACCCAGGGAAGTCTGCAGAGATCACTAAGTAAAACAATAGTATCATTATGTTTGGAAAATTATTTTATATTTTTATAGTATTCTTTTACATTTTCATAATTTTTAAAGCTTCTGAAGACAAACTTTTCCTGTTAAGTTACTGAAGCCTAACTATTTGACTAAGGCTAGCTTTGTAGGAAGGATGTTATAAAAGCAGCACCAATTCAATTAAAAAAAATAAAATTCTCAAGCTAATTGTCTGTAACACTGCCCTGTAAGAGCTTTAGTATATAGAGAATACACAACAGGACAGTGACAATAAAAAAACATTGAGAGCACCACTCTGAAATGACCTGTGCAACTCTGTGCCCGTGCCAGTCAAGACTAGTGCTGACACCTAGTACTCAGCTGTGTGTGCCACAATCTGTGTGCTACAGCCTAATGTATTCCATATTTCAATATACATGCATATGTAATAGGCTATATAATATTCCATACAAAAATTGCATTAAGAAAATGTTAAAGTTGCCTAGTTCGGCATTTAAAAGTCAGGAAATAAAATTAAGGTTGTACATGCAACATTAACTCTGTTCCCTAGTGCATTTGCCTATGATACAGTCTAATTGCATGATCAAATATTATTTTTCAGATTATACAGTATAATAACTACTTTTTTTTTAATCTTGCGAAATGTGAGGTGAATTAGGCAGGACCCAGCTAGATTTCTATAAACTGTCATAAGAAAAAAGAGTCCTAATAAATGTGGACTTGTCATTTCGGAGAGGGGATTATCACCCCTTTGGGGTGTGGATGGCAAAATCATCAGTGGTGTGGAAAAGGTGTGTAAAGAATGGTGATTCAATATTCCTTCCACTGTAAAAGCTGGGAGACATCAACTCAACTAGCAAGTTTAAAACAAACTTATTTTACATGCCACACGCACATGAAGTCACCATCGTAGACTGCCGAGAAAGTCCAAAATATAATGCATCCAAAACACATCAGAGACATGTATAGAGGATAGAGCCCCTGCTGACTATTACATGTGAATTTCAGGTGTATGCCAAGAAGCTACTACATTATTGGTGTCTAGGAGTTGTATCTACCTGGAAAGGGCTCATTTAATTTTGTTTCTATTCTTTCTCCAAACAAGCACTGCTATGGTTTCAAAAGAATAGCAGTTACCAGTGTTTCCCTACGAAGTAATGCTGCTGCTGCTGGCAGTAGTACCCTATATTTGGGATCCCTGCCACACGGAAAGGAGAGGTGAGTGTGACCCTTGATCTAGTGAAGATGGGGCCCCTGTTTACTAGCTGAACCCATCCTCTGTGCTACTCCTTACTGGAGATGTTTCTGTGCACATAAATAACCCAGTGATGTCAAACAAAAAACTTTGCAGGACTGTCCCTGTAAGACTCCATTCCTGCTCACTGCTTCGCTCTCCAGCAGCATCTTACCTTAGATCTGTAGACTGAGGTGTTTTAACCACTGAGTGGACAACTTCACATTTCCCTGCAGTTTGAGACGTGTACCCATGCCTCAGTGACTTCTCTCCCTGACTCAGGTGTTGGCTATGAGATTGTTACAGTCCACTGATGGCTGGCATGGGTGCCCTGAGTGGGCCAGGCAGCGATGGTGAGCATCCCTGAGAGCTCTGGACCGAAGGTGCCCAAAAGGGCATGGGAGTTGACACACTCTCCAAGTACAGGCTTTGTTCTCACATGGAGTTGGAAATGTAAGTGGGGCTGTTTCCCTAGGACACAGGAGTGTATCTCAGAAAAAAAGCGGGTGGAGATGGTAGCCATGTGATAGACCATATTCACAATAAATTCCATTTACCTTGCATATATTATCTGCCTGCTTCACCTGCACTGTGACTGCTAATTCATTCCTACCAAGAGTCTTTTTCTAATAAGGTTCTTTAAACAATTGTTGCCAAAGCCTCACTGAGTTGCTAGAGAAATGGTACTTTCTTTTCTCAAAATGCAGAACAGTCCTTCCTGCACTCCCTGGCAGGCCTGAAATGACAGTGTTGTTCCACTGGCAGTTTTAAGGTCTGTTATTTCACCCTTTGTTGGATCTAGAAGTCAGTATTTTATATGGTTAAAGATCAAGAAATATTAGTTCAGGGAGTTAGATTTTGAAGATGTCTTGACGGGTAGCAAGGTATTATGTACCATTAACACTAAATAATCTACAATTAGAAGATTATGCATATACAAAGGTTATTTTGAGGAATTTAATGATATTTTAGAAAGTATATGAGTGATGTTTTTTACTTCTTCTGAAGTCTGAGGTTCTTCATGCCTTTGCAGAAAAAGCAATATAAAACCAGCATCAATTTTAATTTTTAGAGACCTGAATTCTTAATTTTGCAAAATGTCTGTAATGCCATCTGTAATCATAGAATCATAGAATAATTAGGGTTGGAAAGGACCTCAAGATCATCTAGTTCCAACCCCCCTGCCATAGGCAGGGACACCTCACACTAAACCATCTCACCCAAGGCTTCATCCAACCCGGCCTTGAACACTGCCAGGGATGGAGCACTCACAACCTCCCTGGGCAGCCCATTCCAGTGCCTCACCACCCTAACAGGAAAGAATTTCCTCCTTATATCCAATCTAAACTGCCCCTGTGTAAGTTTTAACCCGTTACCCCTTGTCCTGTCACTACAGTCCCTGATGAAGAGTCCCTACCCAGCATCCCTATAGGCCCCCTTCAGGTACTGGAAGGCTGCTATGAGGTCTCCACGCAGCCTTCTCTTCTCCAGGCTGAACAGCCCCAACTTCCTCAGCCTGTCTTCATACGGGAGGTGCTCCAGTCCCCTGATCATCCTCATGGCCCTCCTCTGGACTTGTTCCAGCAGTTCCATGTCCTTTTTATGTTGAGGACACCAGAACTGCACACAATACTCCAGGTGAGGTCTCACAAGAGCAGAGTAGAGGGGTAGGATCACCTCCTTCGACCTGCTGGTCACGCTCCTTTTGATGCAGCCCATCTGATGCATTTTGATGCAGCATTGAATGCTGATCTGTCTGTAATATCTCAAGATTACATCTGGTCGAGGTGCCAAATAAAAAAGCCAGTTTATCTTCATTGAGAAAGAAGTTAATTGTCTGTATGTAGGGAAAACCCAGCTTAACGTAAACTACAGTGGCTGATCAATAGGATTTTCAAGCAGGAAGTAAATGTGAGAGGAATTAGTCTTGTGGATTTAAAGTGCTGACTGTATGCAGCTGTCCCATTACTTACCTGTATGGTAAAAAAGAGGTTGTTAATAATGTTGGGGGCTTCATTCCCTTTTGTTCTACCATTTAGGTGGGGTATAAACACAAACATTGTAGAAAAATTTTGCACTGGAGGAAATTACTGCACAGCACCCGCGGGACTGAGGAATGTAATTCTGGATCCCATTGCACATCTTTCATGTGGAGGTCATAAACAACCCCCTTTTGTCTCTCTGTTTTATTTTCAACAATTTTTCTTTCTGTTCCCAAACTTGAGACTAACCGTTCCAGTAATGGGTAGACAAGAGGCCATCAATCTTTTTATCTCTGTGAGAGACACAGCTACCAGAAGCTACTGTCCTTGGAGAGCTTGGCGGCCTTGGTCTGCTCACAGTTCTGCCATGGGGACCTGTATGAGTTCTCTGTGGACTCTTCTCATCTTGTGCAATAGAATTTCCTTCCAAAGTTAAGGACCCTGGAGTTGTTCAATACTCAGCCCTGCTGTCTGATATTCCCTCCTACTACCCTGGAGGGTGGACACAGTTGGAAGCAGCTCTGTCTCTCAAAATGTGTCCAGTGCCTGTCTCCAGTTGTGCCTGGCCATGTGCAGGATTTAGCATCTTCCTTGCAGGTGACAAAATCACTGGAACACAAAACAAAGCTATTTGGGCTAGAATAGTTACTGCTATGGTGATGTCCATGAGTGGAGCAGTTATAAAAGCAGCTTCTGAAGTAACCCCTCGTAGCTGTATGACTTTCCAGCACGCTTTGAAATGTCTGCAAGCTTGAACCAGCAGTATGATGGGACACAACAGTTTCTTTTGGCATTGCTGATGAAAGACAGGGTACAGGCAGTATGATCAGACCTTGGTCATACCCAGACACAGATAGAAGAGCACTGTAGCTGTGTTTTGACATTTCTTTCTGTTGAACTTGCAACTTTTTGGGATGGCAAAGCCAGTTTTAGATCAGCTACACATAAGAAAAAGAAAAATCTCATATCCATCGTACACAGGTTTCACCCATGGCTGTCTGTGTTCGAGGTAGCTGGTGCTCTTTGCAGGTGGAATTGTGCTTTGCATTTGCCATGCATGAGCACTGTTTGTGTGCTTTCACGTGTGGTTAGTTGCTGTTCCAGCAATTTAGTCCTGACTTGGTACAAGTTAAATTTCCTATTTAGACCAAACCAATCCTCATTCCAGAATGTCAAGCAACAAGTTGAACCTACGCATATTTACATTCCTCTTCTTCCATCTCTTCCTTTTCTTCTTACACTTACTTACTCTCCTGTTTGTTTTTCTTTTGTTCTGTGACACCTCATTTTACTGGCTTACCCCTCCAAGCAAACAGTCTGGGGTAGCAAAATTCGTGGGGCAAGGCAGTGTCAAACTCATACTACCGTCCTTTAACAAATGGCACTGGCCATTTTGGGATTCATCTAAGCTCTCTGTCTGGTCCACCACCAGACTTTTTTGTGTTTGTAGCCTTTCACAGGCAGAGTAAGGAAAGAACATAGTCCCTTGATGTAGCTGTGCAGTTCACAGTCTGAGCCTGCAAGTTGGTCTGTCCACAAAATCCTGGAAAAGAAGCAATTTTAAAGTACCTGCGACCTCACAGTCTCACACCTGCAAGAGAAAGCAACCAGAGACTGCTTCCTCTGAATATCAGGGGAAAAAAAAAAAGATACTTAAAGAGGCAGGGACTTATGGATTCATTTGTTCAGACTGATAGAAGCCATTAAATGTTTGCAAAGCAGTTTTTCTCTGTAACATTACACTTAATGGGAACAAATTAGCTGAAAGATATGATTGCAAGGATGGTAACAGCAGGATTCTGTATGAGCTTCAGGATTACAATGTTTTTTCTGCTCCTCCATAAAGGAAAGAGCTCTTAATGTACAACTTCTGTGGCATTGTAAACGAATAAAAGATGACATAATTATTTTCCCTTAAAATTGACTTAAGTTAGATGGTGCACAGACACAGATAAGATAGATTGAACTATTGCATTCTTCAGGGCTGGCACATTTCCTATAGACCAGACTTTTTTATCCAACAGGATGAACATGGATATAATAAATTAACAGAAGTTACATGGCCCAAATTCTGTGTTAAATGGGTCAGATGTTAGTACTGCCTGTGAGAAAATAAGAAGGTATGGAGAGAGCAATCATTAATAAGAGTCATACAAAGAACCAGGTGAAGCTGTTTACAAACTCTGATGGCAACAGTAGGGTTGTGGGACAGTTGTCCAGACTGATAGTAAAGCATTAAGACTTCATGTGAGAAGACTAATATCTCAGACCCCAAATGTTGAAGCTATCCCCACCAGAACACGCACTGACATCCAGCCACACACTAATGCAAAGGAAATGGCTCTGATGCTTTGTCCTTCAATGCTGCATTTCTAAATTTTCTGTATTAAATAGATTCCTGCTATTCCTAGCATCATACCTCACCCCTATTGCAACAAAGAAACTGCAGAGTATCATTTCGAAACCACTATATCATCTTGTGTAGTCAGTATATGTTGTGGTCTTATATAGTACTCAGCTTTTCCAAAAACTATGGTTTAGAGGTTTGCCTCATAACAAAGCTGGCAGCATGGAATATGATTTAGGATCAGACACCTACCACATGGCCCTTACTTCTTCATCCTGTGCTGATTCTTGATCATGCTAAGTTAGTCACAGCTCCAGCAACAGAAATAGGAGGAGTTGTTTATTATCCCCAGCGTAGGAATGATACCTCAGGCCACAGTGTCAAGTAATTGAAACAACAGGGGTCTTAGAAATGCTTAAAAGCAGAGATCTTAAAATATACAAAAACCGATGTAGACAAATGGAATGTGTAACTAATAAATTGCCAGCTACCTGCAGTATAATATTACAGGCCAAATTCAGCCATTCCAGAGATTTCCACAGCACCCTTGCTCCTCAATCATCAAGCTGAGGTTAAAATAACAGTAGTAGTAGTAGTAGTAGTAATAGTAGTAGTAGTAATAATAATAATAATTATTATAATAAAGTTATTAGCACATACATTTGCTGATAGGGATTTCCACTTGTAAATGCCAGGCAGGTGGAGAGTAAATTTAACACCAAGGTGCGGCAACAATCACATCCAGTTAAGGACCAAGTGGTATGTCGTACTGAGTATCTATGGCCTAAAGCTGATGCGGAGTTAATCAAGTAAATAGCAATCTTTATAAATATTGTTGATTTACTGCATCTTGTTATGCTGGCCTGAAAATATGTTATGTCATACTGACTACAGATTTAGAAATTAAAAGCAAAACACAGTGATTTCTCCATAGCTGTATTTGCCCTAAACAGATGCCATGGAGCCCTTTATTATAAGCTCTGAGGAAGGAAGGATACAGTCTTCAAAGTAAGTCTTATGCCATCAGACCCAGTGATGTGTATTTCTGTGTTCTTTATTAAATGAGATTGCATTTGATATTTTTCATTTGCCTTTATGATCTATTAATAACTTTACCTACCCATCACTCTGTATTTTCTGCATCATTTTATCCAGTGCTTTTGCTTTTAAGATGGTTCTAGAATTTATAGTACAATTCAATGTACTGTATGCATTTTGGGCATATATTTTATGCAGCTGAGATATATCATACTTAACAGAAAGTTTTGCAAAACCGTAGTCTCGCATTGTAATGAGATACAGAGAGATTAAGGCTATTTTAGTACTTTGGTTACTGAATGGCAGATGAAGGACAATATGATTAAATGCAAGATAAAACTGTGAGCTGAGTGATAAAACTAGACAAGTATATGAAAGATTCTTCTGTCAGAGGTTTTTCTTATTTGTCATGTAAATATTGCTTGAATGTACTATTACTGGAACTAAAGTTTGTAATTTTGCAGCTAGTAGTTCTCCATTAGAGATACTGTTTCATTTATCGCTATGGGATTGTCTTTGAAAGGCTAGGAAATAAGACAAAGTAAAATAACAGTAATCTCCCTTAACCCATCCTAACCTGGCTGTACTGTTTATTTCTAGTAACATGCATGATTTGCTGGGGCTGAGATCTAGCAAGGTACCACAAGTGGTGCCAGCATGGCTCTGCAATGCATAAATTGGTAGCTGGCTCCAACAAAGTGGTCAAAACGAACAAACAAACAAAAAATCAGATTGCCAGGCTCTCTGCATCTTCAGTGGGGAGTGACACGTTCATCTGGTGTGTGGTTAATATGCAGAGCAAGGAAGCACCAAGAGTTAGACAGCAGGGTATGCTGAACAGCAGGATCTACTCAAGCATCATTGTGGATTGTTTCTGCCATTAAAATATGGAAGAGTGGAGATGAAATGGTTGTGGCACTCAGCAACCTCAGCTGACCTTTCTCAGGACCCAAGGTAGTATCTGCTTTGGAAAGGTCCCAGCTCGCTCAGCCTTGGCTTGAAGATCCTGGTGCTGCAGCACTGAGGAGTGTGGTGTGCTTTGGCTCTCCCACTTTCAGTCCACGGCCCCTGAGTTGCTCAGGAAATTACCCTGAGTTTGAGGCTGGCAGTATGTAAAGAATGGCGATGTTAACAGCTGGAGTTACCTCTGTTATAACAACATTTGCACAATGAAAAATAGGAAACCTTTTGCCAGCGATATTCCAGCTCCATTATTATACCATGCTGCAGAGACCCAGTCTGATTGAAGTGTTGGGGACATGGGTGGAGCACCCCAGCCTCACACCACCAGTACACACTAGTTCTAGCAAGGAATAAGGTTTGCAGAAGTTGCAGAGGTTGCTGGTGTCTCTTGCTGAAAGGCTGTAGGGACTACCTGCCCACTGATGCAGCTGTGAAGGAAGACAGTGCTTACCATAAGCTACTTGAGCAGATAGTAGGCTCTGTGTAAGCTGCAAAAAGTACTGGACAAAGATTTTGAACAATGAATACAGTTTGTTCTCAAGCTATATATGAACAGGAAAAAAAAAAAACACCTTAAAAAACCCCAGTGATGGGTTATGCTTTGGTTGGCATTAATGGATATCTGAAGGAGCTGGGATGCATGATTCATTCAATCAAGCTGTAGAGATAACCAAAGGTGGTGAGAGATACTTCCAAAGTTTGCGTTCTTCAAATATCCCAAACTCCCAGTGAATTCCATACAGAAGAATTAAGATGAGTTTTCCAACCTTGCAGGTCTCCTGTCTCCCTGCTACTTTCTGTACAGCAGAACTGAAACTAAATAATTTCGCAGAGCTCATATGAGAGCTGCACAATTGGCCCTTTCTGGATGACATTTGTTACATGCATTTCTAGTCCCTGGTCTGGATCTAAGCTGTCTGCATATAACCTGCTGCCTGTCCCCTGCCATGGTCTTTCCATAAGGCTGTCTCTGTCACCCAGGGATGGAGACCTGCTGTGCAGCCCTGGATGTCTTGGTAATGAGCTGTCTGGCAGCTCTTGCTGAAGCTCTAGGGTCCCTCATGGGTATGTGACACCCAGGAGTAAAATGGAATTATCGCTGTAAAAAAGTCTGATCTTTTCATGTCTATAATTTGTTCCTGTGTTTGTGTGTTATTGCATTGCATTAAGCTCCCTCTAAAAATAAAAAGCTCCAATTCATAATCAGAGAGAGAGAGAGAGAGAGAATAATGCTGGGAATCCCAGATTACTGAAAAGGAGAGAGAAACAAACCAACACAAAATTGCTGCCTGAGATGATTAAAAGCACTTCAAAATTTTATAGGGAACAGCCTGCAAAATTGCTACAGAAAATGGTGGGAGATAAGGCAGACAAGAAGCTGGTTATCAGGGATAGGAAGAAGTTTGGGACCTTCTTTGGGAAAAAAGAAAGAAACTGTATGAAATATCCTCTCTGGTCTCCAAAAAAAAAAAAAAAAAGGTGCCAAGAGCACATACAACCAAGGAACATATAGCTGATCAGTGTCCCATGCTTCATTCAATCAGGCAATCAAGATAATTAGAAAGTATGGGAAAGATTGATTAATGGCCAAGGCAGACATTGAGTTGACCTTTTATTACTACAGCAGTACATTTAAATAGTCTTCACTTAGTAGGGTTTAAAATAGAAAAACGAGCTGTTATGGATATAGTAAATGTGTAACTAAGAATGCATGATCGAACACCCCTATTCTGTAGTTTACTTCCCACCTTTAATCTCCACACCATCTCATTTGAATATGAATTGGTTTAATTTCTTGAATCCATGCTCCAGCAGCAGTACTAGTTACTATGTTAGAGGCATGAATTTATTTAACAGTAGTAAAATAGATATAGTTTTAAATGGTTTTAGAATGAAAATAGGAAGATGTAGGGGTCAGCATTAGTTTGTGTATTGGCATCAATATTGTTATCGGGGCCAGGGCAGTTGAAACAGACTCCTCACACTGGGAGCCCAAGGTTCAGTGCTAAATGAAGAACTTGTCCAGGGCTTTCTTGGTGGTACCTTCTGCTAGGAGAGCATGGCATGTCCACAGCTGGGTAATCCGGGCTGCTCCTTCTTCACGTCAGAGCTTTTGGCTTGGTGACCCACAGCTGGGGCCAATGGAGCTGCCACAGCACAGCAGTGACAGTGGCAGAGCAGAGAGCAGACAGAAATCTCAAGGGGCAAGAAACTTTACTAAGGCATCCTTAGCGGTATTAAACAGTCTGCTGGCTGTGAAGGGAGAGGTACCAAGCAGGCTAGAGGGCAGGAGCCATCTGCGGTAGGAACTGCGTGAGTGCATAGCAGGAAGGAACACCATGCAGGAGAGACTTGGAAAAATTTGCAGTTCCCCTAACAAGAAACCCAGAGCCAAAACATGTGGCTGGGAATGCTCAGCTGAGAGGGGCTGACCATATAACATGAATCACAAGTCATAGGGGCTGGCTGACTTGTGCTGCTGGGCTGATGGTTCATAGCTGGCCACCTAAGCAGCAGACTTCAGGTCTCGGCAGCACTGCCCTGGCTGTGCAGGGAAGCCAGGGCTCAGGGTGTGTCCTGAGTACATCCCCTTTGGAGAAGGGTTTAATTTAACATTTTACACAAAGCATCCCTCACTCCAGTAAGAAATGCAGCTATCTGGGTTCTCTAAGGTGACCCTGATAGCAAATGTAAATGAGAAGCAGACAGAGGGTGGGAATGAATGATGCTGGATTTTGCCTGGAGGCAACCGGGGGCAGAAGTGTTGTCTGATTTTGCACAAAGGCAGCGCTCTGTGTATCCTGCTGTCAAGAACGGCTGGAGCAAGCAGCGTGGGTCTGAGCACCACCGGGTCTGCTGCGGAGGGCTGCTTCCCACTGAGGCTCAGTGGTACTTGTTAAAGAGTCACGGGGTTTCCTCAGCTGCTGAAATGAAGAATGGGGTGTAGTGCTCAAGGCTGTTTGCTGAACAGTGCTCTTCCTCACAGGCAGGTCTGCAGAGAAAAGGGAAGGAAGTTAATTAGTAAAACTGGAAGGCATTTAGGAAAAAAGTATGTATTTGGAAAAAAGTCCACACTAGCCTCTGTGGCGTAATGCGGGGAAAATCAATGGATTTCTAAGAGAGTGTTTTTGCAGAAGTTTACAAAATCTGCAGGGAATTTATGGCATTAAGCAATGTTTACAACTACAGAATGGCGTTTGACGCAAAAAATGTTGTGTTGTACGTTTGCAGTAGTCAATCCCCCCGCACCCTGCAACTTGAGTGTTAGCCTTTTAATTTTGTAGTTGAAAGCAATTGACAGAGTATATGAAAAGTTTTCTTGTGTGAGTTGTCTCTATTAAGCAGAAATAATCTTGATCACCAGCATTGGTTCAGACATTCAGCTCATGTAAATCAGCAGAACTCCTCTGGTGTCAATAAAACAACCTTGATTTACACTAGCAGGAGATCTGACTGGCATATTGCTTTGAAAAATTGAGGTGTACATTCATTCATTGTTTCAAAGGTAGAGGCTTGATCTGCTTCACTGAGATACAGCCTTGCTGTGTCAGGCAGCTCCACCGAGGTCCCTGCAGACTCAGGAGGACCAGGGCTTGCTTACAGCATGTACTTTGCAGGATCAGCTCCTCACTGAATAGAAGGAAGTCCAGCACTTCCTGAGGAATGCCTTCTTACCCTAGCCCATCAAAAATGCACTTGCAATGGCAATTAATTGGTTCTGGGATACCCTCCAATGCAAATGCCCAGATCCGAAGCCCTCTATTTTGTTGGCTTCAAAAGGCACCAGCTCAGTCTCAAGGGTGTCAGTTTTGAGACTGGTGCTGGTGCTTTATATGCATCTAGGTCACATTTCATCTGTGACCAAACACGTGAGCTGTGATCCCGTGCTGATCTCGAAATGGGTGTAAGGCCACGTGGAGCCTTTTTTAACCCCACCGCTCCACTTTCAGAGAGTGGAGTGAGGCTACTCCACTGCATGGAGGTGCTGATGCCTGTCTGCATTTGCTGGGCTGGACCCAGGCTGTATAGTCCTGTTCCTATAGCAGTGGTAGGTAGGTAAGGCTAAAGAGCTGGTCTTACTGAGAGTGTTGCTCTAATTAAAATAAATATGTGGAAAAAAACCCCACCAAACTAATGAGGAAACATGTACATCATAACACAAAAATGTGGCTGCATTTTAAATAGGAGAGCAACAAACAGCTGTTGTGGAGACTGCAGAAGGTGCCATGGGGTAAGAGAAGGGTTTGGTTTGGTGTTTATACTGCATTAAAGACCACTGAACTGGTGGTTCAATGTGGTGAGATGCAGAGTACTTCTGCCTAATGCTGAGCATTTTTCATTCAGATTGACCTCACTGGAGGAAACGGAGGGAGCTCCATACCTTAGAAGGTGACTGTGAGCTCTGACATTTGAATCATATTAATAAAATAGTTTCCCTTGTTGGGGGATGCATTTCCCTTCCCCCTAAGTTTCAAATAATGCTACTACTTAAAGTAGGAACAAACATTTTACTTATGGCTAGAATGCATTTATTGGTAATTTTCACATAAATCAACTTATATGAAAATGTATTCATAATCCAAGCCTTCTCTATAGTGATAAAATGTTTCTGCTTCTGTGGTAGAAAATAGCTTATTATGCAAACAGCATTGCTAGTGTTACATTATGCATGGGAGTCACCTGGAGAACATCACAAAAGCTTCAACCAAAAGGAAAAAAAAGAGGGTAGAAAATCGGGTGTTCCATTTACTGCACCACTTGCCTATTATAATTAGCTGTAAATGAGCTGATATCTGTACTTTGAAATGTATTTCATATATGCCTTGGTAACACTATACAAATAAGAAAAGCAGAACAGGATGGGAGAATATGAAACTCACCAAGGAATGGCCCTGCAAAATGTCACCCCAATTAAAAAGCAAAAGCCAGTTGCCATTTTAAAACTGGTTAGTTGTATTTACTTTGAGAATATCTTGGTTATTTTCATTTACTACTTGATTTAATTTAGAATGCTGCATGTTCCTGCTGGACTGTCACTATTATGAATGACATTGTTGAGAAGTTTGATTAAATAAGATCTGCTCAGGCTTAAAAACATATTGCCTCGAATTGTTTTGAAATAACAAAACCCGAAGTAGTCCCAGTACAATCATCTGAAGCCCAATGTCTCCTGCGACCTTTCTTATTGAGGGATAAAATGGTGGTTTGAAAGCAAAGTGGGAGGATGACTGCAAGAAGGGTAAGTCCTCTGGACGCAGTGGATTCTGACAGTTGTTCTTGTGGCACATCTCTTGGGAAGCTCTGTAGAGATATCACATATCAGAACAGCTCTTACCCAGAGTGGGTTTACACTTGGAGTTGTTTAAGATGGGGTCTCTGTGATTTTGGAGTCTGAGGACTGATATTTAGGTAATTCTGAGTCTTTCACAAAACAGGTTTGAGAATTTATCTGACTCCCCACACTAGCACTCTGTGCCACTGTCTTTATGCCTACAATATTGTTACATCTCTTAAACCTTCATTGAAGGAATTCTTTAAGCTGCAGTCTTGCAAAAGCCAGGTGTTGCCATTGTCTTCTGTATATCAGCTTGTAAACAGTGAGCTCTTGATTTCTCTGATGGTCTTGGCTGTGTGTATAACTGAATAAGTAGTATTTCCCTGGATCACTTGGTTCTGTAAACATCTGGCTAAGATGGAGCAATCTCTTTTATGATATATTAATTCAATCAGCATTTGTGGCAAATGCAGGACAAGTATAGTCAGGGCTTTACTGCCCTTCACCATCTTTTAATCTTGCCGGTCAGCCAAGAGACGAAGTTAGCCCAGAGAAAAAGAAGATGACACTGAAGTGAGAAAGGGAGATGCTGTGAACAAAAATTGGGGCTTGGTGTTGCTGCTCTATGGCTGGCTGGCTCCCATGCATAACCTGGCAAGGGTATGGGACTGCCTGCAGCAGGTCTGTATCTATCAGATCGCCCATTCTGAGGCTGCCTGAAACCTTGTGCAAGCCTCTTGAATCAACAGTTTGCAATAGTGGTGTTCCCCAGACAGACCGTGGGGCTTGGACTGGGTCTGGCCAGGATGAACTGTAACTATAAATTCCTGCTTTTTCTAGCCCAGCCCAAATTTGCTGTGTCTTTTCATGTCTCTGGCAAAAAGTTATACAATGCGTTATATCGTGCTCTCCCCAGACCCTGAGCACTGAAGGGGCCTGTCTGAGCTCACTGGTCACTAGGCATTTACTGGCCCAGGAAAGTATGCTCTGACCCTGGAAAGAGGATGGCTGGAATTGCCTCACTGTGCCTGGCTCTGCTGGCTCTAGGGTTTAAAAAGTCAGTTCTGCCTCATGAGTTCTCACATCAGCATCAGCTGCTTTGCTTAAGCAAGAAGCTCTGTGGGTCTCAAGCTGCAGGGAACTTTCAGCACGCACCAGCTCAGACCAGCTGTTATGCAGCAGTGATATCTGCTGCTGATAGGTAAACTCAGATACTGAATGAAATGGGTGTCTTAGGCTTTTTAGCTCTGCATGGCTACTGAATGACACAAGGCAGGAAGAGGAGAAGCAGCTAAGGAAAGTGTCCTAAGAAAGAGGCTGGAAGCTGAACATGACAAGTTGAAACTCCCTGAAAATGTGCCAGACAGCTGAGGATGGTTTAAATCTCACTTCACCATCCACAAGATACGGATGCTGGCAAACAAAAAGATAATCAGAAGGCAATTTTGTTTCTGGCAACACTTTGATCTGAGGCAGCTTATGTGCTTAATGGTTTTCATTTAACTCTCTTTTGGAAACATCACTGAGAAGTGATGAAAAACGCCACAGGAGAAAAACATTGCGTACATTTACTCTATATGAAAAATACTATATAAACATACATATATACATGCAAGCATATGTGTATATATATCTGTATCTATATATCTAAATCTATATCTATACCTATATCTATGTATCTATATCTATATTTATATCCATATCTATGTCTATCTAGAAATCCGAGACTCGAAAAAGAGAAACATAGTCTGTGAATCATATAAGGCCAACAAGCCAATCCTAGGGTCCAAAATCTTTAGTAAGACACAAGATCATGGCAAGGATCTGGAGCAAAATACTCCCAGGAGTGACTGTTTGAGAAGTCAGAATTAATCTGTGACAAAGAAAATAACATTTATGAAAGGTGGTAACTGAAGTTGCATTTTTTCTACATGAGGCAACACTGTGGCTGGTAAGGGCAATCCAGAATATTAGATGAAAAGAGATATTTTTGCTAACAAAAATAGCATATAGAGATGCACTGAAAACCAGTGTAAGAAAAGATAATGCCTGATATTTGGGAAGATATGCAAAATTGAAATGGATTATGTTACTTTGCAAGAGTGCATACACTAGCAGAGTGTGCATAGCATGGACAAGAAGATGACAACAGCGTCAATAGCTCAGAGCAATTCCTTCTTTGAACAATGGACAGTACTGCAGAAGTGGAATATTAGCTTGAAATCAAATGGAACATTCATGAATTTTAAGTTGGACACAGGTAGACAAGCTGGTGTGAGGCCAGAAACACAGATAATCATGGAGATAACAGCCACAGGCAGTAGGAAATGAGCTGGAGATGCCGGGGCTTTCAGTGAGAAGCTTATCTCTACCAAGAGCATGTGTGAACTAAATGCATAAGCAAATAACAAATTAAGAAAAAAGGATTTCCAGATGTGCCAAAGATGGGGGCATCTATTTTTAGCTTAAAAACATGTAATTAAAAAAAAAGTAGTTATTAACATGAAAAAAACCCTGAATTTATTTATTTTATAAGAATTTGAGGGGATCTTCCAGAAGGCAGGCAAGAAAGCTAGACTACTTCAGACTAAATCTGAACAAACCTATTTATCTCCCATTGTATGCCTCCAAGACAGGTTCTTTCTCATCTTAAAATAGAAGGCAAAAGCACAGCTAGTGAAGTCATTCCTATTGAATCACTGAGTAAGTGAAGCACCCCTCCAGAGTGGATAAAATTTCTGTGCATTGCACGGGAAAAGAGAAGCGGTGGTTACCTATTGATATATTACCTAAAGATGTGAAAACTAAAGTTTGCTTGTCAGAGAATGACACCTTTGGAAACATGGACATTGCCAAAGATACTCTCTCTGTGATGTGCTACTGCTGGCCAGGAAACTCCCTTACTGAAAAAGTGTTTACTCACCTCACATCAGGTCTTCTCGAGGAATACCTGACTGCACTAGAACATATGTGTGCCCACAGGACCAAATTATGTTCTGTGGAAATTTCAGCAACACCCCCAGTGTCCTGCACCCAGTTTTTCCTTTGTCTTGGTTAAGAAATTTGTCTCCACTTTCACAGTTGTTTTGTCCTGTCTTGTTTATGGCTCTACCTATGTTACGGTACTGATGAGCTGATTTTTCTTTTTTCTGTTTCTGGCTATTACTTAATGAGTAGCCTAAAGAAAAGATATTTAATGATGGCATCCTTTGAAGCTCTGCTACTTTTTAAGCCTTGGGAAACCGTGAATGCTCCTGGTTCATTCTGGGGTCTGTGTTACAGACCTCTTCCAACTCCATGGTTCCCTTTTCTTCTTTGTCACAGGACAGAGTGTGGCTCTCCAAAGGTTATAGAGGAGTCTTAACTCAGCAGGTGATTCCTTTTTTTCTTTCATGAGTTCACCCCTGCTGATGGCTGGTGGGCTGGGCTAGCTCACAGTGATAGATCTGCAGAAAAGTGATTGAGGAATGTTAACTGAAAACTCACTCTGTGCCCAGATCAGCATCATAAGTGCCCTGTCTGGCTTTACAAGTGAAACGACAGACCTATGTGAAAATAAGAGCAAGTCTCAGGCAGCACATGTGCAGATTGCAACAATGAGCAGACAGTTACAGAATGCTGAAGATCCTGCTGCTCTCTGAGTCCAGCATAAGGAATATGAGCCTTTTTTGGTACACAAATAGGGATGACCATCCTGATGTCCCTCATTGTAGGGGAGTTGGACTAGATGACCTTTAAAGGCCCCTTCCAACCCACACTATTCTATTTCCGCATGGAAATGTGTCATGTCTTCATATTACACCAACCCTGCAAATGTTGTCTTCACTTTCTCAGAAAGTTTTATCTCATACCCTAAAAAAAATGAAAAGTCTGTTAGCATTCAAGGTACTTAGCTGAGTTTAATTAGAAATGAGCAGAAGTAGGTTCGAGGCATACCAGAGGGGCAGAGACAGTTTAGTGGAATGACGTTTCCTCTTGCTAAAGTTGTGGCACCGTCAGTAATTGCTTGTTTCTTGAGAGAGGAAATAGCTGGGCTGGAAAAGGCAAAGTCGCTGCATTCCTGCATCTTTCAATAAGATGAAGTGAAAATAGCTGGAAAATTTGATTGCTTGGTCTCTTTTCCCGAGTAACAAGTTGTACGAGAAGAGGTAAAGGCCTCAGGCTGTGACACGGGAGGTTTAGGTTGGATATTAGGAAAAATTTCTTCACAGAAAGGGTGATTAGGCATTGGAACAGGCTGCCCAAGGAAGTGGTGGAATCATCGTCCCTGAAAGTGTTCAAAGACCATGTAGATGAGGCCCTCAGTTAGGTTTACTGGTGGACTTGGCAGTCCTGGAGTAATGGTTGGAATTGATGATCTTACAGGTCTTTTCCAACCTAGGTAATTCTATGATTCCAGGAAAAAGGATGGTATAAAAGAAAGGGTCTGGTACTGCTGTAACATCTGGTGATATAAAAGATAACCAGGCAGCAAGAGGTGGCTTCTAGTACTGGAGGCTTTCAACAAGAGCCTCCTGAGGAGCTATTTGAGATTTTAGGGTGATGCTGGCAGTCAGAGTGTAGGCTTAAATTGTAGGTTTAAGCTAACAACAGTGTGTGTGGCTTTAAACTAACACAGTAAAATACATCAAACTGTTCTAACTTGCTAACACGTAGAGAGAAAGGAATGTTCAGCTGACGGGGGGAAAGAACATCACAGGACTGATAACAACTACGGAGACAGTAAATAAAACCAAGGATGCTAGCTTTCCAGATAACAGCGGCACTCATTGTGGAGAGAGACTGGAATAGAACAGAAGCAAGGACATACTAACTGCTAACTCAGCACTAGGATCTTGTGAGCATGTACAAGCACTGCGAACATTCAGTAAACACAGTGAGGCAGACTATCAACGACCACCAGAGACCCCCACTCAACAAGAAAGCACATGTGTAATTAGAATGCAAATATTACAATTAGTTCCTGGTAAATCTCATGAATATGTAAATATTTCCCTGGAAAATCTGTAAATATGCATGAGTATGGTAAATATATATATATATATTTATCTGCTATATATATATCTGATATATATATCTGCTGCTGGCAAGTAATGGGTGCGCTCACCTTTGTGAAACGATTTGTGTGCTCTCCCAGTGCTGCAATAAAGAATGCCTGCTTTCTGTAACTCCAAATTGAGTCTTAGAGAGTTTCTCCAACCAACTTTAATGGTAATGAGAGAGGAGCAGGAATTACTGTGCAGAGGTGGAGGAGGGTGGAAAGAAGCCTGTGGGACCATGAGATGAGGCGTCCTTTCAGGTGTCTAGGTAAGAAAGGACAGTGTTGCTTCAGACACAAGGCTGGGCTGATAGGGTAATAGCTTGCAATAGTTGAACAGCAGAGTGGGATTATTATGGCTTTGGATAAGAGCTATTAACTATTGTTAAGGTGATTGATCACTTTTATCATTTTGTTATGGAAGGAGTTTCACAATCAGAGCTAATCATGGGGCATTACGATGCCCCTGTCTGCTTAAATGCTGAAATCCAGAGATAGATTGTGAGATGATTACAAAAATTGCAAGACTGTCATTTCCATATTGAACATGGACTGGGCAAAAATCATAACAACACATGTATTGCTGAGACACCCCATGGAGGGGAAAACACTAGTGAAGTTTGCTTTCAGCCTCTGGAGAGGGAAACAAACAAGTTTGCTAACTGTTCTGTTTAGCTTTTCCAGCACACGAAGTTTCTACAGTTTTAAGACTGCTCTGCTGTGCAGCTCTTATATGTCCGTCTGGGTTCTCTGATATTGTCTTCTGCTACTGCCTGCAAGATTCACTGAGGTTTCATCACAGACAGCTCCCTGGCAGGTTTCCCTGTAAATGCGTTTAAAAATGCAGCTCACACAAAGAAGAATGGAGAGTCAGATTAAGAAACAGTTTTGAACTCAATGTTGTATGGCAAAAAAGATGTGTTCAGGTGCCTCCAGAGCAGAAAGATGCTTTCTAAGAACATGAACTTCTATCTTACTCTCTCACATAGTGTTTAATAAAGCTTTCATCTGAGAAGTAGAAGACTCTGCTTGATGGGAAAAGAAAAATCCACATTATTAAAAATTGTTCAAGTTTTTTTTCCACAATATTATGAAGGAGGTGATCCTGCCCCTCTACTCTGCTGTCGTGAGACCTTACCTGGAGTATTGTGTGCAGTTGTGGTGTCCTCAACATAAAAAGGGCATGGAACTGCTGGAACAAGTCCAGAAGAGGGCCACGAGGATGATCAGGGGACTGGAGCACCTCCCGTATGAAGACAGGCTGAGAAAGTTGGGGCTGTTCAGCCTGGAGAAGAGAAGGCTGCGTGGAGACCTCATAGCAGCCTTCCAGTATCTGAAGGGGGCCTATAGGGATGCTGGGGAGGGACTCTTCATCAGGGACTGTAGTGACAGGACAAGGGGTAACGGGTTAAAACTTAAACAGGGGAAATTTAGATTGGATATAAGGAGGAAATTGTTTCCTGTTAGGGTGGTGAGGCACTGGAATGGGTTGCCCAGGGAGGTTGTGAGTGCTCCATCCCTGGCAGTGTTCAAGGCCAGGTTGGATGAAGCCTTGGGTGAGATGGTTTAGTGTGAGGTGTCCCTGCCCATGGCAGGGGGGTTGGAACTAGATGATCTTGAGGTCCTTTCCAACCCTAACTATTCTGTGATTCTATGATTCTGAGAAAACCAGTAGGATCAAGGCACGTAAGTTGTAGGTGAATCCAGGTCTGATCAAAAGCAGAACTAGACCACTCTCCAGTTAGTTACACATGGCTGATCCTACGTTAAGATTTGAGATGCCTAGAATATAACGAAGTAATTCATATCTATACCTTTATGTTCTCACTAGTGGTGAATGAGAGTAAAGAGAACAGCTGTCACCCACACACTCAGCATCATGAAAGTGCATGAAAGAAGCAGCTCTTTCTGTGCTTTTTCAAGGCCCATCATCTCTTCTTGGGCACACCTACAGAAATATTGAATATCCACCATAAACAATGCAATGTTCAACTCCTGCTGGAAGGTGCATGTTCAGCTTGACCTTACAGAAATTGTGCATGTAATAGTAAACACAATAGAAATAAAAGGCAAGAGACTGCATCAGGACTGGACAGAATGGGAAAATACTAATGGCACTGGCCTGGCAAGTCGAGCTTTGATGTAACTGTACAAATAATAAATGGTGCAATAAGAATTTCTCAACTAAGTAGCATATTATTATGCACAATATTAATAGCATGCCAAACTAACAGTGCATGTGTGCACTGTGTTAACCAGTGCAATCTCTTGAAATGCTGTTTCTCTGCAATGAATGACTTCTGCAAGTAAAAAGAGGTATCTCCTACTGCAACTAGCCTGTGTCAGATACCTCGTGCAATGAAACCCTTCCCTGTCACTGTCTTGCTTGTTTGGAGTGTGTTACCTCTGGCATGTCCTATTTCACATCTTTCCTGGTATTTTTGCATTTTTTACTAGGAATAGGAACTCTTCTGGCCCAAAAGCTCAATATTTGCAGAATCTCATTTTGTGCATAACAGACCCAGTTCTTTGAAAATACTACCTTCATAATCTATTAACCAGAACATTAGTAAAGATGTGCGATTTGTGGGGTCTTTCTGGACTGGTGGGTTTCAGCAAGTCCATGTACGTGAAGTGCCCAAAAGACACTTATGTAGGTGTTCTTTGTTATCCTTTGACATGTGTGACCACTGACCAGAATTTAACCTGTCAACTCATTGGTCATAAACCATTCATCTATCACTGATGCAAAAGAAGTCCTGTCCATAGGCATTATAACAGTGGATAGAATTATATGTAAGATGAATTTGTAGATGTTTTATATCACTAAACATACATGACTTGGGAGGAAATGATTTTACAGGGAATGGAGA
The DNA here is from genome assembly GCF_037157495.1 of Lathamus discolor. Classification (NCBI taxonomy): domain Eukaryota; kingdom Metazoa; phylum Chordata; class Aves; order Psittaciformes; family Psittacidae; genus Lathamus; species Lathamus discolor. The sequence goes on along the minus strand of NC_088884.1, from coordinate 139,934,526 downwards.
GTCAGTGTCAGCTGTTGTGCCTGGATTTCAGACCGCTTCCTGAACAGAGGAGAAAGCCAACTCGAAAGTCTTTGAATGTGCATGCTAGCTAGATTAGATTTGTACTGATAGCTTTTGTTTCCGTTCCTATCTCTCTTGCCTAGTTTAATATGCATGGCTATATATGGAGAAAATGTGTCTCTGTGCTAGCATAGCAAAGATAACCTTGAAGAGTATAAATGAATGTACGTATTGATGGAGCAATTTGTGTTTTTATTGATTTCTTGCTGTGTCTCGCTGAATTCCTAGTATGTAGAATAGGCTGTAACTATTTTTTTATGAAGAATGCTACAGAATATATTTTCCCACACCAATTCTTAAGAGACATGTACAATTTATACACGAGAATATGAAAGCAAGCATACGGTATATATTGATTATTATTATTTATTGCTATAAGTAGGATTTAGGGCTCCAGGTAGAGATGCAAGACTTGAGATCAAGAAAGGATGGCGTATTTTCTGTGTAGGAAGGCAGAGCTGCCAAGATGAAATACCAAGATTTTAAGCCTAAAATACATGGCCTTTGCTAATCTGGAGAAAGTTGAAGGTGAAAGGGTGACACAGTGATGTGTTCCCGAGAAGAAACAATGCTGTTGCAGAGCAGTGATTAACACTGTCAAAATGCAAATAGGTGGCTAAAAAAGAAAGGCTGGGCTGGCTCTTCTCTGTACTGGGGAACTGGCTTGTGCTGTAGATGTTTTTCCAAGCAGGTAAAATGGGGGAAGTTGTCACTGGCATGTATGAGCTAATGATGTTGGTCAGGTCCAGAGGCAGGTACTGCCCCAGGCCCAGATCCTGCATGTGTTTCTGGACTTTACATCCTTTGGTTTCTTTGACACCAGTTATCTTCTACATGCACACAGGGGCCTGTACAGTAGGTATCTAGTCTGAATTGGTGATACAGTGATTAGTAGCATTAAACTGAAGACTGTGGATATTTGTTTGGGCAGCTTAGTTGGATTTTCTTCTGCTCCTCTGAGTTTTGCAATGCTTCTTCCTATTGCACATTACGTCTGTCCAGAGCACAGAAATAATGCAGAGAAATATGTTGTGTGCTGGCTCTTGTGCAGCCTTGCTGGTCTTTGAGAGCAGGTACCGCAGACCCTCCAAGTGCTGTTTAAGGCAGCTCCACCCTAAATCTGAACCACACCTGCCTTCAGCTCAAGGAGTGGACACTGCCCTTTTCTTGTCTGGTTGCTGATGAACAAGGAGATGAGCGGTGTGTCCATTCTGCTGCACGGAAATTAGTGACCGATATCAGAGACACCACGCTGGATAGAAGGCACCTTCATTTGGCTCAACAGCTGCTTTCTGACCATGCTCAGAAGTTGATGCCAAAGAAAGCACATTAAAAGCAGTGCACATGTAACATGAGACTTCTCTTCAGATACTGAAGGAGTTTCTAAGCCAGAGATTGCCTCTGAACCCATGTTTAATAGGTGCCAATGGTACCATCCTCTATGAATGTGTCTGGTCTCTTCTGAGCTCATTTATGCTTTTGGCATTTGTAACATATCTGGTATTAAACACTACAATTTAATTATACTATGTGTGAAAAAGTAATTCATTTGATTCCTGTGTAGATCTGGGCCTCTTAATTGTAAATGAACATATGTGTCAACTAATAAGGCTTTTAAAATGGAGAATGAACATTATGAAGCTGATCACATAGAGCCAGTGTGTGAGGAAGAACACAGAAATGGGGGAGTGGGCAATGCCAAAGGCCTGAACAGATAAAGGCTGGGACTGACAAAATGGAATAGTAGTACTTTACTAGACCTTGCAAGATTCACCAGCTTTCAAGAAACAGAGAGAAAAATTATGTAAAAACATGAGAATGTCAGAACGACTACTTGCATAATGTACATTATCAGTGAAGTTGTGGGTCATCATGCTGGCAACTATATATGACGAGTACCTGTAAATGAAGATTGTTCTAACATATTTAATTTCTATTTATCTTCTTACCAAGGCTTGAACTGCACAGTCTTCAAAATCTGTGCTTAGCATGGATTTGTACCATTGTACGGTGGTAGAACACATTCCTCTTCATTTTCAGCCCTTTGTTATTGTTTCTTTCTAAATACTACATTCTCAAGAAAAATACAGAACCTCAGTTTTGGAGACTTACTTACAATCTAAACATAAGCCAGCTTTTAATTCATGTGTAAGTAGAGAAATACGCAGATTTAACAATGACTTGAAACTGTGCAGTTTCTATGCACAAGCAAGTTGCAGGGCCCCAGATATGTCAAGGCAAGCTCACCCCTGAAGGTTGTGGACAATTGTTTATTGCAAGCTCGTGAGCAAAGTGTGTTGGCACACCCTCACAGGAGGGCAGTGATGCTGCTGGCCTCCCCTAAGCAAGGGCCATGGGAAGTCCTGCTGAGACCCCTTACTTCTCTTGCCAGCTTGCTTGATCTTTAACATTGTTTTGTTGGATAAGCAACCTGTTAGTGTCTAAGGCTGCTGATTTCCCTGACCCCCTTCCTCCTGGCTTTGTGGCTCGCAGGTGTGACATCAGACTCACAGAGTGAGGGTTTCCACTTGGTGATGTGGTCTGGGAAACATCCCTGGGCTGGCTACCCTCACCCTGCCTCTGTTCTGGGCCTGGCTGGGCTGATGAGCTCAGCTGAGCTGGTGTTCAAAGACATCTTCTTTAAGGGTTCCCTGTGTGGAGAGTGGGAGCCGAGCCATCTTGGAGCTAACCCTGTCCTAAATCTCCGACATCTTTTGACAAAATGGTGCCTTAGGTTCAAAAGTATTAACCTTTAAGACACCGTATCTTCATTAATACTGCTTATGAAGAGAGATGACAGTGATGCTAAGGAACTAGAGACAACAAATTCCCCCAGAGCTGACTATAGGGTGTTTGACTTTAGTGAGAGCTGTGCACAGGTCCCTGTTTCTATGGGAATTTCTGGTGGAATTTCTGTTCTGTAGAAGATATAGAATAAAAAATTTACTTTGGAGCAAGACAGCCAAATGTTCTGTTCGGCATAACTTACATTTGCAAATTTGTTTTTAATTGAAAATTTCTGAACTAAATAACTTGAAGATAAAATCAAATTGTTCTCGACCAAATATGTTGCAACAGATGTTATAAGTTTCTGAAAATGTTTTAATAACTGAAACAAAATGTTATTGAAAATCTTCCTGTGAGACCTTGAGTTATGGAATTCTTCTAATTGAAACATTTTCTGACAGAAAATTTTAAGCACACTCTATTTGTTTCACATGTCCTTTTAAGTATTTGAAACGCATGTTCATAATTTCAAAACAAATGAAAAAAGAATAATAAAGGCAAAAGAAACTCTTTCTGGGATTGAGAATATTTAGCAATAATGGACAATGCAAAGCCAGAAAGTATTTTTCAAATGGCTTTTACATTCCTACAGTTTCACACTGAAAAGTAATTGCTTTTGTAAGCTACCAGCCTTATTTTATACAATGCTCAGATGTTACAGTGCTTTCATTAATTTATGGTGGCAATATTGTAAAAATACTCTCCAGAAGCATATAGGAGGGGGAGACTTACTCAGGAAGTGTCACATCTCATGGACCATTTGTACCCTTTGCTTTTAACCATAGAAGAGATTTTCCTGGTTTTGTATATCTCTCCTTTGAAGGAGGAGATTGATTTGGTGACAAAGGAGGACTCAAAATGTATCGATGCTGCCAAGGCAGAAATATAAAGCAGTAATGTGAGTATCTTCAGGGCACTGTGCAGACTATTAAACTAATGGAACAGCTGTTGCTGACAGAGGGGCAAGGTTTTCAGGGCTTTGGGAAACTTTAATTACTTGCTAGGTTTGGTAGTATTGTTGTTGATGTTGGAAATTCAGACACTAACTGTTCAGCAACTAAAGGTAGTGAATATTTTAATGAAAAACTGAAGATTGGTGGTAGATGTGTTATCCAACAGGATGATGCCATCAACCATTTAATGGTCACTCAGAAAATTATGCCATCTCCTTCCAGACTACCACGTCCTCCATTCAGGGCTAGTACTTCCATCTCAGAGTCTTTCCTTCTGCTAAGTACATGCACCAGTTCTTCAAAAAGGTGAAGCAGAGATCATTGTTTCTAGAGCATGAGGGGTAGTCAGAGGATCTGCTTGCTGTTAAGCAATGCTCCGTAGTTGGAGTAGCAACACGAGAAGTAGGAGGTCTGGGACAAGAGTCCCAGTCAGCTTGACACCACAGCTCCAGCTGTGCAAGACTGACTTGTGACACTGTTGGGTACAAAATCCTCTGTGTCAGACCATGGTATAAAGAGGCCACCATCAACTGCTCTAGGATTTGCATTCTTATGGTATGGTTTAGGTAGGCTCAGAGCCTAGTGGGCAGGAGATTCTTGGGGTGTATGGAAAAGAATGACTAGTTCCTGGTCACAGAGGAGGTCGATGCATGCTGTATGCTGTACTGGAGGGCTCATCAGAGCTTCCGCAAGAGCTGCATTTCACTAGGCTAGCTGGATGCTGAGTATGTTTGTTTGGACTTTAGCAGACTTGTGCTATTTAAGACCGTATTTTGTCATAATAGCAAATTCGGAGTGGCTTGGGAAAACCATGACCTAAAGAATTCTCTTTTGATCATCAGTGTTTCAAGGCAAGTATAAAATTGGATACTGCAAAGCGTTTGTGACTTTTGAGTTTTTAATAGCTTCCATAATGTCTCCCTGAGAGAGGTCAGTCCATCTTTTCTGTATCCTGAACACTAACTAGATCCTGTGCTTCTACCTGACAGTGACAACACAGTAGCTGCTGCTGGGGCTTGTTTTAAAGGTCTTGTGATTTATGAACAGACACTCATGACAACAGAAGTGCATAAAATTTTCACTTATTTGTACATAGGTATTTAAAGAAACTTTCTTCTGTTATGAAATACTCATTTTTCAGTGCCTCCTGGATGACTGCTGGGTCAGAATCCCACCAACCTGAACCTTGCATGAATCCACAGAATAAACAGCAGTTTGTGATCTCCAGACAGAGAATAAATTGCTCCTGAAGCAAAGTCTGATTTTCACTGTAAATGCCTAGTACCTCCCCTATTGAGTTTACCAGAAATTTCTGTAATCAGAGGATTGGACTTTTTTTATTTTTTTCCATTTTTTAAAAAACGATAACAGAGAATATTAAACAAAAGCACATATATCCAATATATCAGTGCACAAATGTGTATAGATAACACAGATAATTAAGGACTAAACGGTAATATTTATATTGATTCTGGGTTACTTTCTAATAATTTTATGGTAACAAGGTGCTAAACTAATAGTACCAAATACAAAAGAAAGAGAAAAAATATCAATACTTATTATATTTAGATTCAGAATGGTCAGATAGCTATGACCACTTTTTGACACATTTGCCAATATTTCCTTTCCCCATCCTGTTAGCAGCTGTCTGGTGAAACCTGATGAGAGGAAACAAAGGGACACATCCATCCAGAGTGTAACTTCAGATGAATGACTCCAGGGATATATTCAGTTCGTTACGGTGAGCAGGGAATACAAGCTCATTGGCATCTCTCCAATGTAACAAGATTGTATTTAAAGATGGAGAAATTCTATCTAGCACATATTGTTTCCCCCAAAAATGTATGCACAGCAGCAGACATTGTATTTTCAAGAATCTGATTGTCTTTGAAAGATAAGCTTGTTGGATATACTTTTTTATTTTTGTTAATTTATGGGTTTTTAAGTTGAGGGGAGTTCCTCTTGATGGGGGAATATTTGTTTGGGACTGTTCTAGGAAGTAGCCTTATTTACAGTGGGAAGATGAAGTCTGTAGATGTTCAACAAACCTAAAGCAATATGTGGTGTCATTACAGAAATTGGGAAGATTACTTCAAGCTGCAACTTGACTTGAGAAACGATTTAGAAATGCCAGTAGATCTGTTGGTGACACTGCTGAGATCAAAACTGGAAGAAATCCTCTTACTTGGAATCAAATATGCTTGTTTACAGGTGAATACTGAAGGTTTCTGAACTTCAGCGCTTTTAAAATTGTCCCTGTAAGGTCAATGAGCGAGAGCAGGAGCCACGTTGTTGCTCTGTGCTTGCATAGAGGCTTGCCCAGAGGGGTCCAGGTTATGACCAAGCCACTGAAGTGGTACAATGATGAAAAGCATTGCCCTGTTTCTTGCTCAAACCTGTGATTTGCTCTCCTTTTTAAAAATTAGTTCCTCTAAATGACAGTTATGGGCTGAAAGGGACTGACATACTGAAACTTGCCAAACAAAAGATAGAATTGCTAAGATGGGAAAGGCTGCTAAGTGTGAGAGGATATATCTTCATGCCTTGTAAAAGCAAACTCTTGAGTGAACTAAAGCGAGGTTGTGAAGCCAGACAGTTGCTCTGCTGAGGTGTGGTGGTGTTTTGAGACCCTCCTTTACACAGAATTCTGTCATGTGTCCTGCACTTCAGAATGAGAGAGAAACAGGAAGGTCACAAATGACCACAGTACCACAGCCTTCCTTTTCATGCACAGTCTTCCTGAAGAGGTATGTGGTAGATAACGCTACTGATAATGTAACCAGCTGTCACAAATCCATTTGTACCAAGGCAATCTGTGTTGTATTATGTCTCTGAGAATTGAGAATGTCATAGGAAAATGTCTTTGGCAAGCGAAGTACAGGTTTCTTTCAAAATTTATTTCTAAGTTAAATGGTGATGGATTATGTCTGGATTATATTAGCACTCACCTTTGGGGGTGATGTTTGAATTCTAAGTCTTTGCTTATCAGATCCATACTAGACAGGTTACTGTTACTGTCTTCTTTGTGGTCATGATTTAAATGTGGATGTGTTGCAGCAAGAAGAGTTACAAACATTAACTTCCTTCTGCTCGCAGCATTACCTGGAGGTCATGCACTGCTATCTGGAAATATTTCACAATATTCTTAAAGGCTTTAGGGCCTTTCCTGGGTGGCTTTATGACCCCTGGAGCAGCTCTAGGTCATTCTTCTCCATGTACCTGTGCCCAGCCAGTGGGTCTTGTCAGGTCTTACCAGTGTAATGAGCAATCCCGTTACACGGTGTGTAGGTCTCGGCTATTGAATAGACTGCTCAGGCTCTGGGTGAATGAATAAGTGAGTATCTGCCGGGGGATGCTCGTCCAGGGGATGTGGTGGAACACTCGCAAAGCGTGATGAGGAGCTGGAATAGATTAGATTTAGACTCTTAGATTTCCCTCGCTGTCACCACGCCAGAGTGGTCTCTGTCGAGGGGGTGTGCGCGGAAAGGGCAGTGTTTTTGACAGGACCCCTAGAGGGCACTCTCAGATTCCTTTTGGAACGCGACAAGCATCCCTTGGCTCGCCAACCGCCCACGCCAGCTTCTGGTGCGCCTGTTACAAGGCACCGACAGATCTTGTGTGTGCGCGTTATCTGAACGCAGCCCATACTTGCTAACGAAAGCTACTGATACAAGCATCAGACTTTCCAGAAAAAGGCAGTAAGGTGCACAGAAAAGTGTCGGCGTATAGTTTTCTCTTTCTTTCTCCCTTTTCTTTTTCTTTCTTTTTTTTTTTTTTTTTTTTTTTTTTTTTTTTTTTTTTTTTTTTTTTTTTTAAAGGAAGAAGAAAATGTGGTCAGGGTCTCATGTGGGATGTCTGTGGTGGGACTCAAGATGGGTTTAGCATGCTTCCTCCTGCTCTCCTTTGTGCTTGAACTACAACTAGTTAAAAAGATTTTCCTATGCTTTGAATAGTTTCAAGCATTGCTGAAAATGCAGATGCTGAGTGCCCTCACCTTTACTTCCAATCAAAGGAGCTGTGGGAGGGTGAAATAAAGCCTCAAAGAAGGTTCAGTATTTCATAAAACCTTATGAAAAGCACTTTTTTTTTTTAATTAATATGTCAAAGGAGACAACTTAGATTTCAGACAGGGTTTTTTTTTTTCTTTTTTTTTTTATCCCCCCCCCCCCATGATTCTCTATACCTAGTAATTTTGCATGATGGAGATATAGGTAGGATATGCTGTATTTCCAATACTTCTTAACTGCATCAATATCTTGGGGTGGATCCCACTGAAACGTTATCCTGTCTTTCAGCTAATCGTGTATAGAGTTTGCTTGAAATAAATATGGATGCTTTTGTCCTAATGGCGAATACAAAGTCTGCCAAAGTACTAGTCTGTCTGAATATAAAAGAATATAAAGCAAGTCAGTGGCTTTAATTTATTCAGACTACAAACGATGTGGTAAGCTCCTGTAAATGTTTGGGATGTGTCAGTGTTTTCCTGAATCTGCCTGTTATGGTTTTTCAGGGCATAACGCACACTTGTTTGCAGCTACTGGGAGGACAGACAGCATGCTCTGACAAGCTGCAGGCACAGGCTGCTTCAGCAGATTCCAGGGATTTGCTCTCACAGTTTATTCCAAAAATAAACACATCTCCTAATAAATGTTGTATTCAAATACGGCTCAGCCATCCCTACATGAGATTCTAATTCATTCATTTGAAGATGTTAATTTTATAGTGTATGCAAATTTGCATATGTAATTCAGCAAAGGCAGGAGTAATCTTTTATTCTCATCACTTCTGACATTTTAATCAATGATTTATGTCGTATTCTTACATTTATTATCCCTCCCTCAGAATGCTAAGGCAGATTGTTATGCATTGATATTTCTATACATACATAAAGCTCATTAACACTCTTTGACAGAAGAATGGTCAAAGTGCAGGAACAGGGGGCAGGCATTTGGGGGCTTATGCTTTACTGTCTCTACAGCCTGGTTGTGCTCATTTGATAAACAACTTCCCTGTGTTGCAGTTGTTCCATCTGTACAATAGAGATAGCACTGCCCGAACTCAAAGGTGCAACTAATTGGAGTTTTTAAAGCTTCTTGAGCTCCCTGGCTGGAAGCTGCTACATAAATATTCTTCTGGTCACAAAGAAAAATAATGATGCACAGTCCTATGTAATAGAGATATCATCTGTTATTTCTAGGGTTTTTTCTGGTTTTAAAGGTGGTTGTCAAAATGGTATTCTTTTTCTGGAGACTACCCCTTGAAGGTATTCACAGTCACACACTCAGTGACTTTTTGACAAAATACAGCTTTTACTGCTATATTCTTCTGACTTTGTTGGCTTTCCAGATCTGAGGGACTCAACTGGGTTTTATTGCCTCCTAGGCACCATTAACAGAATAATTCATCTTGTCTCAATGCAGTCACTCACTCCTCTGTGAATCCTTAGAGGGCAGTTGAGTTACAAAGATGATTGGAAAAGGCCGAATTGTAAGACACAGAATTACAGAAGAGTAATTTCAAAGGCCTGATTTCACCAACAGGACTTTACAGCTGGGGTGAATGTACGAAGATAAAGAAATCATCTGGGATCTCAGATCCCATTTTGAGTTTGAACCAGATCTTTGTATTTAGAAGAATTATTTGTGATAGAAAACAACAAGGGATTTTTCAAATGCATAATTTCAACTTAAAAGGTGGAAATACCACCCTGCAAGTCACTCAGAGTTAGAGCTTTGCCTATGTGATTTTTAGAAATATATATGTGTTCGTATTATGCAATAAAGGCCACCCTGTGCCCTGCAGGAATCCAATTCCCTTAAATGGGAAAACAGCAAAGGGAAAGAGATTTGGACTATGAAATATGCAAAGTGATTTCTGCTTCTGTATGAAATGCCAACAAAACAGACATGTGTTCAGTTAGGTAGCCATGTTTTGAGCTTTTAATTGCATGCTATATGGCGTCACTGAAAAGTCAACCTGGAGGTCTGGGCAAGTTCTGTTCTGCTGCTCCCTTGGCTGTGCTTACTGAGGAGGGCTGTTCACCCAGTGCATGAACCTCTCCAGGCATTTGACCATTTCGTAAAAAGCTGCACTTCTGCAAGTACTTTTTGCCATTATCCACACAGGCTCTAGAGATTTATTTTTTGGTAGTAAGTACTACTCATTCATTGCACTTCATAGTTTTCCTGTGTGGTTTTAAAAGTAATTTGGCCAGAGGTATGAGCTGCAGATCCCGTGGGCTGCAGCCAGCCTTTGTTGCACGTAAATCATAGCTTGCTTTAGGTTACGTTTTCCTTGGAATGGAAAGCTAATTTGTTTAGTTATGTTGGTCTAAGGGCATCAAATTGGACCATATTGTCACTGGTAACAAAAACAAGCCCACAGACTGCTCAGAACATCAGTAAAGGTAATTGGTCAAATTACTTCATTCAGTCATAACTCTAAAGATAGACATCCGATAAGTTAGTCAAAGCTTCACCTTTTCATGAGCTATCAGTTCATACATCACTGCTGACATGAAAAGGGCCTTATTCCTACAGCGTTAGCACCAGAAGGGTTTTTTTTTAAGTCTTAAAAATATCATCTGTGCACAAGACAGTCCTGGAAATTTTATACCAGTAACAAATATCTCACTGAATCAGGCTGCCAGGATAGTTCTCCTGAGTTATTCGAGTTTATTTTGTAATTGTACTACGAAGTCACTGAAGTTACACCTTTCAAATCAAACCTTAATATTAAATTTAAGCAAGAGAAGCAATCATGCTTACAGCTTCTAAAAGTAAGATGAAATAAGTTTAATTATTTAGTAAAATGATTTATGGACAAATAGCTTCTTGCTATCCTCTGTCATCATTATGTCTCTGACTAACAGGTCAAGTTTTTAAAATTAAAATATTATTTTCTAATTTGTTCATTATATGGCCTCTCTCTTTAAAATTTTAATGCTGCACTTCACAGCACTGTAAAATAATTACAAGGAATGAGAGAGTAGTCTCATTCCTGAATGACATGAGGATGATCCCTCTGTTCCTACAGCAGGTGTTATGGGAGCCCACTGGTGGGCTTCCAGGCCTGGAGTCCCAAAGCTTCCCTCCTTTGTTTTAACCCTGTCAAAAAGAGTTACCTCTAACAGATAATACTGGATACGGGTCCAGATATTATGCTCCTCTCCCTACACTGACTTTGCTGAAGAATTAAAATTTAGGAAGAGTGAAGACATCTGTGCCCCCAAACTCTAGTTTTCTTCACAAATGAAAGGGTTTTGCCGCAATGTTACAAAGCATTTACCTCCCAATTCAGTAACTGTTTGGTTTTGGTTTTTTTTACTATTGTTAAGCTTAAATAGGTCTGGCTGCATTGATTTTGATGGAATTAATGACCCTAAAGGATCAAAGGTACTAATGCGACCCTGGCTTTGTACAACATTAAATTATAACAGAATGTACAAAATTTCAGATGCAGGAACTTCAGCCTCCTTACTCTGATGACCTTTTAATGCTGTAAGGAAGGAAACATTAAGTAAAGCATTTGACATGTGACTCATTGAACTCTTTATTCTAAGCCTATTTCTTACAAATTCTACAGTTGATCTCTTATTTTTCTCCTGTGGCCAAATAAGTAACATACACATTGGGAGCGAGAAACAGTGGGACAAAGTGCAACTAGTCCTGGCTCCAATGTGCAGCCTAGGGAAAAGCAGGTGCAGTAACCACTCGTGGCAACTATGCTGACTCCCTATGCCTATACTGCATTTACCAGCAGTGACACTGACTCCAGCTGTCAGCCTGGCTTGGAGACCTAGTGCCCAGGGAACCTTGCGTCCACGTGGCCCAGGGGTGCCGCAGCCACTGCCCTGGTCCCCAGCCTCAGCTGTTGCTCCATTGGGAGGGACATGTTACTGAATGAATCCAGCAGTGTGCCCAAGCATGTGGCTCTAGGCTGCAAACACAAGCACAAGGGAAAATCATGGTATATTGACATAGCTTGAGTGCAATCACCCCCTCTGAGGCTTGGAGAGCTTGTATCAGAGAGGGTTAATTTGTTTGTAGTATTGCTTGTAGTTATGCTTTCTCTCACATCAGGTGGCAGCTTTATCTTTTTTATCAGTGGGTTTTTTTCTCTGCAAGATTGTCTAGTGGTTGCTTGGTTTCTGTTTTTTGCACATGTATACTTTTGGCATTTCAAATGTCCAATCCCAAAGCTTGATTAGCACCTTGCTAATTTTGTAGCTACCACCTGCTATTACTAGAAGATATAAAGAACAACTGTTCTACTTTTTCTATGCTATTCACAATTCGACTGTATCCTCCCTGTGCTGTTTCTGCTCCATGCTGAAGAGCCTTAGTCTGTTCTTAATCTTTGTAATAGAGATTGTTTACCCACTCTTGGCACCATGCTCTTTCCTTTTCCAGCTGTCCTGCTGTCCTTCTGAGTGCCTCATCACCACTTCTAGCGTGCAGTGTTTTCTAGTTATTTATATATGTGTATTCCATAGTTTACAATCAAACTAATTTAATTTAATCATTAAGTTGGAATTCTGTCTCCCTATACATATTCCAGTATGTAAAGGGTGCTACCTTGTCAGTATCTAATACCCAAATGTCCTGATGATAATCAGAAATGGACAAATAAGTAATCACATCCCAAATAGATCTCAGCATGTAAACCTTGATTATATAGAGCTTAATATATATGGGTACATGGGAAATACAGCTGTTTCTTCTTGAAAGTCTACAGTGTAAAGTTTAATGGTACACTACACAAGAGTATGTGCAGGCAGGTAACATAGGGTTTTGTTGCTCTCTTCATTCCAAATTGGGTACAAGCTACTGAAGACATGAAAAAAAATATTATGCTTTTAGCCCTTCCCATTAATGGCTTGTCTCACTTTTCTACCTGTTTTCAGATTACAACAACTCATTCCAAAACATCATCAGAAAAAGTAAATGGAGGCATCATGGTATCGGGGAATTGCTCATCTCAGTTTAATAGCTCTATTTTTATAATTATTGATTGAAAATTACTCTCTCTGAGAGCTGTCGAAATATGTTTTCATGATACATTTTGAACCAGAAATGCCAATACTTACTACTCAATAATCCTGCCTTTAGTTTGTCTAGTCCTTCATCTGCTAATAAGAGACTCCTTTGTGTAACACTTCTTTGCGCACTGCACAAATATACCTCAGTGTAGCAATCATTTGTAGTAGGGCTGTTTCACAGTGTTGCTGAGATGAGGCAGATTAGAGGAAATGCTAACTTTAAGTGAATGACAAATGATCCAAGGGGATTCATGATTACCAACCACTTGATAATCGCCACATGATAAGATCATTGTGGCTTGACTGCATGTCAAGGCTATATGATGCTCCTTGTGCCACGGCACATCCTGAAAGGCGTCAAGAAAGATCTGATATGGAGATCTGTCATAAAAATATTTGCTGAATTGATGGATAGCTTCTGTCTCTTGGATTATCTGAGCTGTAGTGTTGTGTACAAAATGCACTGGTAATCCTTTGCTTGTGCCTGGTGAGCTGAGAATTACCATCTCCTCATCATGTGTGTTTCTTGGAAGCCAGGTTCTGCCTAGCTTTAATGCAAGAATGGGGGACAAAGGGTCCCTTTGACAGCCAAGGCCATTGAACCACTCACCATTACCTTCCTCTGTATCTATCTGCAGCCTCCAACCTGGGCAATAGAACTATATACACTCCAGGTGAATTAATAAGCAGGACTAGAGATCCAACAGAGAGAGGGGCTGTCATGCTGATGCAGGTGCAGGTGTGACGGCAGGAGAGCAAACAGCAGGGAACCATGGGGAAGCACCCAGGGTAAGGCTGCAGGCTGGCTGGCAAAGGAGCAGCAGCTTCTGTCAGGGATGGGAGGGAGGGAACAGCACCATTCAACCATTATCATGCTAAAATTGCTTCATCGAGGTGTTGTTTCCCAGGATTGCTCTTTATAATTTTATGCTTCATAGAATATTTCTATGTGTCTTTCCTGCTAGTACAATGTGCACCAGTAGAGCTTAAACCTGTCATGCTGAATTCTATAGAGCTCCAAAACTGGTAAGTCCTGAAAGGCACGCTGCTGTTTAAGATTGTCAGGCATTTTTTAATTGTGCAGTCAGCACAAGTTTCAGTACATAGCTGTGATTTTTTTTAATTGTATGTGCCCTGAAAAGTCCTGCTCCCAAAGGATGTTCATTAAAAATCTGAATAGGAGTTTTAACAGCCAAGCTACATGAAAATGCTCAGCCTCTAAGTACCATCCCCAGCATTAATAAAATTAGAGGAAAGTCACTCTGCATTTGTGTAACAATTATCCCCCAGTTTCTATTTTGTTCCTCTAGATCATCTTACTTGCTTCAAGTATCCTGTCTCCATGATTTATTGCTAGATCTGCTTTGTCACCATCTGCTCTGCTGTTGCTCAAGAAAGAACAAATCCCCAGAAAACATCACTGTCCAGACTAAGCACCATATAAGCATCCCCTGCACATTCAGCCAAACATTGACTAATAGCGAGCTAAGCTATAATCACAAATTTCCTCCTTTCCTGTTCACTACAGTTCAAATTCATATCAAAAACTTGGTGGAATTCAGCTGTCCTCCTTGGGGATATAGGTTACCATCTGTCTGGTTTTCAGTGGTACATTTAAAAAACATTTGTCCTATTTTCATAAAACATCCTGCTGCACAGCAACCACTTTAATATCTAATTACACAGCATTATGTATCACATATGTCACAACCAGAATAATTTGACCTAAGCTTCTCTTATCTAGTCTAGTCTGTTTTTCTATCTTAAATTAAGTTCTCCAAACACTTACAAATCCAGAAGTATGACTCTAGCTAATGTAATTAGAAAAAATAAAATAAGTAAATATTGAACCGCCTGAGGAGTATTTTGGATTTAATTTGGTAATTTATATGAGATTTTCATTTCAAAAGCAAGCTAGATTTTAAACTAAAGGTTAATGTACTTACCATCCCATAAAAACAAAAAAAAGACTCCATGCTAGTAAAAGCAGGCAAGAGAATAGTAGCAGATATCAGTTGTTATGCTGCCTACATAAACACATACAAATGCCAAAATGTAATAAAATAAACTAGTCTTCCCCACTTTTCAGATCTTCCTGGCTGTTGCTGGAGGCCTGTGCAGAGGACAGACAGGCATTCTGTGGTCTGTCAGGGAGAGCATCTTTCCAAACCACATCTACTCAGGGTGCTTGATGCAAAGCCTACTCATGTCTGAGGGAAGCTTCCCATGGACACCACCAAGCTGTTGGGGATCCCTGGAGAAGGGCTGAGGAGAGGCAGCCAGAATGCACCACTGCCATGTCCCTCTTCCCTGGCCAAGCCACACGTTATCACTAAAGACACCTCTGAGCACGTGTACAGTGAAGTTAACGATGATCAGGGCATGGATGCTCTGGGAGCCCTGTGGTTCCAAGTGCACATGAAACTGCTTGATACCAACATCCCTTGGGCAAGTGGCATTCACTATCCTAGACCAGTAGCTTGCCTTGCACCATTTTGCCCAGTGATGCTGTATTTTTGTCCTGCTTATGCAGGGATGATGCTCCAGGGGTAATACCTAGAGCATCCCAATTCCCCTTCACCTGGCCAGCATCTTTCTTCTCCTCCCCAGCAAAGTGCTGAAGGAGACCAGCGTTGCCATGAACATGAACTTGAGAGGGGTAATGATCTATAGGTGCTAAGGGGCTTGTTAAGGGTGAGGGATATGGAAAGTCTTGGAGGCTCCACTCCATTCCTCTGGGAGAGTTCCTAGCTGAAGAATGTGATGAGAGTGTCTCAGGAGCTGGGGCTCAATGAGAGGAAAAGGAGAGTGAGATGCAGGGAAGAAAAAAGAGAAGAAGTACTTCCTTCTTCTGCCTGGAAACTCAAGCAGAGCCCTTGGCCAAAAGTGTTGGTATCCAACTCAACACAAAGTTGTCTCATACTTTTTTCCATTATCAGGTCCTGGAAGATTGAAATAGTATTTCCCATAGCTACCCCAAGGAGAACAGTTGCAGCAGTTGTACTGAGACGACAGATGATGGATAGTAGCAATTACAATTTTTTGAGCACAATATTTTTTCCATCTGTACCGAGGCAGAAAGCAGCTATCTCATTCACAGCTATTTGTCTAAGAGAAGCGATATATTTAACTAAAGACCATAGGGAACATACACTCTTGAGGGTGATAAGATACTTCCCTGTAATGACACCAGTTCTGTCTGCATTCAATCTAAGGCAAATTACTCAGAAGTCTCCCTCAATTTCTCCAAGTCTTCTCCAGATAGATATGACATAGTCCATAGAACAATGTTAATGATGGAGTCTGTAGTATAGGATTCCTCCCCAAAACTCAGAATCACCTTAGAAGAACATGCACTGTAGCTAAGCTCACGAAAGCAGTCAAGCTTGATCAACCAGACTGTCTGCACTGAACTGCCTCCTGAGCATTCTACCACATGAGGAGCACTTTGGCTGCTTTGCAAAAAAAAGGTCCGTTCCGAGGAAGCTGTATTGTTGGAGCAAAGGAGATCTGGGGTGACTGAATATATAGAAATACCTTGAGACACTAACTCTGTCATACCTGGAGCATGAATGTCCTTTACATAAGGTGTATGAGTGGGCAAAGGAGATTTACATCCACCAGGACTGGTCATGGTTTGGTTGCACATTAGCAAGCATCAGTTGTCTGGTAGCAATGTCCTGAGAGCACTGTAGACACTTGGCTAGGCTCCCTAGGGCTCAGAGAGATAGGCAGGAGCATCAACAGTGCAGGGCTGGAGACACACAGGTGGTTAGAGCTGCCCATCTTTTGAAAATGATGATTATTTTCATTATATTATAGGTATTAAACTGAATGCACAGTAGTAAATGCCAGATTTTATCAGACAGAGAATGTAATTTAAGAAATGAGCATTGAGTTCTCAGGAAGAATTGCAGCAAAAACCGGAAAGTTTGTGAATCACTTCTTAGATTTTAGACAACTTGTTCTATTCTACAGACACCCCAGTAGAATAGAAAAAGCTCTTTGTAAGAAAAACTGCATAGACATCATATAATGTTTCATTATACTGCTGAGCTAGTCAATGGGATATACAAAATATTCAGACATCAATACCAAAGACTATTTGCTAACTACCCCCAGTGGTAATATTATAGTATCGGGCACAGCTAGCCAGGAGAAAAATAATCTGATACCCATTAAAATTTATCTGCTGTTTCAAGACAGATTATCTGACCAAGATCAGTATGACTCTGAAGTTACCTCAGAGGAGACCTCCTGAGCTCTATGGTATTCAAACCAACATCTGAATGAATAAAAAAGAACACAAGTAAGTATCAGAACTAATGAGATATTTCATCGTAAGTTCATCAGCGGACATCTTGCCTCACAAATAAATAAATACAGAAGGAAAATGATCTCTGCATTTACCTTGGTGTAACTTTGCACTTTTTGCTGAATGACAGAATTTATAACTTTCTGCCCAGAACTTCTTTATACATCTGCTTTTGAGAACATTCACTCATACAACTGTGATTGCCAGAGCAATCATGTTTGCAGCCAAGCTACAAAATTATCCTCCACTTATGACTCGCCTATGCACAGAGGTCTAAGCACTCCAATAAAGGCAGCATTTAATAGTTCATCCCACTTCTATTGATGGAATTAATCAGGACAAACTGATGGTAAGGCAGGCTTCCCTTTCAATAAGCAGAGAATAGTCATGAGTTTTGCACACATAAGGAGACACTATTTGATGCTGCTGACCTGTACAGCAAGGCAGAAGTCAAACTTTTGTATAAACTTATTAGAGAAGAGATTGGAACAAAACAAGTAAGTTATGTGTATGATTAAGTTGCCTCATGAATGAAGGTGGTCACAAAGACCACCAGAATAAAAAAGTTTTGCCTCTAGCATGGTAAGAAAGTTGCTGCTCTGTGAACCTACAGATTTTCTATGGAGATTCCTGTGTCACCAGTTCCCGGTTGCTCATGTGCCATTAATTCAGCAGTGTGATGGGCAAGTTCGATCACACGGATGCTGCCTGAATTAAGGTGCCAATAAGTCTCAGGATGTCTACAAATCCTTTACGTGTCTGTGCTGAGTCTCCACATGGCTGTGCAAGGAGCTGAGCAGATATGTTCACTCCTCACACTTCCAACAGTTCTAAGCGCAGTGCTCTTTAGGTCTAGCTGGTAATGAGATTACCTGGTATGTTATTTCTTTAAAGAGACACAAAGAAGTCTTCACAAAACCCTGAACATACCTAATCTTTCACACCAAAGTGATGGGAATACTCTGCAGCATTCTTTGAGTAAACTTGAAGTATGCACCAGGACAGGATGTTAATTCCCTTTTATGACTGCTGGTAAATGCAAGACAGAGAATACACACATATCTGTCTCTGAAGATGCATTAATAGATTTCATGAGTGTTTTAGGAATCTCAGATGACCAAACCCAAAAACTACGAAGTGGCTTTTCATGATTTTCAAGACCAATAATTGTGTTAGCGTCTCAGTCTCAATGCAACTTCTCTGAGTAACTAAAAAGCCTTGGCTTGTACAGCGAACTTGGGAATATGAAAAGTGTCTCCAATTTTAAACACAGCTTCTGTTAACCAGAGTCACCCAAGTTTTGTTTTAGGAAACAATTGATAAAATCTGCTTGGTTGGTTAGTAAAGGGGTATTAGCGCGAGTACACAAAATGTGCATCTTCGATTACAAGCCAATATGACAAAATGAGCTGCATTAGTAAAAATGAAAGTGAGCTTTTTTTTTTTTTTTTTTACTGTGTTAAAAACTGTTGTATGCTTAAGGGATATTTGCTGGAGGGTGTGGGCCCTTATAAAATCTGTGAACCGGTGTAGCATCTGCAGCTGAGAATGCCTGATGACTGCGTAATGATGGGAGAACTAGCAGTGTTTTGTGTAAAGATGTGAGCTTATATCCTGTATGAACTCTTGGGGGTAAAGACCTTGCAATTTGCTAGCAGAGAATTTTATTGCAGAATACTTTCCTGATACATTAATTGAACCCTTAGGTGCTTGCGTAATAGAGTAATAATGATTAACCATATAGCATGTGAGCTGCAGAACTAAAGTTTAGGCTAAGAAAAAGACAAATAGGTGACTGCAGAGAAGTACAATAATTTGTGACTTAAAAATTGTATTAAAGAGTGAAGCAGCTTCTGAGCAAATAAAAATATTCTCACAGAAATGTAAGATTAACTCTTAACAAGGTTAATCTACATGGTGTTTAGATGTTTCACTCCTTGGTACTCTAAAGCGTATGATTCGTGGTAAGTCTATTAATCAAAGTGATGGAAGAATAAAATCTTCACACTCAGCCAGGAAGACATCAAGTCAATATCAAAATCATAACATTTTAAGTTAAAGCAGTCTATCTGGACTTTGGAAACGTTTAGACTATACAACCAAAAATTAGAAACCAAACATTTGAGCTAAACTGATAATAAGCGATCATTAATTAAGAATGAAGTCAACAATCTGGCACCAAAGAAATTTCTGGGAACCTGTGCCAAAAGTCTAAAGTAAGATGTCCAAAGTAAGTTCATAATAATTCATCATCAATTTGAGATGACATAAGCTCACTGGAGGAAGCCAGATGTGGATAATAAAGGGTCTACAGGCAGTCTGTATGAGAAGTATTAACTTATCTTTTGAGAAGGAGGCTAATGGGGACTCATGATTCAGCTAATTTAGAACTGTTTTTTATAAATGGATAACCAGTAATTTAGGGCTGAGGCTAGTATTATTGATGTTGTCAAAGATTTATATGGAGATGCCATGTAACTACTAAACCCAGCTCTTGAACCCGGTTGTGCCAGGCTGTGTCCCATCACATATTAGTGCCACCCCCTGCTTCACCTCCACTCTTGGTCTAAAACCCTGCAGTTTATTACTACAGGAAGTGCACTAACAGCTTCAGGAATCATGGAATCATAGAACAGTTTGGGTTGGAAAGGACCTTAAGATCATCTAGTTCCAACCCCCCTGCCATGGGCAGGGACACCTCACACTAAAGCATGTCAACCAAGGCTCTGTCCAACCTGGACTTGTACAGTGCCAGGGATGGAGCATTCACAGCTTCCTTGGGCAACCCATTCCAGTGCCTCACCACCCTCACAGTAAATAACTTCCTTGTATCTATCCTGAACTTCCCCTGTTTAAGTTTAAACCCATCAGTCCTTATCCTATCACTACAGTCCCTGATGAAGAGTCCCTCTCCAGCCCCCTGTAGGCCCCTTTCAGATACCGGAAGGCTGCTATGAGGTCTCCACACACCTTCTCTTCTCCAGGCTGAACAGCCCCAATTTACTCAGCCTGTCTTCATATGGGAAGTTCTCAAGCCCCCTGATCATCCTCCTGGCCCTCCTCTGGACTTGCTCCAACAATTCCATGTAAGCACAAGTGAGATGTGCTCAGTTCACAGCTATCCAGTAGCAAAGATCCCAGCAGCCAGGTTATGAGCAGGGTATGCTCTGCTGAGCACTGGGGATTTTCAAGGAGCAACCCATAGGCTGCTGGTGGTCTGCAAGGCACTCAGAAGTGGGTAGCAAAGGCAGAAGTTGTATGTATCACTGGTTCTTCCTCTGTGACTACTTTTGCCCTATGAAATGGTTCCCAGTACCTTTTAACCATCTACTGTCCTTCAAAAGCTTCCTGAAGAAGATGGTTGTGCATAGCTTAGAAGACATAGGTGAGGATCTGAAAGAGGACTCTGCAGTGATTTTCTCTCGAGCTTTCTCACTTGCAAAAGGTAGCCCTGAAGAGAGAGTAAAAAGCTGCCCATATGCTATTTATATAAGCTATGAGCATGGCATGCTGAGCACCCTTCTGTTTCTCTTCCCCAGGACCATGTGACACATCCCTGTGGAGCTGCTGGCTATGCCTGAGGAGATGCTTGAAGTCTTGTATGGATGATTTGGACTTGGGGCTGGCCCAAGTGCAATCAGCGTAGATCATCCCAGCCTTGCTCTGGGCAAATGCAAGCAGTGGGCAGTCGTGGCTGCCGGCAGGGAAGAGAGGAGAGGTGAGAGGCAGCTGGAGATAGCCAGGGACAGGGGAGGAGTGGGGAGAGAAAGACCTCTGGTGTATGAAATACCCACTTCTGCCAGCAGCCGGGACCCGATGCGGTGCTCTCACAACACCTCATGCAAACTGAGCTGCTGTGATGCCTGCAGCCTGGTACCCCTTCAGGAGCCTTCCCACCAGAAGCGGGATGTGTGCTCCTGCTGCCCTCCTTGATACCGTAAACAAGGTCATCCAGAGAAATTCTCACTCTCCAAACTCTGTGTTAAGTCTCACTCTTCACACAACGGTCACGCACGTTCTGTATCGTAATGGCCCTTCTGCAGCACACGCTCTGCACTAGCAGAAACCGCTGCCAGAAGAGGAGAGTCCATTACACGTTTTTGGTGATGAACAGCGCCTCCCCGATCCCCCAGCGACAAACAGCTCCTGCAATACCCCTGTCCTGCACCGTAGATGGCGGTGTGCAGTTACTTTCCTTGAAATATTTACCTATTAGCTGCTTCCTTGACATTTGCTGGGAAACTACTTCACTCAATAAACAGCAAAATTGATAGCATCTGAGACTATATTTAAACACGATTAATTTCATATCTGAAATAGGAGTATTTGTTAAGTGTTTGCTGTAAACTTTAGTGTATCATAAATCCAGCTGTTTTTATAGGTCAGATCCCAGAAGAAATCTGAGCAGAGAGACTGAAATGTAGATAAGCAAAAGCAAATTTCCTCAGGTTGTTGCATATAAGAAGAATAAGTTATTAATTCCCCAAGCACATGACTACATTCAGCCTATGTGAATACATTCAAAGGCTAGATATTTTAAATCAATATTACTGCTCTCCAAAATAACTACTGTGTTCATCAAAACATTTTATGAATCAACTCTTAGTTCTTTACGATTAAGTCCTTTTTATGTTTCCTACATGGCAGAACATAGCCTGTACTGGTTCTGTATCCAAAGATGTTTTCCCACTCAATTTTTTCCTTATGTGACAATCAGATGTCACAACTGCGTTGCACCTACGTAGTGGTAATGCTCTAAACGGCAAAGGGTGAAATGGGTTTGTGCAGACCCTGCTGTTTGTGCCATGAAGTACAGTTGATGCCAGCCGGGAGGATTCGAGCTGACTTTTGTTCCTTAAAGCTTGCCTTCAGGACAGTCGTCTGATGACTAGTAACTAAGCATGTAGGAAGAGATAAAGCTTTTGTTCCTTCTCTCAAAGGTTTTATCTCCCAAGCAGGAAAATTGGTGTGGAGAGCAAGATGAGAAAGGACAGAGAGTGCATGGGGCTGTCTGGCTTGAGCAGAAGTCACTTGTCAGCTGACGTAGGAGCCCCTAACAAGCCTCTAGGTTCAATGTCGCTGAGCGAGGCATTTGCTTTCCACTCTAGCAGAGCCATAAGCAGAGGTGAGATGGCTATAAAGCACACTAGTACCTGCCTGCTAAAAGTTCTCCAGTGGACATCTTGCCTGGAAGATTAACCACTGCAAGCCAACCCAACTCCTCTCAAGCTGAGGCCTGAGCAGCAGTAGCAGGCTTGAGTTAGTGACACCTACTTACCAATGAATGCACTGTTATTGCACTTGCATGAACAAAGATGGAGGTGAAAGTGGTCCAGGCCCCTCAAGGAGCAGATACAACATTTGAAAGTCACTGTTCACTGAACAACAGTGACAGAGAAGTTGCTCACACATTTTGTGCCAGGGTTTTTGTGCCATCTTGCAGGCACCCTCCACCTGGGGAAAGGCTCATGCCTGGCAGTTATTTGTGTGAAGGATGGTGCAGGGGGAGCAAAGGGGAAAACTGGTCAGACTGTGCACACTGTGCCTGGAACTATTAAATCAGGTTTGTGGTGATGGCAAGAGCCAGTTTATAACTTACCAACTACTTTGAGGTTGACAGGTCTCATAACACAGCCAGACAGAACAGCCAAGTTTAGAAGAATTGTGATGAGACCTGAGTGTATCAGGTGAGTGGACGACCCAAAGGCAAATGAAATGCAGTGCCTGCAAACATGGGGATTTGTTGTGAGACCTCACCTGGAGTATTGTGTGCCGTTCTGGTGTCCTCAACATAAAAAGGACATGGAACTGCTGGAACAAGTCCAGAGGAGGGCCACGAGGATGATCAGGGGACTGGAGCAGCTCCTGTATGAAGACAGGTTGAGAAAGTTGGGGCTGTTCAGCCTGGAGAAGAGAAGGCTGCGTGGAGACCTAATAGCAGCCTTCCAGTACCTGAAGGGGGCCTATAGGGATGCTGGGGAGGGACTCTTCATCAGGGACTGTAGTGACAGGTCAAGGGGTAATGGGTTAAAACTTAAACAGGGGAAGTTTAGATTGGACATAAGGAGGAAATTCTTTCCTGTTAGGGTGGTGAGGCACTGGAATGGGTTGCCCAGGGAGGTTGTGAATGCTCCATCCCTGGCGATATTCAAGGCCAGGCTGGACAAAGCCTTGGGTGAGATGGTTTAGTGTGAGGTGTCCCTGCCCGTGGCAGGGGGGCTGGAACTAGATGATCTTGAGGTCCTTTCCAACCCTAACTATTCTATGGTTCTACAAATACCCTTTAGAGAGAGGCACATTCAAACTTCAATTTAGCCACTTCACAGGACTTTCAGTTCACTGTACTATTTCAGAAAAAAGATGACAGCTCAGTGAAGACATCTGCTCAATGTTCAGCTGCCTTCAAAAAAATTGCCAGCAAAATCTTTCTAGAAGAGCATTAGCGTGCCTGCTCTAGGACTTGAGTTAAAGCCAGTCCCCAGTTATTACTCACCCAAAGTTTAAAACTATTCTGTACTGGACTCACTAGGTAACACCTCTTTCCTGCACACAAACCTAACTTGGATAGATTTCAGGAATGTGCACTTGAGACCAGAATCTCAAAATATTTCCTCTGTGTGTACCCTGATCAGCCATGCAGCTTCCTCACTGCGCAGGGGAGGTGAAAGTGGTGCTTCTGCGGGGCTTTTTTACATCCCCTGAAGCAGTTACTGATGGCCAGAAAGATGAGTTTGGATTAGATGAATGGCAGGGCTCATCTTGTCTGGTATCCAGAAATACAGCCTGTCAGGAGCAACAAGTAGTGGAGCGCAACTTGCAGCAGCTCTGCAGCTACTCAAAATGGTGCCAGTTTAACCAAGTCCCTGACTTACCTTAGACTGCAGGGGGCTAAGGTAAAGCTCTTCCTTAAATCCACTCACCTCCAGCAAGAACAAAGAATAGGGGTTTCACTCTGTAAATTCACCTAATCTTTCCTTCACTGACTGGATTATCATAAATATAGATCTAATTTATGTCATCAAATGCTATTTTTCTTCAGCCCTGCAATGCCTTACGTACTTTGGGAAATCTGCTGTACACAGGGAGGGTCAAGAGTCATGCCAAAGACAGGACAAATACAAATACAAAACCTAACCATCTTTTATGAACATGTGATGATATAAATGCTAACCTGAATGGGTGTTCCTCATCTGGGTGAAACATAGCCTGAGGAAGCAGGTGTGAAGGGCCTGAGCCAGATGAACAGAGGGTATGCTCCCAAATTCAAAGATGCAGAATTTGGCCCTGATTTTTAGCATTGGATAGCAGCTATTTAACGCTCAGAATAATTTGGTTACAGCAGTAATAAAAGCACATTTTGAATACCTGATAATTTAATAAAATTATCTAATTTGTTGCTGACTGAAGTGTCAGGGACAGTTTAACATACCAGGGTTAGTGCTACAAAGGAGTTATTCTTTTAGATCTAGAGGATCCCCTGATGATGAGCTATTTATGTAAAATTTTGATATGCTATAAAAATACTAGTGTTGGTTATTAATATATCCTACAGAACTAGCTCTCCCACAGTTCTGTAAAGGATACAACTTACTTAAAGCTTAAGGCATTCTATAACCAGTCCATCTGGAGATTTTATACAGCAATTGCCAGTTATTCTCATGCTTTACTTCCATAATAATAGATGCACACTTTCAAACTTAGGCACATGTTTATTAGGCACTCTGTTAATTAAGGATTGAAACAGTGCCCTCATATCCAGCAGTATTTATTTTGAAAAAAACCCAACAAAAACCATTGGTATGTATCCACTTTTTCTTTTTGAATGCTCAAATGTTCTTTTTCTCAGTGCAAGTGAAAAAAACCCCACAGTTGTATTTGTTCCCTGGTAAGGGACATTTTCTTTCTACACTCAAATGTCATGTTCTCTTACCTCCTTTCACTTTTCCTTTTGTCATTGATTCTGTTGCAAGTAAAAAGAACTGCACACTCTGTTGCAGAGCAAGGCAGGTCTGACTGATGCTATCTCTCTCCTCTGACCTTTCTGTAGCATTATTCTTTAATATGACTACAGCACTAAGCCTTCTGTTTGGGGGTAAGCAATTGCAGGGCAATAGCACACAGCTTTCCGATTCTAGCTGCTAGGCTTGGTACTGTTTAAAAATGGTGACAGCTATGAAGATTGCTGGAAAACATAGTTATCCACTAGTAATAACTCATTCTTTCTCTGCAAGTTACCAAGAAAGAGGTATGTGCGTGCTCAAAATGTAGCCACATTTAAATCTTCTTTTGTTGTCAAAACATGTTTACTGCTTTGAAAATAACTGTTAGAAATACAGCAATTAAAAAAGCAAAAAAAAAAAAAAACCCTTTTTTTTAATTTTTATTTATTTTTTATTGACTTTTGCAGTTCTCGTGGTTGGTATAGTTACGTTTGTTGGGTTTTTTTCTTTTTTTTTTTTAACCAGAATTTGGAACTGTTGCTTTAGGAATTTGTTAATTAAACTAAAAGCAAATTAAGTACCTCTTCAGAAAACCCTTGCTCAGTAGCCATAAGACAGGCTATTTTTAGCCTCAGCTGGAGTGAAGGCAGGGTAACTGCACGTTCCATAAGATCACCAATTCCTATCTCTTCTAGACATCTGTCCTTGCTCTTTGACTTGTAAACAGCTCTATGCACACCTGGATGCTGAGACAGCACCACTATGGTTGTATAGAAAGGATACATTCAGTGAATATAAGTTACTGTATGTGAGTCTCTTCATCTTTCACGACATGGTTTTCACGACTTTCAAGGCCAGGTTGGATGAAGCCTTGGGTGGCATGGTTTAGTGTGAGGTGTCCCTGCCCATGTCAGGGGGGTTGGAACTAGATGATCTTGAGGTCCTTTCCAACCCTAACTATTCTATGATTCTATGATTCTATGGTCTATATAGAACTCAAGTGTAAAACATGAGTGACCTCATAAAAGGATAGGTGGGGGGGTGGCTGGGATAATATGTTCCCCAAACAGGGATGACTGCCTTGCTAGCTTGAAAATGTCTTCTGCACTTGATGACTTAGAAAGAGAATAATGACTTCTGATGTCTGAACCTAACTCCTCCACCTAGCAGTGCTACAGATTTCGGATATGGAACATTACTGCAATATGAGTACATACATATCAAGATACCAGTAAAACAGCATCCTACTTCTTGAGTAACCCCCGAGGCACTTACAGTGTGACTAATCTCACTTACTTTGACAGTCATGAGGCTGAGATAGCCTGACTTGTACATTTTTCTCCAAAAGCCGTAACCAGCTTTCTCAATGGGTTTGTTGTGGGCAGGTGTAAGTAGTGCTGCTTTTAACGGCCTGCTCACATAACATTACCCTCAGGTATTCTTGAGAGAGTTCAGAAAACATGGTGATATTCCTGACTGGGGTGAAAAACAAGGCAGTGCTGGTCACATCCCAGAAATATTTATTCAGAAATATATCCTAACAGGCTGACTATCAGAGCTGCAGCTCCCAAATCAGACCAGACCAGAACAATCTCTCCCTCCCAGATATAAAAGGACACTAAAAAAGAAGAAAGGCAATAGAAAGAAGAAGAGCACCACATTTCCCCTCTATTCAATCGATCAAAACACACTCTGTGTTTTTCAGGGTCTGTCTTAATTTGCTGATGTGGGCAACAGGATGAGGCTCTGCAGCCAGAGGAGGAGTGGAGACATGGCAGGACCCCCTGGGGGTGCAGGGCAGAGGCTGAAGCAAGACCCACTGCTCCCACGAGCTGTCCCAGGCTGGGAGACACATACAATCATAGAATAGTTAGGGTTGGAAAGGACCTTAAGATCATCAAGTTCCAACCACCCTGCCATGGGCAGGGACACCTCACACTAAACCACGTCACTCAAAGCTCTGTCCAGCCTGGCCCTGTACACTGTCAGGGATGGAGCATTCACAGCTTCCCTGGGCAACCCATTCCAGTGCCTCACCACCTTAACAGGAAAGAACTTCTTCCTTATATCCAATCTAAACTTCCCCTGTTTAAGTTTTAACCCGTTACCCCTTGTCCTATCAGTTCCTGATGAGTCCCTTCCCAGCATGTGGCCTGGCAGGTGACAGGGATGCATGTGGCCTGGCAGGTGGCCGTCCCAGCAAGGCGGTCGCAGGAAAGGCTTTAACAACCAGCTGAGAATAAATATATAGTTTTAGAGAGTGGCATCAGGTTTTAGTCTGCGCAGTCCTTATGTTCTTAATGAAGCAACTCACGTAGCTTAAGGGTTTACAATTTGGATGGTGAATTGGTTTATTTTTAAATAAACAGCCTGCTTGCACCAGGCTGTTTTTAGAAGCTGGTAACTCAATTTAGCCTTTATGTTCTTAGAAATTCAAGAGAATCTTTAATGAAGAGCCAGGATGAAATGACCAATCCTGACAGCGATATCAAGCAAGATACAAGCTGAGATTGAAGTGTGGCATTATTTATGAGTGTTTGGAAGGTCCAGTCTCTTCTTGGACTGTATGAGATGAGCCAGCGTCCCAGGGCTTTACTTACATTGGTAATGCCCACCTAAAATGGTAACACAATTGGCTCTCATGCTAGAGCTTGTTTTGTACACTAAAGGAACCCCACAACTATCATAGTGAAAACAGGGGAAAAAAAAAGAAAAGAAAAGCAGTTAGTAAAGTTATTAGTAGGAACTATGAATCTGTTTAAGGAGATTTTAATATCTGTTTTTATAATCAATCCATTTGGCAGAAGTAAAATAATTACTGCATGCATGGATGCAGTAATTCCAGAAGTCATTTAAGAAAAATTGTTTGATCTTCCACTGAAGCATATGAGGAGCACTATAATGTGCTTTCCCCATGGGTTTGCTGTGGGGACAGTAAGAAAAGCCTGATGAATAATAATACATTAAATGAAAATGAAATTATCTTCTCTGCTTCTTATATGACTAATCTCACCTTCATTAGTATTAATGCTAAGCTTTTAAACAACAGCAGTCAGAGCAATAGCTAGATGAGCTTTTAAAAACAGTGTTTTTCATTCAAAATTAATGATGACACATCACCTGGAAGCTGGAAAGCTTCAGTTAAGAATAAGAAATAAGCAAAGCCAGCAGGCTTTTGCAGGAACATTACCCAACAAAAAGCAGTCTAAAAGTGAGGTACTCAGAGCCATCTGATGTCCTCAAATTGCAGATGAAGGATGCTGCCCAACAGTCTGCATGATATTTTTTCCTCTATTCTTAATTATTATTATGGTTTAGTTTAAAGTAATTATGGGTTTAGTTTAAAGTAAATAACATAAATAGACACCAATGAATCTGCTAGCGTGTCAGGCTCTTTAAGGATGCAACCTTTACAAAAGGGGAGCAGAGCAAAAGTTTTTTCTCTCTGAGTCAGAGTGACCCAGTTCACCTCCAGTAGAGTCACATCACCATTTCAGAACAAGCAAAAAATAAGCCCAAAAGGTCAGTTAAGACCTCAGCAGCTCATAGGAAAACTGCTCATGTACCTTCAGCCTTTCAAGGTTGGCTGTGTTTGCAAAAGCAGTACTGAAGTCTGCCTCTGATTTTTATTTGGCACAAGTGAGATAAATCCACTCGAGTGATTGAAATGCCATTTATCCACACAAAAATAAACCAACCACACATGCACTTTCAAGCAAATACTTCAGCCCTTACATTTCCTGCAGGATGGGGCAATTTGGGATTCAAATAAAAAGAAGGGTGACTGTGCCCGTTTGATGGGGACCCTGTACAGCTGCCATCGGCTTACACAAGAGGGGAGCAAAGAGTAGCCTCTGCCTAAAGGGGGACCGACAAAGACAAACTTTGCTCACTAGAGATGCAACACAGGAGAAATAAACCCAGGTCAAAATCTTGCTGATGCTTGTGGGCTGGGAGCTCCCCTCCTTATACTCTCCCCCAACTCCCATTATCTCTGGAGTTCCTGCACTAGCTTAATATACAAATATGTAATTATATCTCAGACACATTTTTCCATACTTTTTTCTTATTTTTGGAGTCTGCTGAATTAGCAAGACCAACATATGCACTGTGACACATCTACTCAGCAAGTCCTACCAAATGTGGCTTTCCTGCCAATCTGACAGGACAGCTCTGTTGTCGGTCTGTCCTCTGCACCTGAGGACAGGTATCTAAATGTACCACGAGGACCCTACCGAGCTCCTGCTCCAAGCCTCATCTTGGTCAACAAAGAGATTCCTTTTGACCTTCCTGGAAGCTGGATTAGGCCTTTAAAAGCCTTACATGTTAAAACATTCCACGGAGGCTATGTTTGCTCTAAAACCACAGTGAAGTAAATGCAAAACTATATTAATATTTAACATTGGCCTGTAAAAACTAGGAACTCAGAGTCAGGACAGCTGGTACAAGTTTAATTCACATCATAATTTCAAAATGAAAAATGCAGAATATCACATCTTCAAGTTCAGAATCTACTTGTTTTTCTTTCATATCCAGTTTTGTTATTTCTATACCTACACCTGTTAAATAGCCATGAAAAATATTTGCATTTGTGACAGGTTTTTGATTTGCTGTCCCTATCAGATAGTGCTGGTTACACTGAAAGAAATCAAAACAGAAAAAAAGGGTCAGAGTGGAAAAAGAAAAAGAGAATAGATCAGTTAAAATAAACCCAAACACAAATATTGTGCTTGTGGACTGTATTTAGGGGTTGGCCAGAAGTCTAAGGTCTTGATAGATGGTTCTCGGCACGCAGTTGTATTGCTGGTACACAGCACACTTTGTTCCTTTTGTTTCACTAAACCTGCCAACTTTGGAAATTAGTGACACGGGCATTCAAAATGTTCGACAAGTGGTCAGGCTCCAATATACATATTCATACCCCAGTGGTAAATGATAGCAGGCAGCTTCAGATGCAGTAAAAATGAATTCTTTCGTTTAGCCCAGTTTTAATATAATGCTAGTTTCGTAAGCACTTCCACTGTTGAGGCAGGAGTGCCTCTTAGATAGCACACAGGGGAGACATCGTTTAAAGAAATGTTTCTTTGCTTGAACCAGAAGTCCAAATCTGCTCAGTTCATTTAAAATATATATGTATTTTTTTTCTTGTCCTCTGGAATAAATGAATAAGCAGCTCCTTTTGTGGTTTTCCTGATGCTCAGTGACTTGCTATTATTCTTCCAGCAGAAAAAGGATCAAACTGTCATAGGAACAGATGTGTTCCTCCTCCTCAGCCCCACACTCGCCTTTTCCCTGGAAAATGAAGGCGACGGGCCTGGTGTTTGACTAAAAGAGGCTATAAATCTTCTGGGGATATGCTGCTATGTCTTTGCACATAAAAAGTGTCGAGGAAAGGAAACAGGTTAAAAAGCAAAGAGTACTTGTAATAAATCATATGCTGTGCTTGACTTTTTAACTCTTAGAAGGGCAGGGCTGTTTCATGCACTAACAAGGGAAGAAACCCTTCTGCTCCGGGGCTCAGAGCAGCGGGAAGGCAAGGGGCACGTTCAGGTGTGTCCGCATGCCAGCTCCGCCCGCTTGCAGAGCCCAAGCTGCCGAGGAAGCAGCCCCAGCAATGCAGACGCTGATCCGCCCGCAGCAGCCGCGCCGCCCGGGCTCTGCCCCGTCCCGCAGACAGGCACGGAGCGCGACCGGGCCACCCCCGGGATGCGACGTGCGGGGCACCGGCGCGGGAGCTCCTGCGGCGGGGAGCGCGGACGGCGCTGAGCCGGGCCGCAGGTGAGGCGAGCGCGGGCGCGGCGGGCCGGCCCCGCGGGGGCGCGGCCGCGGGGGGCCTGCGGGGGAGCTGTCCCCCTCCGCCGGACGCGGCGCAGGAGGCCCCGCACCGCGCCCGGGGCCGCCCCCTGCCTGCCCCGGCGGGGCGGGCGGCGGCGGCGGCGGCGGCTGGGCGATGGCGGGGCGGCTGCGGGCGCTGCTGCTGCGCTGCCTCTTGCTGGGGCTGCTGGGCGGCGGCGGCGGCGGGCAGCCCGGAGGGGGCGAGTACTGCCACGGCTGGGTGGACGCGCAGGGCGGCTACCACGAGGGCTTCCAGTGCCCCGAGGGCTTCGACACGGCGGCCGCCACCATCTGCTGCGGCTCCTGCGCGCTGCGGTACTGCTGCGCCGCCGCCGAGGCGCGCCTGGAGCAGGGCGGCTGCACCAACGACCGGGAGCCCCCCGACCCGGGAGTCACCGCCCGTGAGTGCCGGGTCCCGGGGCTGGCGGAGCCGGCCCGGCTCGGCTCTGCCTGGCGCGGCGGGTGGGCAGGAGGCGGGCGCGGCTTCAGGTGCGCACCGGGAGGAGGCGCCGGATGCGCGGGGGTGGGAGCCCTGCGAGCGCCCCGGGATGCTCCTGGCGCGGTGGCTTCGCGGTCAGAGGCGGCACCGGCGGCTGGATCCATACTAACTGGAAGGCGCGGTTGTGTTTTAAGCTCGCACCGGGAGACTTCACCGCGCCTGTTGAACTTCGTCTTTCCCCGGCGGTGCGGCTGGGCTCCTCCGGTGCTCTGCAGACGCGACCCCAGCGTGCAAGGGGCCATCGTTTTTCCAGAGAAAAGAAATGCGGCAGCGCACACGTAGACTGCTTTCCCAAGTGGCACATTCCGGGCTTATTTTTCACGTTATGAGTGCGGGCGACTGAGCGTCTGCAGCGTTTTGAGTTTAGCTTGCAGGTTCAAGCTGTTAACGTGGGACAGC
This sequence comes from Lathamus discolor, assembly GCF_037157495.1. Lineage (NCBI taxonomy): Eukaryota > Metazoa > Chordata > Aves > Psittaciformes > Psittacidae > Lathamus > Lathamus discolor. Next base: position 139,902,698 of record NC_088884.1, on the reverse strand, counting down.
CCCGGTGGTTTTGGGGGATGAGGGAGGGGAGGTTGAGTGTGATTCTTGGGCGAAGCTGAACTAGAACCAGCAAACGGGACATGGTGTAGACAGCTTTTACCACTGGTTACTGTTAAAACTGTCAACGGAAAGAAATTCTGAGTGGTATGCACAGGGTTTAAACTTTGATATTGTTCTACTGGTAATGGTTGAAAGCTCTGTTTTCTGAGCGGCTTCTCAGGGCATTAGTGGGACTGAAAAGATATGTGAAACTGTGGACTTTATTTCTGCGCAGCAGACCTGTTACTTCTGTATGCTAATATGCACGGCTTTTCTTGTTCTTTCTTCTCTCAGAACCAATCTACATTCCATTCCTCATTGTTGGATCGATATTTATTGCCTTCATTATAGTAGGCTCTCTGGTAGCGGTTTACTGTTGCACATGTTTAAGACCTAAACAGCCATCGCAGCCGATACGATTTTCTCTGAGGAGCTATCAGACCGAGACTCTTCCCATGATCCTGTCCTCAGCGAGCTTCAGGACACCGTCGAGGCAGTCCAGTACCGCGACAAGCTCCAGTTCAACTGGCGGATCAGTGCGCCGGTTCTCCTTTCCCCGGGCAGAGCCAGGGTGCCTTGTGGCATCGCCACCTCCGCCGTACACATCTGGCTGCTTCCAGACAGCCCACACGGTGCACCTGACCCAGCCGTCGGGATTTGTGGTGTCGCCACCGTACTTTGGGTATCCTCTCCAACCAGAGCCTGCCCTGGCTGGGAAGAGCTGCTCCGATTTCAGTCAGAGCTGAAAGGAGTTGTGAAGGAATAGTGCAGCCTTGTGAAGGAAGCGCAGGGACTGCTGCTGTTGGGTGTCACACTGACATGATCAGTGGCTTCGGAAGTCAGGACTGTTCCTGTGGGTGAGTTGCCCTTGAAAAGTGCAAGGTGTCATTTCCCAAACTTGGATCACAGTAACAAATGTATTGTAGAATATTCCAAACAGTTGCTCTAAAAACTGACTGTCCAGTCTAATTTGAGCAGAATGTTACAAGTAGAAAAACCATTTGGTGGGTACAGTTACTCATTTCATGGTGTTATAAATGACATTTTAATCCTGAATGCTAATAACTTAGTTAACAAACGGTGGCTGCATTCCACTGATAATAATCATACTAGTTCTATAATGCAGCAAGATGCCTGAGAAGTAAGAGAGAGCTAGTGTTTACCAAGGATCCTGAAAACAGCTGACTGCTTCCCACTTCTATGAGCAGTGAATGTAAGAGGAAGAACTGTATTACAACTATCAAAATGCTTAGGGTTTTTAAAATATACATAATATACTTGAACTTACACTGCATATTTGTATTAGTAAACTTTAACTATGATAGACAAAACTAGTACTAATTAGGCTAGTTGAAAATGAATCAGTCCCAAGCAGCCAAATACTTGTCTGAGAGAAGCAGAAGGTATTCAGCGATATCACTAACGACTTCTCCACATGAAATCCTAAAAATGGTGTTATATTAAAGCATTTCTCAGAAGGCAGTATTTATTGTTGGCTTTTTGCTCAGCAACGTGTGTAAGTTGGACAAACTGATCATAAAGTTCTATGTAATATTAGCCATGTATAAAATGTAAAGACAAACTTGTAAATTAAAATGTATTTACAGCATTGACGACACTAATTATTTAGTAGTCACACACACACGAGATTATCAATAAACTGTGTGGTTGAAATGCTGTGTCATCTGTATGTCTCTGTACAGTGCTTGAAGAGCAAATTTTCACTTTGGTGTCATAACTATACTGGTTTTTTCCTGTTAAAAATTGTTATTTTTTCTTTTGTAAATGATTTACATTGTTAACTGCACCTGTTGTGCAGATTTAATATATACAATTCTGACTGTATAGTAAACTGACAGGGTAATTAATGTCTCTTATATGTAACTGCAGTGAAAACATGGTAAAACCTACACTGATTAGTTGGGTATATTAATTTAAAACATCCTGCCCTATGAATAAATTTTGTTTGCCCTTCTACATTCCTTCACCCAAGTAAACCAACAAGCCAAATGGAAACGCATCTAAACCAAACACATGCAGCCAGCAAATGGAAAGTACACAAGAAAAAATGCAGTCATTAAAGGGCTTCTCTGTACACTTATTATTGTGAACAAACAAAGTCATTCTGTGTGTCAGAATCTGCAGTATCAGGCTGAACTTTCCTATTTTTTCAGCCCCAAACTCCCTGCGGGCAGATCTTGTTGAAGTACATTATAGCTGAGCTGTTTCACAAGTACCAGTGTATTGGTGCATGTTAAAATTACAGCACTTCTGTCCTGAATTACAGTATCTTTCTATTTTAGAAAAGCTTCATCGGATCTTCCTCAAAAGTTGAATAAATATGTTTTCTTAGCAGATATGGAGCAATCAGTATCTTAGCATCAGGAAAAAAGTGGTTTTGAAATAACCCTTTTAACATGTTGCATAATTGACTTTATAATTCAACAGATACTACTACTGGAATGTGATTTCTGAGCAGAAGGACAAGTTGTATACAATAATGTTTTAAGCAATAGGCTTTAGTCTGAATGCTGTAATTGTTAATTTCAACCTAAAACCATGATACACAGTAGTGTACACATTTTACAAAAATCTGAAAAGTGCATTCGAAAAAGTATATTTCAAGTATTGGGTATTTTCAAGCATTGGTAAAAAAGTGTATTTCAAGTATTTGGGAAATTAATTGAAAGGTGTTTTTTCTTGCAAATTTGTTGAGAAACAATCTTCAAGGAAGGGGGTGCTTAAATGTTTACCCACCTTTGGTGATGTTTCATAGGACTCTGCACATTTGGAATGGGTAAAAAAATATGTTCATCAGGTAACTTCTGTAAAAATAATTTAATACTGCAACAGATACCAGCGCTGTTGTTTGGAAGCGTTCCGTGAGACCTGCTGATCAGTTTTAGCTAAGAAGGTGTAATTTTATGTACTTTTTGATTGAAGAGTGATGAGTGATCGAGGCACTGACACAGGTCAGGATGATGGAGCTAGGCTTTTTTCAGTGATATCCAGTGATAGGACAAGGGGCAATGGGTGTAAACTGGAGCATAGGAAGTTCCACGTTAACATCAGGAAGAACTTCTTTACTGTAAGAGTGACAGAGCACTGGAACAGGTTGCCCAGGGGGGTTGTGGAGTCTCCTACACTGGAGATATTCAAGGCCCGCCTGGACAAGTTCCTGTGTGATGTACTGTAGGTTACCCTGCTCTTGCAGGGGGGTTGGACTAGATGATCTTTTTAGGTCCCTTCCAACCCTTGGGATTCTGTGATTCTGTGATTCTGTGCTGGGTAGCTGAAATTTTGTATGCTCCTCAAAGACCTGTGGTACACAGTGAAGTCAGGAACTGGATTCAGTTACTGCCAGTTACCATTTGGCTGTGTATGCTGAACAGGCCAGGCTGCCTCACCGTCATGGTCTCAGTGGGCTCTACAGCAGATTTGTTAATGTTTTAACGCAGGGACAGATTTTTGCTACGCCTGTGTACAGTCTTGCAGATTTTAATGATCATTCAGCTTAAGCCAGGGCTGTGAAGTTTGCTGTGCAGTGTGAAACTCAGCATAGCAGGGAAGACCCCTTTGGGCTACTTCCTTGCCTGCCCTGATGCTGCGTAATGGGCTTGACCTCATAAAATGCTTGAAGAACTTGACACAGGAACAATTTCATTGAATCAGACTTCTGCAAGTTTCTTAAGATTATAGAGTGCTAAGCACCTTGCAGGTCGATAGCCAGCTTGCAACAAATCCTGCAGATGGGGGGGGGGGGGTGGTTTGAGGCTGGGAAAGATCAGGTATAGTTAAAATAGCTGTATAGGTTTACCTGTGAAGCAAGTGGGGTGGGGATTTTGCACCATGTGCAAATAGAAGGATCTGTAGATTCAGAAGAATCTATATTGTAGATGTACATATTCGTGTAGCTACAGTGGCAGTGACCTCTGTAACTGAAGGGAGAGGAAAGGAGGTGGGCACAAGCCTGTGAACAAAAACGCTTGTTGTCTGTGCCAGTAGTTTCCAACCCAGATGGATTCAGCTAAGAATGCTAAACTTCTTTCCTAGTGAAAAGGACCTGTGGTACTAGGTGCTCCTGTGATTTATAGGAAATAGTAATTTTTGTGAAACTTGCAGACAGAACACTGATACAGTTTTAATGACTAATGAAGCAATTTGAAGGGCTAGAGGTGTGCTGGAACTAAAAGCAGTTGCCATCAGAAGTAACATTTATACAGTACTTGATTCACTGATGTTTATTTTTTAACAAAGTAGGTTTAAGTGTTTCTGTTGTAGTGCTGTAGTTAGATTATGCCCTTTTTGCTAGAGTGACATCAAGCTACAATAAATTAAAAGGAAAGAAGAATCACACCCATTAAATTGGTTATTGTAATTCCCCACATTATGCACAAAATCCTTTGATTGCCATCAAGTGATAATGGCATGTATGAAACTCAAGCGGGCAAAGAGTAATAGTGACATGAATTAGATCAGCTGCTTTGTGTTTTTACACTGTGGTTTTCTTCAGTGCGTTATCGTCAAAATGCATCAGAACCCTTCAGTGCAAGGAAAAACAGTACATGTACTTGCAAGAATGTCCTGCAGGTTTTATTTGTAAGTTTGCAAGCGGGCCAGTACATGGCTATGTAAACCAGGGGGAATCACAGAGCAGTCAGTCTCACCTCTGTGCCTGGCAAAATCTTGGAGCACATTCTCCTGGAAGGCATGCTAAGGCACATGAAAAACAACAAGGTGCTTGGTGACAGCCAGCATGGCTTCACTAAGGGGAAATCCTGCCTGACCAATTTGGTGGCCTCCTAGGATGGGGCTACGTAACTGAAAGACAAAGGTAGAGCAGTTGACATCATCTACCTGGACCTGTGCAAAGCGTCCCACATGACATCCTTGTCTCTAAATTGGAGAGACATCAATTTGATGGATCGACCACTCGGTGGATAAAGAACTGGCTGGATGGCCGCACACAAACAGTTGTGGTGTCGTGGTTTAAACCAATCCACACAGCTTGTCCACTCACTCCCCCCCCCCCTTCTTTCCTTCCCTCTACTCCTGGAGGGACAGAGAGGAGAACTGAAAAGAATGTAACTCCCACGGGCTGAGATAACAACAGCCCAGTAACTAAGGTATAACACAAATCACTACTGCTACCACCAATGATAATAATGATAAGGGAAAATAACAAGAGAATATGATGCACTGCCGAACAAGTCCGATCCCCCCGAAGAAGCCCGTGCGCTTCTGGGTAACTCCCAGTTACCTCCCTGGGCATGATGTGCTGTGGTATGGAATACCTCTTTGGTCAGTTTGGGTCAGGTGTCCTGTCTCTGCTTCCTTCCGGCCTCCCCTCATCCCTGGCAGAGCATGAGACTCACAAAGTCCTTGGTCAGACTAAAACATTTGTGTTATCAGCTCTGTTCCCAGGCTGGAAGTCAAAACACAGCACTGCACCAGCTAAGAAGGAGAAAAATTAACTGCTACTGCTGAACCCAGGACATGTGGTCAATGGCTCAATGTCCGGCTGGAGACCAGTAATGAGTGGTGTCCCTCAGGGATCGGTGTTGGATCTGGTCTTGTTCAACATCTTTGTCGCTGACATGGACAGTGGGGTTGAGTGCGCCCTCAGCAAGTTTGCCAATGACACCAAGCTGTGTGGTCCGGTTGATATGCTGGAGGGAAGGGATGCCATCCAGAGGGACCTCGGCACGCTTGTGAGGTGGGCTGATGCCAACATTATGAAGTTCAACCAAGCCAAGTGCAAGGTCCTGCACCTGGGTCGGAGCAATCCCAGGCACAGCTACAGGTTGGGCAGAGAAGAGATTCAGAGCGGCCCTGCAGAGAAGGACCTGGGGGTGCTGGTCAATGAGAAAATGAACATGAGCCGGCAGTGTGCACTCACAGCCCAGAAAGCCAACCGTATCCTGGGCTGCATCAAAAGGAGCGTGACCAGCAGGTCGAAGGAGGTGATCCTGCCCCTCTACTCTGCTCTTGTGAGACCTCACCTGGAGTATTGTGTGCAGTTCTGGTGTCCTCAACATAAAAAGGACATGGAACTGTGGGAACAAGTCCAGAGGAGGGCCACGAGGATGATCAGGGGACTGGAGCACCTCCCATATGAAGACAGGCTGAGAAAGTTGGGGCTGTTCAGCCTGGAGAAGAGAAGGCTGCGTGGGGACCTCATAGCAGCCTTCCAGTACCTGAAGGGGGCCTATAGGGATGCTGGGGAGGGACTCTTCATTAGGGACTGTAGTGACAGGCCAAGGGGTAACGGGTTAAAACTTAAACAGGGGAAGTTTAGATTGGACATAAGGAAGAAGTTCTTCACTGTTAGGGTGGTGAGGCACTGGAATGGGTTGCCAAGGGAAACTATGAATGCTCCATCCCTGGCAGTGTTCAAGGCCAGGTTGGACGAAGCCTTGGGTGAGATGGTTTAGTGGGAGGTGTCCCTGCCCATGTCAGGAGGGTTGGAACTTGATGATCTTAAGGTCCTTTCTAACCCTAACTATTCTATGATTCTATGGATTATTTGCAATACTAATCCCACTGGAATAATACCAAAAACAAAGTGATAATATCCAAATTATTTTGTCACTATTATTTAGTTTCAGCTTGATCATGACATGAAGGAGATGGAATCAATTTTCGGTGCTGTTTTTCTGCTTGTTGTGATGTGCTGTGTGGACTTACAACTACTCTGAGCAGAGCTTCTATTTTTTGGGAGACACACACCTGCCCCCCTACTGAGCCACAATGATCACATAAACAGTGTTTGATTCACAATTACATTGAGGCTGTAATTCCATGTTGGGCTGTATTCATTAGCAAAGGCAGAAGAAGAAATGCGTGTTTTAATTCTCTCCATCTTTTGCATACTCAGGGGCTGTTGCACACATCAGGTTAGGGAAATGATTTAAATTAAAAATAACGTTTGCCATAAGAGGGAAAGGATTTGAAATGGAGTCTGGATTGTTATGAACTGGATTATAACCCGAGTAATTTCAATGGCCTCGTAACTGTTAGTGCAATATACACAGTGACATACCAATTGAGGTGGAATCTCTGTAAAGCAGCTCTGCCATTAAATACTGGGTGTCAGGAAATTAACAGCATTAAAGATGGATCTGTTATTGAACCTGCCTTGACAGAATACATCTAGAAAATAAATTAATTGTCTAGTGTATATGAAGAATCAGTCACCTATCTACAACCAAAACTCAGCTTAGGTTTGGGTATATGGCAGGGGGGTTGGAACTTGCTGGTCTTAAGGTCCTTTCCAACCCTAACTGTTCAATGATCCTGTATTAATTTTTATTCATTTGGTTGGCACCGTTGCGGGACAGAATTACCTGCTATTATCATAGCCAAAGGATAGCATATTTATCACTACCGTCTGGAAGAGGAAATGATAGCTTCTTTATTTCCACTCTATCATTGTTGTGCTGCATACTTGTCTTTTAAAATACGCTATCACCACCATGGTATGTTAGGGCTCTGCTGCAAATCACAGAACGGCAGACTCTCGTCCTCCCCCCATCCTTTCTTTTTTTTAACTTTTTCTGGACTTCACATGAGAACTGAAAAAGGCATCTCAAAATAGGTGTTAAAAAAAAAAAAACCAACCAAAAACTTAAAACCCTTTTCTGCTTTTTCAGTTTACCTTAACATAAGAATTCATTGGTATTTGTGAAATGCTATATTTAATATATCTCATTTTAAAGACTTCTAAAGTAAGAGTGCTGACATATATGTTCTCCTTTGAAAGTAACTGCTACCATTTACAACAAATCAGTTCAACAAAGCGTCTTTCTTTAATGGCAAAGTTTATTCATTTTTTAACAATTAAAAGACAAAACATTTAAAATTTGCAGTTCAAAACATGCACATTCACCAAATGCCAAATGACATGTAATACTGCATGGACCTGAACGTGTTACTAAAAGAGAAGAACTATTTAAAAAACACAGTGCATTTAACATCCAATTAAAACTAAACCTGAGAAACTACCATAAACACCGAGTCAAAAAGTCTTCATTCATGCAGCTTCATAATTTCCACAACAGCTTCAGCAGTAATGGCTTAGTGGAGCTGTAAAACCTCACTTTACCTTGAATGCAAATTTTTGCTATTACAGGATGACCACTTTCTGCAGCGGTTTATACACACCACACACTGAAAATCTTGATGGAAAATTACGCTGAAGTAAAAAACCCCAATATTAATGCATTTAGGGCTTCTACTCTACAATAAAGAAACACCATAAAATATGATTTTTTTAAAAAAACTTGTTCTGGTCACAGCTTTGCAATTACATATCACTACATGAAAATACTTTCATTTAAGTATCAACCCTCCAAAGCGCCCAACTTGGCACATCATTGCTTAGATGAGTAGTCCTTATACTCACAGTCCAGTTGAAGCCTATGTGAGTAACGGTTTGCATAAGCAGGAACCAGGTTTGGAATGCTAAAATATTCCTTTGTTTAATAAAGATCTATTGGTTAACAGCGAGGAAAGTGGGGGAGCGAGGGCAGAGGGGGAGAAGGAGAAACTCATTTGTTGAGTTTTGTTACCAGTGAAAACATCTACTACCAAGAAGGTTGAACTGACAAACTCATTTGCTTACACAGCGCTAGCTTCTTGATATATTATGAGCAGACTTCTAATGAAGGCATTAAAAAACAAGGAACAGCAACCACCATGCACTGCCTCAGAACACTTACTTAGAAATATTGCCTCATGCAGACAGAATGATAAATCCATCAGAACTACAAATACTTTTACACAATACATAAGAAAAAAGGGAAAAAAACTTCTCTCCTTAAATTTAACACATAATCGAAATTCCTCATCATTCAAGATGGGTTCAAATGTAACAAAAGAAGTCTTAAGACATTTAACACGCATCTTCGTAACTCAGTGAATTTTATGGATGCATGTGGACATACAGGAATCTTCAGCTATCTTTTAGTGTTTTAAAATATTTTATTTATCATTTTATACAAATAGAATGATGACTAAGTATAAATCTGTTGAAACTGTTTTGCAAAAATAAGTGTAAAATTAGGAAATGGCAAGAAAAAATTCCAAATACAAATTACCAATAGGCTTCTTAAAATTTGTTTCCTGTTACTTACTTTTTTGACTCCTTTATATATATAGGTATATATTTAAAAATAATCAAGCAACAGCATTTATATAAGATACCCGATTTCTAAGTGGCACTGGTTCAACCTTTTGCTGGACGTTTTTAATACGAACTTGTAATCGTTATGCAGTGCACAAGAAAGAGATGGAAAAGTCCACGTGAATTCTGTATTTAATACACATCTGAATGTTCAGGCAATAAGAACAGAGGCATTGTTATGAGCATTTTTGCCTAAACTGTTTTTTCTTTAAACAAACACCTGCACAATCCCCTTATTTTAACAAAGATAAGATGTACTAACAGGATGGTAATAGATTATATTACTGTGTATTCAACGTGAAAATAAAGTGCATATTGTATAGTTGACCTGATTTAAAAATAGGCACACATAGCTAAAATTATCTTATATTTTGAAATGGAATTGTATGAGCAATCATAAAACAGAACTGCCACACTGTCTTTTTTACTATTTCCAAGTGGTATCTTCCAACCACTAATTACCAGAAAAATTAGAAAGATGGGAGAAAAAACCATGATTATCCTAGGAAACTTAAATTACAGTCTAAATTTAGTATCTTAGAGCTGTTTGAGTTGCTTTCCTTCTTTTTAAGATAAACTGGGGATATACTGGGTGTTATTCTCCACAAACTGTATTACAATAGTGGGACAGAGTTTCATTTCAGAAGAGACCACATACATTTCTCATTGTAAATATTTTACGATGTATTTTAGTCATCATGTCCTTTTATGCAAAATCAGCTGGTAAACCATTTAGAACAGAAAAAAACCCCCAGTAATAAAAATAAATTTGGATGGAGTCATTTTATATGAGTTAAGTACACTGAAAGATTATAAAGGAGCAACACTGTCATGGTTAATTTCAGAAATGTTTTGAAGTTGGTCATTGTCCCTTGGATGACAGAAAATAGGGATCCCCATTTTAGGAAAGGGGCATGCCCCCAAATTTTTTCTTCCCTTAGGTCAAGTGATTTGGCCCTCCCATATTGATCCATCTATTTATCTATGCCTGAAATGGCTTTTCTGAAGGCAGTTCTTGTCTGCATGACTGACTGGCAGTACTGTTTCTAGTGGGATACGTTCCTTTTGTCCCTGTAGCTTCTGTTTAAAGATCACTCCGGGAAACTGAGAGGAAGACATTGCATAACATGCATATGAAATGCAGACTGCCTTCCCATTGATACGCCTTCCTAAATATGTACTTCCATACAGTGCTTTTTGTTGGGCTTTCCATGTGTATTTGTAAGTTTCTTTTAGAGCATAAGAAAATCTGATAGTGCAATAAAGTTGTATGTTAAGTGTTTAGTTTTATGAAAGGCAAGGACGTAAAGTCACCTTTAGTAAGTATATGACTAATGAAGGAGGGCAGAGAAAAGATGGGATTGGATGAGTTGTTACTTTTGAGTTGAAAGTGGGTAATCCGGAGAGAAAGAGGAAATTCTTAATTTAACAGATCATTGGGGATGCCATTGTTCTGTTTTTCCATCTAGTTGATCTCCACTCAAAGAAAAGAGAATCATCTCTGTGCAGTGCACAGAAATGCAATTAAAAAATAAACCCAACTGCTACTACAGAAAGAACTATTTTAAATGTGATTATGGCAGCTTTTAAACTTAGAATTAAACATGGACTAAAAAGCTACAAGATTTAACTGAATTCTGAAGTTAAAGTAGCTTTTCTTAGTTTGAAACCTGATGGTTGCTGGGTAGTAAGCTAAGAAATACCAATACTACTTAAGTTATCACAATGTTCTCATTTAACACCTCCCTCTTTTTTTTTTTTTCTTTTTTTTCTAAAATCAGGTGTGCATCTCATTCTATAGCCATTTCCTCTCCATTATTAACTAAAGGCGAGAGCATACAGGTATTCTGCATGGCCAGTAAGTTGTAAAGAGTCTGCTGCAATGCATTTCACACCTTTATAGGAAGTGGCTTTAGTGCAAATAAAACAGTACTTACCACAGACTAGCAAAGGGCATGCTTTGCTCTCTGTTTCAATGTATGCATTTCAAATAATGTTAGTATAAAAATGTTGAAAATTGAATTTTTTTTTAAATAAGTTAAAACAAACTTTCATTTGAACCTACAGTATAAGCAGATACAATTAAGCATTGCAAAAATAAAGTTTGCTAAAGGGAGGTAAGGCAGAGCAATTCTTAAAAATTGGACAAAATAATATGTGTACTCACTTTTACAGGGTGGCAGCCATTTTCAACATATGCAATACTAAATGAAAGTAAGGGGAAAGCTTCTATAAGGCAAAGGTGCAAAGACTTGCAGTTTTGAAAGCAAATGCCGTAAAGGCCACTCAAATTTGACTGACTGTAGTATAAATCTTTCTCCTCAAGTGCGGAGACTCAAGCATGCAGTTCTGAGATCAGGACTGGAGTTAATTTCCTTTCAAATTATTTCTAACAACAGAAAATTTATGGAACTTCTTTGGCAAACGTTTTTAGGTCAGTTTGACACAAACACCTATAAACTTCTTGACTCAAAATCTTTCTTAAAGAAGGTGAATTAACACCATTGAGATACTTTTTTTTCAGCACTTGTTGAAATCAAAGGCTTTTTATCAACTGTATTTAAATATATTAACACTTAAAAACCTTCAGAGATGCTAATGGTCTATCGATGTAAAGTATGTTTAGCGTTCTGACCATTGCCTTCTATGACCAGTACTGATTCAACTTCATTGTAAAATAAGCAAGCTGGCAAGATACAAGATAAATTCCAATCTGTTTACAAAGGCTAAGCAAATACTTATTAAAAAATTTAGAGATGGTGTGTTACAGTATAGTCGCACAGTGCTTATGTCTACTGAGTACACAAATCCAATCTTTATGGAACAAGACCATCATAGATCTTTAGACCTCAGATAACTGGGCCATGGTTGTAGCTCCCAGCAAAGATCTAGTAGTCTGTCTCACAAAGTAACTACTAAGACCCAAATCTTGAGCTGTGTTTCTTCACCATTCCTCAGGCCTTTGTTTTGTTGTATCGTAAGCTCGTATTACTTCAGACTGGGAAACTATTCCGTTTTCATCTTGAGAGAAGGCATAGCCATCTGCAAATATAGAACAAAATAGGAACCAATTAAGTGTTGATCTGAGTTTTTATTGAAGCTTTAATAGAAAGCTCTTAACAAAGGTCAAAAAAAGAGGAGAATAAACCTCTTCTCAGCACTTGGTAGCTGGAAAACCCATGACATTTCTTACATATTTTTTCACTTATAGAACAGCAGAAAGAACGCTGTGCATACAGTATCTTAGGAATGATGAGAAATCTACAAACAGGCAAAGAACATGGTCTACTGGGTTTAGGATACTGCATCTTTACTATCAAAAATGTGATAGGTAGAGTTTCACTTCTATAGTATTAATGAGGATATTAACTTCTATTTGATTTTTAATTTACTTATTAAAGCTTTATTTAAACTTTTAATTTATTAATTAACTTACGAAGCAAGTTTTGCTGCAGAGAGTCAGAGCGATACAAGTTCACGTGGTTCTTCTTAAAAACATTCTTCAGTAGTTGGGCTCTTTCACTTAAGCTAGAAAGAAAGTAAAGGTATGAAAAATACTTATCAATTACAATATCCCTCTTGTCGTGGAGTCTGCGAAGCCAAGACATCAATTATTAAAGTGTCCATTATCCTTTTTCTTTTTTAACTGTGCCTGAACTAAATATTAAGAATGTGATTAAAAGTGTGTGTGAAGGCAGATTCTGAAGTCCAGATCCCTGGTAAAGTTTTCACTCTCCACAGCACAGGCAAAATGTGTTTGAAGCACTTGTGCACTGACAATGCAAATTAATGAATAATATTGTGAACATTTGAGCGTGACTCCTGTAGAAACGTGCAGTATAAACAGAAGGCACTGGCCTCCTTGACATAGCATGGCCTGATTAGTTCCAGGCTGTATTACAAGTCTTTTTCTTATAGAAGAAACTGCTTTTATAGTACCCTAAAGGGAGGGCAAAAGAGATGAAGGTAAAGTGACAACTGTGGCCATCAGCTATATATACAGAAACATACTAGTTCCATGACAAGTGTTTTAGCAAGGTGTATTCCCCATGAAACTTCAGAAGGTGTTTTTCTGGATGTCATATTTAAGTAACAGACTACTGTAAATACTAGAGGCTGGCCACTTCAGCCTATCTCCCTCCTTCTCAGCAATACTGAGTCTGTTGAATTACGTATTTACTGTGTTCTAATGTGATCCAAGTGAATTTCCATTTCAGCCCAAGTAGAGAACAGGCATATTAAATGGTTTTTAAACCAAGACTCAAGCATCAGCTGAATACTGCAAACTGTAGTGAATGGAGTAGTGAAATTACCAAGTTTCCTTTCCATCCACCTTTCTTACAAGACTACAGAGCCCTGGGAGAGGTGGTTAGGGGCTCTGGAGCTCAGATAGTCTTTTTGTCAATTCTCCAGGACACAGGGGAGGACCTAAAAAAAGCTAGGAGGATTTGCCAGGTTAATAAATGGTTAAAAAGGTGGTGCCATAGTCAGGGATTTGGGTGTCTTGAACATGGGACCGAAGTTTGTAGGCCAGATCTACTGGGGGTTGGTGGAGCTGCTGAGTGGAAGAGCAGTTTCGGTAGGAGGCTTGCCAGACTGGTCAAGGAGGCTTTAAACTAGATGTGCTGCGGGCGGGGGCATCATTCCATCCCAACACACCCAGTCAGTTGCCAGCACCTATAATAAATGCTCGGAACAATGTAGAGATATTCCAGCTGCTCCAGCCAATGAGCCGGCTTCAATTGGAGCTCGTCTCAGATGCCTCTATACAAATGCCTGTAGCATGGGGAACAAACAAGAGGAATTAGAGATGTGTGCACGTCTACGGGAGTATCATATAACAGGCATCACAGAAACATGGTGGGATGGCTCCCATGACTGGAGCGTTGGAATGGAAGGTTACAGGCTCTTTAGAAAAGACAGACCTGGCAGGCGGGGAGGGGGAGTTGCCCTTTATGTTAGGGATAGGCTGGAGAGTATGGAACTCTGTCTGGGGGCAGGTGAGCAGTTTACAGAGAGTTTGTGGGTCAGGGTTAAAGGGAAAACCGCCATGGGAGACATTACTGTGGGGATCTGTTACAGGCCACCTGATCAAGGAGAACCTGTGGATGAAGCACTCTACAGACAGATAGGAGAAGCCTCACGCTCGCAGGCCCTTGTTCTCATGGGGGATTTCAACCACCCTGACATCTGTTGGAATGATGGCACTGCACGGCACAAGCAATCCAGGAGGTTCCTCAATTGTGTGGAAGACAACTTCCTTCTGCAAGTAATAGAGGAGATGACAAGGAGAGGTGCCATGCTTGACCTCGTGCTCACCAACAGGGAAGGGCTCGTTGAGAATGCGATGCTCCAGGGCAGCCTTGGATGCAGCGATCACGAGATGGTCGAATTTGAGATCCCCAGGACAGTGAGAAGAGCGTGCAGCAAGCTCACTGCCCTGGACTTCAAAAGAGCAGACTTTGGCCTCTTCAGGAACCTGCTTAGTAAGGTTCCATGGGATATAGCCCTGGAGGGCAGGGGGGCCCAAGACTGTCGGTTGATATTCAAGGATCACCTGCTACAAGCTCAGGAGTGCTGCATTCCAACTAGAAGGAAGTGCAGCAGGAGGGCCAGGAGACCTCCTTGGATGGACAAGGAGCTGCTGAGGAAAATTCAAATGAAAAACAAGTCTTATAAAAGGTGGAAGCAAGGACAGGTGACCTGGGTAGAGTACAGGGATGTTGTCCGGGAAGCTAGGGACCAGGTTAGGAAGGCTAAGGCCCAGTTAGAATTAAACTTGGCTAGGAATGCTAAGGATAACAGGAAGGGATACTACAGGTATGTAGCAAATAAAAAACAGACTAGGGACAACATAGGCCCCCTGAGGAAGCTATTGGGAGAACTGGCTACCCTGGATTTAGAGAAGGCTGATGTACTGAAGTACTTCTTTGCCTCGGTCTTCACTGGCAAAGGCTCTGACTGCACCATCCAGGTCTTGGAAGGCAGACGCAGGGACTCTGAGAATGAAGACCTTGGGCCCACTGTAGGAGAGGATGTGGTTCGAGACCATCATAAAAATCTGAACGTGCACAAGTCCATGGGACCTGATGGAATCCATCTGTGGGTCCTGAAGGAGCTGGCAAATGAAGTTGCTAAGCGAATGGCCACCATATTTGAAAAATCATGGCAGTCAGGTGAAGCTCCCGACGACTGGAAAAAGGGAAATATAACCCCCATTTTCAAGAAGGGGAAAATGGAAGACCCGGGGAATTACAGACCAGTCAGTCTCACCTCTGTGCCTGGCAAAATCTTGGAGCACATTCTCCTGGAAGGCATGCTAAGGCACATGAAAAGCAACAAGGTGCTTGGTGACAGCCAGCATGGCTTCACTAAGGGGAAATCCTGCCTGACCAATTTGGTGGCCTCCTAGGATGGGGCTACAGAACTGAAAGACAGAGGTAGAGCAGTTGACGTCATCTACCTGGACTTGTGCAAAGCATTCAACACTGTCCCACATGACATCCTTGTCTCTAAATTGGACAGACATCAATTTGATGGATGGACCACTCAGTGGATAAAGAACTGGCTGGATGGCCACACACAAAGAGTTGTGGTCAATGGCTCAATATCCGGCTGGAAACCAGTAATGAGTGGTGTCCCTCAGGGATCCGTGTTGGGTCCGGTCTTGTTTAACGTCTTTGTTGGTGACATGGACAGTGGGATTGAGTGTGCCCTCAGCAAGTTTGCCAATGGCAACAAGCTGTGTGGTTAGGTTGATATGCTGCAGGGAAGGGATGCCATCCAGAGGGACCTTGACACGCTTGTGAGGTGGGCTGATGCCAATCTCATGAAGTTCAACCAAGCCAAGTGCAAGGTCCTACACCTGGGTCGGAGCAATCCCAGGCACAGCCACAGGTTGGGCAGAGAAGAGATTCAGAGTGGCCCTGCAGAGAAGGACTTGGGGGTGCTGGTCGATGAGCAAATGAACATGAGGCGGGTTCAGTGTGTGCTTGCAGCCCAGAAAGCCAACCGTATCCTGGGCTGCATCAAAAGGAGCGTGACCAGCAGGTCAAAGAAGGCGATCCTGCCCCTCTACTCTGCTCTTGTGAGACCTCACCTGGAGTATTGTGTGCAGTTCTGGTGTCCTCAACATAAAAAGGACATGGAACTGCTGGAACAAGTCCAGAGGAGGGCCACGAGGATGATCAGGGGGCTGGAGCACCTCCCGTATGAAGACAGGCTGAGAAAGTTGGGGCTGTTCAGCCTGGAGAAGAGAAGGCTGCGTGGAGACCTCATAGCAGCCTTCCAGTATCTGATGGGGGCCTATAGGGTTGCTGGGGAGGGTCTCTTCATCAGGGACTGTAGTGACAGGCCAAGGGGTAATGGGTTAAAAGTTAAACAGGGGAAGTTTAGACTGGATATAAGGAGGAAGTTCTTTCCTGTTAGGGTGGTGAGGCACCGGAATAGGTTGCCCAGGGAAGTTGTGAATGCTCCATCCCTGGCATTGTTCAAAGTCAGGCTGGACGTAGCCTTGGGTGAGATGGTTTAGTGTGAGGTGTCCCTGCCCATGGCAGGGGGGTCGGAACTAGATGATCTTGAGGTCCTTTCCAACCCTAACTATTCTATGGTCTATGATTCTCTGTAAAGTTCTCTCAAATGGGATTTACATTACTAAATAAATAACAGACTAGCCACAGCTCAGAAAGCTTTTAAAAAATTACAATTTTGATATCTCATTAAAGATGTGCAAGGGACTACATTAAAAAAGACTCACAAAACCCCATTAATTTCTTCTTCTTGATTTGATATTCACTGTGAATTAGAGCTTGTTTTTCAGAGAAATATCAACCAATCACTTAAACATTTCCAAAGCTGAAAAATCCAGTCCCTTCCCATGTGAACTGGTGCAAAAATTACTTCACTTGGGAAAAAAAGAAGTATTTTATGTTTCTGAGTGATCTGATTTTGTTATTTTTGCTAGATTACTAAAATTGTTGCTTGTGTAAGGGCATAGCAGGTAAAATGGACTTCACATACCTATGTTACTAAGTTTTGATCAGTCAAATTACTTTTTATATTATTGTTAATTAGGTCTACAGACCTTCCTTCCCAGGCTACTGACTAGACAAAGTGGTGAAAGAATGGCTAGACTGGTTGCCTTACTAGATTAGCATTCAAACCATTACATTAGAAAGGCTCATTCTTTCTTCACTGAAATTATACTTCATATGTATGAAGTTGAACAACTGTGTTAAACTGCAGAGACTATCAAGTCATTATCTCCCCTTTCTGTTCCCCTCCAGTCTGCTGGTGAAAACATATACCAGAAGGTGAAAGCATGGCTCTTCAAAGTTGGAAGAGAGAAATAAACCTACTATTCCCACACCCATAGAGGAATGCTAACTGCAACATCCACAGGGTAATGGGATAGGCAGGGAAAGTGCTGCTGTGGCCATGGTTTGAATTGAAAGATGGAATGAGACTTCCTTGTTAAAAAAAAACCCAAAAAACCACCACCACAACAACATCCCCCCCCCCCCAACAAAAAAAAAAAACCCACCACAAACCAAACCAAACAAAAAAAAACCCCAAAACCACCAAAAAAACATTAGGTACGAATTCCATGAAAGCTATTGGCATCTGCTGACTGAACCAAGAATGGAGAGGCTGGAGTACGGAGACAGGTCTTTGTCTCAGTGTTTTCATA
Source organism: Lathamus discolor (assembly GCF_037157495.1). Classification (NCBI taxonomy): domain Eukaryota; kingdom Metazoa; phylum Chordata; class Aves; order Psittaciformes; family Psittacidae; genus Lathamus; species Lathamus discolor. Next base: position 139,884,786 of record NC_088884.1, on the reverse strand, counting down.
AGCTAGCTCTTTGGGGATTACTCTTGCCCACCCTTCCTGCCCACCACTTGCTCCTCTAGGCTGCACAGAAGCCTTGTCTTTTAGTTCAGAACTACAAACTATTAAAGTGACAAGATTAATAAAAAATTATGGACTGAGGTTTAAACCACACAGATACAGAGAGTGAAAAAATATCTTCATGTAAGATGGGAAAGAGGTGGAAGACCATGTGAATACCTAGATACAGTTATCAGCTGTATCTGTTTCGCAACACATGTGAGAAACCCTTCTTAATGCGAGTTGACATCAGCTAATTTCTATGAAATTTTTGTTTTTGACAGGTGCTTTCTACCAAAACCCCATTTGATTAAAAATATAGCAGGCTTATTCTAGAATTTTTGGTACCACCATTATTCTTTGCTTGCCTTCCAGAATGAAATGCTCAGGTTGCTTTAAGTGCCTTAAGTTTTATGAGAACATGAAGTATACACGTTTCTTAGTTTATGTTTAATGAAATGAAGTTTCCACTGCACAGATCTGATTGCTGGTATAGAAAATACAAATAAAGAAGGAAATACATTTGGGAAAAGAAAAATGCTTCCAGCTATTCAGGTATTAAATTCTGCTCTATTTCTATACTTGAAATAGTGCAGACTCTTTATTATGAATCACCCTGTTGCCATTCAAAAGCGTATTTAAAAAAACAAATGCAAAGCCAAGAAAACATAGTTTTGTAATTAACCAATGATAAATCATAACACCTATGCTTATGCCTTACTAAATGCCTATGCTTATTATGTGTACCTATATGGACAAGCAGAATATTAAATATTTTTGAAGATGAAATGTATACAATTACAGGTATTTAATGGCATTTATAGAAAACATTTTTACTACTTTATATACTCTTGACCAACCACTTAGATGGTCTAAAAATAAATGGCAAGGGCACTGAATGAAAAACAGTAATTATATGAAGCAGCACTTGCAGTATACATATCTAAAGATGTTTCCACAAGTCTGGGCTGTTATTGATGTTACTGTTAGTCTATTCAGTATTCAATTCAGTAAAAATATTTTTGTACTATTAATGGTGTTATATCAGTTTAAGTATTATATACATGGTATCAGAAAGACTGTTTTTGAACAATGATTTATACACAAAAAGTATCCTTTCACCTTAGTAATTTCAAGTAGAAATGGCCTTGTGGCATTTCAATCACAAACGCTGTAATGACAGAATTAATACTTTTTGTGGAATAAATTTTTTAATCAACTGAAGCTATTCTAATTGCTGCATCAAAAGAAGTGTGACCAGCAGGTTGAAGGAGGTGATTCTGCCCTTCTTCTACTGTGCTCTCACCTAGTTCCAACCCTCTACCACGGGAAGGAACACCTTCCACTAGACGAGGTTGCTCAAAGCCAAAATGGCCTTGATATTTTTGGACAGTTTTGGGGAAAAATCTGATTGCACACCCTTACACATACTGAAACAGCAAGATACAATAGGAATGCTTTTCCTGAGCTTTCAATGGTAAGAATTTTAAATCCCCTTCAAAATCCCTTTCTGCAAATTATGAGACTCAAAAATATTTATAATAGTTCAATCATGTTTCTGAAGATGCAAGTCAGTTCATCATAGCATTTCTTTAATAAGAATACTTTCTCCATAAAGGGTGAAGTAGTGGCTCCATTACCTGAATTAAAGATGTAATTTTAAAAAAAATAATAGAGGGAATAAATGCTTAAGAGATATTAAGATGTCTAATATCCAATGATTTGCATGCTAGGTGGATGCTTGTATACTTCAAAGAATATAGGTCTAATAACTTAATGGAGAAGAAATAGACCTAAGAAAGACATTCCGTTAGGTATCTAAACAACCTTCGTGAAGCTCTCTTAAGCACTTAATTGTGGGATAAAATATAACTATAAAATTAGTGGTGAAACCCCCAAGTTCATCTTGCCTAAATAAGAAGGGATTTGGAAGACATTCTGTAGGATGAAGGAAAAGCATACTGCCTAGACAACTGAAGTAAAAGTAGCTAAATTTGGTAATACATCAGTTTCAGGAATGCAAGTATGGAACACTAAAACCCTACGTTTCCTTAGTTTCTTCTGCATCCACAAGATGTTCCCCTTTTAGCACTGTCTAGTACTAATATCTGCTTTCTTTTCTGGAATTCATTCTTTTATAACTCTGCTCTTTGCAAAACAGCAAACAGCACATATTGCTTCTGGCTCAAAGCTCATCACATTGACATGTAGCTTGGTTAATTTAGAGGAAGATCTTGCCCTGAAGCTGCCTGAACAAGCACTGCCACTGGAGAGAGGCATCCATAACAGTGAATTTAGATCACCTTTAAAGGTAAGAGAACTTATTCTTGCAAGCACTACCTGGGTCTTGCAGCAGTGAAGGAAAAGGATGCTCAATGCAGGAACTGTCATCAACTAGGGGAATTTGCAGTACTTGCAGTCTGAAGCTGCTGCTACAAAGATAGCATACAGAGCCTCACAGGAGACACTATGCAGTTAAGTGCTCCTATGTTGTCATGGTTTAAGCCCAGCCGGCAACCCAGAACCACGCAGCTGCTCGCTCACTTTCCCCCTTCCTCCCCCTGCTTCCAGAGGGATGGGGAGGAGAATCGAAAGAATGTAACTCCCACGGTTTGAGATAAGCACAGCCCAGTAACTAAGGTATAACACAAAGCACTGCTGCTACCACCAGTAATAATAATGATAAGGGAAATAACAAGAGAAGAGAATACAACCTCTCACCACCCGCCAACCGATACCCAGCCTGACCAAGCAGTGATCTAGCCCTTCAGGGTAACTGCCCCTAGTTTATATAGTGGGCATGATGTGCTGTGGTATGGAATACCTCTTTGGTTAGTTTGGGTCAGGTGTCCTGTCTCTGCTTCCTCTTGGCTTCCCCTCCTCCCTGGCAGAGCATGAGACTCAGAAAGTCCTTGGTCAGAGTAAACATCACTGAGCAACAACTAAAAACGTTGGTGTTATCAGCTCTGAAAGTCAAAACCACAGCACTGCACCAGCTACTAAGGAGAAAAATGACTGCTACTGCTGAACCCAGGACATATGTATACCGCCACACTAGACTAAGTGTTCCATAGGTGGTGGGATGAGCTATCAGGCCTCATGGTACCGCCTCTCATATTTGTCTGTGGTACGAGGGAAGATACTAGAATGCCACCACAGACAAAACGTTTTTGTGACAATAACTGCTAGGAAAAGAAAGGAAAAGTAGGATCAAACACAAGCTGAATATTCCACCCATTAGAAACGGTGGTATCCAATGTAATTTGGTTTCAGCCTGGCAAATCCTACTAAGCTGATGAAGGAGGGATTCAGGGATTCAGTAAGACTGAAGGAGAAAGGAAATTTGAGTATCTTCATGAACAAAAGGTACTTCCTGAAAACTGAACCTAAAATAAAAGAAGTGGTTGTTTGTGGGTTTTTTTTGTTGTTGGTTGTTTTCTCCTGGTCTCTTTTCATGCATAGCTTGGTAGGAAAAAAGCCTTCTTGGTTAAGCTGTTTGCCATGAAGATACTAAAAGAACAGCAATCCAAAGGAAAGAAAGAATGCGAAAATTAAGTATCAAGTTTTGCCTTTTTTTAGACTCAGGAAAATGAAGACAAGGAAAGAAAACCCTATCTCAGCCAAGTGGCATGAATGAATTGGAAGTGGGGGAAAAGAAGACTTTGTCATCTCATACTCCCATCCAGCAAGTGCCTGCTATAGATTCAGTTGGTGTCAAAAAATCTGAAGTATTTTAGTGAGTGCACACCTTTAGGCTGTGTTTACACATATAAGAATGTCTGATTGCTCAGATTTACCTTCTCCCTTTTCAGATTACTTGCCTAACCCATGGAAGAGGATGTAATAAGGGAATTCTTGTGGTATCTTCAGTTACAATTATTTCTTACCTCATGTAGGTTAGTCAAATTTGTTTGCTCTGGACTGGCATTAGATTAAAAGCCAGCTTGTTCTATTAAATTTCAGCAAATCCTAGACAGATTTTGCTGTTTGCCCTTATTTACCAACCAGGTCTTAAATGTGTGTGTGTATATATATTTTTTTTTAATTGCGCTTAGGCCAAATTTATAACTATACTAGTGAATGATGCAGGTTTAAACTCATTGTGACTTTGTTAACAGTCTAAAATGACACAATTAGAATCTGTCTCAAGTTATGTAGAAATGTAACAGTCAGCTACAATGAAACACATCACTTAAAGCCTTTGGTAAAAACTTACATCTAAGCATATGAAAAAACATAGGGGCTCAGTAGAACTGAAACCTCTTACAGACGCTTTTTGCTTGTATGGATTTTCAAAAAATAACCTTTTGCCTTTTGTCTTTGATATATGCATAAGGCAGGAAATATTTAGAGTTTTTTTTTCTTAAAGAAGAGAATGATCCAGAGATTTTTACAGTACCTCTTGCCATGCACAACTGCCCCAGGATCCTCAGACTTTGCTTCCAGCTCCTGAACTTCATCTACCAGTGTCTTAAAAGTAGCTCTCTTTACTCTGTAAGTAATACAAAATACTGCCAGAATTACTTTTCTTGAGAGTAAAAGAACAGATTGTTTTAATACTTACATAAACATTCAATTTACAAATCCATTTTTCCCAGATGACTTAATCTTTACAAGAAGAAATATAAAGCAGGTCTAAGTAATGTATTTTATCAGCTGTTCTGGCAAATTAGAAGCAACAAGCATTTATTAAAAAGACATTAAATTATTGAAACATTTAAAATATCACTAATGCTTGTAAAAAAGTTTGTCAAAAATAAACAAGGTGAAAAATATTTTTTTATGATAACCAGAACTGATCTTAATTTGTTTTTCTTATGTTAGTAATTAGAACAAATATTTAAAAGTCAGTACTTTATCCCGTAAACCTCAGCATTTTTGTACTCACACTTTGTACACTACATCAAGAAGTAAAGCTGTCATAGGAATACATAGAAGTCCCATCCAAAACACTCCAGAGCTGAACATCATAGCTGCCTGGAGGGAATAAAGCACAAAATGTAATCATGTCATTACAAGAACTGGGAAAAAAACCCTAGAAATCTAAATTACTTGGTTGAGAGTATCAAAAAACCAAATTTAAAGGAACCATTCTAGACTCTCTACGGGAAATGAAACTTGAACTCCTTTCTAAAATCCCGAGTCACTATAGAAATCCAGTAGATAGTAAGTACTAATTCATGTTAAGAAGCTGGTAGAAAGACCACACCACTTAGCTCTTTGGGGGGGGGGGGGGGTGTAATCTATCCCTCCACAACACTGCTCTACACCACTGTGCTGACCATAGACATTTCCATTAAAATCAGATTTATCGAAATTCCCTCCCTCCCCAATCTCTGTCAATACATTATGAGCACAATTTCTTATTTGCAATCAACCCTAACAGATTTCTGACAACCCTTGATATGGGTATCGAACACTGTTACAATAATTTTGCGATATAACTCTGACCACTGACTGTACCGCAGTTCCCACACTGCCAAGGACTCCAAGAAACTGCATAAAAATGAGAACTAAGAAAACAACAAATCATGGAAGTATGCAACATATGGCTAAATGAAGATTTAACACATTAATGCATGGTGAAATATTTGCAAACCAGATCACTGCTTTTAGCTGTGTGTTGGCTTTTTTATACACCACTTTACAATACATAAATATATATAGAATGTACATTTCTGCTGTTCATGACTTGGTCTGTAAACATACTAAAAACTAAAACATAGTAAAAAGTCAAAACAAACATAATGTACTGACATCATAGGAAAAAAAAAACAACCAAAACCACCTTTAATCTACCCTTGTAATTCATGCCCAAGTATCTACAACAACAATATTATGGATGCAAGGAGTATGATAAATACATAATGAAGTACATTACTGAAGATTGTTTTGCAGTCGGTATTAAAAATACCTTTATAATGTAATTAGATTGCACAGAGGCTGAATATAACATTGCTACACAACAATACTCTTTCAAATCCTTTGCTTCATTACTTGGAGACTAATTCCTTTCAAAGGTTAAACCTCAGTATGCAGCTAAAATAAATAAGTTGACATTTTCCTAATATTAATTAGAAGAAAACTGCAGGTAGCTTGCAGCACCTGAGTCTAATTTCTGAATGCGCATACATGAACATTTTAGAATTATATGTGCTATGTCGATGCATAAAAATAAAAGTGAACTATTTTCAGCAAAAAAGAATCACATTCTCTTATGAATCACATAAAATGTTCTGTTTACCTTATTTCTGTATCCAATTCCTACTGGCACTGATTCTTTGGAAAGCATAAGAATGTATTTCAACTGAAAATTCAAGAAACTTTCCGTAACTACGTTAAAAGGACATAGATACTGCCTGAAATGCTGGTAGTTATTTCTGCCAACAGCTGTCAGCAAAGGTGTAAACACTGAGCAGGGGCAGGTTCAAAATAAAACAATTCATATTTTCAATAGAGGAAAAAAAAATTTGTATCAGTAAGTGGAGAAAATGCATTAGCACAGTCACTTTATAAGCAAAACATGACTTGACGTATTTGATGAAATAGTAATTTCCTTAAACCGCAACTAATAGGAAATGTCTATCGCAACTACATTTTGCAAGACATTTTATAATTACATAGCAATCAGAGAGACCAAGTTTCCTATAAACAAGCACAAAATACAACTTGAAGTAATGATGACTTTAACTTCCTATTATTAACAACATTTTTTTTTTTATTTGTAAGGACATAGCAAAGAGCTGTCCTTGCCTTAGCCACCCTGTATTAAATGTTTGCTGGTGAAACAGCAAAAGTGATAATGTAGGTCTTAGGATGTTAATTCTGACTATTGTAATGCTAACTATGAATGGAGGAACAACTGGCGCCTACTATTCAGTCCATCCAGCCTTTGGCTTTACAAATGAACAACATGAATTGAGAAAAAAAAAAAAAAGAAGTTTTTCTGCGTCATATTTGAAAGCCTGTCAGATTTTTTTTTCCTTTACAGAGTTAATCCAAACCTAAAAGATTTAAAGCTGACATTCGCATTAAAGACAGAGGGCCTCTTTGTATTTTTTGGACCAAGAAGGGAAAAAATAAAATCCCACAGAGGTATTTCCTTCCTTTCTGTACAAGAAAGCTCCCTCCTCACTCTGTAGAAAACATTTTTGTCTCTAACTTTTCACATCTCTCTACCCATAGGCAGGTCATCTGGGAAATGGCAAACCAATCCTTTTCAGACAATGGCACTAACAGGAGCAGCCTGTTCTGGGGACGGACTCTGGCTGCCTCTGTTCGCGGTTTACAAATTGTTCCTAATGTGAGAGATTTGTGGTCTATGCCAAGTTTTCCCCCTTTAGGCCTTGTGAAACCAAATGGAATCTGCCACAAAAGTGGCTCCCAGGGGAATTCAGAAGTAATCCAAAATGAGAGCTGGGAAGCCTAGTTTATTGTAGGACTTACAAATCCTGCAGGAAGGATAAGTAATTTGTTGTATGTGTAGCTCATGCTTACTATTACGACTTTCTAAAATGAATTAACATAGTTTATTCAGTGCAGTGCACAGATTTTTGTATAAGTTCTTATTAAAATGAAATAAATTCTAGGAATACTCCCTTTCATCGCTTAGTGGCAGATTAGAAATATTGGCTGTAAAACATTTTTAATGCACTGACGAAGACGTACTGTTAGGAAATTACATGCCAAAATGAACAGAGAATATTCCCTTTTTCACTATGAAATGATCTGCCAGACTAGACAGCTCAGATTTTAAGAAAAAGATGAAAAGAACACTAAAACTCTTGCTGCAGAAAAGCCTATGAAAACACTACCATAACACTTTCGGTTCATCTACTTCAGATATCATCATGGTATATATCCTCCCCCTATAAACTACAGAATAGTTCAAATAATACCTCCTCAACACTATCAAACAAGCAAGAGCTTCTCTTCTCAACAACCTACAGAGACAACACCACTAGTTTTAGTTACCTGCATGTGTTTGCCTTCATACATGCTGAAATCTTACTGTTGCATTAAAACAGATCTGCAGTAACTCTTAGTGCAGTGAAGATCCTACAAGTGAGTTCTTGCAATGGCTTTTATCTTCTTTTACTATTTAGAGTTTAAAAAAATCTCACAGTTACTATTAAGAACTACATAGGAACTCTGCTTATTAGGTATATTAAACAGGGAGTCCTTCCATTTTCTTCAAATACAAACAGAAGCCTTACTGGCTTCCCCAGAAGGGGATGAAATGAAAGACTGCACCTTATTACATATTCTTGTACTAGCTTAGAGCAGCATTTTAACTTTGTGAATTAAGTTTATAAATGTTTAATTCCTTCCTTGCATTTTATGAAAGCTTACGTTACCCTCAATAGGTATTTTACATTTGGAAAAAAAAAAAGCCCTCAAAAGCCACCAATAAATAGCAATTAGGAAAAGAAATTATCAGTTGCTATCTTTGTTGACTTCAGACAGTGTTTTCAAAGATAAAAAGTAAGGAAAGAGTAAAGAAAAAAGCTTCACAATAAATATTAATACCTGGAAATTTCCTCAAAAAGCTGGAGAGGAGAATGACACACAAACAAAAAAAGCTTCCCTGAGAATTACGAAGAGAAAGAGGTTCTGTTAGCAAAAGTTTGGCTAACAAGGTTGTGCTACATCTTGAACTAACATACCTGAAAAACAACCTTTAGAAAATTAAAAAGAATTAGCCACTTGGATGTGGAATCTGATAAGCTAGCAAGACGTCATACATCACACTACTTTTAATTGTGCTTGCAATCAGAGAATGTTAGTTGTTCTGCAAGAGAAGGCTAGACTGTCCTCCTTTGCCTCAGAGTAAAAGATGCACAGGGAAACCCGAGTTGAATCAAACATGATGTAAGAAATAGTATCTGGCAAAAGAAATGTAAAGCCATGAATGAGCTCTTGTGGCTCTATAGAGTTTGTCACCAGGATAGGGGCTGTCTGCCTTGCAACAGGTGTAACAGGAAGGAGTACAGGAAACACTGAGTTTCAGTAGAATTTGTAAAGAACTGGTCATTCCTCACTACTGCACATTGGAAGATGAAGTTGCTATGGAGAAAGTAGGCCTCTGAATATGATCAATCTTTTAAGCGTTGCTGTATTCATAACTACAACAGGAATGTGCACTGAATTTGATTAGTAACATTATAAACAGAAAAAAACCCCATAGCTTTTGATTAGAAAGGAGATTACAATAACATGCTGAGGAAAAGCATTCAGTTAAATGCCAGTATCTGGAAAAAACTAATCAATAAAAATGAATATTAGAATGGTAGTATTACCAAGACAGACCATCTGGTTGTACCTGTGCAGTCAAAGAAGAATGAGAATGTAACTACCAAATATGGAAAAGGATCTTTGAAGTATACCTGGGAATAGCATATTCTGGCTAACAGGTATCTAGTACTGGACTAAGTACAATTAAACTGTGAAGATCTGAGGACTCAAAATGAAAACTACATAACGGGAAAAGAAAAACCCCTTATGAAAACATTTCAGATTCCTGAAGTGAAAGACTAAAAGCAAACTTCATATTTAAAGAACTAGATAAGGTAAAATATGTTAGTACCAGTATAGTAAAATAATTGTAGGCTCTCAGGTGAGGATAGATGAATAAAATGGATATGTGTTATGGGATGAATTCTGATTCACTTTAAAAAAATCTTCAATAAATCACTGAGATTTTTAAAAGTAACGTTCTCCACAAACATACATTGAAAAATTTTATTTCTCTAAACAAGAGGTTCACATATGCATAGAGAGGAAGACAGAAAAATATTACTGATTATTGTTTTGTAAAGACTCACAGGTCTGTAAAAGCAATCTGGGAAAACTTGGGAAGGGGGTGAAAATGTGCTAAAAATGGGGAAAATGCCTATAGGGGCCTTTTGCTGAGAACAGCTTGAAAATATTTTTGGATACGAAAGACCCCCAACCTTTTGTTGTTTAATTTCAATGTTCTTGAAAACTGTAGTACAGACATGCCCTCTAAATAAGTAACAGTCCTTTGCTGAAAATTCAGTGAACCCAATTACTTCCCCCAAAATGAAGAACCAGAATATTGGATAATATTTTAATCCAGATCAGTAATAAGCAGTGAAGAGGGGGATAAAAACCCCAAACAAAACCAACAAACTGACTGACTCAGCGTAACTACCTCAGATATTAGCCACTGAAGAATGGCTACTTTCCACAAGTTTTGTGATAATGAAGTACGAATTGAGAGACTTGGGTATTTGTTTACCATATAGGGCTCAAGAAATAAAGATTGTCAACTGAGTTATCTTACAGGTTTCCTTAAAAGCATGGCACAGTACTTTTCTTGTTTCATTGAGGAATTTAAAGAGAAACATTACTTTTCAAATTTTAGAGGCATTATTTATAACTCCCCAGCTAACACTGAGGAAAAGTAACACAGTAATTTTCTTAAATACACAACCATTTAAATTTATTTATTCTGCTGTATCCTGCAAAAGTTATTAAAATAACACTCATCTGGTTTTAAAAATCCAAGAGACAAGTATCCATTAATAGCACCTTTTACAGCTGGAGGGACAACACAGCAGGGAATAAACCACAAAATCCTCATAGAGAAGCTGTTGATGATCAGGCTGGATGAACAGCCAGTGAGGCAGACTGAAAACCGGCTGCATGGCTGGCTCCAGAGGGTGGTGGCACAGCCTAGGGGGAGTCCACTAGCATATCCCAGGCACCAATACTGTGGTCCAGTCCTGTTCAACATCTTCATTAAAGATCCGGATGATGGGGTAGACTGTACCCTCAGGAAGTTTGCTGATGACACAAAACTGGGAGGAGTGGCTGATGCACCAGAGGAACCTCAAAAGGCTGGAGAAATATTTAAAGAACTAATACTGTTAATATAGTATATTCTCATACGTCTTTCCTACAGGGTGCAGCTAAATCATTCTACAAGGAATATTACTGTTTTTTGCAAAGATTCTGCAAACCTCAATCAAATGATATGAAGTTCTGTAAAATACAGGTTTGTTCCTTAACTTCAGTTTCCATCAGTGGTTTTATACATCCCTTGGGTCAGACAGAGCAGAAACAGATGGTGGTCTGGAGAACTTTACACTGCATTATCTACAGCACCACAATAAATTAAAAAGTTCTGCAGATACTGAACTTTTGCTTTTAATCTCAATGTCATACTTCTTATTCCAGTAAGCGTTATAATTTTTAGTTATTAGTCACACAGGTGTATAAAAAGAGGCCTAACAACTCAAAGCATGTAACAGCAATAAATCCAAAAGAATCAGGAGTTGCATTAGTGTGAAATATACAACAGGTTGGCTTTTCTCTTCCCCAGTTACAGGTTTTCGTCTCAAAGTACAACCACACTTGCCCAAGAAAGAGATAACCGTATCAGCTTAGAAATGTACCTATTTTAATTTAAAAAAATCTATCTGCTTTTTTAAAGTGACATTAAAAAGAAAAGTAGCCTTTGGAATTGCAAGGATGGCAGCATTAATGGAAGATTCTAGCAGCTTTATAGCTTACTGACATGAATGATGGTGACTCTTAGTAGGTGACGCAAGTTACATAAACTTCATTAGTTAATTAGTAATTGCAAAAGGACTGCATGGATATAAAACCATTCAGCAATTTAATCACAGCATCACTTCTTTCAAGTGCTTACAACGCACAACATGACAAAACATGGGCAATGGGAAACTTCTAGTTTTAATCACAGATTAAAAATGAATTTTGTTCAGCATCACAGAACAGCCTTCTGTGTATTGGAATTTCAAAGAAGGAAAAATTACACCTAAACAGTAAATACCTCATCAAATATGAAGAGGCCTGGCATTTACTTTTAAATATTTATGCAAACTACATGTGGTTTAAACTTAGAAAATAGCGTAATTTGCTTTAAAAAATACGGAAAGATTACTTAACTTACTCTGTTAAAGTTCCACATAAAAAAAAGTATCAACTTCAGTTATATCAATGTAGTAGAGAAAGAGATCTAGGCAGTTGGTTTACTCAAGTTTGCAATGAAAACATTCTAGTCTGCAGTAGTACCTTTTTTGAAAGCCAATGGAGATTATTTTATATAATGGGTCAAAACAGATGTCCTGCACTATGACCCACTTCCCCATAATGGTATCTAAATCTCAAAAAGAAGGTTTTTGATTGGTTTGGTTGTGGGTTTTTTTTTCTTGGCTTTCTTTTTTTTGTTCATTTATTTTCCCTCTTCCTGTCTTGTATATCCATACTGACACTTTTTTACTGCTAAAACATTAACAAAAATAATCTTTAAAGCTAGTTGTTCAGCTGTGAAGAGACATTACTGAAGATAAACACTGTTGCTGTAATAAAGACTATGTTACAGGTACTGCAAGATTGTTATAAAATCACTGAAAACTTTTGAAACATTGTCCATGTTTCTCTCATATGCTGTGTATGAAGTTTCACTCAACAGAAACCATGTTTTGCCACTACTGCCAAAATTGCCCTAGCAGAAAAGGTATTTTAACAGTTTGCTATAAGAAGATAAAACTCGAATTCCTAATATTTTAGGATCTGTGTCTAGGACTAGAAGAATATATTCCCTAATTCTTAGAATAAAGTTAAGAACAGAAATGTTTACATAAGTAAGTCCGAAGTACAAACAAAAATAATATGAAGTAATAACTTTAGCTTTATTAATGATAAAAAGTCTTGTTTTAGACTACTAAAAGACTCATAACTTAAAGCTGATCTGCTATAGTACCTGAACTAGCCATGGATACTATATAATTAACTACTTAGGTTACCACCCCATTTTTACCACATATCCTTCAATTTTACAGCCCATTTTTCCATTTTGTTATGCTTCATAAATCCCATTGTTTCTCCCACCCTTTTCATCCATTTTTCCTTCTAGGCTGTCAGCAGAAGGGCGATGGCAAACTGACAGTTTTCATGTGAACACCATCAATCAGGGAAAATAAATGAAGTTTTCTTCACTAGGAACTTTTTTAATTAAACTGGAATAGAAACTGTTTCAAGGCTGACAAAATGTAACTGGTTTCTTGTTTGAATGTTGATTCTAAGGTTTTGTTAGAATTTTACAAAGGAAACATTTTTCCGTTACTGTAACCCAGATGCCTATTATCAGTCTCTAACAGTGGCTTACACAATGACAAAACCTGCTGGCACTCTGCCAAAAAGTCATCATTTTTCGTTTCCCTGTATTTTCTTTTAAAGCACAGCACTCTACAGTCTTTCCTTCTGTATTACTAACACACAGCAACACATGTAAAAGCTAACTTTATCTTCTCTACAGTTCGAATGATATACAAGATGATGGAAACAAAATTAGTTTAAAAAGCGGGGAGAACTTGCAAAATTATGTAAGATACTTGTTTCTTTGTTCAGTAAATTACTGAGTGATGCTTTGATACTAGAAGATGAACACAAACCAGCAATTCTTAGGATTTAACTTTGGGCTGCTAGCTTCAGTGCTCTAACATATGATTGTTTTTGCAACATAAACAGACTCTTCTTCTGTTACAACTTCATTTTTCTCTTGAGGCATTATCTTGTAGTGTTCTCTGTTTAAACATATGTACCAGACCTGTACAGGTATCTTATAGAAACAGATGAAAAATATGAGTTTCAAAATATTTAGATGAAACTTCTCTGTGTCAAATGAAGTCTTTCCATCATCTCCATATGTTTTTTTCTCCTCCCTTAAAGAGCATTAATTTTTTTTAATAGAATCAGCAATAAACAGAAAAATCATATTATTTTCATGACATTAATATGAAGAAGGTAGTCTGAATCTTTACTAGAGTGTTTCAATAGGTTTCTTTTCTGTCTAAAGCCATGAAAAAGGTGTTTGTAGAAGATATATATATATATATAGATAGATATATCTAGTTGGCACTCAGTGGTTGGACTAATACTTTATCAAGAATACTGACTGGTAAGACTATAAACCTACTAAGGTAGAACTCTTGTTATCAGCTGTTAGGAGCTGAAAGAGAATATATTTAAACTTTATGAGGATTATCGTCAAAATCTCCTTATAAATATACAGTTCATTAAAAAGGGGAACTTTGAACAAACACATTTTGAGGGGAAAAAAGCCCTGAAAATCTCCTTCAGCATAATTTACGTGATCAGGCCAGGGAGAAAGAGACAAAAAGCTACAAAAGCAGAGGTCAGCTTTTGACTCATTCATTTAATTTCTGCCAAACTTACTTGGACGAAGACTTCAAGTCTGACTTGCACATCTGAAGAAGCTAGATAAGCAGTATTTGCACAGGCAAGCAGAGATATCTAGATGGATGTTTCTATCATACCACAATCTTGTCAACAGTTAGATTTATGAATCTTTGAATACTTATGGAAGTCCTGGACTTGCTTCAGAGATACCCAGTGAATTCTGCCCTGACAGAGACCACTTGGTCAGTGAGGGTGCTTCGAGGAGAGCATACAAAAATCCTGTTTTCAATCTGAGCTGCAGTTTTCCTTGACAGCACATTTAGCCACACAGAGTTCAGCTCAAAAAGCTAGACTAGACCTTTTAAAATGAGTTTTTGTGGTCCCTGATGGGTTTAGGAGATTTTATTCAGATATTACAGACTTCTAACTATATTTAGGAAGAAAACGAAACCAAAACCAACTTCACCCAACAATACTCCCCTCAAAAAATGTGTGAACCATACATACACACATCGAAATCTACTATACACACATGTGCATAAGCAAACTAACAAAATAAACTGCCCATTTCAAGTACAGTTACAGTTTTATCTTAACAAATAAATGAATCTAGGTTCATAAAGTCAGACTAATTTGGTGTCATGCTGAATTCAAACCCCAAGAGTATTTTTATTGACAGCTTCCTCTCTTTACAAAGAATTGTTTTTCCAAGTTTGTATTAATTACATTTCTTTCAAAAATATATTTTTCTTACAATAACTTTAGAGACTGAATGCGTACTAAGTAAAATATTCAGCTATTTCAACAGTGAAGTAGCCATCTTTATGTCATACCAAGTATAACGCACCCTGCCAGTTCATTGTGCTTATCAATATAGAAGTTCTTCTGTCTTAAAAAGCAATGTATAAAGTTTTACAAAATGTCTAAAAATAAAAAATTCCAAACCCATCCTATTTCTTCTATAAAATGTGAGGAATATACAATATATATATCTTCTGTAATATATGAAGAAAAATGCTGAAGTATGACTGCTTCAATTACTTTAATTTAGAACAATGTACATAATTAATTTTGAGGTGTGAAGGCAACATACTAATGTAAAAAAATCTACATATATACATGGGTAAGAGGTTATAATAGAAAAAACAGCATGAAATTACATAATTTCAGTGTTGTTTTTCTTAGGCGTACAAATACTTGAGTTAATTCCTTGTGCTTTTCCATTAAAATGCAGTAGTTATATAAATGCCTACATACTATTTTTCCTGTAGCTCCTTATGTAGGAGATGGGATTTGTGTGTTTCAATTACCTCCAAATGAAGGACAGATACACACTTGAATTTCTGCATCCTGCATGAATTTTTAAATTGATGAATTCTGTAACAGTGGTGGCGTTAAAGGCACTCACACTTGTGTGGCTGTAAGGCCCGATTTAGATGGTGTGCTTTGACAACCATCCGAAGAATATTTTTCTGAAACAAGCAGGTATTCTCAGTTTTGATTCCCATTGAGAATACACATAGAACTCCCCACCTCAGCAGGTACTGGCCATGCCCAGAAGCAGACATAAGTAGTCTGGGAAATTAATACTAAACTTCAGCTGTTTTTGGATCTCAATGGTTTTGAGAATTTAGAAGTTCTAATTAGATCAGCACAGGCTACAAGCAAGCATTTTGTATGAATTCAGTTCTACTTGCAATACTCAGAGCAGGTTTACACAAATGGCTTAATAAATGAAACAGAAACTGGTAATTACTGTGAAAAGGTTAAAGATACAGTACAATGATGCATTCAAAGCAGCAAGTTAATAGAAAAGTAAATGAATGCATGTCAAACAGCTGCTCATGCAATGTTACAGCACCTCAAATTTTTTTAGGTGTTTTACAGTTTCAAATACTTGGCAAATTCATAAATTGAAGATCAAGAAACTGCTTTAACCAATGCACTACTTGTGCTACCTCATTATAGAAAAAAAACTTCCAGCCAAATAAGCACTGTAATTCCGAGCTCTGAATTTCGAAAACTTATCTTTAGAAAATGAAAACTTACTAAAGAACTGCAAAGCAGCTTACCTGTCTACTCTTCTTCACTAGACCCTATAATTTTAGCCTGTTAGTTGAGCTCCATTTTCACAAGAGTAAAAATTCAGTATGTTTTAAATAAACATGGTTACCACATTGAACATATAAAAGAAGCAACCTTCTTATGCGCCTTTGTTTAACACAAGGATCCAACAGTGATTAGTACTAAAGATTGAAACATTATTTTTTGTGCACATTTGGATAGTAGTTAAAATATACTTTTACCTCTCCTGACATGTCGGGTGCCATAGGAATGACTGGCCATAAAGAAGAGTAGATTCCAAAAAACACTACCCAAAGTGCTATGCTGCCCCAGATAGCTATATGGCTGAACTGTAAAAAAAAAAAACCAGAAAAATCATCACATGTGCATTATGACACACAAAAAAACCCTTTGCTACTTAGTATTTACAATGCAAATCTGATGTATTGGATGAAATTTCCATGACTTGTATTAATTTAACTCTGCTACTTCAATGACTTCAATTAGCTATTTCTTAACACAAAAATCATAGAATAGTTAGGGTTGGAAAGGACCTCAAGATCATCTAGTTCCAACCCCCCTGCCATGGGCAAGGACACCTCACACTAAACCATCTCACCCAAGGCTCTGTCCAGCCTGGCCTTGTACACTGCCAGGAATGGAGCATGCACAGCTTCCTTGGGCAACCCATTCTAGTGCCTCACCACCCTCACAGTAAAGAACTTCTTCCTTATATCTAAACTGAACTTCCCCTGTTTAAGTTTGAACCCATTAGTCGTGTCCTATCACCAGTCCCTGATGAAGGGACACAGTAGAATCATAGAATAGTTAGGGTTGGAAAGGACTTCAAGATCATCTAGTTCCAACCCCCCTGCCATGGGCAGGGACACCACACACTAAACCATGTCACCCAAGACTCCGTCCATCCTGGCCTTGTACACTGCCAGGAATGGAGCATCCACAACATTCTTGGGCAACCTGTGCTAGTGCCTCACCACGCTCACAGTAAAGAACTTCTTGCTTATATCTAACCTAAACTTTCTCTGTTTAAATTTAATCCCTTTCTCCCTTGTCCTGTCACTACAATGATACTTTCAGCAACAATATTACTGTGTTTTAAGCAAATTTAAGTACAGTTACAATCAGTTCAGAGTAATTTGAGTTTTCTAGTTTAAGGATTACTTTTAAGTCTTATCCCAACGTCCTTCTTTTCAATATAAAGCATTACTTTTTGCATGTGGATATTCTTTCCATGAAGTAACCACAGTTTGGTTTGATACTGTGGGGAGGGCTGACAAACTGTAAGGGTGTAATACAATAAATGAGAACATAGTTATTCATCACATTTCAGAGAACATTTAAGAATATAGAAGAGACATTTGCTTACCAAAGTCCAATATGAGGTCTCTAATCCAGCCTTCAAACACACAGTCAGAACCACAAACTTGAAGAGAGAGAGAGAGGATTCTGAATTACGATGAGAATCTTAGCATACACAGTTCATTAGTTTGGTTGAACCTCCAGAACAGAAGAAAAAGTTCAATGATTTTCATACTTCATGTTTACTTGCACAAATGCAATAAGGGAAAGGATAATCGATCTCTTCAATTTAAATGTGATTTCCTTAATAATAGTCAACAAAGTACTATGTGTGTCCATGCACCTAGCTCCTTTTATGGAGCAGTCTCTGAAAACATCATGTTTTTGTGTAGGACATGCTCCATTTTAGTTTAGATGAGCAGTAGTAGAAAATCTGTAAGTGCACAGCAAGGACTAGTTGATTCAGGAAAATCTCCTTCCTTTGAAATTCACATAAACAAAAATTCTTAGCAAAGAAATAGTTATTAAATTTTGTAATCACATGTAAATGTGTATCGAAGTTTTGCTTTATGTGCAATCTAAAGAACATGAGGCTGAAAAATTGAGACACAAAGACCAAGCTCCAATGGTTACAGCTATAAACTCTAGTTTGTTGTCCAGGTTGGCAGCAATGATGTACATGAATTCGTCTGTGGCTGAACTTCAAGAAGACTCAGAAATGCAGAAATTTACTTCAATCAGAAGCTGATAATAACTGGTTAAATATAAACGACAATGTCTGTGCACTATGTCTGGTGCACAGAAAGATACACAACCTGCCAGAAAGCTTTCACTCTAGTTCTATGTTTATACTTTTAATTCTGGAAGCCCCTATTCCAACTATTGCTGCATTATTAAGAACAAAGAAAGAAAGAAACAAAAGACACACACAAAAAAATCCCAGTGCCACAACTCCCTTATATAAAACATGTGTGAAATCTAATGAGAAGAAAATTAAGGGCCATGATGAGTGTTATAATTTACTTAGTCTAACCACTTCTGGTGCTATATTTGGATGAATGAAATAAATTAATTATGGGCAAGAAAGTACTCATCTGGTAACACCTGCTTGCTACTGTTGTGTTTCTTTCTTGAAAACATCCTTTAAGATCATGTCAGGAATTCTCATTGCATAGACAAAATGTATACACAAAACAAACATTGCATGTCTCTATAAAAGGAGATACACGTCTCTATAAAAGGAGATACACACTGTGTGAATACATACCCTCCCGGCATTTTAACCAACACCCCTAACAAAGTTACCAGCTATACACAACAGTTTCCTCAAGAATGTGGGTTTTATTGCTCCTTCTCCCTGCCCTTGATCCAAACTAACAGTACCTCACTGAATTCTACCCAGGAAATAAGAAATCAAACTGATCTTTTGTATAAAGCACTGAGCTTCTTTAAAAAGACCTCTCAAGAACAGTCATACAAATATTTTCATGGCACTCTTATTTGAAATTTATGGTTGAAGAAATAATTCCAGGACATGACAGGAATTCCATGCACTTTCCTGACCCCTGTGGATCCAAAGAAATTATACTTATTTCTGAATTCCTTTGCTACTGATTTTTGCCCAACTGATGTAGACTTCCTAAAACCAGATTAAAAACTGTGGGAAGAATGAGAAGTACCTCAGCCTTATGATTTTGATATTTTAAAACAATGTCTGACAAATGTCAGTGCGCATACACTGCACAAGCACAGATATTTTTAGTCTTTAATTCTCCCTTCTGCTCCCCCAATTGTGAAAGTCTCTCAGATCTTCATGTGTTTTCCAGACCTCCTTGAATTCCAGTGCAAGAGGAGGAATACATCAACTGCAACCTCCACCTCTCCCCAGATTTTCAATCTGAAGTGGATAATCTGGAAAACAAATGAAAAAGCAGATTTTCTGGACTTAAAATCATGAAATGATGTTTTCTTTGCCATCCTGCACGTTAATAGCAAGCAATTGGCCTCTGGAAATGGTGCAGTTTCAGCTCTCCTAGTTGAAAACCAGTTGCAGAAGGTGACAGAACAATTACACTGACTTTTATTTTAGCATTTATGGATATCACTTTTCAAAGAGTAATGAGTAGCTCCAGGTTACTATACTGAAAGTATCAGAAATTAATTTCTGAAGGTGGTGGAAAATACAATGTTGCTACAAATGTGAAAATACAAGCTTTTATGTTTGTGAGTCAACTGATGTCACAGATGATACTCGGATGTTCTGCAGTACTGTAATATTTCTAGACTTACCCATTGATAGGTTACAATCTAAACAACAGCATTTTTCGAATGCTCGGTTTCATAGGACCTAGTGTAATCCAGTAAACCCCTAGCACAGCATACGTCACTAGTTTTCTCCAGGTGTCAAGCTTGGCTTTTGGAAAGAAGCACAGAGCACAGTGACTTGGGCAGATGAAGTTCTGAGTTTGCTTCAGGAAAGGACATCAGTTGTGATTGCAGTATGTCAAATAGTTGGGTTTACAAGTGAACAGTGCTAACTCACTCTACAAAATGATGGCCGATACAAAGGATACTTTTAGAGCAATCAAGGAAAGCAGACGCTATCATAAAACCACGCTTAGGTGCTAAGATAAGTAAAGTTATGCAACTTATGTATACCTACATAAAATTCATAAAATAAACTTCTGCTGAATTGAGCAACACTGCAACTTCTAAGTACAGCAATCAGTGAAATTAGGATGAAAATAAGGTGAAAACCTTGTGCTCAGAGTACCTCTTCTCAAGAAGAACCTGTTTTACTTACAGCAACAGGTGGTTCTGGTAGATACTCTTATGAAGTACTTATCAATATTGGGGAAAGCTGTGACATTCAGATAAATGCTGACTTCTAAACACTGCTCCGTGTTATGAGATCATAATACAAACAGACCCATGTCAGTTGAACTACTTCTGTCAGGACTGAGCTATGACAATGACTGTGACCTTGCATCTTAATTATATTAAGACTTGCACAGAAAACACCCAGAATATTCCATCCATCCCTAATTGAGATCACTTCATCATATGATAGATTGCATGATCATATGCGACTACTGCTGACAAAACATGCTAGGCTTGCCTTTTGGAACAGGGAAAGGGAAGTGTAGAGAAAATAAACTTTTAAGAGACTGTGTGAACAAAGTGTGCCCAAAAGAACCAGTCTAAAGGCCAGGTACTGACTGGCAGAAAGAACATTTTATTTTAAGTGGCACACAAGCAGGAAATACGTAGAAGGGGCTGTGTTCACTCGTTCTTTTATGCTCTTCAACTTTTCTGGTTAGCTGTCCAGAAAACGCTATTCAAAATGTTCTCTGATATGTAGATGTTGACAGTAGTTACATTCTCAGAGGACTATTTCTAGAACATCTTCCTCTTATCTCTGTTATATCTCCCTATTCCCTAAGGAAAGATTTTTACAAGAATTATTTGTACTGAAAAACAGATCTTCAGCTTCATTAATTTATTCTACGACACAAAAGATTAAAAGAACAAAACAAACCAATAATGACTAATATTTCTGAGAATAACAGAAATTACTGTCAGGTGTGGGTCAGATAGGTGTCATTCTGGCAGAGTAGTTGTCTCTGAACCCATAAACCTTGGTTCCATGTGGCTCTAATTCCTCTTTCAAAGCCCCATGATAAATTAAGAGAGGGAGAACAGAACTGTATCTCCACAAGTCCACAAACCAGTTCCAGTAGAGGATAAGGCGTATCTTCTGCATTTTTATTGCTCCGTTATTATTTTATATGCTTTGTTTAAAAAACTGGAATTAGAATACAAAATGTACTTCAAAGCTTCTCAAGAGTCATTCAAGAGCTATTTCCTACTCTTAAGGCACTGCAATGAATCAAGTTTTCTATGTAGAGAATTATAAATAAAAATAAACCCACATTGTTTTAATAGTTAAAGATAGAGCCAATATAGATAGACAATAGAGCACCACATAACTATAGGAAGACTTACAGTGTATACAGTGTTTCCCAGCAGCAGGTAATCTGAAGTTTTGCCATTGCCGAATACAGTACCTGGAGAAGGAAATAGTGATAAAAACATTTAAGCACTCACAATTGCAGTCTCTGTATATAAAATCTTTTTGGTACAACAGAGATGGCAGCATCTCTAGAGGGTACTAACAGAAGATTCCACCTTGAACTCTACTGAACAGTAGAGAACTACAACTTTCATAATTTTTAATCCCTTAGAATGTTCAGTGACTTCAGGAATTACGCTAGAAATAGGAGCTTTGTGTAACATCATATACAAAATGAGTAATATTTTATTTGGTAATAATTTAGAGTAACTTTTACAATCAGAGATACAGTATCATACCTTCAGAATAATATGAAATATAGTTGCTGCAGTGCACATTGATTGTAGTATATAGGTAAACACAAAGCTTAGAGAATCAGATTTTGACTGATTCTGGATATTTCTGGTATAGAAATTTATCTTTGCTCTTATCCATATTTCTACAAAATATACTCCATTTTAAATCTTGAGATGCTTGCTATGAGTAACATTTTCAAAATTTACCCAACTGAAATCTGCAGATTCTTATAAATACATATCCATTTTGCACATATGGGTACACACACAGCATTTATGCAGAGTCAGTGCCCTAAAGAGATGTGTTTGCATAAAATTCACATCTACTGTAGTTCTTAAGTTCAGAATTCTGAAGCAGTGCATTTAGGCCTGTTTGGCAAAACCTACTTTATGACTACTGCTGCAGCAGAGGCTTTCCTGATCCCAGTTCTATGGAAGTTCTTCGCAGACATGGGACAACACACAACTAAACTATACAAAGGGAATTTCTCATTCTCAATTAGAAGTAATGAGCTTGCTAAATTTTCACATGTTCAGTTTAGAAATGCTTTTAGCACTTAAGATTGTTCATATACTGCAACTAAACCAGGGCACTTATTCTGTTGTAGCAGTTCTAATCACTGGGATACTCTTTTTACTGCCATCATATAAAAGATATCAAGGTACTGTGCATGCACTAGGGAAGGTTAGAAGTACAAGACCCCCCCCCCCCCCAAAAAAAAAGGAAAAAAAAAAAAGAAAAATAAGAAGAATAAGAAACCATGCAATACTGAGAGAGCATAGGAAAGGCTGTTTTTCAAAAGCTGTGTTGAGGGAAAGAATAATAAAGGTGTTTGGTTTTTTCTAGCCTTCATATCACCTTTACAATGAAATGAAATTAATTTTAGTCATGGATCGAGACTGTTCCTTCTAAAAAGCTTTTCAGGACCTGTGAGGTCAGTTTATCACACACACAATAAAGATCTAGGTATTGATGATTGCCTCTTCTGGAAGAGACAGCAGGTGGAAGTTCATACAAATAGTCCTCCTTAACCAGCTGTCTCACATTACACAATGAGGAGTTCACAATGGCGGCCTCCTTTGCTCTAGTGATACTGGTTGCATTCCTGGCACTTCCCTGATTTAACTTTCTTCCTGGACAGACTAGCACACCACAAAGGACTACAAGAGCTCTAGAAGTCTGAAAACACAGCTGAGACTGTGGTTCATTCTAAAGGTTAGAAAAGAAGGAGCAGTTGGTGGATTTACTTGTACATGTAAGTTCTGCTTCTGCCATTTACTGTTATGTTGACAAAGTTGTATCAGAAGAAGCCTTTGTGAAAATTTATGTCCTTGTCGCCTTTCAAATACACATGGAAGTCCATGAGGTACAAAGACTCTAGTTTTGTGTAGTGCTGTTCCAGAACATGGAGCAAGTTCTGACAAACAACTGCTACGACTCTATACCTATCCTCTGATTGCATATTTCTTCGTACACTCTACTACAAAGCATGCAGTTTGAAATTTTCCACTTAGAGACACGAAAGAGGTGAGACTAAGTTGTAACTAAGTGAGACTAAATTGTAAACAGGAGAAAATACTCAAAGAAAATCATAGAATGAGAGCTCAGACAATTTAATAATCTTCAGGATCTGATTATCAGTATCAAATTGAGCAGGTATTCTAGTACCTGCTCAAACTTGCACTCCACTACAATACATACATAGCATTAAAAAGCATAATGAGGATAAAACAGAGGAACAGGCAGGCAGCTAAGTCTGTTCCCATCAGACGTGCTGGGACTCAGCACCCTTATACACAAAGCTGAGCTGTCTCCCATTCTTCCCATTCCTACTTTCTTGTCTCAGGATCCAATTTGTGCCTCTTTGCTAAGACAAGGTAGAGACCTTTCTCAGAAGTTCCTCTCTCTGGTAGATCTCCCTGGCACTCATCAGCCCCTCCCTAGGAAACTAACAGCATTACTTCCTTTTCCTCTTCACATGCACAGACATCAGATTTAATTAACAGCAGCTCCCATCCTGTGCTCATCTCCCCTTCATGCAGAACTTTGCACCAGCCGGACCCACGGCAGGTTCTGGTTATACCACCCACCAACTACACTATCCCCAGGCCAAAGTTCTGCTCCCCTTACTCACCTGGCCTTTCCCTAAGAATGAAAGAGAAAGACAAGACAATTTGTTCAGACATGTTAAGGCCACTTCCCAGCAGGTCAGTTCTAGCCCAGGAGATATGAGCTGAAGAGGCCTGTGCTACACTGCTCTCATAACTGATCATGCAAGTTATCTTAGCTTTGCCATTCACACATGAACTCTATTCTGCATCATCACATATAATCATTAAACACTTTTCTATTGTGAAGAGTCATAGAATAGTTAGGGTTGGAAAGGACCTCAAGATCATAAAGTTCCAACCCCCCTGCCATGGGCAAGGACACCTCACACTAAACCATGTCACCCAAGGCTCTGTCCAACCTGGCCTTGAACACCACCAGGGATGGAGCATTCACAACTCCCTTGGGCAACCCATTCCAGTGCCTCACCACCCTAACAGTAAAGAACTTCCTCCTTTTACCCAATCTAAATTTCCCCTGTTTAAGTTTTAACCCGTTACCCCTTGTCCTGTCACTACAGTCCCTAATGAAGAGTCCCTCCCCAGCATCCCCATAGGCCCCCTTCAGGTACTTGAAGGCTGCTATGAGGTCTCCACACAGCTTTCTTCTTCTTCAGGCTGGACAGCCCCAGCTTTCTCAGCCTGTCTTCATACAGGAGGTGCTCCAGTCCCCTGATCATCCTCATGGCCCTCCTCTGGACTTGTTCCAGCAGTTCCATGTCCTTTTTATGTTGAGGACACCAGAACTGCACACACTTCTCCAGGTGAGGTCTCACAAGAGCAGAGTAGAGGGGCAGGATCACCTCCTTCGACCTGCTGGTCACGCTCCTTTTGATGCAGCCCAGGATACGGTTGGCTTTCTGGGCTGTGAGCGCACACTGCCGGCTCATGTTCATTTTCTCAGTGACCAACACCTCCAAGTCCTTCGTTGCAGGGCTGCTCTGAATCTCTTCTTTGCCCAACCTGTAGCTGTGCCTGGGATTGCTCCAACCCAGGTGCAGGACCTTGCACTTGGCATGGTTGAACTCCATAATGTTGGCATCAGCCCACCTCACAAGTGTGCTGAGGTCCCTCTGGATGGCATCCCTTCCCTCCAGCGTATCAACCTAACCACACAGCTTGGTGTCATTGGCAAACTTGCTGAGGGCACACTCAATCCCACTGTCCATGTCACCAACAAAGATGTTGAACAAGACCCTTCCCAACACCGATCCCTGAGGGACACCACTCGTTACTGGTCTCCAACTGGACACTGAGCCATTGACCACAACTCTTTGTGTGCGGCCATCCAGCTAGTTCTTTATCCACTGAGTGGTCCATCCATCAAATTGATGTCTCTCCAATTTAGAGACAAGGATGTCATGTGGGATGCTTTGCACAAGTCCAGGTAGATGACATCAACTGCTTTACCCTTGTCCATCAGTTCTGTAGCCCCATCCTAGGAGGCCACCAAATTGGTCAGGCAGGATTTCCCCTTAGTGAAACCATGCTGGCTGTCACCAAGCACCTTGTTGTTTTTCATGTGCCTTAGCATGCCTTACAGGAGAGAATCTGCTCCAAGATTTTGCCAGGCACAGAGGTGAGACTGACTGGTCTGTAATTCCCTCGGTCATCCATTTTCCCCTTTTTGAAAATGGGGGTTATATTTCCCCTTTTCCAGTCATCGGGAACTTCACCTGACTGCCATGATTTTTCAAATACGATGGCCAGTGGCTTAGCAACTTCATTCACCAGCTCCTTCAGGACCCGTGGATGGATTTCATCAGGTCCCATGGACGTGTACTTTTGGGTTCTTAATATGGCCTCGAACCAGATCCTCTCCTACAGTGGGCCCAAGGTCTTCATTCTCACAGTCCCTGTGTCTGCTTTCCAAGACTTGGGTGGTGTCGTCAGAGCATTTGCCAGCGAAGACTGTGACAAAGAAGTCACTGACAACATCAGCCTTCTCCAAATCTAGGGTAGCCAGTTCTCTTGATAGCTTCCAGAGAGGGCCCACGTTGTCCCTAGTCTGTCTTTTATTTGCAATGTACCTATAGAAACTCTTCCTGTTATCTTTCACATCCCTGGCCAGATTTAAGTCTAACTGGGCCTTAGCTTTCCTAACCTGGTCCCTAGCTTCCCGGACAACATCCCTGTATTCTTCCCAGGCTGCCTGTCCTTGCTTCCACATTTTATAAGCCTCTTTTTTCCCTCTAAGTTTTCTCAGCATCTCCTTATCCATCCAAGGAGGTCTCCTGGCCCTTCTGCCACACTTCCTTCTAGTTGGGATGCAATACTCCTGAGCTTGTAGCAGGTGATCCTTGAATATCAACCAACAGTCTTTGCCCCCCTGTCCTCTAAGGCTATATATATCCTATGGAACCTTACTAAGCAGGTTCCTGAAGAGGTCGAAGTCTGCTCTCTAAATGTGTAAGGCATAAATCTCTCACATGGAGTGGTAACAGCTTTGAACAGGGATTTTGGTTTGGATTTGGTTTTAGAGTATGCACTGACATTTTGGGACATCTTTCCTCCTGGTCTGCCTAAACCTCTCCAATGCAAACCACTGCCACTGAGCTCACTCAAATCCAGTGTGATATGAGTGGCCTTTCAGAGAAAACAGGCTGCTACCTAATTCCCTTTACCCATCAGAAGTCACTGAGCATAAAGTACTCTGCAACAAGTCTTCTCCTTAACCTTTTTGAGCACAAGCAGCTGTGACCATATCATTACCTAGTCTCAACAGTTAGAAAATGTCCATAAGAGTATTTCTATCTTATATGCTGGGTCAGACTGGCAGGGAAACTGAGCAGACTATTAGTTTTACAGAAAAGCTGCAGCTCCTACAACATTGCCACAAACTGGAAGCAGTGCTTTAAAGTTTTGTCTAATTAACACAGGTTTCCTCCTAGCCATTTCCTTCTGTAGCTCAGGTGCATACACAACAGTTGACCTAGAAGAGTGACAAGACTGAGCTGTCCGAGATGTCCCAGTTTCCTCTGCCACAAGCCAACTTATACAGAGGTAAACTAATGGGTTAGTATGCCCTTTAAGTAACAGGAGAAAAGGTCAGCAATAAAAGTTTACAGAATGTAAATAAAATAAAATAATAATAAATAAAGTTTACAAAATGTAAGAGATAATGCAAGCGACAGCATTCATTTAGGATCTTGTAGGTATTTATCATGGTAGGTATTTATCATGGTATTTATCATTATATACAAAATCTAGCATAATTAAATAGCAATTTCTTTATCTCCATCTTGCTTCAGTTTGCTTAAAACCCATTCATGTAGTTTAATGTATATGTACATAATATTACTCCTACTTTTCAACAGGTTAAAAAAAACCCCATATTAAATATACTGCACCTACTCTAGTTCTAGAAATGGTATTTTGAAATATAATCACACAAACCTGTTATCATTTATAAAGCTTTATTAAGAACAAAGAAGGTATTAAGGTATTTCATACCTTTCAACACTTATATTTTTATTGTTCGTAAGACTTACCATGCTGGAGGGCTTTTAGTGGAAACCAAAACAGAATGAATGAGTGGAAGAGGCCATTTAAACAATGAAACCAGAAAACCTAAGGGAAAACAGAAAATCCATGAGAACCATTTGCAATAAACTAGCTCTGTGAACCCTGACCTTTCTTTTTATCTGTGTGTTAGAGTCACAAAATGTGTTTTTGTCAGGCCAACTCTGTGAAGTAATATAACTGACAGGCACTTTCTGCCTCTTAGTGCTTCATGGGTCATTTGTTTATTTTTATGCTTTGAAAAAAAAGTGTGTATTATCTCCTTTTAATTTTAAATCAGAAGGGAAATTAAAATGTATACGTATGGGAATATCATCAGAAAAATTAAACTAAACCAGACAACTGGAACAATTGCTACATCCTAGGTAGAGACTTAAAAAGGACTCTAGCTTTTATAATTTACATTTTGTGTAATAATAAATTTTGACAGCAGAACAATCAAAACCTGAGTTTTACATATACCCATCTACATACTTCCACATGCAACAGAATTAAAAAAGGACAAATAGAAGTATCTTTTTGGATACCTCCTTAGATGCTACATTCTTGAAGTACACAGCTTCATCATAATAAACTTCCTTTAATGTATTTGCTAAATAATTCACATTTTACTTTTATTTTAATTTGTAAAATATGCTTTCTACAGAGAACAGTATTAAGGATAAACAAGCTACTGATGCTTTCCATAATATATTGTATAAAAACATAGAAAGACTTAAATAAAAAATATGTAACTGATTTCCTGTGGTATAGCAATCATGCTTTTTCATTTACAGTTCTTCTGGCTATCACAGCCTTTATTGTAACTAACTGACTGATACGTATTATGAGTGTTAAGGTGCTCAAACAATTGAAATGAAGTTGCCTGCCTTGCATTTTCCACAATGTCTCAAAGTCTTTTGTTTGATTATACAACTATGCTAGGTTGTATGATCCAATTTACACTCCAATACTTTGCACATTTGAACTTGTGCTACTCATTAACCTTTGTCTCTCTTTCTTGCTATGTCATTACCAGAAGTTTTTATTTGACAGAAAGCACAGGTGGGTGCAAGAAAAATTGGTTCTACTTTTCCATTTTCGTATTGTCACATGCTAATCCTTTAACCTCTGTCATGACCTTATAACCTTTGATCCCTTTTACCATAACAAACATCTGCATCAACATTCAAGGCAGTAATGTTTCCAAATCTTTAACACCAACTATTCAACTTGTATAGGTGGGAATTTTGTAGCTGAGAAGTTTGTAGATGTTTACTCATAGAAGTGTTGTATGTGAATAGCCACAGAATTTCCAATGAAGTTAACAATGCATCTGTACAATAATAAAAATATTAAGGCTTATTTAAAAGCAGAAGAAAAATCCAACAGTTGTAACTCATGACTTAGATTATTTATTAAAATCACAACACAAAAGTGGCTTTATTAATGGACTATAAAATGTCTGATATTTGTAAAGCATTCACTGTGACACATGAAACTATTTTCCCTAGTTTCCTTACAACTTTCAGGTTTATTTTTTGTAGGTGAAGCAATGAAGTGCAGAAGTAGAAAAATCTCATATGCTTCAGTGAACATAGATAGTTTAGACAAGTAATTCTATATAGATAAGGGTATTCCAGTTTTACAGCACAAGCGGCAGAGATATAAGAGCTAAGCATGCTGTATCGGCTTTACACGTCTACTTACAGACCAGGCATTGTTAATTCAGTGACAGACTGAAAATATCTAAGTTCAGCATACAATGATATTACTTGAAATGTCCGAATTATATTTAGAAAAATCAAATATAAACATGAATGCCAAAGTATTCATGAAATTGCAGATTCAGGAACAAGTTAAATTTAATTTTTTGAAGAGATTACTTACGGATACGTCTATAGAAATTGCTTATATATTTTATATATTAAAGTGTCCTACATTCTTTTACTACTTCTTGTGCTAGTATCTCCAAAATGTTGCCCATTTCCCACCAAAAGTAGCCTTGGGTTCCTTTTGATTTACACTGACACATTCTTAACTGACTCAAAAAATTTTTTCCTAAAACTCAAAATTAAACCATAAAATCACAACTCCAAATTGACAAAGAATTGTACCAAGTCACTCCCTCTACAAATCTAATGACAGTTCTTATTGTCCTCTGCAACACTTCTCCACAGGCTTCAGTAATCCATTTCCATATAACAGTACAAACACATACAGCCCAGCAACAGAGAGGTCTAATCACTTCTGGCTATAGAAGACAGCTTTATTACCAGCAGAGGAAAAGAAATAAGGGCTGAGGAAAAAAAATGGTTACTGTCCATTTCCATGCTTCCTAAAAATGAATAAATATGATTTGCACCATGCACAGACACATGGACAACTGGAAAGAGTAGTCATAAAAATGCCCTCCATTTTTAAATATGAGCAGTTTAGTACAAAAAGAATAACAATACTGAATTCCTGTTAACTTCTGCTTTAATGATATTTGACCTTTTTTTTTTTTTTTTAATATACCTTAGTATTGAAGTCCAGTGCATTTTGGGAAGTCTTGTATAACTCAGGATATTTCAGCATGTTTTCTTTTCGGCAGGATCTCTCAAATATACCAAGAGTTAGTGGAGGCATTGCTGTAAACATCTAATAGTTGGATTAAAACAAACAAACAAACAAAAACATATTGCAAAACTTTAGAGGACTTGCTTAAAGATTACTTACTTATGTTTATTATAGTACTCATTACTTTCATGTTTATGGTTGAAAATAACTGAAAACACACTAATAATCTTACCACATTGTAAAGACCTATACACCATCTTTCAAAAAGAATTTGTCCAGAAAATCCATTTACAAATGCAAACCAGACCTGAAAAAGACGAGAGCCACATATTACTTAGATATCTTGCAAGGTATGATAAATACATTTTTCTTCAGCTTCACCAAAAAAAAGGTACCCCTAAAACACATTTACAGCACAACTGAAAGTGTTCTGGTTTAAATCTATGTAAGAAAAAACCCCCAAAACAAACCAATTTGCGTTCAAGACCAGAAAATGGGCAATCTAGTCAATCTAGTCAAATACGTGAGCAATTCCACCTCAATATGAAAACGTTTAAAGGAAGTAGCTATTTTCAGAAGAAATGCCATATTCTTTAAGTATTTAAGAGTGATTTAAGCTCACTGCATTTATATTGTACTTGAATGATGAAATGAAAATTCTGAGAAATATGGTGTGTGTGTGTGTGATCCTACACATAAGAAGCAGTCATTTTATCATTAGTAAATCTCCTAACTAATAGAATTCATACAGTAAGTTGCAGTTTCAAACTGAAAAATGTACCAATATTCCTTTCTCATACATGAAACTCATGAAAGGATAAGGCTTTACCACTAAGTCAACTACAACTACTTCTTTAAAAAACACTAACTCAACTACAGAGTACATTAGACAGGCAATTGGATATTTATCTCTTTCACTGCCTAAGTTTTATCACTTTTTGCTAAAAAGTTAAGAATAATTGGAAAGGCACAATAACACATTTTCATAGATCTTTCATAATAGCATGTAGCATGACTTCCTCCTATTTCTTCATTTGTCTCTTAGTTCAATGACAAAGTGGAGAAGCAGCATATCTGATGAATCTTTATTAACAAGTTACACTGAAACTATATATTGCTTATGACAAAACATTAAGCTGAAAGCTGACAGAAGTGAGGATCATCTGAATAACATTCTACTCAATTTAAGACTCATGTTTTTCAAGTGAATTCTTAGTTGCTGCTTTGCAGAGACTTTCCTGCAGTTCATATTTCATTTGACTTTACCATTGAAGCATGAATTGCTACAATCATAATATATGTTTACCAGTACGTATGTACTCAGGCTGGCCTCCAGGTGACCAGATTCTATGGCGAAGCTCAGATTTTTTTAACATATGGTGGAATGTCTGAACATGTTTGTGACTACTTTGAGATGGAAAAAAATCCTGAAATTAATAACAATTTACATTAAAAATGAGAAGTAAAATCCAGCCTAAACACTGCTATTTGTTCAACCAATAAAGGAAAACTAAACAGATTTTTTCTGGTGGCCAATTATTGGAATAAAAATGCACACAAGGTCATGAATGTTATAGGCTACGATACAGAGATACAGTATTTACTGAATTTTCTGAAATCTTATAATTTTCTTTACTTTGGTTAACCAGGATTTTCTAACCCTTCATTCTATTCACTGAAAAGACAGTGCAATTACTTTAGGCCAGTAGAGTCAGGTTTTTATAAGCTCTTGTCTATTTTGATTTTTGAGTTTTGTAACTGTAGTTATCATTTAACCATGATGAATTTAGCAGACATTCATTAGCAGCAGTTTCTCAGTTGCTGAGTATGAAGGGGCGAAATGAGTGCATAATCAGTTGTTCACTGCTGAACACATAATCATGTACTCAACATCAGCACAGTTTTTTGGCTGCTTTACAACTAAGCTAAGTATGTGAACCTAATCCAGGGTCACCTAATCCATCACCACTGCTTGTATACAAGTTGTGGTCCTCAACTGCCATCTCTCTTTTCAACCCTCTCACTATACATAGGTCCTACGTTACTTTACTCCCAACCTAGGAAGATCGCTAGGAAGACAGCTCTAGAGACAGGAGTGAAAGAATAGATATTATGATTTATCTCCCTCTTCCTTTTTTTTTTTTTTTTTTTTTTTTTATTAAATACTGAAGTAAATTTTTGAATTCTGTCTTTGAAAGAGGGTGGTGGAAAAGGATATTTTCAACAGAGATTACGTGATTCAGTAGCTGGGCATAAATATATGTACACCTCGTTACTGGTAATTTCAGACAGTTTAACAGAAGTACTGCTCTCTAGGAGGAAAATAAGACACACCGCAAGTAGACATATAACTGACCCTTCATAACCAAGGAGTATACAAAACAACAATAACTTTTTCTTGTGACTTAACTAGCAGTCAAAATGTTACAAAACTCTCATTTAAAAAGAAAGGACCAAATATATGTACTGGATTTATTCCACATACCCATTGATCTTAAAGATAAGTGATGTTAAGCAACACTTGAAAATATTTCAGAGTCACTTTTATAAATAAATGAAAGTATTTAGGATAAAATTTCATTTACAATGGAATGGCATATATGAAATAGCTCCCAAGCCTTTAATTCCTTAAAAAGCATGTTACTTTCAGTTTTAGTTTGTACAGAACTTAAGAGTTAAAAATTTTCAAGCTATTTAAACTGAAAGCAGTTTTACTGCAGAACTGTAAAGAAATGCTTTAAGGCATAATATTAACCTCTGGAAACACTGGCATTTACTTTCTTCTAAAGAAAGCATGCAAGGTACAAGCACTTTAGGTCAGTTCAGTGTAATAAGGGACTGGAACTTATCTCGATCAGAGCTCTAGATCCAAGCCAAGAAATGAAATTTGGTAGTACCCCTGGATTCTAAAGTTCTTGTTGAATCTATCAAAAATTGGTTGGGAAGAGAAACTTTTTAATGTGGCTAAAAACACTGTGACCTCTGTAGGAGAAACACTACTATTCAGTGGAACACCAGACATACTACTTAAAGAGACAGAGCATCTTTTAGTATCTAAACAGAAACATGGATTTTCTGTTGTTTACAACAGATAGTTTTTGAATGTTTACATTAAGAACACCAATGGCTCAAAAATAACTGGCAGATGTAGACGGGAAAAAAAAAAAGGCAGGAAGATAAAAGCAGCCCTTATCTCAGACTGTAAGAGGGGAAGAAAATAAGCCACTTTTTTACTCTTTTCTTACACGAGAAAGCTACTATGGAGTTTAATACATTATTAATAGTTATAGTGACAAACTTCTCACAGTGAGAAATTTATTTATGGAAAGTATATTTCATTCTGATTATGATGGACAATGAAGGCAGCTGTACCTGCAAAATAAGTTTTTAGGACATGCTGTACTTGATACTAATTTAGCAGCATACTCAGCCACTTCTCTTAGAGGACAGGTCCTACTCTAACTCCAATTACTAATCCAGCATCCCTATACAGCAAGATAGGTGACAGGTGTCTTTAAGAAGTCATTTAGACTACATAAGTGAGGGGGAAGTAAAAATTCAGACCATTTTATAGTTTAACAGCTACATAATTTTCATGGAAAACAAAAGATTTAGGTTCACAACCCTTCTAAGATGAGATGGGCCTCTGTGCAGAACCTTGTATTTTGAAGTTTTCAAACCTTTTAATGCAAAAAAGTGGGCATGTGCATAACCACTTTCTCCTGTTGGTGCAGTTTGCATACATTAAGTAAAGCATGACATATTGAACAACAGCACCTAAACTCCACACCTCAGAACCAGGATGAGTATACACAGAAAGCCTGCTCACATTTGGGGTTATGCATGATCTGGGTCTCAAAATGACCACAGGCACTCATCTGATGTGTGTCAGGCACAGGGAATCGGGAACAAAATGGTAAACTTCAGTTATGGACATGTGCTGTAACTGCGCTGGGTTTGGGGTTGGGGGAGGAGAAGAGAACCATCATCGAAAGTTTATGAATCAACAAAAAAAAAAAAAAGGGCATTGCAGCTCTAATTACTTAGTATAATTGAATTGTTTACATTGTATCACTTAAACTGTTACAACCAACCACCTTCAAGGATCCGTAACTAAACTTTGAATGTGAACTCCATGCATGTGTTTTTTCTGTTTGTGTCCTCTTTTATTTGAAATTTCCCCTACATGAAACATGAACGATCTATGAACATCTTTAAATATTTTTTTTTTTAAATTGTAAGCCTTCCTTTTTAACATAAGCCAATTTATTTAATGTTATTCCTAGTTATTGCTAGCTAGCAGAACACAAAGTAGGAATAAGAAAATTTTGTCCTTTTGATGTTGAAGGGAGATTTGCTTAACTTCAAAAATGTATAGTTTAAAGACAGAGTATACACAGTAATGGTAATTACAAAACCCAACCCAATCCATGAAGGAGTTTTCAATCACTAGATCAATCTCAATCCCAACCATCACTATAACGTAATGACAGCTCCCTCAAAATAAGGATGAGGCTCTGCATAGGCTTATCTTATGTGAGTGTGAGTACACACTCCCATAGAGGCACAGGCATAATAATACATAATGCACACTAGCTGCCTATTGGAAATTCAAAGCTTTCACTTGCAATTTAGAAGGATACTTCAAAATATAACTTCTAAAGTTACTGGGACTAGGCCTGGTCAAAAGAGGAAGCCCATGTTTAAATACCTATTGAATCAAGACACAGACTAGAAAAAGTTATTACAGAGAATTCTTATGAACAGGAGTTTAAATGCTGAGAAACACTAATTATTATAGACCTTTACCATTTTCTGAAACAAGAAACCATTGACACTTATTTTGCATCACCCCACTAATGCCTAGGAAAAAGGCTGTATTTTAGATTAAATCAAATCTATTACTTATTTGATTAGAATTGTCCAGAGATGTAAAAATGTAATATACATCTATTAAGTAAAGGCAGGTATTTTTTTTTTTTTTAGTTATTGTCAGCTAATAAAGGCAAACTTGTTTAAGGCAACTTCCAGACATGCCTTTCATAGCATTATTTTCTAAACTCCAAGACAGAGGAGGTGTGGCTACAAAAGCTTCACAGGCATTTTCCTGATGTAGCATTTCTGCATATTAAGCAGCAGCTTACAAATACTCATTGAGCTCTCTGCTCCCACGCCTGATCCGTACAAAAACCTGAAAAGAGAGATTCAAGACTGGCAGTTGTCCTTTCTAGAGACATTCAATGATGAATTTTTGTCCATTCACTCACAGTATTGACATGAGCTATTAACATCTGTGAAAGTTTTCTGAGCTGACAAATGTTGGGTACACAGGAATTCAAGTAGAAGTCATCTTGTCTTCCAGAGAAGGTGTATGTGGTAAAATGCTTGTATGGATTATATATAAAGGGTCGTAACTCATACAAAATGACCTCTTTGCCCTTCTGTCTGCTCAGGAGACAGAGACTACCTCTTCTAGTCTTTTGTACTTTTTAGGCTATGATCTCTGTACCTTGCATTTAATTTTCTTTCACAAATAATACAAATGGTGGGATATTTAGACCCAAGTTGTAAATTTACAATGTGCTTGCAGGTGACTGACAGAAAATTGAGAAAAATAAGGTAGTATGCTCTAAAGCCCAACTCTGCATGTTTTCCATAAACACAAAGTATACATTAATAGTTTTTTCCAAATACTTCAAGAGCTACTGCTAATCAGTGTTCTGGAAATCTGATCATTTAAGCAAATACTGAGTTTTTGAAATGCAGGATCTAAAGTCTCCCATCACTTCTAAAGCAAAAAGGACTTTTAATAGACTTGCTTTTTCTATAGCTTCCTACTTTATGTTTTTCCAAATGGGCTGCAAAATTGTTACTACTTAGATTGAAATCTGTTTGTTAATAACATAATAAAGAGGAAAACCAGGAAAACTTAGAACATGTAAAAAAAAAAAAATAGAAAAATGCGCCTTTTTGGCTACAATACTTGTTTATAAAAAGATGTTTGAATTATCTTCAAATATTGCAACATAGATATCAGAATCAGAAATATGAACCTAATGTTTACATCAGGTATAACAGAAATAAGCCACGTTCTTTCAGTAAAACTGGATATGCACTGTGCAAGTTTAAGATATTAATTTGAAAATATATATAAAAAACTATTAAAGTTTTTAAAATAACTGTAAACATAATTAATGTAAAGATACAGGAGACAGACCAGTAAAACTTATTTTGTAATCAAGTTTTGCAAAAAAATTTTTCCCACACTTTTAACACAAAGTAACATTGTGAGTATAAAGTTTGACTCAATTCTAAACATAATTACGATACATATTTGGTTATAAGAAAGCGAGCAGCTGTTGAAAGAAGAAAGAGCAAATAAAGGTGGGGGGAATTTAAAAATACATTCAAAAGTTTAAGGATACCATGTAGTCATGAAGCTCATGAAAATTATAGCTATGCGTGCTGTTTTAACCATGTACCAATAAAGTACATTTATTTCAGCACATGCACCAATACAGTACATTTATTTCAACACATGCCTCCCATACTACTGTATTTTTCACAAGACTCCAGTAAGAAAACTAGGTCAATTACTTTCAGATAAATATTCCTGTTCATGAACTAGAGCCTAAGCAGGCATGGTTACCTCATTAACAAATGAAAGGTATGCAATAGTGTAACTCACTAAACATGTATGTAAAACCCTGAAGTACTGTTCTGAACAGCAAGAGCCCTGCAGCTCAACAGTGACCTGAAAAAGAGCTTCAGATAGTGAACTGGACAGCTACTATAGCTCAGAAGCTGGTGTCACATTTATTTCTTGGTAAAGCACCAGCACAAGCATCTCCTGGTAAATTTAAGGCTATCTGTAACTCTATTCCTTAAATACTGTAATGATGTTACAGATACAGAATTTCAACAACCTAGCAGTATTATTCAACGCAAACGTGAGTACTAATATTTGGTACATATTTTAAAGACAATTAGATCTTTGACAGTTAAGAAAAATCACTAATATTAATGAGCTTTTTAGAAAATAAGACTCCGTACAAGTGTCTATTGGCAGTTTAAATGCTGCTTTGAAATCATATATAATAACTAAAAGCTCAAAATAATAATGTCTGTACTTTCAAGAAGTAACATTAACTGTACCATAAAATTACCTCGATAATATAAAGGACTATATTCTTGTAGAAACAATACAAGATGCATTTAGCTACTCTGTTATAATTCCAGGCTCCATGAACCAACAACAAGTTCTTCAAATACTTGAACTGCAAAAAATGAAAAATGAACATACAATGAAAACTTGCATACACCAATATTAATCTGATATCAAGCTATGTTACTATAGTATTTTACAGTGTAATGACTCACCTGAGCAATTGAGTAGTCTGAAGAATTTGCAGCTTGTAGACCTTCATTCCCACTAATACCAACACCAACATGTGCTGTTTGTATCATACTAACATCATTTGCTCCATCACCAATTGCTAGAGTTACTACCTTAACTTGTTTTTTAACCATTTCTACAACTTCAGATTTTTGAAGTGGAGATACCCTAAGGAGTAACAAAAAGAAAAAATAATACAGAACATTCAAATGAATGTATTTTAAAAACATACTACTTAACCTGTGAAAAGGTAATAAAACCAAGCCAAATAGCATCCTTGTCAGCAGCATGGTATTGCTATTGCCCTTTAGGCTGTATGTTAAAAGCACATTCTCAGCAAAATTCATAGTAAATTTGGATTTGCTGAAGCAAGATGTTAATAGGACTGGAGAGTCATAAGTCAAACAGCAATGGGCCCTTAAAACAGGAGTAATGGAAGGAACTCCAAACACTGCCACTACCAGTATTAACGTACAACTGCAGATTTTGGCACATTATATTGTTATGCTTTCTATTTTCCCCTCTCTTTAAACATGTATTTTATAAATAAAAGTTATTTAAGACACAAATGTCAAATCAAACAGGAACAAACAAACAGAGTGGACAGCACTATGTTAACTTAGCCTACACCACTAAATTACAAGAAGCAACTTTAAACATTGACTTCTGATCCTCTACTTCGTCTAACAGCTTCTAACTTCTCCCTCATTCTTTTCAGGACTATTCCAATTATCTTTCATTAAGAAAACCCATACACAGCTGAAGGGACAAATTATTCCAGGGATGACTCTCAAAAGCTCTACTGATGAAACTGTATCAGTTTTGGCTCCACCTACCATTGTGGGTCACATATGTACTTTTCATTTCATGTTGTTAAAGTTCTATTCTGTATGCTGAAACTGAGTCCTTGTAGCATTTAAGATGTCACAACTGCAAATAATATATAGAAATCAAGTGCTAGGACTGGTGTTTTTCACAGGGTAACAAAGCAAAGGAGCAAGCCCTAAGCTGTATGGCAATCCACTCTTGTACTTCCTGGCACTGCAGGCAACATTAAAAACCTGCCCCTCGTTTCATGGTACAAACAGAAACAAGAAGAAATGTAAACAGCTCTGTATGTCTCCCCCACCACTGCTGTTTACTGCTTTCTACAAAGGGAGCAATTCTGGTACCAAGGCATGACTCCTGCTCTGGAGCTGGTGATGTGCAGTTGGCGAACTGTCCTTTCCTCATCTACCTTTGAGCTTCCCAGATCAACTCATTCTAGATGCCTCCATGCAAAAACTAGATGTGATAGGAAGCAGAACTTGCCACTGGACAGAACTGACACTAAGATCTGGGGAAAAGCTGGTATTTCTAATGAATTTCCTACAAGTCTATATGCACACTCATGGCAATGACCTGACTGGTACCATAAGCTGCTGGAACTTCACAATTTGGGCTCTGAAAGATCCTCCCTGCAGTGACAAAATTTCAAGGTTAAGGCTTATGTACAGATGTTCATAACGTGACCTAACTTTTCCAGATCAGAAATTAAAATAACAGAAATATACAAGAAATTAAAAATACAAATTTTGGGGGACAAATTTGCAAAGGAAAAGCACAAAAGAGCAACCACTTCTAAGTAACGCTCCTTCCTGAACATCCTCTGTATACTGCTACTCACTGGGATATTGGCAAGTAACACAGCCTCTAAAGTTCATGAGTACAGTTCTCACCTGAACCATGACTGCTGTATGGCACTCGAGCTCCGTAACAAAATGAAACATTACCAGCAGACACCAAAAATTCAGCTATGTTATGGCATCTGTGCAGTCCTAAAATTCCTCACAAAAGATCCTGCAAGCTGAAGGTCCCAAAGGCACTATTCTTATAAGCACATGAATACTGGAAGGTCTCATGATTCTTAAGAAAATGGTACTATATTATTAACGAGTTCCTGATAGGTGAGTCATAGAGTGGTTTGGGTTGGAATGAATATAAGTTCCAACATAGATAAATTCATCTAGTTCTTACCTTCCTGCCATGGGTAGGGTCACCTTCCGCTAGATCATGTTGCGCAAAGCCCTGTGCAGCCTTCCCTTGAACACTACCAGTGATAGGGCATCCACAGCTTTACTGGACAACCTGTTCCAGTGTTTCACCCCCATCCAAGTAAAGAACTTCATCCTAATGTCTAGTCTAAATCTACCTTTTTTCAGTTTAAAGCTCTTTATTGTATCCGTACATGTCTGCTGTGGTTTAAGCCCAGCCGGTAACTCAGAGCCACGCAGCTGCTCGCTCACTCCCTGCCCCCCACTTCCACCCCCCACTCCCAGAGGGATGGGGAGGAGAATCGAAAGAATGTAACTCCCATGGGTTGAGATAAGAGCAGCCCAGTAACTAAGGTATAACACAAATCACTGCTGCTACCACCAATAATAATAATGATAAGGGAAATAACAAGGTAAGAGAATACAACCACTCACCACCTGCTGACCAATACCCAGCCCAACCTGAAGCAGTG
This sequence comes from Lathamus discolor, assembly GCF_037157495.1. NCBI lineage: Eukaryota > Metazoa > Chordata > Aves > Psittaciformes > Psittacidae > Lathamus > Lathamus discolor. Next base: position 139,844,731 of record NC_088884.1, on the reverse strand, counting down.
ATCTCGCCTTTCCGGGTAACTGCCCCAGTTTATATACTGGGAATGACATCCTGTAGAATAGAATACTCCTTTGGCTAGTTTTGGGTCAGGTGTCCTGTCTCTGCTCCTTCCTGGCTTCCCCTCCTCCCTGGCAGAGCATGAGACTTGCAAATTTGGTGAGAGTAAAACACTCAAAAATGGTCAGAGTAACCATTACTGAGCAACAATTAAAAACATCAGTGTTATCAGAATTGTTCCCAGGCTGAAAGACAAAAACACAGCACTGCACCAGCTACTAAGGAGAAAAATGACTGCTACTGCTGAACCCAGAACAACATCCTCATGAAAAGCCTCTCCCTTTATAGTCTGAAGAATTACAGGGAAAAAAAATCTATCAATCTTGTAAGTGAATGTAGCAAAAAACCCCCATTTTTTTTATACTGACCTATTGTAAGATTACAAACCCAGTGCTAATGAGTGCAATAATAAAAGCAATTCACCTACAGAAGAAACAAAATCATTCCAATGATATACATTAGTAAAATTATTTTTCAGAACATGGTATATTAAAATGTTACAAAAGCCAACCGTATCCTGGGCTGCAGCAAAAGGAGCGTGACCAGCAGGTTGAAGGAGGTGATCCTGCCCCTCTACTTTGCTCTCGTGAGACCTCACTTGGAGTACTGTGTGCAGTTCTGGTGTCCTCAACATAAAAAGGACATGGAACTGTTGGAACAAGTCCAGAGAAGGGCCACGAGGATGATCAGGGGACTGGAGCACCTCCTGTATGAAGACAGGCTGAGAAAGTTGGGGCTGTTCAGCCTGGAGAAGAGAAGGCTGCGTGGAGACCTCATAGCAGCCTTCCAGTATCTGAAGGCGGGTGTCGTGGTTTAAACCCAACCACAAACCTCGTTCACTCACTCCCCCCCCCCCGCTTCTTGCCCTCCCCCTGCTCCTGGAGGGATGGAGAGGAGAATCGAAAGGAATGCAACTCCCACGGGTTGAGATAAGAACAGTTTAGTAACTAAGGTATAACACAAATCACTACTGCTACCACCAATAATAATAATGATAAAGGAAATAACAAGAGGAAAGAATACAACACCTCAACACCAGCCGACTGATAACTTGCCCCACTCCCCCCAGCCCAACACTGACCAATCCCTCGTCCAACCCTGCAGTCCCTTCCCTTCCGGGGTAACTCCCCGTTACATCCTGGGCATGACGTGCTGTGGTATGGAATTCCTCTTTGGTCAGTTTGGGTCAGGTGTCCTGTCTCTGCTTCCTCCCAGCCTCCCCTCCTCCCTGGCAGAGCATGAGGCTCAGAAAGTCCTTGGCCAGACCAAACATTTGAGCAGCAACTGAAAACATCGGCGTTATCAGCACTGTTCCCAGGCTGAAAGATCAAAGCACAGCACTGCACTAGCTCCTAAGAAGGAGAAAAATGACTGCTGCTGCTGAACCCAGGACAGGGGGCTATAGGGATGTTGGGGAGGGACTCTTCATCAGGGAGTGTAGTGACAGGACAAGGGGTAACGGGTTAAAACTTAAACAGGAAAAGTTTAGATTGGGTAAAAGAAGGAAGTTCTCTACTGTAAGGGTGTTGAGGCACTGGAATGGGTTGCCCAAAGAAGCAACAAATGCTCCATCCCTGCCAGTGCTCAAGGTCAGGCTGGACAGAGCCCTGGGTGACATAGTGTGAGGTATGCCTGCCCATGGCAGGGGTGTTGGAAACTTGATGATCTCAAGGTCCTTTCCAACCCTAACTATATGATTCTATGGTTACTGTCTGCCCAGTGATCTCTGGCATTAAAGCTAAGCCTGAATGATTTGCCTGTCTTGACACTGGACACACACTGTAGGTTAAAATGGATATTGCTTTCTATTTGGATCAAACTTCTGATCCCTAACACAATTTGAGAGGAAATGTTTCCTTTTCCAACTGGTGGTATAAATTCCCTCATCACACTTCTTCCTGAACCGCTTCCAAAAAAACAGAAACAGAACAAACCACCCATCTCTTTCAAAGTAATGAATTACACACTACATTATCCACATTTAACAGTAAGTTTTTACAGTTAAAGAACACTGAAACACCAATTATATTCTTTTCATTAAGCACACAGATACTAATGGCAATGCTTGGCCATTGCTTTTTCTAGCTATCTGTAAACCCAACCATACAACCAACAAGCAATTACATGATTGCTGTAGCTAATGGCATTGCCATCAGCCTTCTACTCTGCTTGAATAAGAATGCAATTAGAAAACAACTTTTAAAAACAACAACAAAAGAAAAAAAGCCCCCCAAAGCAAACACAGAGATAGCATAAAAAAAATTCCAATGTTCACATGACAGACAAATTATAGACTTAAGAAACCAAACTTGTTCTTAGAATTGACAGCTGAGGCTGGTGACTGATTTCATGGTGTTAATTGAAAAAGTAAATGCAGCAGAGGGGTGAAAAGTTCAGAAAAAAACCCTATATCTCTGACATCACACTGATATTATGCATTATCCATTTCATTTATTAACAAATCCAAGTTAGAAAAATTTGAACCAGTCTTTGAGAAATTTCAACGAAAATGTCATTTAGAAATGGAAATTTCACCAAAGCTACATTAACTTCCTATTATAAGAAAGCCCTTTCCCACTAAAATAAAGGCTATTTAAGTTTTTAGCCAGCTAAAGTTTATGATGATTATTCTGAAACGTAGCTTAAAACTGTAGGAGAAAACAAAGGTTTTCTAGACATGCATTTTAAGTTCTGAAACACGCATTTATTCTTGCAACATCCTTGAAGAATTAAGTTTTGCCTAAACCAGTAAATTACAGTAACAATCACAATTCTTACTAGTTAGAACATTTCTGAAACTCAGACTACTTAAATACTGAGAGCATGCCAAATATTTCCTAGTGGAGGAAGTCAACTTACAAGCACATTAGAGAGCTGGTTTAAATCTAATTTTAAACAGAAATGATTAGAGAAAAAAACAAATAAATTGACTGATCATTATCTGCCTTTTGTGTAATTTTATGCATTTTTACTTCCGAAATTAAAGCACACTATCTTTTCCATAAATTCATTAATATCCAATTTGAAGCATATTTGCTATATTATTTGTTTCAATCACAATCCCCCTTGTTTCTTGTAGAATGAGATGTTATGGATGCATTATAATCACACAACTTCATTACACACCATACTTTCAATGGTATTAGTTTATCAATTCAGTCCGTATCACCAGGGTATCCTTTTCACTATGGAACAGACTGACACTTGATTCAATTTCAGTGTCACAGAAGAAATATGAAGGAATAGTATAAGTCTCATAGCTCATTGGGAAAAGAAAAGAAAAAATATTTTCCATTTTTTCTGTAGCAAATGTCAGTATTTTTCATTTTACCAACCCTATAAAGTTTCAATGACTAGATTAAACCTCAACATTAGACAAGTGACTGAGCTCCCAGCAAAGCGGGACACTAATGATGGCTGCCTCTCCTTCCTAGACCATTGTGCTTAACACTGAGACAGTGTTGTGAAGGGAAACAAGGTACATGGTATCTACACTCATCTTTGCTCACATACAATACTCTAATTACCACTGGCTTCCAGTAACATCCTTGTAGCCCTTTCCATTCTCCTCTCCATTTGCCAGAAAACACCTTCTCGTGGTTCACCTTTGGGTGATGTTCCACCAGTGGAATGAAAGCCCCTATCCTACTCTGTGCCAATTCAGTTAAATTTCTCAAGCTTTAAGTGCAATTAATCTGAGAAAATGATTGCATAAAATTTAACTGCATGATTTTTCAAAAGCAAGAAATAAAGGAGTGACAAATAATACAGCCTTTGGACTGAAGGTAGCTATCTAATTACTTTATTTAGCCTACAGAACACATGCTATCAGACTTTTGAAAAAGGTACCTGGGATGTGTACAGCCTTGTGATGAACCTGGGATGAAAGCTTCCAGGCAACAGCCCTTCAGAAAAATTCTGGGGTCCAAGTATATCAAAAAGTGTTCCTATGATCTTTTGTTACATGTTTTATTTGAACTCTGGTGATGAGTGTTGCATCAAGATTCGCTATAGACAGCTTCTATAGAAGACTCCTGACCCGAGAACTTCTTTTTCATCTTTTTAACTTTCCAGGAACGGTGGCTTATTTTGCTTTCAGACAAGCTCATAGGGGCAGCAGGAAGGTGCATTTACTCTCATTACCTGGTGCATCAATTTCATGGTGAAAATAATAAAAAATACCTTTTGTTCACTTTGTTCACTCTTAGCTGTACATTTTTACAGAATACAGAATAATCTACTTATCATTTTTCTCACACACATTGCTATGAAGCCGATACAGAGTTGGAATTCAGTTCATCAAAGTCTTTAAGCCAAACATCTGCTTGGAATTAACAACATAGAGATTTTTTTTGTAGTCTAATATCTACCAAATATTTGCCAGCTTCATCTGTGTTATGGCTAGTCTTAGGAATAATCCACTGGTAATAGAAACTCCAAAGCAAGTGATGTAATTTGTACTTTTAAAACCAAGGAGTGCTTAAAACTTTTACTGCCTTTACATGGGTGGAGGAAAGGACTAAATTTTCATTTAGTCCTGACAATATCTATTTAAATTACTTACCTTAATTAAAAATTGCCATTTTTTAACTTTTTATTTTCACGTTCACAAACAAGGAAATGAAGTTTGTTACTAAAGATGGAGCATTAACAGAAATTACTATTTTGACAGAATTTTGACTTTTGACAAGAATAATAGCTCACTAAAACAGTGAATGTTACAAGCAAATATTTTAGTTTCAAACCTGCAGCCAACTTTCATACAACCACAAAATGTCAGAGCATATACCTAGACATGTATTGAAACCAGCTGACCCAAGAATAGTACGGAAACATAGAAATAACAGAGAGAATGCTACTACAACAGAAAATTTAATTTTGCACTTTTTGTTGTTACATCATAAAAATGCTACCACTAACAGCTACATATACAGAATAACCTTCAATGGTTCTATGGGTCAAAAGAAATGGCAATATTGTCTCCTCAAATGGCATAAAATGTATTTTCAAATCAAGGAAAGAGAAGAAAAAGAAGCACAGTTTTCAAAGAGCAGTTCTATGCACATCTCCTGCTTGTTCCTTTACTACAGTAAGCAAAACCAGAACTACTAGAAGAAGCACAAAGCTACAACTTACCTGTCACAGACTATGGTGATAGAAAGATGTTCAAACACAGTATGAACTGTGTACCAGTGTAAGATCTCAGTTTAAAACACATGAAGATCTTAGTTTGAAATTCAGAGTGTTTCATGCTAGAGCATGGCTACAAAGCTAAATCATAATAAATTAATATTATCACTTGGTGGCATAAAATATCACTTGACAGAAATGACGGGAAGACTACAAACAAAGTATTTATTTGGATAGTACAACCTCATTTGCTTTTCCCTGTCCTTTAGGAAAGCAGAAAAAATGGTCCCTTTTGAATTCTGATTTTCTAGATGAATCTGCTTTATCTTAATTATTAAGAACATTATTAAACCCTTTACCTGAACACAAGAACCCTGAAATTATCTATCTTATTACTGAAAAGCAGATAATCTATTAAGGTGTATTTACAATAGTTTTCACACTTGTACAGACCACGTCTCTACCTTCAGGCAGATAACAGGATAGGCAATGATGAGGTAATAGGAAGTAAGCTTATATAATTTATTGAAAGAAGATTTCAATAAGAAGTGATGCTTGCTTCTGCTTTTTGACAGATCACTTGGCCTAAACCAAGCTTTTAAACATTGACAGAAGCAGTTCTCGTGTATCTAGCTATGAAGCACACAAATTCCTTTTTCATTCAATCATTCAAATGTAGAAAAGGTGCTTAGGAGATATTTGCCATTTTTATGTTTAAAGACAAAAACACTAGAAGGCCCCAAAACACATAAACTAGCACCTATGCAGTCTTATGTATTTCTCCTTTAATAGAAATGTAGAAATATTAAAAGGCATGCCAAACTGCTTTCATATTGTGTATATTTGAAAAAAGCAGATATTTAATTTTCTTTGATCTGGACAAAGTTCCTGTGTTACAGGGAGTTTACAGCTTTAATAGCTGTTGTTTACAGGACAGGATGAAAGGTCTGATAGTGTAAAAGAACCCCTAAACAATCAGGAATAATAATAATTAAAAAAATAAAAGGTGTTTTAATCAGCTTCAGAAAATAAAAAACACCTGGAGTAGTACCTTTAACATTTTTGTCCACTTATGCAGTGTAATCCACGGCTTTCAGAAAAGTGGAGATATAAAATCTTGCCTGCAGAGGAAGCTCTACAAAAAACCCAGATGCGATAAAACCTGCAGTTAACTGTGGTATCAATTTAAAGGATAAGGGGTCCCTCAGGGGTCGGTGCTGGGACCGGTGCTGTTTAATATTTTCATCAATGACCTGGATGAGGGAACTGAGTGCACCCTCAGCAAGTTCGCTGATGACACAAAACTGGGAGGAGTGGCTGACACACCAGAAGGCTGTGCTGCCATCCAGCGAGACCTGGACAGGCTGGAGAGTTGGGCGGGGAGAAACTTGATGAAATTTAACAAGGGCAAGTGTAGAGTCTTGCATCTGGGGAAGAACAACCCCATGTACCAGTACAGGTTGGGGGGTGACCTGCTGGAAAGTAGTGAAGGGGAAAGGGACCTGGGGGTCCTGGTGGATAGGAGGATGACCATGAGCCAGCAATGTGCTCTTGCGGCCAAGAAGGCAAATGGCATCTTAGGGTGCATTAGAAAGGGTGTGGTTAGTAGGTCAACAGAGGTTCTCCTCCCCCTCTACTCAGCCTTGGTGAGGCCGCATCTGGAATATTGCGTCCAGTTCTGGGCCCCTCTGTTCAAGAAGGACAGGGAATTGCTTGAAGGAGTCCAGCGCAGAGCCACAAAGATGATTAAGGGAGTGGAACATCTCCCTTATGAGGAGAGGCTGAGGGAGCTGGGTCTCTTTAGCTTGGAGAAGAGGAGACTGAGGGGTGACCTCATCAATGTTTACAAATATGTAAAGGGTGGGTGTCAGGATGATGGAGCTAGGCTTTTTTCAGTGATATCCAGTGATAGGACAAGGGGCAATGGGTGTAAACTGGAGCATAGGAAGTTCCACGTTAACATCAGGAAGAACTTCTTTACTGTAAGAGTGACAGAGCACTGGAACAGGTTGCCCAGGGGGGTTGTGGAGTCTCCTACACTGGAGGTATTCAAGGCCCGCCTGGACAAGTTCCTGTGTGATGTACTGTAGGTTACCCTGCTCTTGCGGGGGGGTTGGACTAGATGATCTTTTGAGGTCCCTTCCAACCCTTGGGATTCTGTGATTCTGTGATTAGTGTCTCAATCTCACTGAGACCACCCTTGACAGATAATGAATTATTTTTCTGGGTATATGCAATCTGAATGACTCTGACAGGTACATTCTGTTGCAGACCGCTTTACAGAAATATTTTGCTTGAATGACTGTATCTCATAACTTCAGCTACTGGAGTTTGTGGGGTTTTAATATTTCATGGTTGTACGACATAGTGTGTATTTTCTCTGAAACAGAAATTTCTTAATTTTTATATGCCAATAAAAATACTGTAGAGAAAGAATAATGTGAGCCTTACCTGCAACAAATAACAGCTTTACAAGACAAAGCCAAATCCAGGAAATACTGTCTCACTCCAAATGTCAGAGCATACTTCAGAGATTTACCATCAATGATGAGAGCAAAATCATTTTCCTTCCTTAACGTATCACCAAGAGTACTGCAGTGATGGCTAAGTGTCTCTCTTGTTCCCTGTTGCACAAAATAAGTTGTGTCCGTTATTTTTAATTCTTACTGTTCTTAAGTCCAACTTATATTTTTTTTTTTGTGCAATCAGAAACACTGGCATTTCATTTTCTGAGGAATTTCCTTTTTGATTAGACTATCAAATAGACAGTATTAAATGAAAAAAGTCTTTGCAACAGCTGTACTATTAGAAACAATGGTAAAAACGGGGTGTAGGACTGCTCTCACACTGCCAAAAAATAATGTGTATAGATTATGGTGGAACTTTTCATGCTCTTTGAATGGCAATAATAGCTGCATAAATGTTTGCTAAAAAATATTAAATAATAAGTGTCCTGTACACCTATGCAAAGGAAGATTCACGTATTATACGTATCAGATGAAACAATTTGTGTTCACTTTTACATAAAGGAGTCTTAAATGTTTAGAAAAAAGGAAGAGAAACAGAGATAATTCATAAGTACATGTATTATAATTGATAATTATACCACATTGAATTTATATTTTATGATAAGCCCATATCAACTACATTTTATATAAGGGATCATATTTTGGATTTTTCAGTTGCTAAGGACAGTTTGAATTGCACCTACACAAGTCACTAATCTATGATGCAGAACTGAGAACTTCGGATTATATTCAGTAGATAATACATTCAACTGTAGCTCAAATTTGCAGAGGTCGCTAATACCTAGTTGATTACAGCTCCACCATAGAGTGCCATGAAGAAGAAAAAAAATGCTTGTTGCATTTCCTTCTTTTTGAATGGTCTTCATAGATCTACAACATACTCTTCTACTGTTTCCTGCTTCACTCAGCTCAGATGAAACATTTTAGAGAAGAAAGGAAGATAGAAAAAAACTGCTTCTGCTTACAAAATACTGAATTTGGAAACCAGTAACACCCTATGACAACAATGTTCCTATTCTGCTGAGGGAACTGGGCTGTCCAGAAGCCCTCATAGGAGCACAACACATTTATTTAAATAAAATATTGTTTAATATCTATTTATGCAACTTTTAATTATCACACCAGAAGCAGTTAATGTGCAACACTTGTTTAATGAGCTTTTATTGTACTCCTTTAAGCAGTTAAATAAAACTACCTCACTTCATTACATATGAAGTATACAAAATAATCAATCCTTATCACTTCGGATCTATTAAGCATTGCAGTAGTTCTGAAATCTAGAAGTCTCTGTAAACGACCTAAATATAGATCAGAAATAGTAGTAAAGAAATACTGCATAAATTTTATAGAAAGCAGTAAGTATTTTAATTCTTGTTGTAGACTACTCTTATGTGCTACTATGGAATCCTTCAGTTAAGGCACTCTTCTCATACTTTCTTTCAACTTTCTCTCCTTAAGTCCTATCTTGAGCAACCTGACCACAATATAAAGGTAAACTTCATTTCAAGCTTTCCTCCTGAAGACTTCTGGACAGTACGTTTCCCCACCGACAAATTTCCTCCACTCTAGTGGAACTAAAGTTCATTTAAGGCTCCCTTAGAAAGGGTGGTAAAATGATTTCTTTCCCCTCATGGGATTTTTCACTTAATATTGCATTCCTACCTTATCTAAAGAATCTCTTCTCCACAAAGCAGTATATTTGAAAGTTTGTAGTTTTAACCCTTACTTGTATTTCAACATCTGATTATAATTTCAGCTGTTTAACCACACAATTACAATTAACTTCTATCAGATCGTAAGTATTCCATAAGAAACAGCGTTAGCAAGGAACTTCAGTTAGCTTGTTTAGGTACTGCTAGGTACTACTAGAAGCATGTGAAGCTCCTGACTTTGTGCCTGTACGGATGGAGTCATTTCATTATGTGTAACTGTTTGCTTATCATTCTGAAGTTCATTTGTGTAGTAGCTACACTGTGGTTTTGGAAGGTGTAGATAAGTTTCTATTTATTAACTAACATTTTGTCATGAAGACCATACAGTCTTCCAAGTATGCAATAATAAAATTAACTCAAATTTTCTCAAAACAAACAAAAAACCAACCTCCCAAACCAAAGAAACGCCCCACCCAACTGTGGTTTTAGCAGAATTTTCTGTGTTTGTCCAGATAAAGTTATTTTTCAGGCCACCTCCACCATGATATCTGGGTATTTTAAGCGGTAACATAAAGTGGTTTCATTAACTGAAAACTGAGATTTTACTTACATCAAGAGAGCCTTCATTTATAACAATCAGCCCCATGTTCTTTCTCAAAAGTTTACAAGAGTGACCTGTCAAAAACATTTTTGCTTTCAAAAATTTGTTCCACAAAATCCATTACAATATAACAAAGCTTTTTTTCCTGTAAGAGAACTACAGACAGAATTAAAAACAAGGACTTCCCCAATCAAAATCAGTGGTAAAAAATTATACTGCATACTATAAAAATTAGACATACAGGTAGTAAGTCAGAACAGCAAATCTTCCTTGCTGCAATTTGTGAGTTGTGCCTTACTCAGTGGTGACCAGCAGAAGGACAAGAAACGACAGAGTTACAGAAAAGAGCAAACAGATCTTCTTTAGCCTTGCAAATTTTTGGAATGCAACTTGCATTTCATACAGAATTTGCATATATACACATTCCCATTCTTTTCTTATATTCTTTGATGTTTTAAACAGAACGTACACTGTATGCTAATGATGCAGGCTGCCTAGATAAATATGTATCACCATTCTTATTAAAATGAAAATACTGGTATTACATACATTGCCTCAAACCTGGAGGTACTAATGAAAATAACCTTAGATCAAATGCATCATGTGCATGCAAAAAGTTCTTTAAGATTAATAATACTAATAAAAAGAAATAATACTTTATTTTAGGCACATATGTAGGCTACTGCAGAAGGGCTGATATGCCCACATGCAAAGAATATTAAATCTTAAATGCAGCTTTCATGTATTACTATTTAAAAATACAGATCTACTGCTGCCGAAATTAGTTAATGTGTGAGGGTTTTGTGGATTTTTTTCCCCTCCTTTATAATAAAAAAATAAAAGGAAATGTCTGATGGACGGTAAAAAGTTTGTAGCACTTTAAAGGACAATCTATATTGTTTTGCTTCAGTTACAATGGTCTCCACCAACTTTCTTGGATAGATGGAAAAATACAGAATGGAAAATAAAAATACTTATATTTTCTTTTTATTGTTCTTGCTGTCAAAACACAACGTATTCAATTCATTGTAGATGCTATAAAAAAAGTACAAATGCCTATTTTTTTCTCCTCTTTATGATAATATGACTTTTTCTTGCTGTTACTATTTTAACAGAGGAAGAACCCAACAGTCCCTTTTATCCACCTACCAGCAACTGAGAACGAAATTAACATTTAAATTCTGGAATGCCATATTATTTTTACAAGATACATTTCTGTTCTGAAGCAATTTTATTCTAGCAACTTCTATAATTTGTAAATCTGTAACAAAGCCATCAAACAAATGCAAACATGATACCGATGTTAATGGCAGTCTCTTGTTTGTCCCCAGTAAGTATCCAAATTTTTATGTCTGCTTTCATGAGAGTCTCTATGGTTTCAGGCACTTTGTCTTGCAGTTTATCTTCAATTGCTGTTGCTCCAAGCAGCTGAAGATTCTGTGAACATAGAATATTCAGTATACACAGGTTTTGTTGATTTAAATTGTTTTAATATTTTTAAATTTCCTTTGTTTAACTTTCCATATTTATGACTTGATTAATGCTTTCTAAATTCATTAATCAGATTTGGTATCAGCTAATAAAGATCCTCCAGTTTATTCCTATGAGCTTTAAGATAAATAACTATGTAGCTTTGCAAACTGCACAGTGAGACCACCCAAACTTCACCCATTATTCACAATCTCAGTGTTTGTTCAGCAACAGCTACCTTTTCCTGAGAGGCACCTCTCTGATATGAAGACTTCAGGAGTGCTATTATGTCTTCTTCTACTTGTAGCGTTTTTTTTCCCCAAAGTGAAGGAAAACCTACCTGTGAATTAATCTTAAAACTATAATCTTGATTATGTTGTTTTAAACTTCTCATGCAGCAGATCTGTAAGTTTTTTGTGACTATGTATGCTTGGCTGCTCCATCAGCAGCACTGCCAGAAACTCAAAGTGATTATGGCTCTGCTCTTGTGAAGTTGCATCTGGATTTTACCTCCCTTTCTGGGCCTTCAGTACAGGAGTGGCTGACAAAGTGGAGCAAGTCCAGCAGAGGGACACAAAAATAGCTTGGGACCTGGAGCATTCTTGAGAGTGTCTGAAGAAGCAGGACGAGGTTAACATGGGGAAAATATAAAGCTAAGGGAACAATTCCATGGCTGCCTTCTAGCTGAAGAGGGCTTGCAGAGAAGCCATCTTCCTCTAAGAGATGCATGGTGAAAGAGCAAGAGGCAACAGTCCCATTCTGCAGTAACAGAAATTCTAATTTAGAAAAAGGGAAAAAAGAAGAGTTGAGTGTGAAAATAACCAAACAATTGCTTACTGCAGCTGGGAAAACTCTCCTTGCAGAACCTCAAAACTTCATTAAAGTGCTGGTCAAACAAAATTAGCCCTGCTTTAACCAGGGATTTATGTCTACATGACCTCCCTAAGTCCTTCCAACCTTAACTACTCTATGTCTCTATGTCTCTAAGCTCATCATAAAATAAAGCAGATGTTGTTTGCCTGTTGTTAGGGTTTTTTATACAACAGAGCAACTCTGAAAAAAACTTCCAGTAGTTCAACTCAAAATCATCACTTTCTGGGAAGAAAATGACTTGTTGCAAGCACTTTGTCAAATTAATCTTTCCTTCACTTTGACTGTTTAATCTTCAGGGACTACATGACAGAGCTTCAGTATACTGCTAGATTTTTTTTCTAAGCGCTACTCCTCTATAATGATTCAGATTTCATGGTGTAGAAAGCAAAGACATTAATTAAAAAACCCCACTCTCCTCATGCGCCCCATCCTCTTCCCCCCCTCTCAACCCAAGCCAACTAACACCCCCAGAAAGCTACACATACTTTTTCAATTAGTTCGTAGCTCTCCTCAAGTTTAAGTGCTCTGTTCTGTAAAGCTGTAGAAGCACGGTGATAGACATCTAACCACTCTTGATAATCGCTTTCTGAAATCTCAGCCACAGCAAAACACAGAGTTCTTAAACCTAAAGAGAGAGCAGATATGATTCAGTAGTTGTTAGTCCCTTCCCTGATATGGCTGTAATGAGTAACTACCAAAAGATGAATTTATTCTGTACTTTGTGTATGCTTATGCCTGATTTTCAACTTACTGCATGTCTTGAAGAACTTCCAAATATATATATAAGGTAAACCAACATGACATAGATAGAAATTTATCCAACAGAGGAACTGTTTTAAGGTAGCTGAATGCAACTCAGGTGAGGTACTTCAATGGAAAAGAAAATAATGAAATTTCACACAAGTTTGATTTATCTTAAATTGTAAACAAAACATGAAGCAATCCCAAATGACACTTGCTGAACAAATATATATATTAGATTTTTAGGAACATTAAAACTTTAAGATTAAATTATATTTCTGACAAAAAGAAATTATAAACTTAAATGTTGCTACTCTGGAAAGCAGTATATCAGCACGATGTTACTACTATCTTTTTCCAACCCTCTTCAATGTCCTCAGGAAATTCTTGGTTGAAGTTTAAAATTCACCATCTAGAAGATGACCTTGAATCTGCTCAGATTTAATTTTCCATCTCACAGATTCTTTCAGTTTCCCAAATTCTTAAAATAAAATCTTTGTGTGCAGGAACATTTGTAGATTTTACCTAACAACCTTTGAGCTGCTTATATTTAACAGTTTTTTTTCCTTCAGCAGAAATCTGAATTAAGAACCATAGTGAGAATTTGAGGCTGCAAAATTTTAAGAGATCCATTTTTTGACAACATGCATTTACATTCAATTTAAATACCTGGGTGTGAATGTTCTAACAGTTCATTTTCACGTATTACAGATTCTTACATTTCTAGAGCATGAAATTATTATAACTCTTTATATACAGAGAACAGCAGTGCTCTAGCCAAATGATATCTTATGAAGCCACAATTTTCAGGCATGTAGATTTAGGAGGGGGATAAGCAGGACTTAGTGCCTTTGTTCATTTGCCCACTCTGTTCCAGGAGATGAACGAGCACCATAACCAAGGATGGCTAAATGAAATCTTTACTTGTTCATAGTTTTGTTGTTGTGTATAGTTCAACACCAGCAGCAATTCTGAAGTGATCAAGAGGCTGAGCATGAAATAATACATATGTGTCCCAGATTTAAGCAGCAATTTAGCATCTTCAGCACGAAAACCATTTGCAAACCTAGTATCTTGACAGCTCAACAGTATTAGAAACACAGGCTCTCGCCATCCATACCTAGACAGCAAACCTAAGACAGACAAATAAACTGATTTTTTTTTTTTTTTCCTCTGTGTAATAAGGATATGCTAGCAGGGTCCAAAATAATGAATATGAGGTGAAGGGGTGGAAAAGAATTTATCCCTGACTAATAGCAATATTATTTCCACAGTTATTTCAAAATATTTTATGCAGATGATAAAATGAAGAAATCAGTGTGTACGAAGTATCAGCAAACAAGCTTTTCAAGTAATTTTTCTTTTTAAAAATCAGAGACTAATTTTTTTTTTAATTTTTCATTTTAAAAAAGATTCTTTTCATTGTGATTCATAATAATCTTCCAAATGAAAAGTGGAAAACAAAGTATCATTAAGTCTGCTTCTTAACAGACTGGAACAACATAGGAAAATTACACACTTTTCCTATTTATCCAAGCAGGCATTAACACTCAAGTTTAATAAATGCTTAAATATTAATGCCAGCCATGCTAACCACTTCATTTTTGAACAACACACCAAGAGCATGCAGTAAATGCCAAGGACATACTGTACTGCCACATGAAAGGATACTCATGAGAAACTTTGCAACGTCATCGGCTGCAATTTAAATCTCATGCAAAAATAAATATCCTTAATCGATTCCAGAGAGAGAGAGAGAAAGACATACTGATTTTTTTTTTTAAGTTTTAAGACTGAACTTTATGCTTTTGAAGGTTAGAAATTCACTCTCTGAACAGTAAATCTTTTCATCTGTTGAAAATAAGGATACAAAAAGTACTTGAACAAACTTAACATTAATACTTATGTACAGTGGTTTTAACGATGGATGGAATTTTTCATGTTTTATGTTGATTCACTTGGACCAACCTGACTGCTAAGGAAAAAAATGGTATCAGCTGTACCACTGATTTAATGAGGACAGTAATTATGAATTGGATTGAAATTTTCATATCAATTCACACAGGTAGCAGATATAGACCTATTTTTACCTTTTCTGTAACCCAGTACATAGTCTTATGGCCCAAACTATCTTCACATTTAAGTACTTTTCCTTGACTGATCCTGATTTGACCTTTATAAAACCCCAAACTGGCCAATCAACTCATACAACTAGATTCAGGAGCTCAAAGGGTATATCTGAAGTTTTATGTTGTATCATCAATCTTGTTTGGTTTTAGTTCTGCTTTAAACTTCCTTGTATAATTCATTATAACTTTGATATGCCAAGATTATTTAAGGCCAACCTAATGTTCCCTGCAGAGATCTTGATATGGAAAACTAACAAAAGAAACAAAAGATGGCTTGCTTCTGCTGTCCTTGCCACAATCAAGAGACTTAAAGTGCTAACCATGACACTAATAAAAACGCCAAATTCCACTATAAACCAAAAAAGAAAAATTAGAGAAGTTGTATCTATAACAGACAGAAAAAGGATCTTTCCTGATACAAGAAGATTTGGCCAAACATCAGTCACCAAAAGGCAAGGATTGTATTTTAGAAAGAAAAGATTTTAATAAAGTTTGCTTTCCAGTGTATGTTTAAAAAAAAAAAAAGGTAAAATATTGCAGTTCAGAGTCCCACAGCTGTTATAATTCTGCTTCCAACTCCACTCTCTAAACTCATGAACAAATTAAACACGACGATACTTCACAAAACAACTCTATAATCCTTTACTAAGACACCAGAAAGGGGCATGGCATTGAAGATCTAGGAACTGTGCTAGAAGTACCTCCATGAAAACAGAAACATTTCTGCAGTCTGCTTTCCTCTTCATGCTTGTTTTATGTAATCATCCAGTATGATTAAATAACTAACTGGCTGCTTACATCAATCACCTTCATTTTGCAGTCTTTTAAATTTTTGTTACTATTTCATGAACCCTCATGAAGAGGTTCCCCACCATCAGCAGCTGCTTTGTAAGAGTTACTGTTAAAACAGCATAGACAACAAAACACACTGTACAGAACGCTAGTGCTGGCAATTTCCTTTATTGTGATTGGTGACAGAAGTAATATAGTATAAAGCTACCTTAAAAGCACTACGCTAGTAATTTTTAAGCAACTTCACTTTGGCTACTTTTTCCTGTGTGCCTTCCCTACAGCATTCATTTGGTGTGGGACATGAAAGTGATCGCAGGAAATGAGATCTTCACAGAAACAAACAATATGCAATGTGTTTGCTCTCCGGAAAAATATATTTTGTTTAAAAGACTCCATTGTACTATGTGGGCGATTTTTTGTTTTTTTAAAGCACGACCTTATTACTGAAATTTCTCAGTAAGATTTTTTTTAGAAGGCATCACTAAAACATAATTTTCAAACTTAATATGAATAAAACATTACAGCAACATAAAAGTGACAAAACCAAAAAGTTGAGGGGTAACTGAATTTCATGTTTAGTTTTATATTGAATAATATTACCCACCTTCCGTAGCAAACTGCTCTAGATGTTTTAAGGTGATTTCTTTGTATTTTGAACTTTCAGCAAGACGGTCATAAATTACAGTATCCTACAGAAAACGCAAAATGAACTCAGAACAGTTTAATAGAAAAAAAACCAGCTTTTGGTGTAGACAATACAAATCACGTAGGAAAAAGGAATAAAAATATGCAACACTGTGTTAATTTATTTCAGCATCAAAAGTGAACAGAAGTAATTTTATCTCAGAGGATGGAAAAAAGGACATTCCAAATCCTTAGGATGCTCTCAATTTACAAATTCTGCTATGATACAGTTTTTCTCTCCTACGGTTTTTGCTGTTATTTCCCTTCATTTTGAAAAGCACTGCTTCTACCTTTGGCTTGCCATGTGAATTCTTTTGATCTCCTAAAATTTTGTCTTCCTCCTTTTTAATATTAAGCCCACAAGGTAAAATTAGTGATTCAAAACCGCCATTCTCAGGTTTTTGTAGCTGGCTTGATATACAGAATATTAATAGCAGCTTCTTTCCATTTGAGAAGACATAGAATAGACATTTACATTCCATCAGCTTCATTTTTTAAAACCATTTAGCAACTGGATTTTCATTCCCCTCCTCCAAAATTGACTTAAAATATAGAACAAGCAACTTTGCCATTCCCAAACACATGATTAAGGTATCTTCCCATAAATCCTGTTTATAGGAAAATTTACCTCTGGCATAACATCAATGGAGGGTTAAAATTCCATTCAGTCCCTTATGCTAGATTACTATTTCTACCTAGTGATTCATGCTCAGCTACTCCAGCAAGTATCGAATAGATTAAACCATACAGTCATCCATTTCCTTGGAGTACAGAAGGAAAGAGTTAATAGGAAGCATAAAGTTATTAGTCCAGAACAAAGAATATGATGAACAGGTCTGTCATACTTTTGTAGGCAGTTAGTAAAAAAGACATTAACTAGTCCATCACATTAAAAAGCTACATAGTAAAATGATGTAAACTGAAAAAGGCATCAACCTTCCTTCCGCCATCTTTTCAATATTTTAACTGCAGTTAGAACAACTTTTTGCTTTCATATTGTATTTGTTGCACATGTCGACACAGGGAAAATAGAATAAAACTCACAGCTCCTTTGCAGTAAAGTCTTAACTTTCCCGATGGTGTGCGAACAATCACTGACATTCTCTTCCTTGTGCTGAAAGAGAAATAAATGCCCTACATAAGGTGGCTTATAAATATAAATATTTACCAACATTTAACCTAAGAATATCAATCTTATGTAAGACAAAGAAGTAAGGGCTACCTATTATGAATTATGTTCTCAGGTGACTGGGCTGAAAAAACAGTTTTATTGTCTAATAATTAGAGCGAATGATGTTTTTCTGTGTATACTTCTGTAGGCCTATAAGTATGGGGAGCCCTGAACAGCAGAGGTTCTGAACAATTCCTTGAGCTTATGGTACCACAGCAGTGGTGGTATGTGAGCAGAATATATGCTGGAGGCAATCTAAACTCAGCACAAGTTATCAAAACACTACTTGGTCCGCAGAGATTAGTACTATATTTAGGAATATTTTTCAGCTGGTTAAGGATTTATCAGTTGCTTTCAGTATGCTGACCTGCCAGTTAGAGTGAGAGCTACTTCCTTGCTATGAAAAAAGTGCAATTAGCATATTGTATGTCTACTACTTCTCTTTCCACAGGCACAGCTATTATCACTGTAAAAGAGAATACCATAAAAGGTGACTCTACCAAGAATTCCTACAAGTTCTACTTCTGTAACATACTTCTTTGAAAAACTATCCTATCAAATGTTGACAGTGCTGCACTTTGCTTGCAGAAGAGTCCTATGGGGCTTGTATTGGAAGGTGGCAAGGAATCAGTTTGCATTTTTTTCTGGGAAAAACTCAGAACACCTGGAAACACTTAATTCAATAGTTTAATCGCTACAGATTACTTCTCTGAAAGTACATGCTCCTACCCATACATATGGTGCTATGTTTTAAAACCAAAACTTCCCTTGCTGTGGAACAAGGGTGACCTCTAGTGCCTCTAACAAGTCAGTTCCAAGAAAAGTATTAGAACAAAACCAGCCATAAAACTGAAAGCTTAATAAAGTTGGGTAATTGGTATCCACCAAAAAATTTAATCCTCCAAAGGTTAGGATTTGAAAGCAATTCTTCTTTCTTCATAAAGCACCACTGCTTAAATGACAATTTGAGACTGACACAGAAATTTAAAGAGATCTATGAAATCAAGACAAAGACCAAAACCAGAAACAAAGGAATCCTTCACTACCACTCCATGAATGCAGTATAAACTTTCACGTACGTCGAACTAACAACAAATGCACTTTGTGCTACATACTTGCTACCTTTCCAGAATAGAAAGTGAAAGTAGTTCCTACAGAAAAATGAAACCCTGGCATAAATCTGAACAATTTCAAGTATTTCCTCTACAATATACAAAACCAACAGTAATTACAAGCAGTCATGAAAAGACATTCAAAACTATAAAAATTACTTTCTGTTGCCTCCCCCCCCCAACTGTGGTGATCTTGATGCCTCACATTATTATCATTATTATTGTAACGATAGGCAAACCTCTTCTGTCACCCAACCTCTATATGTTCAGCCTTTGATTTTTATTTCTCGATATGTTTTGCTTCTTTAGCTAAGCTCAAGGGAAACACAGTAGGAAAGGCAGGAAAACAATGATCACTTTCCACAGGCACAAGTAATCATTCTGAGAAAAAAAAAAAGCGCTTCCTCTACACACAAATCCCTTCCCCATCCTGTGCCAAAGTAAGCAATGGGCCTACAAAAACACTTAGAACACAGAGAGCATACACGGATACACTTTAAACAGATTTATATAACAAGTGAAACTACATCCAGATTTCTTACGGGTACCTTCACAATTCCAGGAGGTCTGACATTAACTTTTACTGAAAGCAAAGCATGTGACACACTCAGTTTCCAAGAAAACTATCTGGCCAGTTGCTCTAGTGCTCAAAAAAGGATGGTTTTCAGTCTAGAATATTTAAGTCTAGAGTATTGAAACAAGTTATAATTATGCATGTGTATTTAAGGTCAAATGGAAAATTTCATACTATCAGTCAAAGCAAATACAAGTTATGTTTTAACACTTACTTGAATCTTCTCTCCTGCCTCCAAATATCAATTTTTTAACAAATGACAGGGTGCCACGGCTTTCAGAAATACCTTTTGAAGTTCAAGTACTTTCCTATACTCTTTTTTCATGTAATTTTTTAAAGCTTTGAAATTAAAGGTCTTTGCACAAAAGCAAAAGTGAAAAACATTAGCCAAAAAGGAGACAACAAGAAAAAATACATGCCTCTGAAAATACTTTACAATAAAACCAGAAGTATGATCTTAATCATGTACACTGCTGTGCCTATAGTATCATATTATTATGCAATAATTACATATTATAGGCATAAGAGATACACAACCTGCATACTTTGCCTGTGTAAATTAAAAATGCTAACATTTTTATCGGCAAGAAAAATTCATATTTTCACAAAAAGACACTAAGCGCACAACATACTGTTTACCTTGTAAACTCCAGGACATTTAGCAGTTCATATCTCTCTTCCTGTCCCAACTGAAGAGTAATAAAAAATAGTGAGAATTAATGAAAAAAACCCTCAAGAAACCAACCCAACCAACCAACATCTCAATACAGATGTACCATGTCGAAGTTATTAAAATTATTTAACATAGCAGGAATAAATACAGCAAAATATAACATTACTCCAATGTACTTACAGACTCTATGATTACTGAGTCAGGTGTCCTTCCAGTGAATACAAAACTAAGATGCCTGGCTGCTCTGACCAATGCTCCTTCATCTGCAACAAGTCAAGTAGTTATTTTACAGATGTGCCAGAAAACTGTTCGTTTACCCCATGATTTAATGGACACAGTCCAAGCTTTTCTCTGTTTGACTTCCTTTTTCCTTTATAGATTTTAAGATCAGATGTAGTGCTGGAAAGAACTCTTTGTTTCTCCTGGTGAAACTGATGAAATGAGTTTATAGTTCAGAGGAAATAAGCCCTCGAAAGAACATGCCTCTCAGATCAGTAATGACAGCACCCCCTTCAAAGCACCTAGGCAAGCACCTTCCGCAGTAGGGCACTTGACAAGGTACCTTTCTTTTTCTGTAAATTCTGTTTTAGAAGTGTGATCAGCCATGCCTATAAATAATAGGTAACTTCAGTGCTTACTTTTAGGAAACAAGTCAAGCAGCAACCCAGCCCCCCATATGCATCAGCTGTCTCCAAAAAGCTCAAGATGTCGGAACAGAATTTGCTTGCAATGCTCAATAAAACATTGCCTTGGCCTAGTTAGTTTTACCTGTGGCCCTACCTCTGCCCTTGTCTTCCAATTGTTGAAGGACAGAATTTAAAGAAATAACCACCTAGGAACTGGGGCAGACAGGGAATATGAGGGCTGGAGACTCTGCACTTCATACCATTTCTCCCATCATAACTTGTCATAATACATCAGTGCAGCAAAGCTGAGCATATTTTAATCATTTTGCCTTGCTTCATCACTTCCTGAATTCAAAAATTGCCTATGAACCACAGTAGGCCTGAACCACACCTTTTGCACTATAATCTTTTGTTACTCTCTACTAGAGCTTTATCACAGCTTTTAGCCTATTAAAAATAGTTTTAATTTTTGATTACAAATACAGTCTCTGATCTAAATCATGGTTACCAAGTAAAGAATAGGTTCAGAAGCAAGGACATCAATTTGTCTCTTGTTTTGACTTCTATTTGTGTTTCAGCAGCTCCTCCAGAGCTCCACCACCTTAGGAGTGCTGTATGGTTAACCACCCTTTGCCCTTACATAATCCAGAGGGCATTCATATGTGTTTTCTAAAGCAAATTAGAGAAGTCTAAATCTTTTTTTGATAAAACTGATTTTAGCTGACACCCATTCCTCTTTTTTTGAGGGATATATCCTTGTTAATTTTGGAAGATATTAAAAAAACCAGAACAACTCAACAAATGTTGCATAAAATTTGCTTGTTGAGTTAATGGAATAATTCACATTAACTCAGTTATCTGAGTCTCACCTGGAGATGCTGCTTGATATATAATTTTATCACCTTCTCTTTCTGGAACTGCTGTATGACACACTGCCATCATTGTCAAAAACTCACATATTATAGGTGCAGTTGGCTAAAAAAAAAATATGTCAGAGTGTGATTAAGCAATAACTAACTGAAATGTAATAATAGATATGGACAAACAATAGTCATGTTAAACCTAATGAAAGATTTTTTTACCCTCTTCTTTAAAAACTACCAACAACTAAACAGACATTACCTGTATACACTAATTTTAGCATGCAGAATGACTTCTCACTGCTGTACTTGAATACTGTCTATATACATACCATTTAGTGTCATTTGCTATCACAACAATCAAAAGCAGATAACCAGAAACCTATTATTAATAATAATTAGTATTTCAATAGGCATTTTATAGGGAAGGTAAGTCTGAATACTGTATTGAAAGAATTTTACTTTATTCACTGTTATCTCTTTGGAAGTTGTTTTTTTACTAGAAATACTCCCTTTTACATAACTTTTGTCTAACACTGTATTTGACAACAGTTTTTAAGAACCTTTACAAAGATGTAGCAACCAAACCCATAAAACATGTGGAAAACGATGCAAGGTCAAATAGTCAGTTTTTAAAGAAAGACATTTAAATGTATGTCTCAGGCACTTCAGAGTCTACAAAGCTGAAACAATTTCAACTGATTTAGCCAAAAAAGGGGAAAAGAGTGTGTACAAGAAAACTAGTTGATCGTTACTGACAAATACAGCTAAAAACATTAGTATAGCTGAAATCTGCAAAAGGAATGGACTCCTGAATGGATATTCAAAAGAAATGGCAGCATTCCCCCTAAATAAGCTTAAAGCAGCTGCCCACCTCAAGCGAGGGTTGTTTTTTTTTTTTTTTGTAGCATATTTATTATATTGTGAAGCTGTCCCTTGAACACTGTGTTCAGTTTTGGGTCCCTCAGTACAAGAAAGACATTGAGGTGCTGAAGTGTGTCCAAACAAGAGCAACAAAGCTGATGAATGGTCTGGAGCACAAGTCTTATGAGAAGCAGCTGGTAAATGGCCTCAAGTTGTACCAGCAGAGGTTTAGACTGGATATTAGGAAAAATTGCTTCACCAAAAAAAACACAGTGGCACAAGCTGCCCAGGGAAGATGTTGAGTCATCATCCCTAGGCGTATGTAAAAGACATGTAGACGTGGTGCTTAGAGACATGGTTTAGTGGTGGATTTAGCAGTGCTGGGCTAATGGTTGGACAGAATGATTTTAAGACTCTTTTTCAATCTAAATGATTTTATGATTCGATAACAATGAAGATAACATCACAATTACTCTATAAAATACACTAATCTTTGAAAACCTAACTTAATTCCATAGTGCAGAAACACTAACGGGAGCAGGCTCCTATCCTCTTCCACTGAGGGCCTCCAGATCCTCTAAGATTTATTCAGAAGCCTGAATTACACATCCTTTTCCAAAGTGCCTCAGAATGCATTTAACATACAGTGGTGAAATCTCTTTGAATGTGTGCCCTAATTTTTAACTTTAAGATGTACACAGATGCATTTTTATAGCTTGTATGCTCACACTATATATATCCTTAATACTACATACCTACCAAAAAACTTTCAAGATTCAGCCACTTGCACACCAAGTGTGCTCACTCTAGACAACAGCAGTAACACAACAATGCCTCTTCCAAGCAGTCTGTTGCTAGCACTGAAGACAAAAATAGCCTGTGCAGTAAGTGTAAGAGCCCCCTCTGCTTTAGCAATAAAATACTTCAGTCTGATAGTTACCCTGAAATTATCTTCCCAAGAAGAAAAAAAATTAAAGAAAGGAGCAATTTGTTTATTCTCTTCAAAAAGAGAACTCTTACACTATTAAAGGTAGGTGCTCTTGGTTATGACTAGGCAAAAACATCCCTTGTACAAATGACAGAAAGTGGAATGATGGTACTGATCATAAACCAAGCCATTGACTTTCTGTGAAATGTATTGTCCTTTTTAGGGTAAATACCAGCCTCTAGAATGCCTATTTCATTTCATCACCTGAACTGATGATCTAACCTCATGGAAGCATGTACGCAAAAACAATGTATATGGTTGACTCCTGTCTAAGACTGGGCACAGAAATACTAAGTCATGCCAGGACAGAAGTTAACCTGACTGATCCTGAAAGCTTCGATGGATGTCATGACATCATACAGTCAGCAAGAATAATGTTAAAACCCTCAGAGAATGAAAAATGTAAGACTATTATATTTCAGATTCATAGCATCTGAATCATGCCATTTCCAAAAAAGAAAAAGAGAAAAAAAAAAAAAGAAAAAAGAAGGGCATATCTAATACGTACTGACAACAAACAATTATAAAAGTATTCATGAGGTCAAGTATTCATTTCTATTTTATGTAAATGTATCATTTATTTATTTTCCTTCAAAGGACTTCAGAAAGCAGTGGTCTGATTTCACAAAACAATGGTTTCTATAGAACTTACATGATCACTCTGAAGATTCTCCAGTAATGATGGGTCACTAAATGGTTTTTCTTCTCCATTTTGTGAGCCCTGCCTAAAAGTAAATCAGTAGAAAAGAGATCATCAGTGGCATATTCTTGACAATTCATATACAAATCATCCATGTTACCGTGCTAAGGTCAAGCAAAAATACTGTTTTTCATCTGTTACAATAAAGGCTGCAATCACACACTGTGAGAAGTAAAAAGGTACTTGTGTCACATCTCCAAAGCTCATCTAATTTTAAGAAACCTTAATTTATAGAAATACACTTAAACCCAGGGAAGTTTCTCTGGTGACTTCAACTAATGCAGGATGAAGTAAAAAATATATCAAATAGATCAAAATAGATATCAAAACTGTGGCTTCTTGCTTTTTGATCTCTAGCATGCAATTACAGTAGGGACTCAGGAAAAGATATGTCTGAAGAGATCACATTTCATTGAGAAATCAGCAGTTTTGGAATAGGTTTGCAAATGCTTCAGAAAAGAAAGTCTGGTATCTGAAAGAAGTAAGCAAATTGAGTTCAGACATCAGGGAAGCCTGGATGAAGATGGTTTGTTCCTATTACTCACAACCAAAAAGGCACTTAGTAAACAGCCAAACACCACAGCAACAGTGGTGAAGCAGGGACTGAAGAGATGCAAGATGGAGACGGCTCTGGAGAAACAAAATCATACACTATGATCTCTCAAATTGCATAAATCTTCTGGCTGAAGCTGAGAGCTCAAAACTGTAGATACTTCTAGGAAGGCTTGTTACTGCAGCTGACTTGAGTATATTAAGATGATCTAGTGCAGTTTGAATCTCAGTGAACTAAAACGGTGCTGAAAAGTAAACGCATTTGGAGGAAAGTATTCTTTTTCCATTTACTTTGGATCTTGCCTTGGATCACATAATCTTGCAAGACAGTGAATACATTCTGTGATCTTAAGTTGAAGGATAAACCATATACATCAAAGGCAGTCTAAAGGTTCTCCACAAAACCCAAAACTGAGCTAGTTTAGTCCTGCACTACCATGGAGGAATATGGTTTCTATACAGCCACTCAAGAACTACTTTTTCTAAAAATGTATAATTAAAGTGAGAAATTTGAAGCATCCTTATTCACTGAAACCTTTTTTTTTTTTAAATGCAAAGCAAATAGATCTTGAAGTGTCAAATATTAACAACTTCAGATATGTTAAATATGGTTACAGTCTAAGGTTTATACTTTGTTTGCTTTAAGCCTTCTGACAGAGAGACTTCAAAGTATGCTCCAGATTCTCAGTGCTACAAAAAGGAAAAACTTTTGCAGGTATATGCTGTGTCCAACTGGAACACAATTCTTTCTAATTAAAAAAAATATTGAAAAGATTTGGAATTAATGACTTTAGTCATTTTAGGACTAGAAATGTTACTGTCAAGCAGAGACTATTAATTGCAATAGATTTACACACAAAAAAATTCTTAAGTATCTTATTTCTAAGTATTTACAAGATGCTAACTGCTTATAGAAGTATTGCCTTTTTTTAGCTACTGTTCAGGCCTCAGTTTACCCATTTTCAGATTTTGATGTGGATTAAGCCAAAACCAGCCTTATTTCATAAATATTTTATAAGCAAGCATGCTTAATTTCATGTAAGTATTGCATTATTTTAATGAAGTCAACACTTTCGCAGTTAAGCACACTTGTTCATCTTTCGAAGAAATACCTTGCTGCTACATCAAATGAGGATATTCAGGTCAGCTAAGTCTTTGGGTTGTGCATATGTGCCACTTTTCAAGTGCATGTTGGGGGTATTTTTCAGGTTTGGTTTTTTTTTTTATAATCTAAAGAAAGAGTTATTAATTCTACTTTAGCAATGCAATTTTTTTCACCTCAAACTTTTTAAACGTAAGACAACACATTAGAGTTTTGTGTTACACATCTTGCTGTAACTTTCAACAAATACAACAGTGATATTTTAAGTAAATGATATATTTTCCCTGATCTAATTTGAATGGCATTGAAAATACTTAGTTTAACAAAGTATGATGAAGTAGTACAAGGCATCATGCAAATGGTAGCAGAAAGGAAGCCAGGACTTAGTCTTTCCTTAGGTCCCCATTAAGAGATTAATGTTCACCCCAGAGTATTTGTCTGATACACAGTTAAGAACTACGCAGTGCTAATAGTCTAAAACTATCGATAGGAAGTAAAATATTAACAATAACTTACAGCATTTTCACTTTCAAATACTGTCTTTGCATTCCAACATGTTAGAGATTATTACTAACCTATTGCTAAGTTAACTGTAAAAGTGTGATAAAAGCTAATACCAGCTACCTATTCCTAAGTAATAGTAGAAAAGTGTGATAAAAGTTAATACCAGCTACCTTAATAAATTTTAAAACTTTCTCTCCAACAAGCAATTCTGAATTATACAGGATTGTCAGGAAAGTGACTGTACTGTGTCTCAGTGATCCTATTAGCAATTCTGTTCCAGAGTACACAACCTAATGCCACAGAATATGCCACAGATGGCATAAATTTCTGTAAGATTGTCAATATGCAACAATTTGAAGACAAAATAACATTTGAGTAAAATATGTCACATATAGCTCTGTGTTCTTAAGCTTGAATCTTCAACAAACACCACACACTAAATCATTTTTAGAGCTTACCAATCATCTGAAGAAACACTATAATCCTCAGGCTCAGGGCAATGGCTGCACAAGAAGTAAGGGAAGAACAGAAACAGGGAGAGGAAAAAGAATCACAAAGGCTA
This sequence comes from Lathamus discolor, assembly GCF_037157495.1. Classification (NCBI taxonomy): domain Eukaryota; kingdom Metazoa; phylum Chordata; class Aves; order Psittaciformes; family Psittacidae; genus Lathamus; species Lathamus discolor. The sequence goes on along the minus strand of NC_088884.1, from coordinate 139,817,787 downwards.
AAAAATTTGGTTATGTATAGAAAGAAGTTAGTTAATGAAATCAAATTACTAAAATAAGAATTTTTAAATGTATTTCAACAAAGTATTCTGCTAGTGCCTAGATAACAATAAAATATTGCAAAAATATGATTTTTCTCTTGAGGCTTTATATACTATAAATGATAATTTTTTTTTTTTCAATTGAAAGCTTGTCTACTTAATAACTTATACCAGTAGGTATAAAGACAGTTGTCCTACTTACAAATACTTCTTTATATTTCAGTATATATGCATTGTTACAGCCAGCCACAGCACATGAAGGACTCTGCCCTATGATTACACAGGTTTAAACATACCACAATTTATAGCACACTTAGAAAGAAGAAGCATAGGAGATGGAACAGTCACTTTTACCCTTCCCTGTGTTCCCAGCTTCTTATTTACATCAATACAGAAAAACAGAGTGACTCTGTTCTCTGAGTAGCTATGAGAGATGCTGTAAGGCTATTTGCTGTAAAGAGAAACTGCTTTCTAAACAGCAGTGCTAACCAGAAAACTGCAACGAAAATTTCGTGGGTTTGTTTTTTTCCTAAAAACTACATTCACACCTAGGTTTCATTAAGGAGAACTTTTAGAATTTGTGCTATATCAACTTGTGACGAAGAAATTTTTCACCAGATTATCAAATACTGATTTTAAGTGCCATTACTATTAAGGTATTTTTTATCTTAAAAAACTGCTATACAAAGAACTTGAAAATAGTTCACAGCAATTTCTCTGAAGTTACAGAGTTAGGTCAAGTGGTTGAAATTGAGCCCCATATATATGTGTGTGTGTGTGTGTATATGTGTACGTAAAACCACACACACTTATCTGTATTTTAATACAACTAAAAAAACCATCAGTATAGTTAATTCATTAAAGATAAAAGATTTTTTAAAACCAAAAGTCTAGATTGGACTCATGAAAATTAGGATTTTTAAAGGGATCCAAATCATAAAGCCATAAAAGCCAAGCCATCACACCTTCAGCACAAGCCCAACACTTTACGACCACAGCCTCCTCTCTACCTAGTACTAGAGGTGTCTAATTAACAGCTACTGAATGCACTGAGATTGACCCAGGTCCAGCATCTCACATGCTGGTAAGCCACACTGGAATTTAAAATATAGGTATTTCTACTTTATGTATTGCTCTACTATCTATTTTTTTTTCTCAAGTAAACAGCCCTCAAAGTTTGAGGCTTTTATGAACTCTATTGAAGGAGCTGGCTGCACCTGCTGACAAAGAAACAGTACAATGCTTTGTTTGCCTTTATTTGAAGAGATTTTTTAATAGGGATTGATATTTGGAGTTATGCCACTAGAACAGTATTCGTAAAAGCCATCTGGATGGTGGTTACAGTACTGTAGTTCATGCTTCCATGCCAATGGAAGCTGTGTTACAGCAGCAAGCTTTCAATTTCTAAACTTTAGTTTTATTCCTCTTTGCAAAAAGAGATGTTGTAACTGAAGTGTTGATACCTCTTGTAAGTAACATTTCACAGCCACAAACTGAATTATAGTTTTAGATATTGCCAAGCTTAAGTTTATTTTAACCATAGTTTATTTTAACTATCAAACAGATGGGTGCATATGGAGAGGCAAAGAAAGGCACACAGATAATGGACAGTATGTAAAAATACATACCCATAAGCAACTCCTGCTACAGTACACTTCTTGAATTGCATGACATTGCATGTCAGAGTACCCGTTTTGTCAGAAAATATGTATTTGACCTAAATGAATAATAAAAGTTATTACACATCAACATTCAGCAGCCATTTACATATTTAATGCAATTCATGACTATCAACACACTAAATATTTTTACCAGTTCTGCAGTCTTCATAGTTGATAGAAAAAAACCCAACAACCAGTAACCAAACGATATATAAATCTGGCAGATGCACTGTTTTGATACCCATTTCCAAGCATATTAATCAAATGAGATGTCAGGAAGCTTAAGCTTGCTTCAGCACATGGTGGTATACTTAGCTCTCCATCACTTATTGAAATGCAAGAAACCAGTGAAGAACAATGTCTATGTTAATAAAATATTCTATTTCTGACAGAAAGCAATACAGTAAAAGAGAAGTGTCTACATGCATATCTAACCCCTCTTTTTGACACTGAAATATCTTCTTAAAGCCAAAACATGAGTAAAAAACCAACAGTTCAGAAATGCCAAGTTGCAGGAATAGATGAAATATCTTCCTTCCTATGTACTCTCCTATTTCCCTAACATCATAAACCCTTCCTCTCCGGAAACTACTAGTTAAAGTATTTTAAAACTGAAGCTGAAATAAATTTATCTGTGATATATTTAAATTTTGTTCAAACCGAATCTTAAGAAGAAAGCTAATTTATAAAGAAATTAAATGGTCTGTGATGAAGCAAAGGTTCTATTACTCAAAGGTAAACCTCAACTTTAATTTAAATTAAATTTAAATTAAAATTTATTTCTCATTAAAAAAACCTCACAGGATTCTTAATTAGGCATTAACTGTATTATACCCGAAGCTAATAAGGCTATGCATTAGTAAAATTTATTCTGCATTTCCTACTTAAAGATTCTGTTTCTGAGGGATTATGACTTAGCCAAATCAGCAGTTAGAAGAAACCCTGCATGCCAGTTTTATGCCTCATCTGTATTTTTTCTGTTGTTGTTGTGTGGGCACAATGGGAAAGCAGGAATTGCAGCTAAGAAAACTCATCTTTGGTTTTCCCAACACCAAAGTTTTGCCTTTCTTAAATCCCGAGGATCTCTTGGGGGAAATCCTTCCTTCATTATGTGCAGCCCTCATGTACTTCAGAAAAGAGATTTTTCTTTTTGTTAACTCCCCACATATTGCAAAGTGTTTTTAAAAATATCTGACAAAAGGAAGAGAACAGAAGTAAACAAAGACTAAGGCAATAATGTAAGTTTTCTGAAATAAATCTTCACAGAATTGTGTGACATGGTTTAGTGTGAGGTGTCCCTGCCCATGGCAGGGGGGTTGGAACTAGATGATCTTAAGGTCCTTTCCAACCCTAACTATTTTATGATTCTATGAGTAATTTCAACACAGAGTCAGAACCAGTAATTTTTTTTCTACCTGTCCAAGTTCTTCATTGAGATTGGAAGTACGAGCCATTGCAGCAGTGTCTGTAGGTTCATAGTGCATGTCTATGTCCTGCAGACACACACACAAAAAAAAGGACATATATATTTAAATAATAGTCTTCCATAACTTATTACAAAAAAGTTCAACATATAAATAGAAAACGTAAGTGTAGAAGAGCAGACCAAAAATGATACAAGTTATCTATGTATGATTATTTCAACAAGGGAAACCACAGATACAATCAGATCACTGCCAAAAGTCCCCTGAAGAAATCAGATTTCCTCTTGAAAACAAAAATATGTATGATTCTTTGAGATTTTACTGATTATTTCCAGCAATCTTTATTATTGAAAAACTGTTATACCCATGTATCTAAAACAGATTTAGCAAAAAGCAGAAATACTACATTGTTCCATGTAGAAGTAGGTCTTATCTATTTATATTGTATACACAACCAGTCATTTCTAAGTAGTAGAATAAAATAAATCAGAGTGCATTTTTCAATACAGCAAAAGATTAAAACATTGTGAAATACAGCAATGTGGTGCAACAGACTGCAGATGACCAACTTTTCTATATCAACATGCACACACACGAAGAAAATGTTTCAGATAATGTCCCGAGCCCCAGATTAAGACAACTAATTCCACCATGGTATGACATGGTGGGGAGAACAGAAGACAAAACCATCTTTTGGATTTGTATAAACAGTTGCCAATTTACACATTCAAAATGGGTGAGCCTTTGTTGAATATTTATTATAAAATGAAGAACATGAAGGAAGACTTTAACTACATTCTCTTATTTGTCAACAATTTGTTCTATAGCACAAAAGAAACAAAGAAATTAAAACTAGCTGATGGCTCACAAAAAGACTGAACTATTAAAATCAAGCATACACTTCACCTGCTACTCCACATACATTTTTATCTGTATCTGCATGACATATCTTACATACAGAAATCCATTTCATACAGTTGATCAACGAATCAGATTAAGGAGCTCAGAATTATATGAATAATTTACATTTGAGAAAAAAGTGGAAAAATTGAAGGCATGCTATTAAGCACACTTACACAGCTTTAAGGAGAATACCTCACCCCCCATTCCAAACAGAGAAAGAGAGTAAACCCTTCTTTACTCTCCACTAATTCATTGCAGAAATAATAAAAAAATTAAAAAAAAAAAAAAAAAAAGCCAAAGTGATCTTTATATATTTTTCAAGAAATAATACTAAAGACCCTGGCTTTGTACTAAAACCAGTGGGTTGTACAGAAACCAGTGGGAACAAAAAAAATCAGCAAAATACTGAAAAAAACCTGACAAAAATGAGCTACACTTAGAAAGAAGAAATGAAACAGGACAAAATTTCACTGGACTGTAAAACACTTTCTTCTGATCATTCTGGATGAAACTGATACCTGAACATTAGTAATGAGAAAACACAAAGCACAAAAAACAGGTTCCAAAAAGGACTGTTGCAAGTATAAAAGAACTCAATCAACCCATTTATTATTACCTTCTCAGATTCCAGTATTAATAAACAAAATATTTCAATATTTACATTGAAAAAAAGTCTGAAAAAACTGTATACTCTAAGAAGCAAGCATTTCACTTACTTGTAAACCATTTGATTTTAGAAGTTAATGCATATTCTAAAAATAATATTTACCCAATTTATGAAATATGCCTGGATAAATTTAACAACTTCAAGTGTAACCAACAAACTGATTGGAATAAGATTATTGAAGAGAATGATAAAAGTCAAGAAATTCAATCCAAAGTTGCTTGCTCCACCATCTGCCAAAAGACAAAGCAAATAAAAAAACATTTAAACATTAAACTTAAAAAAGTATGTACATACAGTGTCTTCAGAGTATTGAACTAACTCCTGATTTTTAAAGTATCTGTGTCTAAGAAGAAACTTGAGAATTAAATATAGTATCACTTGCCTAGAAATGTGAACTTCATTAGATTTAACAATCTCTATTATAAAGTGGAGTTCAAATTTAGAGATCTTTGCCATCTTCTCCAATTTCTGAAAAGCAATCTTACCAGCCACTCCCTCTTTTGCTACATTTTAGATCATAATCTGGGAATATCTATCTACAGCAACCAAATTCTACACTCTACATTTTAGAGTTTCATATTTTTAAAGGGGGAAAATGTGTAGTGGAATGAGTTGGTTTTTTCCACCCACCCTCACACCTTCGGACTCCCCTCCTCAACCCAGCAAAAAAAGATGAAAAAGGTAAATTCACACCACACAAGAAGGAGATGAAATTACAGTTTAACCAAATTTTAACAGAACTGGAAATGTGAATATTAAAATGCAGTTTTAAAACACTTTTTCCTTTTAAAGTTTTAGATAACTCTAGTAGTAGCACTTCAAGAGAGGATGTGAATGAGAAAGAGCAGTCTGCTCTCCAGTACAGCAAAAGGGTGAAAGATGTAGCCTGCCTGTCTGTATTCAAAGATCACCCAAAGAAAAGCAGCTCCAGACAGGTTTCTGCTCCCTATGGAATGTGGGTCTGGTTGTTACTCTTAAGATCTAAGACAGCAGGTTTGGGATACTTTCATCAATATCAATTCCATCATCAAAGGAAGTACAAGTCAAAGAGCAGAGAGGTTAACATACACCCTGACATTGATAATCTGAGTGACTACAAAGATCAGATGAAGTTTGATACTTATTGCTACCTGTAAATAAATCAATATTCAGATATTTATTGTTAATGTTACTACTTTTGTTTATCAACCATGGGCAACAGATTGTTCTAACTAAATGCTAACAGCATTCAGAAAGATGTGGCAGTGTTGGGAACCTGTTTCACTACCACACAACAATTAAATAACTACAGGGAAAGCGGAATAAATTGTTTCTTACATATTAAAAGTACCTGGTACAAGAACAACTATGAGCTGAATGTAGCCCACAAACCCCAGTACAATTCATTTAATCATGGGGCATATATCAGGCAATAGACTGACAAGGATAATCACTTGAAGAACACAGAAAATATCAATGGTCACTATTTCATGTTTCTTTTTTTTTTTTTTTCAGAAATAAAACCAAAAGCTTCTGAACCACTCCACTACTGCGCTAACCACCATATTCTGAAAACTTCTACATTTCCCAGAAAAGGAAAAAAATACAATGAAAAAAAAGAACCAGCTGAAAAATAACAAATGAAGCACATCTAATGCAATTATTTTATATTCCTGTAAAATTGTCAATATTCACTTTTTTCCATCTCACAATGGAAATATGAAAGTTAAGTTTCTTTCTTTAAATAGGTCTCTTCCTCAGCATCAAAAAAAAGAGAAGCAAGGTTCTCAATAAAGAAAAGTTAATCATAAATGCAGACAACTTCTGTTAAAAAAAACTTTTAGCAGAGTGCCTTTAAACAATTCTAAGATTTTTCTTTAAAAACTGATCAAACTACTCCACAATCCCTACTTTGATGACCACATTCAGCAGTTTTGCATTCAAGACATTCAGGATCAGAAAGCCTAATTCTGTTTCTACTGCCTAAGTAAAGAAGGCTCTAGGCCTATCATGAGAAATTCTGAAAACATAAATAATTGACCATAAAGTATATTTATGAAAACTTCCTTTAAATCTATTTTCCTCATTAAGGGTCAAATTACATCAATGTATCACATGATGGCATGAAGGCCCTTGCATCTACCATGAGTATAGCTGCCCAGTATGTTAGGTGAGATATTTGTGGTTTATCTTCTTTAGGAGCAGTCTGCTAAACTTGATGTTTGCAGCCAATAATTAGTTAGATCCCTGTACCATAAAAATTCTAAAGACACAGCACAGTTTCCTGGAATGAGGGATTCTGAAAATTCAGAAAAGACGCTACAGCTTTAAATGTAATCTATTGGTAATAGCTGAAAATAGCTTTAGTGTGATGTCTAGGAAGCTGACTGTTTATGCCAGTGGAATGTTGATACAGACCTTGCAAAGCTGCAGTGACGGAGAGACTGAAAGATGTGTAGGTTTGAATTTAGCAAGAACTCATATGGCACAGTAAGGTAATTTTATACTTGCTGTGATATACCCAGCCTGATTACTTTAGTCAACAATCAATACAGGCAGACTGATAAAAACCACACTGTGGTTTTTGACACAAAGACAAATGAAACACTAAAATATTAATATATTATTTTACATCTTACAATTTAGATCAAGATACCAGTCTCTTCCAGTATGCCTTCGATTCCATACAGCCGAACCAATAGAGCAGATCAAAGACATAGCAATGAGGATGCAGAACAGAATCAAAATCTGAATATTTGTAATTCGTTCCACGTTAGACATTTTAAGAGGTGGACTTGTTGAATTCTGTGAAAGATATAAACCAACAGTGACTATTAAATATTAGAAGAGGTATACACATTTTTTGCTTTTCAAAATGCGTGTTACTGCATTCTTTTCTAAATATTTTTTCCAAATACATTATTATAATAAATACCATAACTTTTCCCCTCAAAAAAAGCAGCTTATAAAGCTATGAATTAGAGCTTTAGTTTGTATTACAAACAGTTTAAACAATCACAGAGAACACTCATAACAGCAACAGCTAACAACATTAAAATGAATATGTATATACCTTATCAGTATTATAGAAGACAATTGCTAATACAAACTTTTTCAAGTAACTGTTTTACAAATCAGGAAAACAATAAATAAGAGACATGAATGGCCAACTTGAAAGCATTCTTTTTTTGTCAACAAATGCATCTGAATTTCGATATTTCAAACAGCACTAGGAAAAGTAAGTTCATAGTCTGAGAATGGTTCTCTTCCCACCTCATTTTGCAAATAAAGTTTCACTTTGTTTTCTGACAAGACTACTTACCTTTGTACTTGAAAGAAAGCTATACAAGAGGACAGTTTTAGGAGCAGTCAAAAGTAAAAAAAGATGAACAGGTAAACTATAATGATCCAGCTTGCTAATCTAACAGTTTTCAAAACATAAGTTACAAACCAGAATCAACAAATATGCTTACTAATGGAAAAACTACTCTGTAGCTAAATGACTAATAATAACAAGAAAGTACTTTATTTTTATTGGTTTTACTTCATCAGAAAGATGCTCTATTATTGATATTTCAGCTACTATATTAAGTCTAGCCATATTCTCTGACACGATTTTCTATGCTGTGTAATGACATGATAAGGTAATAAAACAGGTAATTTAGAGAAAAACTAAGTGACAAACCTGCATAAGTTTTGTGTCATGTCCTGTATAGACAACTATCCCATGAACCCACTGAGTATTTCTCAACTGAGCTCCTCGTAGAAGAATCTGATCAGCTCCCAGTGGAATAGTACTAGAAGGAAGGAGTTTCAAACTTAGCTTTAAAACAATGTCAATGAATAATATTACCATCAGTTGTCAAAACTAATTTTCAAAATTTAGACAGTAAGTATGCTAGGAACCTAATTTTCATAGTTAACTTCTGGGGAGTGTTGACAGAGAGAAAACCTGTCAGTTAAAAGCAAGCCTAAAAAAATAAGTATGAAAAATATTACTTACCACTTCATTTTGTCTATGGACTACTAATTTTGATATGGTACTACTAGCATACTGAAACTAAAAAAGGCTATTTTTCCTGTGATTTATAATTATGAAGCTTTTTTCCCCAAGTCTACTCTCACAAAAATCTTCCAAAGCAAATAATTTTCTGAACTCTTAACTTTATCCACTCTTCCTATGAAATAAATATCCTTTATAAACATAATTATTTAAAATTCACAACATATTTTCTTCACCTTCTTTAAGTTGCACAACCAGCTACATTTACTTGTGCTACTCTTCTAGAACTGCACTGAGTAAATAAACTATGAAACCTCAAATGACATTGCAAACATCTAACTGTATTAAATTCAGACAGCAGACTTAATTCATATACTGTACCTCATTTTTTTCTTAAAATAGAAAAGAATTAGATTCTTATTACTCTTTTCTTGGGACAAACAATACCCTATTTTGGCACTTTTCTTTCTATAAATACCAGCTAGCAATTCAGACTTGTCAATAGTGTTCTACTGTTTTTCAATCTTTTCTAAAACTATGATCTCTACAGTTGTTTGAAACCAACACATTATGAAGATCAGAAATAAACTGCTTACTGACAGCAACTATATCTGATATATAAGCTATAAAAAGTCTGAGGAAGTCATGATATTTGGTAACATTTTTGGTAGCACAAAGATCATGAAGTCAGTCTCAGTAAATAAATTTCAAGTAGTAATTTCCTCTGGATTATCATGCCCCTTTCCCTCCTCTCACACACAAGCTTTTAAGTTTTAAAGAGCGCAAGTAAAGAGGAAACAGCACATTCTTCCTCCTCTAAAATTAGCAGTGGCAATACAAATTTTTTGAATCAGCTCTTGCAGAAACTAGAGAAAAAGAAAAAAAAAGAGTGTTCTTCCATGAAAACTAAAACAACTAACAAATACCACCCCACTACAGCTTAGTTCACTTTTGAGGAAACTAGCATGGAGCAAACTGGCTGTTTAAGGAATCATTCTCCCCACCAACTAAGTATGTTTCAGCAATGGAAACTGAATGATATCGTTATAGAATATATTTCCAGCTGCAGGCATTTCATCAAAAGAAGGCATCAGAAAAGAAAACAGAAACAGAAAACATACTGAGATTTACTTGCTTTCTAAATCAGATTTGTTCATATCATGGCAAAATTAAGAGAACAAATGTCTTTTCAAGTATGAAAGGAACTGCTGGGTTTTGAATTACCCAAGAATCACTAAAAGAGATTCCTGTTGCCATCAAAGATTGCTTCTGAACTTGTATTTACCCATTTGCACTCTTGCAGAATTATTCTAAGTCTTTTGGACCATCAGACAACAGGCAAACATTTCAGATAAGGAATGGATTACCTGTCATTCCCCCAAGAATAATTAGATATTATTAGCCTATTAACACTAACATGAAAGCCACAGAATGAGAAAGATTGGTTATATGCGAATCTCCCACAGACAGACTGGAAACCTTTTCAACTATGGACCTTCTCTGGAAGGCCAAAAGACTTTCTTTCTGGCCCTTCTACTAGTTCAAGAGGGTCTAGGAAGGCAGAAGGCAAAACCTTCCACTCTTAATTTCTGTATTCTTTGAAGAGTCAGGGGAGTTCTTTGACTGTTCTTTGTTTTCTTAAGAAATATGAACAATATGCAATAAAGTCTTTTCTATTGCAGGATCCATTAATTCTTTTTTTCCATCGGGACACTGTCTCTCAAATTCTCCAACCGTCCCAATTCTGCACCTTGGGACAGGAATTTATCCTTAAGGGTCTGTTACTGGGAAGACAATCAGAAGTGAATCGGGACTGCAGAACAGGTCCAATGGGACCTGTCTCCAGCAGACCTGGTGCACAGACCAAGGAAAGGAAAATAGAAAGCAAAACCACCAGGGGCATGGAATGTCCAGATCTGCCTGGTGTCATGCTAACGATCCACAGTAACTCTCTAATAGGGAGATGGTGTGATGACTTGATGGAGCTATTAAGTCACTATTTTGCAGTCTCAGCCTTCTCAAAACTGCTCCAGCTCATCTGATTCTTCTTGTATGCTACATAACTATGAACTCATCAGCAACATATTTGGGTTGTATTCAGTAAGGGATGTTCTCAATAGGAAATATTACCCTTTCAGCATATTTTCCTGCCAGAGCTGTCAAGGGTATATTAAGAACTCGTGATTCCTAAGACACATTTGAAGGCTTACATACTAAAATGTCTTCATACTTCATTTTTATCCAAAATTTGTTTAAAAATGCCTTCAGGAAAACATTTACTTTAGGTGTATATAAAAAATATCTGCCCTTGCTTTTAACTTGCTCACCCTTCCTCTCTGAGCCATTGTCTAATTATCATTTCACATTCATCCAAGCTAAAGAACTTTTCTTCTTTTTATAGCTAACTGTCTTCATTGACTGAAACCAAGCTGAAGTGCTTCTGTATATTCAGAAGCACAACAAAGAGCTGTATACTTTGGAGGATACAAAGAAAACTTTTTTTGCCTCTGTCCACAGATTTAGCCATAAGGCAAAAGAACTGTAGTGAGGTTCTACCTCCTTGAACATTAAGAATTAAAAATGAAAAAAAAAAAAAAAAAAAAAGAGGACCTTTTGAGTTGCTCTCCCATGAAGGCAAAAAGAAAAGACTGAAAAAATCATCCAGATGCAACATTTCTGGCATTGTAATGAGTTATCTAAAGGAAAAGAAGAAAGAAGAGGGAGATGAATTTTAAATATTCTCTATTGCTTTTGCAAAAGCTTTAAGATAGTAGTGGATAAAGTGGAAGTTGCAACAGCTGCAGCTACACAATCTGGTAGGAAGGTCTTAAAGATCTGAATGTCTACCAGTTAGATGAATCTGTGCTCCCCTCTCATATGGACAGAAATAGAACTTATCTCTGATTTTTCATAGCTGGGAATAAGATCAGGATCCAAAAAGAGTTACTTACCTGCAATTCTTTTTCACTGAAGGTAAATATTATATTAGAGCCACACTTTTGGAACTATTCTACTGCACAGGAACTATGTTCAAAATATTCCAAAACTGAATTTCCCAAATGAAAAACTGCTTGACCAGCAGATGGCGTGCTCCTACACACTCTTCAGGCATAATGGCCATTAGCACATTCCATGTTTCTTTTTAAAGAAATTTAATTCTTAAAATTAAATAATTAGATTGAAAAGTACGTTTTTCCCTCTAGCCAGGGAGGAAGGATGAATGTGTGGATCTATTATAACTATTACCTTCAGAGCAGAATTACAGGTAAATGTTTTTCGCTTCTTAACGACAAGTACAGTGGAATTATAATAGATCCACACTCTTGCGACTGAAAACTCCTGGAATGCATCTGTAAGAAATCAGTAAATAAAACAAGGAATATTAAGGGGAAGGACTTAAAAAAAAGAGTATTTAATAATTAGTTAGCACTATACATATCACTCTAAAACCACAAACACAAGTAATATTGTATACGGAAAAATACGTGCCTACCAAAGAAAAAAGAAATCCTGCAAATCTTTGGGAATGAACGACTCAATAATTCTGGATCTAGCAATGAACCTTATACTCCTGATGTACCACATTCAGTTCAAACCCATAGAGGACTCTAAATATCAGTATCTACTAAGCACTTAAGTATTTTAAGAATTTTTGAAGCAGTTTTACAAGTATGTATGTTGTAATTGCATCAAGGCGGTCTATTATTACAGAAACATACTTTCAGTGAGCTAAGGTATTAAATGTCTTTCAGGCACCAAATTAGAAGAATTTGACGCATACAGTGACAGACTCAATTTCATTCCATATTTAGACAAACAAAAGAAAACAACAATTAAAAAAAAGAACAACAAAAAACTACTTCTACTCAGCTTCCATAATAGAAACTTAACAGAGGAGGTATCAGATACTTAAGTGAGTTACTAGATACACATTCCATTACTATTACAATTTTAATAGCACTCCCATCTACTGTTAATAGCTATTGCTTTCTGAAGGTCAACTAGTACAAAAATTCAAGTTCTAGACATTAGAAGTAAGTTTTTATCCCTCAATCTTTTTTTTTAAAGACTAAAGAATACATCAGAAAAGATGTTTTCTTCTCCAGTCTTAGCAGAACAGACTTTACATTTCATATTTTAACTTGAGTAGTTTAGTAATATATATTCATCTACTGATATCTCTCAAGATATCTCTCAAGAGGTCATCTTCCTTGGATCTACATACCCATGCCCATCCAGTCTGATGTTTCCAACAAAATCATAGAGGTGTCGGTTTGGGCTCTCACATTCAATTCTGCCAGAAAGACCCATCAAGCTTTCTATGTCCTTTATGTCTGACGTTAGTGGCAAACCCTGTAAACAAAATTTGTTCGTCATGACAGTAAGAATCACTTTCCAATATAAAAATGTATGTATTAGATATTTGATGGTGCAAGACTAGAAAACCAGAACCCCTACGGCAGCAAAATGGGAATGCAACACTTTGCTGTCACACTGCTGGATGCTAAAGACAGTGAAAAAGTCACCTTAGTATCTTAACAGCACCATGATGAAGACCGGGCTGTAACCAGTCATACAGCTCAGTGAGAATGTTCCTGAAGACAGACAATGCACTCAGTCAAAAAATTATATTCTCTTCTTGCCTCTGATGGGTAATACTGGCACTATTAGCTGCTTTCTGCATGGTTTCTCTATCACCTATCCTCTAAAAACAAAATGAATACCCAAACTACTAATATTTCTACCTATTTTTTCAAAGAAAAAGCCCCCAGACAAAGCACAAAGCATGACTTAGGAGTACATTTTCAACCTTCTAAACCAGCCATTAATTCTGTAAAAGATGTTTTTACAAACAGATGAAAATAATGTTAGCAGTATTCTCAAAAATTAAATTCATACCTGTCGAATTTTTAAGTTTGTCTCACCATCTAAGTTAGATGTTTCGATGTAGCACATAGCCTGTGGTTCACTATTAAGAAAACAAAATCCTTAATTTTAAATGATACTATCAAAATTCACAAACTTCCTGTAGTCCCTTAATGCCTATTTATGCAATCAGATTTTTCTATCAAATCTTCAAATTTACAAGCAAATCTGTAAAAAAATTACAGTACTTTACACTTTCAGAAAAGTTTGCCTTAAAAAAAAAAAAAAAAGTTTTTCCTAAAACATTAATGCTACAAATGCTGTATACAGCAAAAGCTTTCTGTGTTTTTATACGATTAAGATACAGACACAAGTGTAGTGCATTTGCAGTGCCTACTACTGTAGGCAGCAGTAGTTTAGACATGGAAGATTTTGTGTAAAAGGTTCTTTTATAAAAAAAGTATTATTTCTGGATAATATATTACAGTTTTTGAAATATGCCCTTTAAGAAGTTTAAAATGCTATTTTATAAATTAAAGATTTAAAGTTTATGCAGAACATTATTACTTGAATGGTTAATCTATTTAACACATACTGATAAATGGCTTATTCTTTGCAATAAACTTTTTCAATACAATTTTCTGATATGAAACACAGCAGTAATTTTATCTTTTGTAAAATACTTTTAGACTTTAAATCATATTACAACTATTATAGATCTCTTGACTAGGAAAACAGAGATACAGCAGGACATGACTTTTCTGCAAGGAGACAGTAAGCACGTAGATGTTTAACAAGCCAGGATTTCTGATGTACTCGTCAGCTCCCATTTGCTGGGCGTGAAGACAGAGCACCTACTACTTACATCTACAAGAGATAGATGTTTTGATCCTATAAAGGATAAAATGAGTCATAAAACCCCCTTACAGCTTAAAAGAATAAATGTTTACTCTCTACACCACTCTAAAGCTTCTAATATTTTCCTTCTTTGTAGCATGAAATTCAAGCACCAAGCATTTCGCAAAATTTCCTTTCTTAATGCAACAGTGCCTTCTGATTGCAGGATAAAATTAAGTAGGTTATTCTAACACATTTTTTGTAAAGCAAAAGTATTAAAAAGTCATATACTGCTTTCAGGCTAGAGTTTCCTGGCAAACTTTTCTAAAATGTAAATAACCTCTATTTAGATTGTTTGGATAGAATCACTTGTATAAAACATTATCATTCTAGCATTTTTATTGGTTAATATAAAAACAAACAGTATTTTTGTGAAGCACTTTTAAAACAGACTAAGGCAGCAAAGCCATTTCAAGTGAGACACATGCTTAATTGTAATGACTGTAGCAGATAGCAGTGACCTCCAAAGTAAGTAAGTTACAATTAGATCAAGGCAGGCCCATTGATTTATTAGGGAAAACCAAAGTGCAGTAACAGTGCAGACAATAGCTTAAAGCTGACACATCTAAGAAACATGCATTTTGTCACAATACACAAGAACAATGCTGCTTTTGCCATTGCATGCAGCAGAAATTGTGCAACATCCAGTTTGTGCAGAGGGTCCTCTACCAGTCCTACCAACATTAAACTATTCTTTGCTGAAAACAGTGGGATGGAATAAACATGTATATTCTTAATTTGCTCTAAGGAATTAAAAATATATTTATACTGGTGTCTTACCATGTGCTTATTCAATGACAACTTGTTTGACAAAATTTCATGGCAGTAGTGCAAAAACAAAGAGGACTGAAATTTTGATTTCTTGGAGTGTTATCATGTATTTTCACTTTAATGATCTGCATTTTTATCAACTCAACCCCTTCTAATTTTATAAATGTGTGGGTTTTGTTGAAGAAAGCTGAACAGCAAAGCAACTGTTATCAATATGGCAGTGTTCTTCATATTTGGTATATGAGGACCCACTTACACGTCTCCTGTGAAACTAATTAATTCTAACCTTGATGACAGACTGATGAGATCAGCTGGGA
Organism: Lathamus discolor; assembly: GCF_037157495.1. NCBI lineage: Eukaryota > Metazoa > Chordata > Aves > Psittaciformes > Psittacidae > Lathamus > Lathamus discolor. The sequence continues at coordinate 139,802,260 of NC_088884.1, read as the reverse complement.
GATGTTCCCCATTGGTCACTTTCACTACTTCCCCTACTGCCACCTACACATCCCAGTTTGAAAATGATTAGAACAGAAAAATAAGTGACATGGAAAAAACGAAACAAAAATGGACAAAGACAAAAAGAGTTTGAAATTATTATTCAAACAATACATGTTAATTAAAATGTTTGATAACATTTTTTTCAAAATCTATTCTAATCAGGTCAGAAAGAAAAGAGCTAGAATATTTTCATTTTTACTCAATTATATGGTTTTACTCTAAGGCACTGATTTTAAGCTGCAGAACACATTGACACTGTACAGTAAAAATAAAAAGCTGTTACGCTTATTTCTCAACTGACAAAGTTATTAGATACTCCATACATTAGCTATAAAAAATAAAAGCCACAACAAAAGATTTTCCACCAACTTTTCAGAAAGTCAGATGATAAGAACCTTTTCTATGTAGACATGCTGAAAATTATTGTTTTGCTTCAGCTTTGTAAATTCCTGCGCACAATGAATTAGCAAGAACCAAACAGAATCAAATCTCAGAGGTTTGTGTCCTTCTCGTGTAAGACATTATAATTTCCTAAAACAATTAAGAGCCTCTTATTCTCCAGAAACTGCTATTGCTAGTAAAAGGAACCAAATACCATTAGTTTGAATTAAAACCAAGCCCACAAGCTTGCACTGCTGTTGAAACCTAAACTGTAATTGGGGACCAATAAACACCTGGGATGCAAAAAATCGGTAAGATTGTCTTCCCGGAGAATGCACGGCCACATAGAGACAGAAAGAGAGCACATTAGAGGTAATGTAAGTAGCACAGCCTTCTCTCCTGGAAGGAGGGCTGCAACAGGACCCTAGCAATATAACTAAGAAGGAAGCTGTAGCTCGAAGAAATGCCTGAAATGGGCCCAGAAAAGCAATCATGATTCAAGGAGTCTCCTTTGAAAACTGGATCCTAGAAGAAAACCTAACAGGAAAACTCGAGGTGATTAACGGTCATAGCTGGGACAGTGTGTTCTGACAAGGGCAGTAAAGAGAGGTTAAACAAAGAGGTAATGATCTTGGCCAAGTCCAGTAGCAGCTCTTACTTCAATACATCACCACATGACTTGGGGGTGTTGGTCAATGAGAAACTTAATGTGAGCCGGCAGTGTGCGCTCGCAGTCCAGAAATCCAACCGTATCCTGGGCTGCATCAAAAGGAGCGTGACCAGCAGGTTAAAGGAGGTGATCCTGCCCCTCTACTCTGCTCTTGTGAGACCTCACCTGGAGTACTGTGTGCAGTTCTGGTGTCCTCAACATAAAAAGGACATGGAACTGCTGGAACAAGTCCAGAGGAGGGCCACGAGGATGATCAGGGGACTGGAGCACCTCCTGTATGAAGACAGGCTGAGAAAGTTGGGGTTGTTTAGCCTGGAGAAGAGAAGGCTGCGTGGGGACCTCACAGCAGCCTTCCAGTATCTGAAGGGGGCCTATAGGGATGCTGGGGAGGAACTCTTCATTAGGGATTGTAGTGACAGAACAAGGCATAACGGGTTAAAACTTAAACGGGGAAGTTTAGATTGGATACAAGGAAGAAATTCTTTACTCTATGGGTGGTGAGGCACTGGAATGGGTTGCCCAGGGAAGTTGTGAATGCTCCACCCCTGGTGGTGTTCAAGGCCATGCTGGACAGAGCCTTGTGTGGGATGGTTTAGTGTGAGGTGTCCCTGCCCATGGCAGGGGTGTTGGAACTAAATGACCTTAAGGTTCTTTCTAACCCTAAGTACTCTATGATTCTATGACATGGGATTCCTCTATAGAGGAGGGACAAGGCTCAGAGTGATGCTTTTGCAGGCAGCTGATAATTTTCTGTGTGTAAACTACAACTGGAGAACACTGTGATGCAAGCGTCCTCCAAATCCAAAAGAGCACACAAGAGAAGACATCAAGGCAAAGACTCAAATTTAGGAGTTTACTCTGATTTCAAAGAAGCTGGTCTGAGAGAATGTAACCTTTTCTGCCTGTAAGACACTCAGGTTAGCATGACATAAGCTATTATCAGGCCAACAGAACAAGTGTTCTTGCTGCATGGTGTATTGCCGAAGAAGATCGTGGTGGAGAAGCACCAATAAAATTTATAAATGCTTCTCAAATTGCAGAAGTAAAGGTTTATTGAGGATACTCTATACAGAACCTGCTAAGTTATGACAAATATTAGCATTGAAGACAGACTGCAGGGAAAGTTTACTGTATTATATGGTAACTATTTTACACTTGATAATAATAATAGAAGTACTTCAGAAACCGCAACACTTCATTTTGAGATGCGATGGAAGATTGAATAAACAAGGTACTATTCTACGCTACAGTCTAGCCACTGAAACAGGTAAGATCCTAACCTTCTTAATTGTATGTATGATTGGATTCACTTCAGTGGGATCATAGCGGGTTTATACCTAATTCAGAATCATACGCTTGACAATAATGCTTCTGCTTGTGCCGGAAAAAACATGGAAATTGCATTGTAAACATAGAGTAATAAATCAGAATGTTATTGATCATATTTAAATAATCTTCATTAAAACATTTCTTAAGATATGTTGTCTATTGACCTGATCAAATAGATGTTGAAAAATGTGCATCTTCCACATAAGATGTGGATTTCTTAAATAAAACTGTCCAAGGAAATGATGATAAACAACCTCTGATTGTCCATGTAAGAAGAATTTATTATCAAAGCATTTCATGCTATAAATCAAGTCTTGCTTTCAGTGCTGAAATTATTCATATTACATACGTATATGAGAATTAAGTAAATATTCAGTTCATAAAGACAGCACTAATTTGATCATTCACATCTCACGATCACTTTTTTCCTGATTCAACTATCAAAATGGCGACTATATCCCTTAAAAACCATTTCAGTTCCCTGTAATATATCAATTTTTATTTATTTATAGCACAAAATTTGTTAGGCACACACCAAAAAGCCAACCAGTTTAAACATGGCAGTTGAAGTCAAATTTTTAGAATAAGAATCACCCTTTTTTTGTATTATATTCAACAATAAAACTATATATTGTTTTTCTTCTGGGTAAATTGAATGCCAGTGTAATCTTAAAACTGTAACTGTCACAGTTCAAAGAAACACTGCCTTAAATAAGTGCCAGAACGAACAAAAGACTACACTTCAGAACAGCAGCATTTTTGTTTATTCTTTATTTCCTTGGAGCAATCAGAAATAAACAAATAAATAAATGCAGGGTAGAGAAACCAGCCTCTACATTGTAAGCATCAGTGGGCATCTCTACCTTGATGAGAGCAGTACAGTGTCAGCAGGTATATACTCTTTGCCTTTTATTATAACTATATCTCCAACATCTACCTGAAAGAAAACTGGGAATCGGTTAATGGTCTCAAACAAAATATGTTATCCCTTTGTTTTAAGCATAGTAAACATTTACCTGCTGAATTTGCCAGAAAGACTGTTAGAAACAAGCACTTAGAAAAGCCTAACGGTATTCGGTACTCCAGTGACTCAGAGGTCATTGAAACTCTTTGGAGATCTGTTAGGATTTTTTTAAACAGTCTTAATCCTGACCTTCTCTATGCAGTTCTTTACTTCTGCTAGTTATTGCAAATTCTTTATGGGAAGACTGAAGCTGCGTTAAAGAAGAAATTAATCTCCCTTAAAATCACAGCTTAAGATCAGTTGCATCACACTACATACCATATCCTTGCTTCTCCAAGGATACAAACCAATTTCAGCTGAACCTTGTCTCAAAATTACTGCAGGTCAATTTTTACTCAAGTTTTCAGGTATGGAAACTAATACAATGAGGGGACTAGGCAGGAATGATAACATTTAGTCCTTTAAAGTTACCTTTAACAGTCCCTTCTTAGCCACTATGTAACAGTCTTTAAAGTTCTCGGGATTTAAGTCAAAGAAGTTCATTGAATACACAAAGTAATTGCTTACTGAAAAGAAGTTCCTGCTTTGGCACACCGAATACTACTATGGGACTGCATAATTTTGCCAAGTTAATCGTATTATTTAAGCTATTTTTCACTGAACTTAAAGCCCACCACTGAACAGCAGTTTTGCCTTACTCATATTATCAAAATTGATTTGACTTAAAAGTACATTTTAAGAGAGAAGTATTAGAAAACAAAAAATAAATTACAAAAGACTACACCTTTCCCATCATACCAGTTAATTCTTACTGATGACAATCATTTGGAGAATAAAGCAAATATTAAATATGCATTATGCTCTAACAGTCACCAACACAGACACATACCTTTTCCCAGTGGACAATTTCCCATGCACCATTTCGTAGTACTGAAAAACCAGGAAATAAAAAAGAAAGACTGTACAACTGGAAAATTCTCTAACTGCAGTATACAGGTATGTGTTAAACTCCATATGAAAACCAAACACAACTCATTTACACAACATTTTACCGCATGCCTTGTTTCTATGAATTCAGGTCAAACATTCCAATTTTACAGAGCATGTTCTGTGTATTAGTTTTTGTACCATAGAATCTTACTAAATGTCAATGACGACATTTTACAGGGTTTAAGAATCAATTAAATCTGATATAGATTGTATGATAATAATAATAATAAATTAGTAATTGGAATAAAAAGTGGCAAAGTGAAAAAGTTATGAAGTTATTGTGGGGGAGAAATCAACTAATTTTTTTTTTTCACAGTTCAAATATTGATGATGTTCACGCAAAAAAGATCCATAAAAAGTCACCAGCAGGCTTCTTAGCATTCAGCTGTTTATACTGTTGCTGGCATGTCAGAGAAATTCAGGATCATTGCAGCCATCTCCTCCATAAACATACTAGAAATCCCCCAAATCAACCCATTCCATTGAAGATTTAGTATAGATTTTACCTGCCACTAGCAATTTTAATTGCAAGCATGCTCCATTACTCTAGTTTTAAGTATTACTACCATGATACAAAACCCATGCCTTGTTTGCCAGTTAATTGCCAAAACTGCCTTTTCAGAGAATAATAAAGCTGACTTTTTATGATTAGCCCTAGTTACAAAGCTATTTAAGATTCATAGGCAAAAAGAAACTGAAATGAAAAGAAAATGTATCACCATGAATCAACACCCAGATGGATTCCAGAGGTTCTCTTTCACTGTGTCCCCCAGCTTAAAAACTGTCAGGATGCTTAAGCACCTGATCAGGATCCAATTCTTATGCAAGCACATGCTGATTTCAGAAAAGTGGATAAAAATGTGGGAATACATATAGAGTTTATATCTACATCTTCCTTGAGGTTCTGTCCAGACTGAACCACTCTTCCTGTATCTCAACAGTTCGGTGAGTCATTATCTAACCTGTTTAATAATTTTTAGGATAAGATAAATTTTCTTACCCTTCCTTCCCCTGTATTTATTAGTGCTGATATGCTCAGGGGAATGGTAAATAGAGCAGTCGCCCTTTCAGACAGTAAGCAAGTTTTTTTTTTATGACTGTATCACCAAACAGCTGATCATTACACAAAATCTGTTTTGACAAACAATTTACCTTCACTGGGAAAATGACAGATCCAGAACGAGGATTGGTTGTAATAGTGTCCTTAAGGGAACCCAAGAGGTCTGATAACTGTGTTACCACCTACTTCCATTCATTTGTGCCAGCAATATTCTTTGTGGAGCCATGGTACCAATCAGATGAAAGAACTGATGAGGATTAAAAATATACCTTGCTGCAATCCAGGTGACTAAATCGCACAAATAGCTATAGTAGAATAACTGCTAGTGGAGTTCTGCAGGTCTTGTTTATAAGCTGCCAGTGGTGGCCAAGGGCTTCTTATGAAGTGCTGGCTGCAGAATCACTTGCACTGCTGAAATACACCCTAAGGCTGTTTCATATGCTGCCAAGCTGCCCTAACAGAGCATTGCCACTGCAAATGGAAGGTCCTGTTCTGCCTCACCGCATGCAAAGGTGTGTGCCCCACAGGCATGCTGCCTCTGGTGTTGACACTTTGATGAGTCAGTTTAACCTACTAAATGGAAGGAAACTGTCAGCTTTTCATTCTGGATTTGTTTCCTGCTGGTTTAGCTGGTTAAAATCAGCTCACAAATGGATGAGTCAGACTCATGAAAAGACACCTGAAATCTCAAGAGTGCTCTAACCCTAGCTTGATCCAGTGACTCCTAAGCAAAATTAACATATACTGACATTCAATTAAATCCATTTTTTATAAGACCAAAAAAAGAAGTGGTGTTGCTATACTCCTTTTATATAACAGTTAGAGAACTTGTGCCATAATGTCTTCTGCAGCCTGGCTTTTGCATTTTTATTTCCCATTTTTGGCTGTCTCTAACTGTCAAAAGCATGCTCCATCTGCCCTACACAAGACAACTTCACCACGCTGCAGAAATATATGTTTCATTACATCAGACTGTCTGCCAGTGTCCTGCTGTGTATGTATGCAGCCTGAGGTAACAAAAATCATCCCTAATGCAGCTTAATAAATCAAAATCTTCTGCAAAAGGTTTTTATAGTAACTAAAATTTAGAAAGTTAAGTACTTAAGGTTAATGGAGATACAGATGGTCTTTAAGAAATAGACAGATGAAGGGAAACCCATATACGGAATCTAGACATGCAACTGTCATTTCATTAACAATTCCATATGTTTAAAAGACAATGGAAGGTGGAGCTGGATATATATAATGTACTAAGCATATTTTATGTAATATAACTTTTCCGGGTTACAGGCCTGCTGAATACATGGCGAAAAAAGAAAAGGAGTACCATACTGATTAACTTTTTAATTATTGCTTTGACAATGGACTCTATTTGACAATTCATTGAAATATTGCTTTGACAGTATGCTAAGATTAATGCTGTAGTTACGTGGATCCCACATTAGCTTAAGAAACTTGTTTCTCAGTACTAGCAATATTTATGCATCCTCATTACATTTCAACTTCCAAGATGCTCTTTTGCATGCATGAACATTCAGGAATTTTATGAACAGTCACCGAAGAGCCTAATGAGAGGCAACCAAGGAGAAGAGGCAGGAAAGACATTAAAATAAGACTTTTATCGATTTTAAACTCTGTACACTCTGAACAAACTATAGAAAAAACCAAAAGGCACTCAGATTCACTGCTACCTAAAGCTGCTGGTTGCAATCTCAAAAGCTATTAGCATTTGATGAAAGAATTTTAGATGTCTAAATTAAGGTTTCCTTTGTTTTTTTATTTATAGATAAGAGGTTATCTGTTTCTCCTGGCCTGTTCTCTTGAGATTTCTATTCCCAATGCTTTCAGTCAATAATTTGTCTCACTGTCTTTTTCAGCTACATGCTCAGTAGTTTCGTAAGTTATCTTCCCCCTCCATCCTCCATAGATTTTACAGTAAACTTCAAAACTTATGTACAATTTAGGTGGGCTTTAGAATTTATGTTTTTAAATCAGAGACATTTGCAGTAGTTAGCAGTGTTAAACATTTCTGATTAATTTTAGGCAATAACTGCATCCCTCACTAAAAAATAGAGGTTACGTTTCTTTCTTATTTAAATAAGATTCCATGTAAGACTCTCCTCTTTGTGGTATTTTTCATAATTGCTGCAATCAAATTCACATGATGGTTATTCCTCCTCCTTTTTATAAAACCAGGACCAGCTCTATCAAGAGATGGCTGCCTCAGAACAAGTAACATGAAAATTTGAAAAGCAGCAAAGGAGAAACTTAAACTTCAGACTTCCTACATAGGAAACATGTTTAGGACATATTTCTCTCACTTTCTGAGCTAAAATAATCCTCTAAATTAATAGCTGTTCTTTATTAAAAAAAAAAAAAATAATCACATTCCAAAGTTTTGGGTTAGGTACACTGCCTAAATATCTCATAGTCTCTAATAAAACCATTATATTGATTTCATATTAAAAACCAAAACAACAACAACAAAAAAACCCAAACCCCCTCTATTAATCTTTATCCACAGTTTCAAAGCAACATAGAAAGATAGCTCAATTTTATAACTTACCCTTCCAATCACAGAGTTTTGCAAAATTGAATTGTTCAAGATTTGATGGTCAAAAAACCCAATATGATTTGTGTACTCAGCAATGCATAGATTTTTCATTATAATCTAGGCCTACTAAATACAGTGGTGATTATGACCTTTTAACAGCTACAGCATCACCTATGTTAAATGAGTAAATGATAAAGTTTCTTAGGAACCTCATAAAAATTTGAAACGTATTCCATTCAGTGGGGCTAATGTGACGGCAAATTGTTTAAATCTAACAGTCGCAATAACTTTTGAAGTAATCTGCATAAGCATTTTTCCAGTCGATCACCTGTCAGCAGTTCAGATTACACTACCATCATTTGCAAAAAATTCAAAAAACAACACCCCCCCCAACCCACCATTATTAACTGGCTAAAAAAAATTTCCTACCTTGAGTTTGTTTCTTGTTCACTGCGTTGTCAGCTTTATGCCTTTTCTAAATTAAAAATGCACAGTGGTTAAAGACTTCTATTGACATCATAAAGCTTTCACACTTAAGATAAAAATCACATGCAATACTCCTCCCACTCACCAATTAAATAAACTGACTTAAACATTTTAAAGATGACTATGGATTACTTGCATAATTATGATCATTAGGAAAGTCACACACAGTTCCAGGCTAATTGCATTTTATTTAAATGTCCTCCCATGTGGGCAACTGCTATCTAAGCAAGCTCCTTATATAAGAAGCAGTGTACTTGTGTACCATAACTTTGCCCTTTCCTGGGAGATGATTCTACAAGAGCAAAGATTGTGGAACCATTCTTCATACTAGCGTCTCTAAGCTACAAAAAGCTTAGGAGACTACTAGTTTAAACACAGTATTTAAGGGTAATGAACTCAGTTCTTTCTGAGCAAGAACATGATTTGGAAAATTAATTTAAATAGAATTAACTGTTTTAGGTAAGCTTTTTGAATAGAGCTGCATAATTCATGCCTTTGAAATACAAAGAAAAATCAGAAGCAACCTTGTAAACTGAAGAAAAATAAGTCAAGCTACTCAATAGATTTATTTCAAATAAAATGCTGATATGACTGAGCTAGCAGCTCTTAAAAGGCCACCTTAACAATTTGCAAAGACTAAGTTAAGGCATTACTTTTTACAAGATTTTCACAGATAATCAGCAGATTCTCTTTCAAAAGATGGCTGATTTTACAGATAAATAACCTTTGATCAATGGGAAGGCATAATAACTTGATCAAAGCAGGTGTTTCTTGGCCCATGAGGAGAGTCTCCTCCAGGTTAAAACAGGTAAATGTTTAATGTCTGTTTCTGAGCTATGATGGGTGAAAATCATTGGAAACAGCTGATAATACAGCACTGCATGTCACAAATTTTGCTAGCACTTCTGAAGCATGTATGGAAAACACATTCTGTTTATGAATAATGTCTTCTGCAGATTGGGATTTTGTTCCAGAAAAAGAAGCATTTGGTTCTTAAGCCAAAAGTGTTATTTCGGCAAGTATATTTATTGATATCAACATGTAAAGTTCCCATCCAAAAGCCAATTAATCTTGCTTTAATATAAGAAGATAATCTTGGGTATCTCTCTGTGTAAAGAAACTAAGACATAACAAAAATTAAACGTTGAGGGAAAACGCACTCAACATTTTACTATGCAGCAAGTGGTCAGCTTTCACAGGAAAAAAAGTGCAGGTGTCAGTCAAACATTCCTGCATGATATAACCAGCAGGCAACATTAAATTTCATACCTGTACAAAACCAAAGCAATTAATTTTTATTTGGACTACAGTCCAAAAAACTCAGCTGTGTGATAAATTCATGAAGTTACACCACACATATATATATATATACACACACGTGCACACACAGAGCCCTTGAACTAGCACCTAAATTCTCCCAATCAGCTCCTTCATCTCTTTCCTTTCCAAGTAAGTGCAGCAGGAATCAACTGCATGCTGAAACGATGTAAACTTAACAGAAAGAAAAACAGTATTTGAAATGCCTTTAGGTATCTCAGTAGTATTTGGTAATGAGAAATTTATTGTTTTAGCTGACACATGCAAAAAACACTAAACCTCTTCCCTGTCTTCCGCCCCACGCCAAACTCCACACTTCCAAGTTGCAAAGAGCAAATGGTAGAAACAAATGGCAGAAAAGCAAGTGGATGAGGTAATTTTTAAAAAGGACACTTTGTGAAGTTAGCAGCAGCCTCAGTTTTGTATTTGCCTAGACACTGACAGATGGTGCAAGTCTAAGCATTAACAGCAGAACGGTTAAAAATATCTGGAAGAACATGAACTGATTTTATGGCTTTTTTAAAAGTGATTTTGTTTACATAAAGAGAAAGCAATAAAGACATTTAAGGAGAAGCTGACTATTGGGCAGCAAATACTACAAACGCAGCATAGAATAAAAACATTTATTGCAAACACTGTCACGCCTTGCAGAACCACTCCACTCTGTGGCCCAGGAGTTCACACAACCCTCAGGGACAAGGTATCTTGCCTGCCACACGTTCACAGAGGTAACTGAGAAGACTGAGATCACTGTATCAGCAAGAAAGCAGCATGTAACCAGCTGCCCTCCACTTCAGAGCTTATTTGCGGCTCACACTCTTCCTCTTAATCATGTTTCTGCACCTACATTGTAATTCTGCTCAAACACAGTAAATATGATGCTCCCAGGAGCAGGAAAAGACTCTACTACTTGCAACCCTTTACAATAATCAATGGAACAGTGCAGGGAGAAAAAAAAAATGCGCCAAACAAAAAAGTAAAAAAGTAAGTATTTAAAGGTTATTTGGTTTTAAAATAAGATTCCACCCAAGATGAATTTAGTAGCTTCCAATCTTCTTTTAGCAGAGCCATTGTTTGAGAAAACTGGCAATATTCTGGTCTTGACTAGGTTCCGTGGAGTCTTTCCAGTTCACACTTTGAAAATATGCTTCATTATCGAGAACTGCTGACTAGAAACAATCTATATAATAAACAGGAGTCTCTGTTTTGCCCTGTTACTGTCACATGCACATATAGTTAACAAACTTTCAAACTGTAACACCATGTTCTAAGGATTTCATCTCAAGTAGCTTCAGAAGCTTTCAAAAGCATCCGTAAGGCAAGAAAATGGCTCAACATCAAATTATTCAACAAATTTTTTGTAATAAAATCTATGAAAAATTTGAAAGCTACTTTCAAAATATTGGTATTAAATACTTACAATATCCTCTATTATCTCCTTCACTGCAGCTACAGCTAAAATAAATAAGAGAGGGACCAACGTTGTGTAACGGCCTGTTGGTGACACATCTGGTATTTGCTATTTAAAAAAAAAAAAAAAAGAGAGAAAATTTGTTTGTATTGCTGGTTGAAAATATATTTTTTAACACAAGAATCAGTACTTTATGTGCAAATACAGACAAGGCAACTGGATTCACTTTTTACACATGGCGCTGATTATTTCCAAGAGAGGATTATTGTCTTCAATTTAAAAGCAGCTGATACAATAGAACAACATTTGCATTTTAAATAGCATAGTATTGAGCCGTTGCTTTCAGAGGTTTTGGTGGCTGCAGAATATTCATCTTCCTCTTCTGTATTTCAAATGAAAATAAAATATATATTTATAAAACACAATTTTTGCAGTTTAGATTTTTGTTAGACTGGACACAAGTATAAGGTAGTTTTACTTCCTTACAGTTTTAATCTCTAAAAAATATTTTGTATCATACTAGTTATTAATTGACAAAGAGCTGCTTTCTGCCAGACTGTTGTAAGAAACCCATTTTTGCTAAGCAGGTATTGGCACAGATGATGCAAGTGAATTTGTACGCAGATGCTGAGAAAATGCAGCTACTTATGTGACACACATGGATGTTCATCCATAATTATACTGACTACAGTTCTTAAATGGCGACATTGCTAGGTGAGAGGATTGCTGCCTTAACAGATTTATAATAGCAAATGCATCCAATTTGACTACAATGAGACCTTTGGAAGCAGAGTATGATAATAAGTGGTGCCTCAATGTAGTTAGAAGACATCCTCATAAAACATTCTGAAAAACATCCAGTGTTACTTATGATTTATATGAACTTTTTTTGCTACCACCACACTATGCTTCTGAAAGAGAAGAGGATGTTATGCATACATATACATCCTGTGTTTCTTGGAGTAAGACCAATATAGATCTCTATTTTTCAGGTTACTCTAGACTGCATTTTTCAAGCAATTAAATGGAAACCAGGCAGAAAGTTATTGTTGGGCAAATGTCTATGTGTTGGCTACAAGGGAAAGGGATGTATCACTTCTTCAGCTATTCCTACCCTTTGATTCCTCTACATGTATGCCCAAATTCCCCCATTCCAATTACACATCATTTTCCAGGCAAAGTATGAAAGCGAAAGGGGCATCCGCCTTGTACCCTTGTTCATTACCTCATGTTCCTCACTCCTGTTCAGTCTCACTGACAGCCTGACAGATGGTGGGGTTGTCAATCCTAACATTTCACTTCCTCCACCCCAAATACCTACCTGCCAGCCTTTCACCCAATCATGGCAAGCCTCAAACAGCTTCTGAAACTTCACATTCCGAGGCATGAGCTTGATGTGCACAGTGGCACCACAAGAAACACTGCTGAACCACTGGATTAGCCTGAGACATCCCGTGTGGTCAAAAGAATGTTTAAAAGCCACAGATTTGCAGGCAGACGACCTAGTGAAACTATGAACTTCAGATTTTTTTTTCCCATGGAAAACAGTGCAAGTTATCTGTGCAGATGCATCCTAAGCAACTGCTCTGAGCACTTACAGAAGTAGGAACGAAGAAACCTAAGTACAGAGGAATCAACTTTTACTTACTAAAACATCTGAAGCGAGGGAAGAAAAAGCACACAGGGCACTACATATGCCATTATATTAGTAATTTTTGTTTGGTATGTCAATTCCTACCACAACGATCTCCACAAGAGAAAAATCAGCACATTCTAAAAAATGCACTATAAACTGCACAGAAAATGTGTTTTAATCAAGTATGATTGCAATACAGAACTAGCCAGTAGTAATTATCACTGCATCTGCCCACAGAATCAATTACTGCATTCACAGAATAGCACAACCCACCCCAATCTGCTTTATCAACCTGAACTATTGCAAAATGAAAAATTCTGATAGATCTGCAAAAGTTATGTACTACTTCAAAAATGTTTCAGTAAGCTGGATCAGGGATAGCCCTTTTTTACAAACACACTAGCTACAATGAATGTACAGAAAAAGTCTGTGTGCTTTCTTCCTAATGAGCACAGCTAATCAGTTGGCATACTGGAAGTAGCTGCTATAGTATTGGACTCCACGGCTGTTTTCTTCATCTATGCTCAACTTCAATCCTTATCAGCTTCACCCTAAGAATAAATATTCACTTCTCCTCAGCTGCAACTCCTGCCCCTCAAAACAGACTACAGGATTAAAGTTCATTAAGTTCAGTTTTTTAGGGGGTACCTTCTGAGAGTTGCCAACCAGAGGTAACATTTTTTCTGTGTATGCAAGGTGTTATTAAGTGGGATTTTCCTGTCACAACAGTATTTTTCACCTAAAAGTATTTCAGCTATACTTAACTTGTTTTACAGAAAAATCTTGGTGTGTATTTTTTTATCTCCAAGAAGCAAAAAAGCCCCACAAACCCAAACATTCATTAAAGGTATTTCTGCACAATACAGCATACAATGCAGAATACTGAGAGGCTAACTAGCTCAGAAAAAACAGTACACCAACCTCAGTATCTCTGCAAAAACATTGTCTATGGTGTAAATACTCCCTTAACAAGTTTCAAACAGTATCTAATTGTTTATCTTACCTGTAGTAATGCAATAAAAAGAAAAAATGCATTAGCAGCTCTTCTGAACTGGGAATAAAGGAACCTTGGCAGGAATGTGATTATGTTGTACTTTGCAGTGCTGAAAGAAAGAGAAAAAACCCACTCTGTTATTACACTACAAAAAAATCTCCAAGTTTATGCTTTCCCGCTCAGTTAGGCAAACTTTCAAATAAAACTATCTATCTCTTGTGATTCCTGTGCTACCAAGCAGATTTGTTTTGGCTAAAAGAGAAACTGAAAGACTTCTACAGAGATGGTCCTGAAGGCATCCATGACATGTCTAACACAGAGAACTGCCTGCCACCCACAGCTTCCACCTTGAGGTAAGAAATTCCCTGATCACCTCCACCTGCTCTGTGGCAAGCAGTTGAGCTCTGCTGCCATGCAGTTATAGGCAATGAGGAGAGGAAAAAAATAAAAAGAAGGTAGTGGGCAAGCAGTTACACCAACACCAGGGAGCAGGTAGGGCAGGCTCTAGAGCCCAGACAAGTACCCTGCCCTGGAAGCCATGGCATACACTGGACAGGTAACTCTGCACAATGCCTCCAGTTCAGACAAAATTCATGAGGAAAAAGATATAACAAGCATAATGAGGAGGGTGCTAGATCAGGTCTGAGGAGCTGTGGAGCTTCCGTGCTGGGTATGGGTTTACATAACTCAACATGAAAAAAATAACAACAGGATCAACTGAATTAAAACAGTGTGTTTAAGAAATAATTAATATGATAAAAATCTGCTAAAAGATAAAAACCTTCAGTGGATGGAAAGTTCTTTTTTTTTTATTTTAAACTGCAAAATATTTGTTATTAAGTATAGTTTTGCTAGTTTGGAAGCACAGAATACAGTTTATCCCAGCATAATAATCTTTGCTAAGCCATCATCACAAAATGCTTGAGCTCTCAGCTCTTTGTCAGCCCTACACTTGTTTAAGAACAGGCCACTACCACCTAAGGTCCTAAAACAATAACAGTGAAAATAATCATGTCAGAAACACAAGAAAAGAATTGTAAGAATATTTTAACCCCTTTTAAAGTTAGCAATATTTTCTTTGACTTTGCATAGAACAGTCAATTTTAAGGGGGGCATGAATGTATCCTGCAGAAAAGCTCAACACCGTCAAGAAGCAAAGCAAAAAAGCGAAGAAGTTTTGTACACAAACAGAAAGCATTATAAAGTTTCTTAAGTCCATGGAAAAGCCCCATTATTTTTAATGTGTATAAAATTTCTGCATACTATCAAAGGTACCTCCAGAAAACATAAGTACTTAAGACAGAGGTATCTTTGCCACTTATTTACTTTGAATTTCAGCAACAGAACTGAGGGTATTACCAGATTTAAACATGTTACTTATGAGTATTCAGTACATGACTTAAAATTCAACAGAAGAAAAAAAAAACCAAAACACCTCAACATAAACTATCAGCAAGGTCCTAAAGCCTGAACTTGAAATTCAAATCCAGTTTTATTGTAACTAGCTGACTGACAAAGACAAGAGTTTCCAAAGCACAAACCATGCCATGCTCAAGTGAAGTCCATCCGCATTGGCATCCAGTTACCAGAAATACATTCGAAGATGAACTCAGCTGAAAGCTGAAAAAGAAATCCATGCTCTAGGGACAAGCTGATGGCACAGCTGTAAAGCATCCATACCTTCCTCACCCTGTTCTTAAAAATTTGGAAGGTCAGGTTTGCAGTTGCAGCAGTTCCACTGCTCTCATTTCACTTCATTCCCCCTTCCAGAGTCTGAGACTTCATTTTTGTTACACAACATGCAATGTTATGAAATTAAACATGTACTAACAAAATCACTAGTTAATACCTGACATGATTATTGCAGAATTTGGTTAGCTGGGGCTGATTGATGAATATAGTTCTCAGTTCCTCTTGATCAGCTAGAGAGGTTTTCTCTGAAACATCATCTGTCTTCTCATAGCCTGTAAAAACACAGCATGATTTTCCATATAAATAGATTTGTATATGCACATACACAAGACTCGAGGCACTTCATGACAAAAAAGGACACCCTTTGTGAATGCGAACTCAATGCATTAGCAATTATCACAACTAATGACCCATTAAAAAAAAAAAAACAAAAATTATATAGTCAAGGTGCTTTGTAAAGCTGTAATACTGAATAATAATTGTAAAATTCACTGATCAGATCAGATCCCATGGACTTCTGTATTCCCAGGTTAATTGTTCCCTAACCTGATCTTCCTCCACCAAGGTACATCCTTCTCGCTTCATCATTTCAAACTGGTATAAGGAACCTGTGGTTCCTGAAGGCTGATCTTATCAGTAGACACTAAAGTGGAGACGGCACTATGTACCACATCCTTTCCTATGTCCTTTGCCTCCAGGTTGCCTGCCCTATTCAGCAGGTAGGCCCACATGTTCCAGAGTTATCTTCTTCCTACTGTTACAGCTGAAGGAGAATAAGAAGGGCTTCTACAGGCCCCTCACCAAATTAAATGCCAGGCAGGCTTTGGCTTTGTCAGACAAGTCCACCCCTCTATACTGTTCTCTAGCCACCTATCCTTGCTTTTTCCTCTCTTATGTTCCCTTTTTATACTTGAGTTTTGTCAGGGGCTCCTTGCTAATTGGTGCAGTCCCACTGCCACCTTGGCTTGATTTCCTGCTCATTGTGATGGGCCAGTCTTGAGTTGGAAGGACATGATCCTTGGAAACCAAGACCATTTATCATTTGTTGGTTAACGGGATAGCTTTCCTTCATCTGCTACAAATTTTTGGCATGACACTAGCCATATTATTTCTAGAGAAGCAACATCAGTATATTCTTCATTTTGTGTGTACTCAGCTTGAAATGGTGTTATTAGACTTACTGATATACTCAGCACCTGCCTTCACCAGCCAGTGAAATCTGTGCTTTGCGTACATTCTTCTATATACTATAAGGAACCTTGTACTAATCTGCATCATGACTTTCATCAGTAAAAGGGGATATCAATGTATTCTTTTCTTTCAAGACTTTCCACTAAGGTTTCGTCAACCACTCAGCCACCACACTGACGACCAACAGGTCTAAGCTGTATTCAGCCTGGAGCTTGTAAAGACAGGTATGGCATAAATCAATCACCAAGAAGTTGTAAAATGATAGCAATAATCTCTGTGTGTATAGCTGCTTGTTAAATAAGCACTCTTCATTCTGCATGACAAATGAGAAACATACATAAAAGAAAATTATGTTATAATCATAGAACAGAATCACAGAATAGTTAGGGTTGAAAAAGGGCCTTAGGATCATCAAGTTCCAACCCCCCGCCATGGGCAGGAACACCTCACACTAAACCATGCCACCCAAGGCTCTGTCCAACCTGGCCTTGAACACCGCCAGGCATGGAGCATTCACAGCTTCCTTGGCAACCCATTCCAGTGCCTCACTACCCTTACAGTAAAGAACTTCTTCCTTATAGCTAAACTTCCCCTGTTTTAAGTTTGAACCCATTAACCCTTGTCTTGTCACTACAGTCCTTAATGAAGAGTCTCTTCCCAGCATCCTTACAGGCCCCAAATGCAATTGAATACATGAGAATGTATACGCATGTCAAGGATAATTAAAACTGTAGATGAAAACTTAAAGCTTATTTCTAGCATTTTTTATAAATAGTTACAAACAGGTTATGCAAAATCCAAGTCTCCTCCAGACCACTGGCTTTCTACATAGCCTCTTACCCATTATATCCAAACCATATATTTTAGACACAACCTTGCGAGGTCAAGTCTCCATGCATTGTGAAAGACTCGGCAGAAATTTGTGATTTCATGCCATTTGCCATTCAGAATTCACAGATTCTATTATGACACTGGACATCCCTGTACTACATTCATCCACTGTGATGTGTTTATTTCTTTCCTTCCAAAACCCCCAGTGTAAGGCACACATTCAACACCCTTCTATTCAAATTTCGATATGTATTTCAAGGAGTTTGGAAGTTTCAGAGGAAGGGCAGCCAGTATAACAGACTGGGCCCACCTCAACCATCATACAACCATCACACAGCTGGCTATGTATGACCTCCAGCACACAACTCCATAAACATATACACCTATAACAGAACTGTATATAGGTTTCAGTCAAGTTGCAGGTGCACAATCATTCACACGTTTATACGTGACTGAGCCCAAAACCATCACATGGCAAGTGCATCTTCATTCCAGGTATAGGACATTCACTGTCCAGTTGCTCAATGAAGAAGTAAAAACAAAATATGGCTCCTATGAGAGTACATGGGTAGAAAAGTTGGAAACTATTGTGTCAAAACACCAACCTAGCCTGACTAAGTTCAGGAAATACAGAAGCATTTTACACATCTGCGGAATGTACTAGTTTAAAGCATTCATTTAAATTAAAACTTATGGCAGAATAAGACTTGAATACTGCGATAGAGGTAAAGCAAATGCTAACAGGCATTAAACACTATATATTACCTGCTTTTTAGACTGATAAACTATAGATATTTATTTCAATGTATCAGTATTCCAGCATTCATTTGTTCTCCTCTAATCAAAAAGACAGCAAAAAAGTGCTGAGGAGCTTTATAAACGTTCACTGTTTCACTTCTTACTACCTTGAATTCACTTCTGTTAATTTCCACACACAAAAAAAAAAAACCAAACCAACAAAAAAACCAACAAAAAAACCCCAAACAAAAAAACCACCAACACTGATCTTAGGAGTTAAGTTCCATAGCCTTCTACACTCCACAGCTTCAGTAAAACCAGCTGTCCTGCTCTAGAAGCATCATCCTACTACTCTGAAGGCTTTAAAGGTTACACTTCACCTCCCTGTGTAAACTTTAGAATACATTCACTAGAGTACGCAGACTTGACTGATACACAAAGTTCAGTATCAAGGAGATATAATTTTTCTTTCCTGTTTGTGTGTTTGTCTATGTGTATACAAATACACAAAAATATCTAAAAACTTAGGCATTTTATCTCAAAACTGACCTTTAAAAGCTACCTTTCTATGAAATTTAAAAAAAACCAACTATAAGATAGAGCTTAACTGCTGACTAACATAAGAAAAGGTCTCACACATCAGTGCAGGAAGTCTACATAAAAATTCACCACTTTGCAAAAAAGAAGCTACCAACTGCTATATTTCTTCCTACGGAAGTGAAGATCCACTAGCACCAAACCAATTTGCACGAACTCAGCCTTCTAATCAAATAAGCAGAAGCTGGCCTGTTGTAAGAATCTTGTCTACAAGTAACCACAGTAACAAATGAAAGCATACCCATGCTTAAGAATGGAAGGGAAATCACCTGTTGATCTACTAGCTACATTTTTGATAAAGATGTGTTTGAAAAGGATGCATTTAACACATAACAAGAATTAAAAAGAGTTGTTTGCTTCTGTAACCCATTAGAAGGTTCCAAGACAGCGGAAGAGTGTTGACTCAAACATTCAGAAACTTGTCAAAAAAAAAAAAATATACCTGAAGTACAGAATCTAGAGAGGAAGAATAAAAATCCCTCAACACATGCACAAACAATAACAAAGAATCAGCTGCTACAAAATGCTTGTTAGGAGAAAGTCAGTGTGAAGAATAACAGTAAGAACATAAGATGAAGCCATCATTCTATTCTTTTTTTTCAAGTGTAGCTATTGTGTAATAAGTATTAAACTGATGTCCACCTAAGCTGCTTCTTGTTTGTTCACTGCACTAAGCATTCTTCCAGGGCTTAAAATTAAAAGCAGCATCACTCTTCTTGTCCTAAAGGCCACAATTTAAGGTTACAAAAAATTATTAAGCATCTCTTAATAATAATTTTGAAGTCTCACATCTAGCAAACAGCAGTTATCACATTTCAGACAGGAACTGTGATGCTGTATTAGTAAGACCTCCCATTCAGAATGAAAAACAAGCATATTTTGTGATCTTGTGAGACCTCACTTGGAGTACTGTGTGCAGTTCTGGTGTCCTCAACATAAAAAGGACATGGAACTGTTGGAATAAGTCCAGAGGAGGGCCACGAGGATGATCAGGGGACAGGCTAAGACACTTGGGGCTGTTCAGCCTGGAGATGAGAAGGCTGCGTGGATAGCTCATAGCAGCCTTCTAGTATCTGAAGAGGGGCCTGTAAGGATGATGTGGATAGAATCACAGAATAGTTAGGGTTGGAAAGCACCTTAAGATCATCAAGTTCCAACTCCCCTGCCATGGGCAGGGACACCTCCCACTAAACCACTGGCTTCATCCAGCCTGGCCTTGAACACTGCCAGGGATGGAGCATTCACATGGACTATTCATTAGGGACTGTAGTGACAGGACAAGGGGTAAAGGGTTAGAACTTAAACAGGGGAAGTTTAGATTGGATATAAGGAGGAAGTTCTCTACTGTGAGGGTGGTGAGGCACTGGAATGGGTTGCCCAAGGAAGTTGTGAATGCTCCACACCTGGTGCTGTTCAAGGCCATGTTGGACAGAGCCTTGGTTGAGATGGTTTAGTGTGAGGTGTCCCTGCCCATGGCAGGGGGGTTGGAACTAGATGATCTTAAGGTCCTTTCCAACCCTAACTATTCTATGATTCTATTATATGGCATTCCAAGACTTCTCTTCCTCTGCTGTGGCTTGCAACATTGCCCATACTTAATCATAGCTGAGCTGATATTTAACCACAGCTGAATTATCAAGCAGATTCTATGACATACATTCATACATGCCCCCACTGATGGAAAAGCATCTGACTTGAAAACAGTTGTAAGTCAGCACTTTAAATAGAATAATAAGAAATGTTAACATGTCACACTAAAAATTTATTATGCAGAAATAGCCAGTTTCAAAATTGATTTCCTCTTAACATTCAGAATCCTACTTTCTAATAATATAATTTGATGATTTTATAATTTTGTTGCTACAGGGCCAAATCCAACTAAAAATATGCTTCAATATCACAGGAATGCAACTACCACTTCCATCAGAAAGTTCACTTGCAAAGCCGTTCCACAAACTAGGATCACTGTACATAATATTTTGTTCTGCACTCTGAAAGTTATTTGCTCGTGGGACACAGAATCTTATCCATAGTTCTTATCCATAAGATACAAGATAAGAACAAAACACCACGAATTTCATTCAAACTCACTCAATAACTGAGGTTTTGGTTCAGGATTTCTTTCAAACTGTTCAAAATTAAAGAATGGAAGCAAATTTTATGCAAGAGTGGGAAAAGTCAAGAAAACATTGAAAACAGAATTGCTGTCAAATCTGAGAATATGAAGACTGGGTAGTTATTTCCCAGGGTACAAGCTGTACCTGAAAAAACATGTTTTGCACAAAATACAAATTTTCAGTGTTGCCAGTAAAAATAAATTTCAACAAAGCCCAAATAAATAAGCAGTCAATGAAACAAAGCCCCCAAGTAATCAACTTGAGCTTTCTTCAACAAGAGAACCCAAAGACTGTATTTTCCTTCTAGTAAATTTCTAAGAAGCAGCTTTGTTCCAACACATAATATTTGCAGAGACTGTTCCTAAACCAGTTTTGGTTAAAAAGTAACAACAATAAATTCTAAAGAGTAAACATTATCCAAATATTCTCCATATATCCAACTTTTCCTTTAGGTAGGGTAGTTTAACAGCTACAAAGAAAAAGAAAAGAGACTGCCTTCATTCCTTAAAGCAGTCTCACTTTCATTGTAAGAAATGGATAAAGAAACATACTGATAAACTGCAATATTGAAAGAAAGGAAAGGAAATAAAACACTCAAGTCAGAATTATTTTGATTCACTTCCCTTAATAATTTTTTTTTTAATTATTAAAGCACAGCATTGAAAAGCTTTAAAAGCTGGTGCTGTAGCCAACAACCTCTTACATGGGTAAGTGTTGTGGTTTAACCTGACGAGCAGCTAGCCACCACACAGCCATTTGCTCACTTCCCATCTCCGCCCCCAGATGCGATGCGAGAGAGAATTGGAAAAGAGGTGGAACTTGTGGGTTGAGATAAAGACAGTTTAGCAGGGCAGAAAAAGAAGGAAAAATAATAATAACAAAAGACTATACAGAACAAATGATGCACAATACAAATGCTCACCACCCACTGACCAATGTCCAGCCGCCCCCCAGTCAACTCCCCCCAGTTTTGTTGTTCAGCTTCTTGTGCACCCCTAGACTGCTTGCTAGCATAGCAGTATGAGAAGTGGAAAAGTCCTTGACTCCGTTCCAGCAGTGCTCAGCAACATCTAAAGCATCAGTTTGTTATCAACATTATTCTCATCCTAAATCCAGAATGCTGACTTGTACCAGCTACTAGAAAGAAAATTAACTCTATCCCAGCCAAAACCAGAATTGTAAGTCTGCTTACAATTCCTGAAGAATGCAGCACAGTTTGAAGCGGGTATCAGTATGAAAAGAAGGTACCTTTACAGTTATTTGCTGTAATGCTGTTAATGACCTTCAATGACAGAATACACACTGGGAACCTGACCAATCAGTTTGTTCTGAGAAGTCAGACCACAAAAGGGAACTGGAATGACCTGCTTGAACTTGCTGGTACTGCTGAGATGGCCAAGCTTGCACTAGAACTAGACCATGTGTTTTTCCCATTGCGAACAACTGTGAGTCTGCAAAACAGACTTGGCAGAAATAAAAACAATCACAAGTGACTGTGAGCATTACATCTGGTAAAATGCTACATAATTCTACAGTCCATGAGTAGAAACACCAAAGGATATATTAGGCATTACAAAAACAGATGATCTGCCAAAGACTATCTGATGACTGCTACAGATTTTTAAAACTCTTTCCCTCTTCACATGAAAGTCATCTCATCTTGCACAAGTTCAGCTTCACCTAGTTTTCATACAGGCATTTACCTCCACTAATATGAAGAACAAGTTATTGTCTACTTTTGTTGGTAGTCAGCACGATGGTACCCTGAAATCTCTATCTTTTCTTGATGAGCTAACCAACACATGGAAGAAAACCATTAATGCTTCAATCTTCAGACAACACTGTAAGAACTACCACAATCCCACTCTCCTAAACCCTCTCAAATTAAATGCTTTGAATTATTATATGTCATATTATTTAATAGATGCATATATCAACTGTGCAGCTGTATATAGCTAAAATAACCATAGTTAATTACTGTATTTAATAAGGCTAGATGTCAGCTACACCACTCAAAGATTCCTCATGTGTTTTGCAACTGCAGAACACATGACATCAATGCGAGTACCACAGCAGCAAGTTTCTGAAGCCCAGGTATAGTTTTAAAGTTACTGGTGGTGAAAAAGGTTGTAGAAATATCCTAATTTTGTTTAGGAGGGCCACATCTTCCACACCTTGAGCCAGACTTTATTGATACACATACCACTTCAGAACTGTGGCATTTCCTAAGCTTATGATGAGCTGCAGGGTGTTCTTTGCAACAGGGGTGGTAGGCACAAAAAGATCTATTTAAAAAAGGTTGTAAGTGTTCTGGTTATCTTTCATTTGCCATGAAGAGCACAAGAACCTGAACATGTTGTCTTATATATGTTAAAACACATACAAATTATATTTTCTAATAATTTACTAACTTTAGCATCAATGCTGTGCAACTGTCAACCAATTCTTGGGGGTTATACATGTGTGCATCATTTTGACAGTTCTGACTTGGTTTATTTCATCTGAGCACAACAGCTGATCTTCTCTAATAACAGTATTACTATCTCTTCACAGAGAGCTTAGTTCAGAGATGATGTCGAGACAGAACAACCTGATAAGGTACCTCATGATCCATGGAAAAGGTCTCTGAAGCAGAAAATAGATATTACAGTGACAGGAGAGAAAAAAAAGAGGTTTTAATTCCAAAGACACATTACAAAAACTCTAGATTAAGGGAAGTAATATTACGCTCGTCTATCAGATCCCCACAAGTCTTAAAGTACTCAAAGGAATGGGTCCATGCTGTAATAGCATTCATGGAAGCTGCTGTTTGTGATTACAGTATTACCAGTAACTTCCAAAGAACACAGAGGGACCATGCCAGTAACAACTCTGCACTGCAGGTCCGACTTCAGTGGAGGTCTCTGAAGGCAGCCTTATCATCATGTTGCACAGTGCTTATTACATGCTTATCAAAGAGACTTGTGTGATGGGCAGAGCTAGGGTTTAAGAGTCCCTTTATGTCACTGTCAAATGCTAGGGATGAGACCCACACTGCAGAACTCTGGAATTCTCTTTTTTTGAAAGTAGTAACACTTACTTATAAAGAACTGTTTAAAAACATCAGCCATACAGTCCAAATGTGTGGACTAACTAGACTTGGAAGCCATTTATCTCAAAAATTAAAAAGGAAGTAAGAGACTCATCAACATTGGCTTCACTATGAATGAACTGAGCATAAATAGATTTAACTGAATATGAATAAAACCAACTAGTGTAACATTAAGGAAATTCTTTCCTGTTAGGGTGGTGAGGCACTGGGATCGGTTGCCCAGGGGGGTTGTGAGTGCTCCATCCCTGGTGGTGTTCAAGGCCAGGTTGGATGAAGCCTTGGGTGGCATGGTTTAGTGTGAGGTGTCCCTGCCTATGGCAGGGGGGTTGGAACTAGATGATCTTGAGGTCCTTTCCAACCCTAACTATTCTACGATTCTATGATTAAGATTAAGAAAATGGTAACAGTTTCTAAATTTTTTCTTTGAGTAGTAGTACAGTGTGAGTCAATAACTCCAGTGCTATGATGAAAAAAATAATCATGTCATTTTCCAAAAGTTAAGTTTCTTAAAATGTTTCATATCTACTTGCAGTCTTAAGTTTTTTTGAGAAGCCTCTTAAACCCTGTATTCAACCGTTTTACCATCATCCAGCCTTGAATACTGTTCAAATAAGACAGACTCCTCCCCACTCCCCCACAGCTTTTACTGCATCTCCACATCTCAGACAGACGTTTACCTTTAGGAAACACCGTATTTGTCCATTTAATAATCATCAAGATTCTTTTAATTAGATCACTTTAAAGAGAGCATCAATGGTCCCAACTTATTTGTGCTAAGACTGCAATGAAACCCAACTGTCTGGAAAAAGAATAACTGGAAAAGAACTGAAATTAAGCTCTGAAAATTTGGACATTTAACTAGCCCCATTATACACATCTACTAATCACTGTGGGTGGAGCAGCACAGCTGCTTTGGTTGTAAATGTATTTCAAAAGTGTTCCTAGAAGGATGTATCACCTTCTTTTCTAAGAAAGATGCATTCTTCTATTTCTTGGCCAGCTAACATTAGATAGGTAGAGCTAGACCTCCTACAAACCTTGGAAGGCTTGTAACAGAAAAGAACCTCAAGATAACAGCCTACTTCCAATCTATGTTTCTTCATGCTCTTCCTAGCGCAAATAAATAAATAAATGTCCTTTGTTTGGAAGAAAGAAGAAAGGTACAAGGAGAAAGTTTCTACCTCCCTATATAGCTAAACAAAGCCAGAAAAGAATCAACATGATGTAATGGTTTCAAGTGCAAAAACTTTCAGACAAAGGGATAAAACCTGCCTACCTGCCTCGGGAAGTATGCGTCACCACAGTGACACTGCCATCGTTGCCTACAGCCACTGAAAATCATAACCTGCCCCAACAGACTACTGCTCTGCTATCACGGACTTCAGCTTTTACTTTCACATGCAATACATTTAGCACCATTTCACTGCAGTGATTCTTTTCACAAGGCAGCCCTTGATACACTGTTACCTGAAGGCTTAAGCAATCCTAAACCCTTAGGTTAGTACAAAACAGCAGCAAGGTCTGAAGCTTTCAGGCACGCTCCCTGTACCAGAAACGCTTATTTCTGCTGATCGGCGTGCACTTACACATTACGCATAAAAGAGATGTGTCAGCTTACTCCTAGGACGAACACCCCTGGACAGATACACCCGGTCACGAGCCACTGCCGCCTCCCGCCTCGCCGCTGGGGGCCGGCGGGCCGGGGAGCCAGACACACCGCTAGAAGAAAACAACGGCTCGCCTCTTAACGTTGCCACCGCCGACGCGCAAACCGCTGCCCAGGGACCCGCCACCCCGCAGACAACGGGCAGCCACGCACACACGACCGCCTAAGAACCACCAGCTCCACCACCGCTCACTCCCCACCGCTGGGGTCGATGCCCGGCCTCGGCAAGCGCCCGCCGCCGCAGCCCCGCCGGAGGGGTCACAGCACGACCGGAGGCCGCGGTGTGCGGCGGGCGGAGTTGCAGCCTCGCCTCGCCTTCCCGCCATCCCCTCCCGGCCAGACGGCGCAGAGCTCGCCGCGGCTCCTCACCGGAAGGTCGCGGAGCGCCAGGCGGGCTCCTCCGTGCCTCCCTGCGGGTGGGCAGCGGCGGGCTCCAGGCAGCACTTACCCTCTGCGCGGGAGCGGATCTCGGACACGGTTTTCTGCACCGCCGGCATCGCCGCCGGGCGGGGGCTGTGGCGCGGCCGCCCGCACCCCTGCACCTGCCGCCCGCCGGAGCGCGCCCCGCGCCGCGGCGAGGCCCGGGACGAAGGCGGCGGCTCCGCGCCCCAGCTGCGCCCCCCTCCGCTGGCGGCGCCGCTCCTCAGTGACAGCTGCGGCGCCAGCGCTCCGCGCCCGCCTGCCCCCTCCGGAACCTACCAACTCCGCCCCCCGCCCGCCTCCTCATCCCGCGGCGGCCAGGCTCCATCTCCCGTCCGCGCTGGCTCAGCCTCGTGGGGTCGTTGCGCCGAAGCGGGCACCGGCACGGCGAGCGGTTTATGTACCGTTCCAGAGCGAGTAAGGGGTATCCGATGTGCCCCCCCACCCCGTGACGCGGGGGCAATGGAACGCGCCGACCACACAGCCACTGCCCGGCGCTAGGGGACGGCGGGGGGGTTCCGAGAAGGCACGGCTACCGCGTGCGCCGGAGCTCGGCCGCGGCGAGGTGGCTGCTGGGGGCGGTGACGCTTGTTAGGGCGGCTGGGGCAGACAGCGGCCGGGCTGGGGAAGGGAGCGGGGCGGCGGGCAGCAAGCCGGGCCGGGGAGCGTGCAGGGCTGCCCAGCCGTGTAATCTGCGGGGCGGACTCCTCCGTCCTTTGATCTCTTCCGTAGTTTAGCGAGGGGTAGATGAAGCGGAGGGGAGCGGTGGGGGCCGGGAGGCCTCCGTCCGGAGGGGCAACCTGAAACATTGGTCTAAGTCCCGCGTTCAGGGGGAGAGGGTCGGAGCCGCTCTCCCTCTGACAGGCAGCTTTCAAACTGTTGCCCAGCTTTTTATTTTTAACCTCTCCTTAGTCGGAGTGCCGCAGTTTGACAGCCTGAGTCAGAGTGAAGCCCAGCTCTCCCGTGTGGGTTGATAGAGAGGAGGTCCCAGCTGCAGGCGCCTCGGGCTGAAGCAGGGGCGGCAGTTCTGTTTCTAGGCTGTTAAGCGTGACACTCGAGCGACTGCAACAGGCTGAGCAATCTTGTCCCTATGTGTCGATCAAAACAGCCGCAGTACAAACGGGATGGAGAGGAAAATAGGAAAGGTGATAGGATTTAGAGGTAGGTTGTCTTGGCGTAATTGTGTTTTGCGTCCATTTCAGTCAGGCATAAAGCATACTGATTGCCGAGAGGACGAAAGAAGTTGTGGAATAGAATAAAGCTACTATTGTCATATGAATGTTGAGAGGATTTGAGGCTGACGTTCACTGAAGGCCACCATTGTCCCCCACAGAAAGTACAGAGATTACGGGTGTGAGATTGCTGGTGGTTTCTTTACAGACCATACATATGTACTGTGAGAAAACAATATGTATGTAGTTTTAACAGCAGCAGAGTCAGTCTTTTTGTTTGATAAAATTGCATAAATTTAATCTGTGTAAGTTGATCAACACTTTATTCGTGGAGAAAAGTGAACCAAGAATATATTTTTCTTAAATGCCAAGCTCAGATACCAGGAAAGAGAAAAACTTCGCTTCACAGAAGGCTGCATTGGGAAATAAATGCAGTGTTTTTTTAAAAGCTGTGGGTCAGAAAACCTGCTGGATACTCCTCTTCAAAAGGGAATGCTCTTCTGCATCATTTTGTGCAGCAGTCTGTGTGGGTTGTTTGTGTTCTTTATGTTGGGTTTTTGTGTTTGTGGTATTTTTTCTGAACCAGAAACAAAGATTGTAGAAACAACTATCTTAATGCTTTTTTTTACTGGAAAAAATGCATGGAAAGAACATGCACTGCTCATCCAGTTTTAATAAACACACAGTGTAGGTCAGGGGGCCGTGGGCAGATGCTTGGCCAATGCAAGTTGTGTTCTGTAAGAAACAGCTTTTAGTTTTCTGTTGAGATTCCACTGAAGCCTGACTAAAGCAGTCATTTTGGAGACTCAGCGTATATATAACCCTCCCAGCATAAACAGGGCCCTTTTGTGAAAAGGGATCTTGTGTGGGTCTGGGGTGTTTTTTTTTTTGTGCAATTCATAGCAGCTACAGTATTGTTAAAAGACTGCAGCCAGACTGTGAAACTCTACAAATTTATATACATGCCAGTCAATACACATTTTCCCCTGAATCACTGCAATGCTGGTGACAAATAGGATTGTCATTTAAATACACTTTTAAATCACATTTTATGTCTAAAGTGTGGTTATTTGGCTCTAAGATCCCTGGCAAGTCGTGGTTATTGCTGATACCTTTAGGCAACTGGAAATTTACCCGCTTAAGTACAGAAGATACTAAACAAGTGTTGCCAAGCGTTTAAAATTGTGAATAGTTACTTTACAAACTGTTCGCATAACAAAGCACAGCTGCAAAACTGGAAGCTTCATTTGTGGTATACTTTTGTGTACTCTGAGTTATTGTGAATGTTTAATACCCAATTATTTTCTTTTTTAAATAAAAGCCTTAATTTATAGTCTGAATAATGTTTGAAAAGAAATAAAGAATAAGGTTCTATTAAATCTTATCATCACTTAAGAAAGTCTCCAGTTTCCCAGTTTTCATTCTACAAAGCCTCAATAGTAAGCTAAAAAGTTCAACCATTAGTTGCACAACAAAGAGTTAATCCAGTTGTCATCCAGATGTTGGAAACTCCACTACTATATTTCATAACAATTCCCTCCATTTTCAGTGTTATGCCAGAAGCCCAGTAGCCTGTATCTTCTCTTCCTTCCCCCTACAAGATCTGCCAGCAGAACCAACTGGCCCTTGTATTTATTTCTTTTCTTTGGTAACCAAGTATACAAGCTCCATCCCTTCACTTCTGTGCTAAATACAGACTGTGTCACTCAAGCAGTTTCAATTTCTGCACACCACCGGTCTTGTTTTGCTATAAACAGGTGAGAAAAGGCTTCTGCAGTTTTTCTTAGCTGAGAGTATGCACAGTTTATACACTTGAGAGTATGCTCTGTATTTAGGGAATCCCGTATTTGTATCTGGATCATCACTTGTTGAAGTAGTGAGCTAGTAGAAGAAAATTATTAAAGGCCTTGGTTTGACATATAAACAAGCCTGTTTGTACGTCAAAGATATCCCGTATACTATTTCATGGTTTTATGGGTTAGACCAAGGCAGTCTATAATGAGGCCGTATTATCTCCCTGGTTAATCTCTAATGGCTTTCAGTGGTATAGAGTACTTAACTGAAATCTGTTCTTGCAAATGATATAAACAGTTACTTGATTGGAGCTTTAAACATAGACGTTTCCATTATTTCTGATACACCAACTATGCAGTGTAGTAGCCTCCCAGAGGAAGAAATACTCTTTTTAACATGAATGCGTGTATAAATAGGGAAAATGAGCTCTGCAGGCTGAAGTTTTCACAAACTTGACATATATAAATATTTGCTCTATATTTTTCCTGTAATGCTATTAATGCATATGAAGTGGTGGGATTTTTTCTTTGTGATATATGGCAAAAAACAAGTGGCCATGTTACATACAATAGTGGAAGGGAAAATTCATACTAACTGTTGCTTCTTTTCCAGAGTTGTCTGGAAAGGATTTTGTCTTATGTCTTTTTCTGCTTCATAAGATACTGCAGCAACTGGAGGCTGTGCAGTTAATCTCAAGCTCTCATTCTAACTGATACCTTTGTATTCAAATATATTAAATATTCCCATAGCATGGGAAGTTCTTAATGAAATTGTATAAATAGCTACATCTAAAATTTAAAAAGGTACAGGGAAAGAACAATTTTAGCTCACATGGGTGTAATTTTCCTGTCACCTAGGAGTCTATGTATGGTATTGCTGGAGACTAAAACAGCAACGTTCTCAAAAGAGCAAAAGCACATTCTTGATTTCTTGACCTTCTTTGACCCTCTGAAAGAATAACACTTGCAGGCTTTGTGTACTGATTTTAAAATCCATTATGTGTATATCTAAGCA
This sequence comes from Lathamus discolor, assembly GCF_037157495.1. NCBI lineage: Eukaryota > Metazoa > Chordata > Aves > Psittaciformes > Psittacidae > Lathamus > Lathamus discolor. The sequence continues at coordinate 139,772,102 of NC_088884.1, read as the reverse complement.
TAAGCTTCTTCTGTCTACGCTATGACCAGAACAGATAAAAGTGCTTTGAAATTCTACCAGAAGCCATTAAAATGGTGACAAGAAGTTTTATTTAAGAAATTATATGTTAAGTCATTGATCTTTTCTGAACTTCCAAATCTCTCAGGTTTGTTTAATCTTCTCAGATAAATACATCTCTAAAGTAAGTTTATTTAAATTATTTGGCATTTCTTAGCTGATATTTCAACTACTTCCAGTGAATTTCTGTGTGATTTAACAGGAACCAATGAATCTTTTGTTTGCCCAAGTGTGACATCAGATACATCAACTAGTCTATACTCTATAAGGAAGCAAAGTCTATCCAATATCTCACCAATATCTCACTGCAAGATATGAAGAATTAATTTGTCTTCTGCTTGCTGTTGTTTATGTAGTGGTACTTTGCTCTTAACTGTTCTGTACCCCATCCCTTGGGCTTAAAAATATATCACCTCTGGAAACAAGCTGTGATGTTTTCATTATAGAATGCGTTTGATCTTTACAAGCCAGTGTAAATTTATATTGTGTGTATCCTTTATGATTATGAAAGACAAAACTTCTCCTTCCCTGAGGCAAGACATATTAATAAAAGAAACCTCAAACCCCGTAAGTGGATATTTAGACATATAGAACATACCACAAAACACATCAGATAATTTAACCTCTAGGCTGATTTACAGAAACTCTAGAATGTGTTCCTGTGAGTTTCTCACTCAGTTGTTGTAGCAGTGTCTGCATAAGCAAAGCACAGGAAAGCAAAAAAACCCAGAGAAATAAAGCAGATCCAGGGTGTAACAAATAGATGCTACATCCATATATCCTTTTCTTTGTAGACCCAGCTCTACACCTGAGCCTAAATGTCCTTTACTCAAATTTCCTTTATACACTGTTAGATTCACATTCAGGGCACTGGAGGAAAAAGTGATGCATAGTTCCGTAGCGCAGACCTAAACTTGCAGTTGTTTGCAATGCGAATCTGCAAGGGCAAGTTCTCTGATGTGCATCCTGTAACATTGTGTGTTACAAGACCTAGGTGTTCTGTTACAACAGCCCACATCAGGTAGGCTAGTTCCTAAAAAGATGCGAACTCGCATGCTAAAAAGAACTGTGGTAGTTGGAAGCAGCTAACGTACAGATGTTCACAATGGTGCAATGCAGTAACAGTCAGTTCTTGTTCTGTTTTGTGGTTTGACCTTGAAAATACTGTACAGATAGTATTAAATATGCAATCAGAACATTCAGTCTGGTCAACAAAAGTGAATGTATCAGTGTTTCTTCAAATCTACCTCACTGTCTTTTTCTGAGAAATATCTTTTTTTTTTTTTTCACATGTGAAATGAAGGGAAGTTATTCTTTTATCTTTTCCCAAAATAGGGTTTCCCATAACTCAATTTGCACATAAGAACAGCAGAATGGATAAGACACAGAGAGAGGCTATGTGAAAAGAGCTACTTGAGGATCTCTGCTGTCTTGATTGTGCCATGCACTTTTTTAGGAGTTGACACACATGACTTCCAAATTCTCAACTTTGGAAGATTTCTTTTGTCTTTTGAATGGATTTTAGGGTAACTTTATGACAGAGCAAGGGTTATATGTTTGGGGATTATATATTTGTTTGTACCTTTACAGGATTGTGAAAAAGTGAGATACCTATATTATTTTCCTGCGTGTGCCTTGGGCCGTGATGTGTGACCTTAAATAAACACTTACTGGCTGCTTTAATTCCATTTATTTATGATTTGAGCTGTTTTCAGGAAAGTTTCTTTCTTGATATTCATTTGACTAGTGCCAGCCCCACTGCAGTGGGGTCCTGGCCTCAGTAACAGTGCAAACAACAGTGCTTAGCCCTTCAGCAGCAGTGTCCAATGTCATGCAAGGCTGGGCTGAAATGACTACCATCTTGGGCTTCCATGATCTCAAGTACTGGATATAGGTCCACAATAGAGATGGTTTCTTACAGGATTGCCAATACCTATCTGGTGTACCCACAGGACCTTATATGCTACAACAGGGTAAACAGGAAGAGCAGTCATACAAAAGCAGACAGCTAAAGGCGAATGTGAAAGTCTAGGTCGATATGTGACTCTCTTGATAGTCACTCACAGCTGTAGGAAATATGAGAAGGAAGAACACTATGCCTGGCATAAAAACTCTGCTAGAAAACTAGGCAAAGATTTGCACTCTTGGCAGATTACTTTGTGTTCATAGCAGGTTCAAGGCTATTGTAGCATTCTGCAGGAATCCCTTGATGTTTGTGAAGCTGTGACAAACGCACATTGCTCAGCAGACAGAAACTGAAAGAGTTGTGCTGGTACTTTCAGTATAATATTGTGGTGAGCAGATATATCACACAAGGAACATGGCACAGAAGCAAGTATTGTTGGCACATGAAGAAAATGGATCAGGAAGAGTGTGGCCAACCAGATGGCCTCTTTTGTGGCTGATCACACACTTATGCAAATACTAGATTAAAACCACAGAAGAGAAACAAAATGCAGATGTTTATATGAGACTGGTTTCTTATGTGAGGGCAAACCATCTAAGAAAATGCTAAAAGGGCAATGGCTAGTCCTGTACACAGGTCTTAATTATACAGCATGACCGTTTCATCCCTCTGTTCAGTGATTACTTTAAGAAATTGATGCAAATTTAAATTATATGTCTTTCTATTGATAGCAACAATATGATTTGCTGCTGCTTTCCTCCATTTTATGCTGGCTTTAATACTCTTAATTTTAAAGATGTTATGACACTGTAAACATGGAATAACTGGATGGTGAACAAGGCCCCTGAAGTTTAAATTTATAACAGTTGCAGATACTTTTCAGATAAAATACTTGTATCGAATCAGTTACATGTTTCAGGGAGAATAAGGAAAGAGAATAGGAGAACCTCTTTCAAAATAAATGCTTTCAGTTTTCCGGGGAGTCAGTTACAAAAAGGACTTAGAAGAGATTTAAATATCTACCCATATAGATACCACCAGGAGCTGCAGTAGTAGGAATATTCAAATATTAGTAAAGAGAAGGAAACCATAAACCAAAAATGCATCATCAATCTGAAATCGACCCAAAGCAGAATAGATTCTGTTAAACAAACAAATGTAGTGCATGAGTCAGCTCTGTGTTTTGGAGAGAGTGAGCAAGTGTCACTCTATCTGGTAGCAGTGCAATGGGCACTATCGGTTGCCCTGCAGTGTAGCAGATGTGAGCTTGAAAACAGATCTCCATGCCTTCTGGTCTCTCCCTGATATGACTACACCCAAATATGAGCAGATAGCCTTATAAGAGAAAGAAAATAGTATGTGGTGGGGGACTCCTGTGTTAACTGATTGTTTAGCTGAGGAACTGCAGAGCCTTTGAAGAGATGCAGGGGATCTGCCTCATCATCAGAGGAATGCTTTATGACATTGCTCAGAAAAAAGTGAAAATAAAGTCAACTGAAATTTGGCGAGTCATGACTCTGAACACCTGAGCTTTCACATTCCCAGCACAGTCAGCATTTGACAGCCAATCTGAAGGTTACAAAGTTTTCCAGGACAACAGGGACAGAACAGGATTCCTTCCTGTAATGGCTCTTCCCAGTGTCTTCCCTAGTATCAGGAAGGCCATTACTAGATTAACATTAAACCAAGAAAGAAAATCAAATTTCTATGCTTTTCAGTGTCACTTCTAGATTCAACCATGTGCCAAGGAGAATGAAGTGTGATTACAGCATTGAGAACTGACGTCAAGAAATAGTTGTGGGTAGGGAAGATAGGAGTAAGGGAACATTGTGTAAATCAAAGGAAGAGAGGTCTGGCCTGGGAGTTAAAACAATGGGTAAAGTGTCTTTAGCTATCAAAGTACAGTGCTTTTTAGGACATCAAGAAGCTCATGCTATCTACAGACTCATAAACAAATGTCTGGTGTTCAACACTGAGGTGAGTGCTTGTTCTAGTCCTTGGTTAGGAGTGTCTAACTCTTGGGCTATTTGGGTAATAATCAAATGTGTAATAACTCTGGCAACAGGTAAGGTTTGACTCATGACTGTGAGGGTACTCCTGAAGTTTACTGCACATTTCAGCAAGCGTTTCCAGGAGGATGTTAGTCCATCTGTAAAAAAATAATTTTGACAGTAAAGGCATCAGATAGTTTAGATTTAAATCTGATAGTTTTAATGGAAAGTGAAAATAACCTGCATGATGGAATTTTTATCTTTGGCTCTAGAATGCCCTTAAAAACATAGAAAGTAAAGATTACAAAGCCAGTTTGTCACAAGTTATTAGTCACAGCATTCTGGCTGTGACAGGCTTTAGCGCACACAAGAAACACTGCCCAGTTTAGACTTTGATCACAAGTTCCTAAAGAAGTTACATTTTCGTACTTCTTTTGTGGAGACTTTCTTTTGACATATTCCACATCCGTCAATAAAAAGAAGAGCTCAGAAAGAAATCCTGGACATGCTCAACATGACAGTCCTTTTTGCTATTGACCGTAGGAGTGCAAGGATACTGCCCAGATCTTTTTCAGTAGTTTTGAACCCATCATGTTACTGTCTAGTCAGTAAAACAAACAAAAAACCTGCTTCTGAATAAAAAAATCCAACAGTGACATGTTATGCTGTAAATCATTATTATAATAAGTATTATTCCACAATGATCTTACTGTTCATTGTCCAGTTTCTTTCTGTCCTCTCTAGAGCAAGGTAATGTGGGACAGTTAAAAAAAGATGAAGGACAGAAGGGCAATTTTACATAAACTTTAAAAGAATGTTACTACTGATGAAGAATGTAATCATGTTGGACGTACATGACGTGGAATTTTACTTTCTAATACAGCAGAGTCTATTTTCAGCATTCATTTAGCTCTGCGGTATCACAGTGAAAAAAGCTATGACTACCTAGACAGCAAGACAGCCATACTACGTTTGATAAAGAGGATTCATACGTATTTTGTTTCAGGAGCTTTTGAACAGCCAATGTAATGAACTAAAACACCTCACTTGCAGTTTAACTACGCATTTGTTTGCACACACTTTATCTAGCGTATACCTAGTCACCCAGAGGTAATATTTACCATTATAGAACAATAGTATTTTGATTTCTGTCTTTGATAGATTTACCTGTCGTGTCGATATTTTTGTAAGCATTTACAATGTGTATTCTTTTATGTAGGTGAAAAATACAGATGGATTTGGGGAATGAGGTCATTGCTCCTGTGCTCAAAACCTTGCAACATTGGGCCCTTATGAAATATTCTAATCATGTGCATTTATGAAATAGTTTTCTTACAGAGTGTTCTGAGCTGATGCTTTGCATGACCTTTAAACAAAATAATGTCCTTGTTCTGGGTTCATTGCAAAATGAAAACATGTAGCATGATAGGAGTCTCTGAAAAGCTCTTAGAGGTCCTAATATAGATGGAGTGAATGTAACATGACAGATGCCCATTCTTCAGTGTTAGGGAGGTGAGAATTCATGTTTTATTTTTAAGATGTTTGACATGCCAGAAAATATCAGTCTGGTAATCAACAGTCTAACAAATGATTTAGCTCATTGTCCTCCCCTCCCTTTTTATTTATGTATCTTCACACTATAACAATTATGTACTGTTCTATTTCTGTTTTCAGAAACATAACTTGTTACAGTATTATTCTGTTAAATCTCTGTATGCATGTTGTCTATTACTTTGTTTATATCTTAATAGATCAAATTCATTTCAGATATACTGAGATAAAGGCAGTGGAATGAAATCAAATTAAATGAGAATTGACTGGCAAGTGGAATGTTAGAAAGGTATACAAGGAGCCAGATATACAATTGTCCTCCATTAATCCAAAGTTACGCCTAGTATCTGACTGGATGACTTGACAGAAACAAGATAATCACAGGTCTTTCTTGCTGAGCACTTAGAACAAGTGGCTGTACTTTATGGACCTATCCCCAGGTGTAGCAGGTTATCTGCTCTAAATTTGAGTTTAGCTGAGTATGTCAGTTTAACGCGAGACCTCAGATTTAAAGATGGGCTTAATGCTTCTGTACAGATGGCATCACTCAAGGGAGGAAGCTTAGCAGAGTTCTTGCTGTTGAAGCTGAAAATGCCAAGTACTATCTGTGTCTGTGCTGATGATAGCTCTTCCTCAGAACTCAGATATTGTAGCTTTTATGATAGCATTGGGAATATGTAAGATGCTTTCCAATCCTCTGCAGAGATCTAGCTAAACTTCCAACCAAATTTCTGGTATCACATGGGATCTCTTCTCTTCTGTAGTGTGTTTGTATAGATTTTCAGCAGGACATCTAAAAGTTCTTATGGTCATTAGTGGTCCTTAGTGAATCGGCAGAGTTTTTTTACCATGAGCAAGGAAGCGGTGTTTGTTTTAGTCATCAGCAAGGAAGTGTTTCTTTTTTGTTTTGTTTTGGTTTTTTACCATGAGCAAGGAAGCGGTGTTTGGGTTTTTTTGTTTTTGTTTTTGTTTTTTTCTTACCATGAACTAGGAAGTGAATCTTTTTTGACCAGCAGCAGTCACAAACTTCTGCATACAGAATTTCCTCATCTTCTGCAGTGCAGAACTTCCATGTAAGTTCTGAAAAGGTCACAAAACCTGTGAAGTGCATGTAGTGTGCATTATTCCTTCAGGGTATGCTCTTCATCAAAATGTCATTGATACTTCCCGTCATCTACATTGAATGACTTCTGTGTTGTAGAGATCATTAAGACTATAGCCACAGTACACCAGTGCAACATCTCTCTCTGAGTCAGAACATAATGGCATTACAAGGTCTGCAACAGCTGCTACAGAGATCTATCTATGACTCATCTGAAATCCTACTATGAATAAAGCACTAATACGGCATCATAGCCTATTCTGCTGGCCACAGAAAAATGCTAAATATAAGTAAATCTGTAACAGCATGCAAATATTGTGGAAGATTGGTAAGATTTCAGAGAAGTAAAAAAGCTCTATTTTCCCAAAAAAGAAAAATTGAAGGGGAAATGAGAAAACCGTTTTCTCTAAGTGTTCCATTTCCATTTCTCTTTTAGCTCTCTGCAGATACCAACATCTATTTAGACACCATAAAACTAATCTAATGTTTATCTGAGAGAGAAGGATCATAAAATATAGATTACCAAGTGAAATCACTGTTGCATCAGATGTTTGGAAATTAAAGCTAATGATTATTCAGCTTCTGAAATGTAGGACAGTATGCACTGTTAGTGAAGTTTAACTCGTTCATCTATTGTCAGCGGCAAAGTTTGGTCAGCTTCAGCAGTGCAAGTTTTCATTTTGTCTCTCTTACCAAGCTGATTTAATGCATGCTAGGATATAAAGCTTAGCTTCCTCTAAGCAAAAAAAAAAAAAAAAAAAAAAAAAATTGCTTTATACATTCTTCTAATTCTTAAACATTAGCCTGCTGAAAAGAAGGCTATTCCTGCTCAAAGAAATACTTGCTGTAAACTTGGGTCCAGAAAAAATCACTTTGTCACTTTTCCCTGCAGTGCTCTGGAATAAACTGAATTCAGTGCTACTGAATGTAAAGATCAGAATTAATAGAACTGAATGCCCTTTGTGCAATGTCTCAGTTTTAATAAGCTTAGTTGTGGCTTTAAAACCCACCGAGATGATAATCTATTTATATCTCAGTAACACCAGGCACAGCTGCATTGTGCTTGGGACCCAGAGAACTGAGTTGTCTTGAGCCAAATGGAACTCTATGCAGAGCTGATTTAAGGGGAAAGTATAGTTTACTAGAGACAAATATGAGGAAAAACAGGAAAGAAAATTATGTTTTGGTAAACTGGGTGCTTTTCTGGTTAGGTTCTTCACCCTCTGTCATTAAGGAGCAGCATGCATTCATACTACTCACAGCGTCCCCTTTTTGTTTACTTGTTTTCTTCACTAAGCTAGAAAGCAGACATGAATTTAGCTCCAGATAATGCCTCTAATTTCCTGCAGTGATTTCCACAATTGCCTCATTACTGGTAAAATGTAGCTGATAATAGCTTTTGGTAACGTTTATAAAATTCTTAGTTTAGAACAAATGAATAGTGTTGCTCACTTTTCGTTCTTCTCTAGTAAAGGGGCAAATATAGAAAACCAACTAAAACAAGTTTTAAAAATAAAGATCTATAAAATTGTGTATTATTTTAGTCATACTAAGCATTTCCTGTGTATTTATGGAGAGCCATTTTAGCTGTGAAGATGAGTTGACTCTAATGATTGGCAATGTTGAATTATTACTCAACATGCAGTGATCAAACACAAACTGCAACACACTCATAAATCAAAGCAATGACTCAGCATTCAGCACATGATCTTTGCCTTGCTTTTCTTTCCCAAAGAAAATGTGGCAATGAAAACAAACTGATTCCTTTCTACCATGGAGAAGGAGCAGAGAGGAGCACAAACCTGCTCAGGTTCCTGTGGGCTCCGTCCCCTGCTTTCAGTTCTCTCTGTGAGTGTAGCCAGTAGCTTCACTCCCAATGCTTTCATTCTTACAGACTTCCTTTTTCTAGTAGGAACTGCCTGTTGTTGCCTGGAAAGACAACTGTAGCCTCTGCAACAATTGCCTTGTTAAGGTGAAAAATATATTCGATATTTGGGCACCCATGTAGAGCAAAGGCAGATGCAGGCCCATTCTAAAGGGGAAGATGAAGAGTTGTGCTGATGTACTGCATGGTATAAGCGTGTTGGTCAGTACAAAACTCCACTGTTTCAAGAATGTTTGCTTGCACAAGGCTGAGACAGAAGCCACGAAAGCTGCATCCCTTTTTTAATGCCAGAAAAGTCAAGATAAACCCAAGGGGACACATACACTAATCAGATTCTCATTGATTCCACAAAAAAAAAAAAAAATCTTTCCTTGGCTTTGTGATTAAATCATTCTAGGGATGGGGCTTTATCACTGAAAAAGCACCTGTTACCAACTGCATTTTACAGCTAATAAAATTCATATTATGAGTTGAAGTCCCTGTCTTTATATATGCAACTGAGAGTAAAAGAAGCAGTTGTGAGCATCTCCTTACAATCTCTGACCCAAGCAACAACTTTAGAATGGTTTTTTGTATTTTTTTTTCCTGTAAAATGAGTTTGATTTGAGTCCTGTGCATGAAAGTCCTATTTGTATGGAAGACAAATGTCTGGTTTAACACTGCACCATTTTTGAAAATAATATAAACTGCAAGAGAAAAAGAAAAAAAATCTTAGCTGGCAACAATCATCTTATGCATGTTCTATGCATAATGATGGCACAGAAGGAAAAAAGCAGTGAGTGGTCAGTTATGAAACAGATGTAGGACATTCATTCATAGCGTAAAGGGGAGTACTGGGAACCCCATGAGATGCTGGTAATCACTTTTATAAGAATTAGTACAGGAAACTCATTCATTCCCCATCTCACAGCACTTATGAATTATTCAGTTAATCGTGTCTGGGGAGATAAATGTTGCATGCTATAGGAGCACATGTTATAGTATTTATGGTACTTATTAATTTAGTTAGGTGTTTGACAGGCTTCAAATCTGCTTTTCTAGAACACCAAATATTATTGTTTTAGTTCCTGTGTTTTGCTTCTTATCACTGAGTTTACAAGAACCACCCACATCTGTGTTTATACTTGACAAGTTTTCTGAAATGAATTGATTAAAAATATTTGATGTTTTAAAAATCTATTGTAGGCATTTTGTCTCAGATACTAACAATATCTGTCAGCCACCAAATAAACACAGCTTATTTGGACTCTTTTCATGCCTTCTAACAACTCATTAGGTTTTAAATTTTAGTTTTAATCTAGGTCTTATGTTGACAGTGATGTAAAGTTTGAACTGATATATGTTTGTGAGCTGATAAAAACCAATCTATTTGATGAACACTGGCAAAGTTCTGAACAAATCTTATTACTCATTTGGATGAATAAAATTTGGCTGATTTTAAAGTGCTGGCTGGAGTACCATGAAGTGCCTTATGGCACAGGTTACTCCTACCTTGTACTCTGTCTCAGGGCTGCTGTCCTCAAAGCTCAATGCATTTGGCATTCCTTTTAAACCAGTTCATGTATTTCATAGACCTCCCATTTCGGTTCTTATTTCACGGCGAAATACTTAGTATATTGGTTCAAAGCCACTATTTATATGGTTAAAGTGGACATGTGGTGCTCTGGTGGGTGCCTTTCTTGCTAAAATTATGCCTTGATTACAGTGAGAGCAAAAGGGATGCAGTGAAAAGTTTGTATTACACAGTGAAATGGGATATGCCTACTGCCTGATGCAATTTTTCATTCTGCAGTCCTTTACTCTCTCCCTGCAGCAGACAGCTGAGTGGCCAAAGGGCAACTTGGCTGTGTTGGGTCTGTTTCGCTGCAGCACTGCAATCGCGCTGCCCCTGTGCTAAGCAAACACATCTGTCAGCTGCATGCTAGTAGTTAGCATGCTGACAAAAAGCCAGTTTTCCCAAGCCCTTGCCTTCTAGGAGAAAAGCTGGCCTTTTCTCCACCCTAGAAACATCTCTATTCTCAGTGTGTCCTTTATCTGTCTTTGTCCTCTTGTAAAAAGATGTAAGGATGGTTTGATCTGACACAAACCCTGTCTCTGGGACAGCCAGGTCTCTGTCAAAAATATTTTTCTGATGGCATCACAATGTAAATGGACTAGATTATTCTGAAAATATAGGGGAAAGCATGTGTAAGAGGACAGTGCTTGATAATTCTGCCACAGATCTAACCATGGAAGATTATTCAGTACTGAACTGACAATCCACCTGAAAATAAAATAAATGAAAACAAAGGATGTGTGCATGAATCTATTTTAGTGATCAGACTATTGTATTAATAGAAGATAAACACAGTCCTTGTGCTCAGGGCACCTGCACGGGCAGTTTAGCTGCTATCCCCAGTGAGGGCTGTGCGTATACCAGACCAGTCTTTGCCTTGCCAGGGCTCCCCACCCCTATTTCCAGATTCACACCTTCCTGAAACCTTTTTCTCTCTCAGTGTCAAAAGAAGGGTAAAGTCTTGATCCTCAAAATAGGTAGAAAATGGCTTTTGTGTGTATGCATATGTGCATGTGTGGGACACATGGGAGATACGGGCCAGTATTTCTTTATGAAAACAAAGAAGGAAATAGTTTCAGGTGATTTCAGGTGCCCAGGTCCCGGATGTGTTAATCATTAGAAGCAAAAGACAAAAAGAAATGAAGCTTCAAATATAGCAGTTATCAGAGATATATTTGTAAGTATTACAAAGTAACCATTCTCTGAGCTGTATGTACAGCTGTGATGCTATAATTATATGTTATTTTCTGGAAATTTTTATTTCTCTGGAGAAGAGGAAGGGAATGATGGATGCTTTAATACAGCGATAGTTTTTCCCCTTGTGTTTATGAGTAGGCCTTGAGTTCTCCTCCTGGGTTTTACATCATTGTAATTCCACTTGATCTGAGTCTTCCTTACATATTTTGATTTTATGAAGACATTAAATTTATTTGGCAATGGAGTTATTTTCATCCTAATTACTTTTCTTGTCTGTGTTTGTTATTTTCACAAAGTGAGGCAGACTAGGGAAAAAAAAATAACCATTAAAGTCCTAATATTTTCTTACTATTCTATTTTGTTCATCCTTATAACTCCCTACTTCTCCACTGTGAAACATGCTGGTGGTCAGTGCTGGACCTGGCTGGAAAAAATCTGAATTACCAGTTAGGTGACACATTATCAGAACTACTTTAGAGAATGCAAGACCACACAGATTCCAGCTTCACCAGCCGTACAATATAGGAAATTTAGGTCAAACTTTATTTTCTAGGGAAGGACTGACATATTCTTAGGTTTTTCCTACTTGATTATTTTTACTTCACCAGAACACCAACATCTTGCTGAGTGTGTGCTTTTTGCAGAAATGCATTGCCTCAGTTACATTTCTTTGTCTTTTTCTCCCACCCACCCCCAAGAGATATTGGATGCACCCGTCGTATTTAACATCTTCAACATGATGTTAATCATGCATTTGCTGACCTTGCCATATTTTTATTTATCTGAGTTTTTTCTTTTTATCTGCTGTTGTTTGGTGTTGAAGTTTAATTAACTCACCTTATGGAATACTTCTCAAATTATTAGTGCTAGCAGGGATAATAATTCGTCCAGATAAACCTTTTTTTGCAAACTAGAAGATAGTAAAGACATTTCTTTTTCACTCAGTAGTGAAATATACATTGATTTCTTCCTTTGTCACTCTAGGCCATGTGTTCCAACATGATGACCAAACCAATGAGAACTCCTATCTTATGGTTCTTTTTAAAAAAAAAAAAACCTTTTTTGTTGTTTTTTTGTTTTGTTTTGTTTTGTTTTCTTACCCCTCCTCCTAGTACACAAGAGAAGAGCTGTGCAACTGATTCAGTTGTCTTGCTTGCACTACTCATTCTGCTTCCATTTTAGGGGACACATTTAAGGTTTATATACTGTTGTATCATTTTTTTTCTAATTTTGTGGACCTATTTTATATGAGAACTTTTCTTTGCTCTGAAGGAGTTTTTTACTTTTCATAATTTTCTTTTTTCTTGAAATACAGTTACACACTATACCAAATGAGAAAGAAAAAAAAAAAATCATGAAGAGACAACAGTAAGTGAAAAATGAAAGCCTCAGTCTAGAAATTCAGGATCCCACTGAATTTCAGGAGTGGTGATTTTGCCTTATCTCCTGGCTTTGCCAACATTGCTCTCTTATGACCTGAGATGCTGAGACAGTAGGATAACATGCATCTGTCTCTCAAATATAATTGTAGTAGTAGCCGTAACACTGAAATTCAGTTGTACTTTAAGCCTTTTCTTTTAAACCAACTACTAAATCACCCTAGAAAAAATTGTCCAGAAGGGCCTGGCAATCTGATTGCATCAAGATTAACTGTCCAAACTCTTCACTTGGCAGTGCCAGTGTGAAACGTTTGCTGCTTCCTGTCACCTCTCCAGCTCCCCCCACTTCCTGTCCCTGGTTTCCCCTCTTGTTTTTCTTTTAGCATTTCAAAATATTTGAGCATCTTAACATGAACAATTATGGATGAAGACGGTAAAAATAAATCAAATTTTCTCCTCCCCTTCTTTAAAAAAAAAGATAATTATTTTGCATTTGTGTTCTTTAAAGTGTCTACCAGATGATCATTTCACTTTCTTGAATTTTGAAAGGGAATAGGATATAATTTAAAATCCATTGTACATTGTTCTATCAAGACATATTCCAATTTATATTTTAATTGGGAGATATGCTGTGTAAAATAAGAAAAAACTCTTTAGATAAGTTTTAAAAATCTGATTAAAGTGGTTTTGTAATGGCTTATATGTAATGAAAGGACAGTAATATTAGACTTACTCTTCTATTTTTGGGTGCCTAGTTTCTAAAAATACAGCAAAGTCTTCTGACAATATGGCAAAGAATTGCAGTTACATTTTTATGCCACCCCTGAAAATATGTGGGGTCATTTTTATTTTTATTTTTTCTTTAGGAAAGGTCTTGCTACAAAGCACAACTTTCACAGATACCTGGCAAGCTTGCATGATACAGAAGGTGTTTTATCGGTATTGCTGGTGCCCAGCAGCACAGGAAGAAAGCAGGAGCAGACATCGTGCATTGCACAGGCTCCTCCAGGATTAGAAAAATATTTCACTCAGCTGCCAACAGTTTCACAACAGCAGATTACTGGTGCTTGACTACAGAAGTACTGAGCCTTCTTCATCCTTTAAGGCTTATTTTGTTTTCTGTGGGAGTGGTGAAATGGGCTTTGGTGTTCAAATACCAGGCTCTGTGCAGCACTGGATGTGTCTCTGCTGTGGAGATAACTTGAATGAGTTTATTTTTTTGGGTTAAACCAGCATAGGTGGGACTGTCCACACAGGAAATTATATTTGGGCTTTTGTATCCATCTTCCTGATGGAGTGACTACCATTGATATTACAAGTTCTGGGGACCAACCCAAGCCTCTCCTTGCTGCAGTCTGTTTCTCTGATAGGCCCTGCATAGGGAACAAGGGGAAAATCAGTTGAAACCATTTTGTCTGTACTCTCATTTTCTTGCTTCATTTAAGTCTTTTCTGTGCAGTATCTCACACTCAGCAGCATGGTTAGGGGTTTGTTGGGTTTTTTTTTCCCCATTCAGAACAATTTTAGTAGTTCTGTTCATTTAAGTCTTTCTTTACATCTGGAAGTTGGCAAATCTGCTTCAATTGGTTCTTGAGGTGATAATAAATCTCTGTAACAATAATAACTAGAAAAAACTGGAAGAATTTTGGGGTTTGTGCCCCTCATCTTTATTTTTTTGAAGAGCCTTTTCCCTTGATGTTTGCCTTGCTTTTGCTATAGACTCTAATGAGAACAGAGACTGTGCAGTGCTGGGAGCTCTGTCACTGAGAAATGGAGTTGGTTTGGGTTCATAGTGGTTTTACTCTACCTTTTGAGCCAGCAATAAGGTCTATCGCATTGAATTCCACAGGTAAGTTTCAAGACAGTAATTTGTGTAGTTTTTCCACGTTAGTCAATAAGCACTTTAGTCAATAGAAGTTCAGTCTTCTATTTTGCTTCAACTTTCTAGACTAGCTGTTTCGTTCTAACCACCTAGTCATTCTTTGTTGGCATCACACTCACACTTCCTTTGTCTCCACTTCCCTTAAGAGACTTGCTTTTAAATATTAAATCAATGTTAAGTGCTGAATACCTTGAAATGTCCAGGAAATCAAATTTTAAGATCTAAGTTATTCTCTCTATGTCAGATATTATCCATATTACTTGAAGCAGTTCTGTGCCATCTCACGTCATGCACCACCACAGATTACTGGATTGAAAGCATGGTCAATAAAGACAGGATGATGGGAGAGAGAATGATGGCTGTTAGTGTTTTTTTTTCATGTCAGCTCCCTGGCCAGCATGACACAAGGACTGCACTCCACTCTGCAGAAAGACACAGACTAATACTGGTCTATAGTCAACCTTGTGTATTCCAGCTACCTCTTTTCTCATTAACCACAATCAGCATGCAACTTTTGTTTGTTTTAGTATACTTACTTTCCTTATGCATAATATGAAATCTACAACTGTAGACATCCCCAGGATGGTACAAAACTCCAAAGGGAGGGTTTTGCTCCTCTCTTTGGGACCTTTTTGATTTCCCTTGTTTTGTTCCAACAGAAAAATGAAAAATCCCAGAGCAGCCAGTGACCTCTTCCTTTGTGCAAATCCTCAAATCTACCTGGCAGCAACAGAACTGGAGGAACTTCCCCAAAATCCTGGGGGAGGGCCCTAGCCACTGCAACACGAAGTGGATGAATAGGGGCTGAGGGCACCCCATTCTCTGCCCATGGAAAGGGTTTCAGCTAGGTGATCTTTAAAGTCCCGCCCAACCCAAACCATCCTGTGATTCTGTGAGAAAAAAATCAAATATGAAGCAAAGCTCCCTACAACAGGTGGTGCTGGAGGCTGACAGGAGGGACTGAAACTAGCAAGCCTTGAATCATTGCAGGGGCTGAAAAACCTTTCATTATAGCACTGTCATCACCATGACACTGCATTTCATTGCTTAGATATGATTTTTTCCTTCTTAGAGTATTCCTGCACCGTTTCATGTAAATATGGTTATACTTTCCGAGAGCAGTTGCTGTTAAAACCTCACCTTGTTTTACCCTCTCTGTGTATCAGCAAGGTGACAATAACTAAAACTTTAGGGTACCCTTATATTTCTCCTCTTGTTATTTCCTTAGGAAAATAATTGCTGATTGTGGTGCTATGGCTGTGGGTGTTTTGTAGGGAGAGGCTTCCATCCAGCCAAAGGGCAGGGAAAATCACTAGCATTAACCTGATGCAGATGTAGAGTGCAGCTCTGCATGCAACTTGGCAGGAACACCTGAGCAATGCTTTCCTTAATTTAGACTATTTATCTATTTTAGCTTTACAATAGATATTTTTCATTTGTGTTTGGCAGCAAAAAGCTACAGCTAGGTTTTACCAGAGGAAAACAGGGAGTCCTGAGCAGCAAGTGCAAAGAAACTGTACCAGTTAGTGAGTGTCAATGCGAAGGAACGTGCCACCTTGCAAGGGTAAAGTTCAATAATATCCACTACTCTAGTTTGATAAGATATGTATTTCCAGGTTAGGTCTCTGGTTTCAGACTAAAGGTCATCCCAGGCTGTGAAACAATGATTTTAGACCTTTAAACAGCTATATCCTGAGCTTGCTCTACTGTTTAGTTTATAAGTTAGAGTTCCACTTTTGCATCATTTTATTTCCATACCTCACACTGGGGCTACCTGTGCTTATGGGTGTCCACAGAAAGACTGGAGTCTGGGAAATTTTATAATTGCAAAGTGTAAACTCCTTTAGAAATAGGAACATAATAATCAGTGACAGAAGGCTGACTGCTTTAAATCATCATGATTTTCTTTTTTTCCTACATTTACTAGGTCAACAGAAGGAATCAAAAACTGCTCTGAGATGTGAACATTTCCAAGACTTTCCAAAGAATAAGCACAGGTCTATGTTTGCTGTGTACTCTGCAAAGTTGATCATGGTCAAATATTCTGTTAGTCTACAGCAGATTAAACAGCTTCATTACTGTAAACTGAGTTTGCTTCTCCGTGATTCAGCTTTTGCAATTCCTAGCTATAGCTGTTTCAAATAGAGGCTGTCCAGGGTGTTTCCTTTTGCTCTGCTGGTGATAAGAAACATAAACTGAGACAGCTTAAAGAAAGATTTACCTCTTCTTTTTTTCAGTTACACCTTTTAAGGGGGTAGTCATAAACTTTGGTTTCGTTGTGTTTTGTTTTTTCTGATTCATACTTTCAAACAAACTCTACATGCGATTGGGAGCAGTTTACTTTCAAAGTGTCGTGGTGAGCACAACTTCTCTGATTGTGTCCTAAAGAAGCAAGCTTCAGCCTCAGGCACAAGCATCCCGGCACAGCTCAGAAGGAAAAGGGCACACTGGGAACTGTGCAAACCCAGCATCCCTAAGCACTGAGGACTCTAAACTTCCTAGTGGATAAAATAGAAGAGTACTGTGGTATGTTTGGTAAAAGCTTTATGCCAAACAGTGGCAAGGATGAGAGCATTCAGTTGTAATGTTACTCAAGTGTAAGCAAAGGTGGCAAACAGAGCCTTCATGTTGGTGTGCTCTACTTTGGAGATGGGGTAAATGTTGAAGGAGGTTTTATTTCCTCTAAACTTTTAAAATATAT
Organism: Lathamus discolor; assembly: GCF_037157495.1. Taxonomy (NCBI): domain Eukaryota; kingdom Metazoa; phylum Chordata; class Aves; order Psittaciformes; family Psittacidae; genus Lathamus; species Lathamus discolor. The sequence continues at coordinate 139,754,896 of NC_088884.1, read as the reverse complement.
ATATACCAAAAAAGGAGGTGGATTGGAAAACAAAATGGTGTGATTCATTATGTTATTAATTTTCAGTAGTTTCATAGAAAAATTCTGGTCACTGACTGTTGTGGTTTAAGCCCAGTCGGCAACTCAGCCACGCAGCCCGCTCTCTCACTCCCCCTGTCTTTCCTCCCCACCCCTGTTCCCGGAGGGATGGGGAGGAGAATCAAAAGAATGTAACTCCCATGGGTTGAGATCAGAACAGCCCAGTAACTAAGGTATAGCACAAACCACTGCTGCTACCACCAATAATAATAATGATAAGGGAAATAACAAGGGAAGAGAATACAACTACTCATCACCAACTGACCGATACCCAGCCTGACCGAGCAGTGATCTAGCCCTTCCGGGTAACTGCCACCAGTTTTACATCCTGGGCATGATGTGCTGTGGTATGGAATATGTCCTTGGCTAGCTTGGGTCAGGTGTCCTGTCTCTGCTTCCTCCCGGCTTCCCCTCCTCCCTGGCAGAGCATGAGACTCAGAAAGTCCTTGGTCAGACTGAGCAACAACTACAAACATCGGTGTTATCAGCATTGTTCCCAGGCTGAAAGTAAAAACCACAGCACTGCACCAGCTACTAAGAAGGAGAAAAATGACTGCTACTGCTGAACCCAGGACAGTATCAACCCCTTATTCCATACCATTCACGTCATTCTCAGATCCCACAATTTCAATATACCATCACTTTTATCTTATAGATATACATATATATATCCATCCACAGAGAGAGAGAGAGATCATTCCTTAGTGCATGGACCAATCCCTATAAAGATGCTGAGTCCATTCGGTCCATGATGTTGGGCTCCATCTCTTATAACAGTCTTTCAGAGCAGAAAAGAGAGTGTGATATAGTCAATCTGCCAGGCCTCCCCATATTTGTACTTCAGCCATCGTCCTCCATACCAAAGAGGTTTTAACCACTTGGCTTGCTTAATTGCAGCACATGTTTCACACTCATGAATAACCTGGGCAGTAGTGTCCATTGCTAAGTCCACCCCTCGATCATGAGTCCATCTCTATGTTGCATCTCTGCCCTGATGGCCTGAAGTGTCATGGGCCCACCAGGCTCAAAATAATTCACTGTCCCCTTCAGCAGTTTCTGCAACTTGTCAGGGGGGACTCCATACAGCTGCCTTCCATCTCCGATGCTTCCAAAGCACTGGAGGGGCCCAGTGGACTAGGTACTCGCCCATATTGTCCCCCCACGCCCTGCCACTTGTGACTGTCCAGCCTCAGGGAAAATCTCTTGGTACTCCTCTATCGTCATCTAACCCTAGACAAGGCCCAAACACGACTCCGCTTAACTTTCGAGGTCAGACGAAATGGATTTGGGTAAAATACACTCTGTATGTGTGCCAACATGGTGATCCCCATCACAATCAGCAGGCAGGACTCAAGGGTACCCAAAGGCCATTCAAAACCTTCAGAACTCTCAAATGATGCTGCTGTACTTGCTGCTGGGGCTGGTGTAGCTGCTGTGCTTCGAGCTGGAATAGCTGCGCTATCTGCTGTTGTCAGAGTTTGAGTAGCTGCTGTACTTGTCACTAGGGTGTGTGGGAATGTCTCCCTCCCAGGCTGACCACCCGAAGAGAGGAAAAAAAAATGTGTAATTGCTATACACTTCTATTATATGCCTCCCAAAGTATAGAGGTGGTGACCACACTGGGAACGCAACCCAGATCAGTTTCATGATCAATGAGTCTATTGTATTACAAGTTATTACCATGAAGTATAATGAAACAAGAACCTTAGCCCGAGGCCCCCAGCCGATAAACACTAACACAGCAAATACTGGCTGTAAGTAAGGTACAACATGCTGGAACTGTGAGATCAATAGCAACAACTTTGAGAGCCAATAAATCAGCATTGTGACGAGTGACTATTAATCCAAAATAATAAATGCTTATTACAAATACAATTGACACACCCTGGTCAGATCTGTCGATGTCTCAAACCTTCGTGCCCCACGCTGGGCACCAAAAAGAACTGTCGTGGTTTAAGCCCAGTCGGCAACTCAGCCACACAGCCCACTCTCTCACTCCCCCCCTTTTCCTCCCCCCACTCCAGGAGGGATGGAGGGGAGAATCGAAAGAATGTAGCTCCTACGGGTTAAGATAAGACCAGCCCAGTAACTAAGGTATAACACAAACCACCAATAATGATAATGATAAGGGAAATAACAAAGGAAGAGAATACAACTGCTCAACACCTGCCAACCGATACCCAGCCTGACCGAGCAGTGATCTAGCCCTTCCGGGTAACTGCCACCAGTTTTACATCCTGGGCATGATGTGCTGTGGTACGGAATACCTCTTTGGTCAGTCTGGGTCGGGTGTCCTGTCTCTGCTTCCTCCCAGCTTCCCCTCCTCCCTGACAGAGCATGAGACTCGTAAAGTCCTTGGTCAGACTAAACATTGCTAAGCAGCAACTAAAAACCTCAGTGTTATCAGCACTGTTCCCTGGCTGAAAGTCAAAAAGCACAGCACTGCATCAGCTGCTAAGACGGAGAAAAAATGACTGCTACTGCTGAACCCAGGACACCGACTTTTAAAGAAAATCTATGATGTAGTCTCCATATTAATATGGATATAGCTATCTCAGTATCAGGAAGATTATTCAATGCACTACATGGAAAGAAGTTTTGCATTTTCAGAGCATGCACTGCATTAAAACTGCACAACCTTTTCTATTTCCAGTCTCAAGTGAATGGTTTCCATCCTATTTGCAGTTGAGAATAGCTCCTTGATAACCACAAGCTATAATTAGGTGCAAGAACATTAGGAAAGAATGCATGTGATTTTTCATTTTTTTTGTTTTCAGAAAAAAAAAGATTACTCTATGTACTTCTGCACAGACAAGCTTATTTAATTTTCTTCTTTCCTTTCCTCTGCTGTATCCCCTTATGCTTAACAGCCAGAAGAAAAAGGAAGAAATATTTTACTAACCAGCTCCCTGCAGCTTGGAAATCTCTGTGGTAAGGAACTTCACTAAGAAAATAATCTTTTGACTTTGCCTGTGAATCAGCACATCCTAAGACTGTGCTTAGGGAAAATGTAATGACTGTTTTTGAAAGATTAACGTAAGTAGCTTCATTGTCAATTTAAGTCATTAATTCTGCACACTTAAATTTCAGTGGGTTCATTTGGGCTGCTAGCCATATTTGTTACTTACATAGATGATTCAAATGAGAGCCTTATGTGTTGCATTACATGATAAACCACTTTGTTTCTACTAAGCATGCAGTAACACTTCAGAGCAGCACTTTGCTCTTGCTGTGTATTGCTTCAGAGAGGATTGTCTTTCCCCACGGGTTTTTAGTGTTGTGAAAACACTCATTCACATCATGGAGAGAAACATTTCACTTTTCTACACAAAATATCTTTCCCAGTTCTCTTCCCTGTTCCTTTCTGAGATGTTTTTTTAGGTCAGATATTTAAAAGCAAAATCTCTTTCACCCATGGCTCAAGCAATGAGCTGTTTGCAGGGAATCTGCTGGAAATTGCAGTGGAGGAAGAAATCTTCCTATGAAACTACCAAACAACTGCAGTTCCAGAATAGCAATGAGCTCCAGGAAGCTCTTTCTTAGTTACCAGAATTGCTTGCCATCACTAGTTTATGGCAAGAATGTGTATGCCATGTGCTGTCTTGCACCCAAGAGATGCTGTGTACTTAAGAAGAACCCTCCCTTGACCAGGAACAAGGATGCTAAACTTCACCCCAAATAATAAAGTAAGGCAGAGGTCTTTAAAATAGCTATATTCCATTCATTAACTGTCTGGCATAAGGAATGATCTGCAGAATCCTAACAGCAGCTTATCATGGCTCTGTGGTTTCTGATGGGAAAACAAATATATCATGTAAGGGAATAAAGTGCATTTCTGTGGTTATCATTCCTCTCCAGGCTTTTGTGTCGCAGATTGTCTGGCAGACTCTCACAGTTGTTTCCTCCTGCAGCTTCTGGAAATGATCTACTCTTTTCTTCACTAAAGGAAAATATGCCCACAGCAGAGATGGGTTTTCTTTTGTACTCTTTTGTATTTTTCCGTTTTGCCATTAACTGATCTTTAGCTTTCAATCTCATTCAAGTGCATGAACATAATTTGTGTCAGGACTTGTACACTGCTTCAGGTAATTGTTGAAATCTGTGTCTTCTTAATGTATTCATATTGTTGTTAAATCTTTGGTAAGCACACTAAACCTGAGTCACTCCACAGATTGCATTGAGCAAATGACAGTGCACTTCGGTAGTGCAAATCTGGCTGTGCATGAGGAGCTGAAGGAGTGCACAGAGCAGATTCCAGAGAGGTGGGTGCCATGCAAAGGTGCATACCCAGCTGAAAGTAATACTTCCTAAATGGGCTGCCCTCTTTGATTTGTTAGAATTTATCTCTTCAGACTATCATGAAATCTACTATGTGTGGTGGGCTATGGAAGAAAAATATACAAGACAACTGCTTTTCACTTTGAATCTGATTATCTAGCTAATGAAAGGGAACCAGCAGGCTTTTGTATATGAGCTGTCTGGCTGGTCGCTGCTCAGAAAGTGCTTTCCCCCTCCCCCAGTCCTCCTCCTTGGTAGCTAAAGCAGTGGCAGAGCCTTCTTCTGAGGCTGCTCCCTGAGTGCCGGGCTGTGGGGGGGCCAGCTGGCTCCTTCCTCTTGCCTGGCTCCTGTACCACCTTGGAGACACACCGAGTCCCCACCTGTGCAAGGGTTGGATACTGGCCTGTGAATTGCCAGGAATTTGACTATGATTCAAATGGATACCACTGAAAAAAAGTCCTTTTTTTTTTTTTTTTTTCTTATTTTTTCTCCCTGGTCAATGTGACTGCAAAGCACATTTCCTTGAGAGCTGGGGGAGAGAATATTGAGCCTGACACCTGATGAAGTGGTTAGTCCCTGCCTGGCATCCTTTACTTGATGAAATACATCACATGTGGAAGGTAGCATTGCTATCCGTTTTACTCATAATGCCTCAAATACCTCAGAATGAACGGGTTCAGAAATGAGCAGTTTCCTGCCTCTCAATTGCTTCCAGCCCCACCACAGAACATGTTTATTTTTTCAGTTACTTTCTTTGGTGATTTAAGTTACTTCCTGTGTATGCAGCAGTATGTCTGTGCTTGTGATTCATTACATTGCTTATGGGTGTTTAGAGTCTGGAAGCCTCCTGTAAAACACGATTTGTAAATACATCCTCCATGTGAGATGAGGAGGAAGAGATGACTCTAGTAGTTTGCTGCCTGCTGCACTGATCAAGTGTGAAGGTAGGAAATAAAAATAATCAGTCCAAAGAAATTTGTTCTCTATTGAAAGAGCTTAAAATGGAGGTTTAAAATGAAGAAGAATGTTAAATTACATATACACATGCATTTAACAAGAAGATAACCAACTGCTTGGTTTTAAATCATAAATGCAAAACCAGTTCCACCTTAATTTTGAGAGACAGTGAGAACCGGAGGGACTGAGAATTGCCCAGGCTCTTCCTCTCAGCCCTTCTGCCTGATAATCATAGAATCATAGAACAGTTAGGGTTAGAAAGGACCTTAAGATCATCTAGTTCCAACCCCCTGCCATGGGCAGTCACACCTCCCACAAACCATGTCACCCAAGGCTCTGTCCAATCCAGCCTTGAGCACTGCCAGGGATGGAGCATTCACAACTTCCTTGGGCAACTCATTCCAGTGCCTCACCACCCTCACAGTAGAGAACTTATTCCTTATATCCAATCTAAACTTCCCCTGTTTAAGTTTTAACCCGCTACCCCTTGACCTATCACTACAGTCTCTAATGAAGTGTCCCTTCCCACCATCTTTATAGGCCCCCTTCAGGTACTGGAAGGCTGCTATGAGGTCTCCACGCAGCCTTCTCTTCTCCAGGCTGAACACCCCCAACTTCCTCAGCCTGTCTTCATACGGGAGGTGCTCCAGTCCCCTGATCATCCTCGTGGCCCTCCTCTGGACTTGTTCCAGCAGTTCCATGTCCTTTTTATGCTGAGGACACCAGAACTGCACACAATACTCCAGGTGAGGTCTCACAAGAGCAGAGTAGAGGGGCAGGATCACCTCCTTCGACCTGCTGGTCACGCTCCTTTTGATGCAGCCCAGGATACGGTTGGCTTTCTGGGCCGCAAGCGCACACTGAAGCCAGCTCATGTTCATTTTCTCATTGACCAACACCCCCAAGTCCTTCTCTGCAGGGCCGCTCTGAATCTCTTCTCTGCACAATCTGTAGCTGTGCCTGGGATTGCTCCGACCCAGGTGTAGGACCTTACACTTGTCATGGTTGAACTTCATGAGGTTGGCATCAGCCCACCTTACAAGCCACCCTCTGGATGGCATCCCTTCCCTCCAGCATATCAACCGGACCACACAGCTTGGTGTCATTGGCAAACTTGCTGAGGGCACACTCAGTCCCACTGTCCATGTCAGCGACAAAGATGTTGAACAAGACCGGTCCCAGCACCGATCCCTGAGGGACACCACTTGTTACTGGTCTCCAGCCGGACATTGAGCCATTGACCACAACTCTTTGCATGCGGCCATCCATCCAGTTCTTTATCCACTGAGTGGTCCATCCATCAAATTGGTGTCTCTCCAATTTAGAGACAAGGATGTTGTGTGGGACAGTGTCGAACGCTTTGCACAAGTCCAGGTAGATGACGTTAATTGCTCTACCCCTGTCCATCAGTTCTGTAGCCCCATCATAGAAGGCCACCAAATTGATCAGGCAGGATTTCCCCTTAGTGAAGCCATGCTGCCTGTCACCAAGCACCTTGTTGTTTTTCAGTGCCTTAGCATGCCTTCCAGGAGAATGTGCTCCAAGATTTTGCCAGGCACAGAGGTGAGACTGACTGGTCTGTAATTCCCCGGGTCTTCCATTTTCCCCTTCTTGAAAATGGGGGTTATATTTCCCTTTTTCCAGTCGTCGGGAACTTCACCTGACTGCCATGATTTTTCAAATATGATGGCCAGTGGCTTAGCAACTTCATTCACCAGCTCCTTCAGGACCCGTGGATGGATTTCATCAGGTCTCATCTACTTGTGTACATCTGGGTATTTAAGATGGTCTCGAACCAGATCCTCTCCTACAGTGGGCCCAAGGTCTTCATTCTCACAGTCCCTGTGTCTACCTTTCAAGACTTGGGTGGTGCGGTCAGAGCCTTTGCCAGTGAAGACTGAGGCAAAGAAGTCATTCAGAACCTCAGCCTTCTCCAAATCCAGGGTAGCCAGCTCTGATAGCTTCCGGAGAGGGCCCACATTGTCCCTAGTCTGTCTTTTATTTGCAATGTAACTATAGAATCCCTTCCTGTTATCCTTCACATCCCTAGACAAGTTTAATTCTAACTGGGCCTTAGCTTTCCTAACCTGGTCCCTAGCTTCCCGGACAACATTCCTGTATTATTCACAGGCTGCCTGTCCTTTCTTCCACCTTTTATAAGACTCGTTTTTCCCTCCAACTTTCCTCAGCAGCTCCTTATCTATCCAAGGAGGTCTCCTGGCCCTCCTGCTGCACTTCCTTCTAGTTGGGATGCAGCACTCCTGAGCTTGCAGCAGGTGATCCTTGAATATCAACCAACAGTCTTGGGCCCCCCTGCCCTCCAGGGCTATATCCCATGGAACCTTACTAAGCAGGCTCCTGAAGAGGCCAAAGTCTGCTCTTTTGCAGTCCAGGGCAGTGAGCTTGCTACAGGCTCTTCTTTACTGTCCTGAGGATCTCAAATTCAACCATCTCGTGATCGCTACATCCAAGGCTGCCCTGGAGCATCACATTTCCAGCCAGCCCTTCCCTGTTGGTGAGCATGAGGTCAAGCATGGCACCTCTCCTTGTTGGCTCCTCTGTTACTTGCAGAAGGAAGTTGTCTTCCACACAATTGAGGAACCTCCTGGATTGCTTGTGCCGTGCAGTGCCATCGTTCCAACAGATGTCAGGGTGGTTGAAGTCCCCCATGAGAACAAGGGCCTGCGAGCGTGAGGCTTTTCCTATCTGTCTGTAGAGTGCTTCATCCACAGGTTCTCCTTGATCAGGTGGCCTGTAACAGATCCCCACAGTAATGTCTCCCATGGCGGTTTTCCCTTTAACCCTGACCCACAAACTCTCTGTAAACTGCTCACCTGTCCCCAGACAGAGTTCCATACTCTCCAGCCTATCCCTAACATAAAGGGCAAGTCCCCTCCCCATCTGCCAGGCCTGTCCTTTCTAAAGAGCCTGTAACCTTCCATTCCAGCTCTCCAGTCATAGGAGCCATCCCAGCATGTTTCTGTTCTAAATTACCAGTTAGTGATCCTTTTTGTTCTAAGCCTGTAAACAGAACTGCAGCTAAATGCTGTAAGAAATTAAAGGGAGCAATCCCACGCGAGATTTAGTGGGAAATAGAGTCAATCTTTAATCTATTTTTCAGTAACTTTGATGTCACTGACTTTGCAACTTATCTGTATGCTTTTTCTTGTGTATTTCCTAGATTTCATGACTTCAAGAACTAAGGAAACCAATGCTGCCATGGAAAAATCTATAACATGCAGAGTCAATCAACAGCATTGAACCTTTTAGATCCAATACACAAATCTCTTCACTTTATCACTAGGTCAAATAACTTGTCAGTCTGTTCTCAGAGCAGCCATACAATTAGAACAAAATGAGCTTCTGCTGGCAGTGGAAGGGTGGGATTCTGATGATCTCATGGGGTCTGAAGCAGATAGTGCTTTCTGGTGCAAGCCCAAGGCTGTACTCCTCTCTTTCCCTTTGCCCTCTCCCTCTCTTAAGTGGAGATTCTGTCTGTCTCACCCCCACACTCTCTCCTTCTCTGAGACACTAGTTTCTCACAAAATGGTTCGAACCAGCTTCTATCTAGCTGGTAATAGTCTCCCTGAAACCAAACAGGAGATCTGAACCTTGCTTTACTCAAGCACCTCTACTTTACTGAAGCTTTCAGCAGCCAGGTGCTTTTTTCCATAGCCACACAGATCCAGCCACTTGATCAGCTGCAGCACCTCACAAAGACTGTGAAAAACAATGGCAAGCAAGCAGATTCCTGTTTGGTTAATTGAACTGTTTCAGCAATGTGGAAAAAGCAGTGAATTCCCCTCCTCCATCAGCTCTGCTCTCTGACTCTTCAGAGTATTTTTTCCTTGCAATGCTTCCAGTTATGCTCAGCCTGAGGCAGAGAACCTGGCATAGAAAATTTTAGTCCAAATAGTTAGGCAGAGATATAAACAACCAAAATAGGATCTTTCAATGGCAATTGTCAGGTAACTAACAATAGGTGCTATTACCAGCTCTGTATACTGCTGCGTGTATCCAGCCTTCCTGTGCACACTGTGCTCAATGGGGCAAGCTTGGGGGAAGACTTGAACAAGGGGGCTTGAGTTTCTCCATGAGTTGCCTACAGCTGTTCAGATGTTTTCCATTTTATCAACATCCGTGGCAGGATGTAGCATAATGAATGCATGAGCATTGTTAAACAATTGGCCAGGTGACATTTTTGGATTTTATATTACCCTCTAATAAAGAGTATAAAACTTACACATTAGTAAGTGAGTAAGTATTCTGCTGGGTCTCAGACCATATGTGCCATTTAAAGGGCAGTCAAAGGAGCAATGTAAAATGCTTGAATGAAAAAAGGGAAAAAGCAGAGAAAAACATTTGCTACAAGATGAGAAAGAGCTCAGGATATGCACTAGCTTGTACTTACAAGATACTGATGCAGCATGATGCACTTAAAAATTCAGCTGCATCAGTACATGATAGGAAAAAATTAGTAAAATGATACCTCTTTGCTGATGTGAGACTGAAGCAGAACTGCTGTCTTGTCCCCCCCAAGCCATTTGAATCCTTGCCAGGTTAGACTAAGTAGACTAAGAGTACTGTTACTAGTAGTAATAGTAGATGACTAAGCAGTGCATTGATCCAGGAGTGAGTGCTTTTCTCCTTCCCTGTTTGATAATGCTGGAGAGAGATGGAAGCCAGTTCCATCACTGAATCCACATGCAATTAAAAGCAATAACAGTAACAACCACCACAACAATAAGAAATGCAGCTAGGCTTGTTTTCTACCAGCTCCTCCACAGACTTATCTCTGTTCCTCCAGTGTGTTGCATGTTCACAAGAACATCCTGCAAAATGATTGGGACTTTCTAGAGATGCTCTGCCAGTGTTGTAAGGCTGGCTGTCCTCTTCCTCCTCAGAAAGGCCAGGTAGCAACAGAAGCCTCAGATACTTGCCAGTTGCATGCAACAGCTAGGCTGATGCCGGAGTCCTAATGGGAGAAGAAGAGCAAAGCTTTCCTGACTAGTGGGGACTGGGAGATGCCCTTTTGCAGCTCTATCTTTTCACCTTTTCTGGGATGCCTCGCCTCTCTTTTGCAGCTGTATCTCTTCATCTTTTCTGGGATGCCCAGCCTCTTTCCAATATTTAGCTGGAAATAAGTGTTATTGCTTCAGAACTGCTGCTTGGAGGAAGGTTGGCATTTGCCTTCCTGTTTTTGCTATGTGTCATACCTATGAACTGCTTAAAGTAATTTTCTAAGCCATACCAACCCAGACTCCTTGAAAATAACCCCTGATGGATGATGTAATTTAAATGATGGATTCCTGTACCTCCTTCTAGATACACCTTAGCTGTTCCTCCTTCAGATATTTTACAACCAGCAGTAACAATAAAAAGAAGACCTTGAAACCTATTCTTATTTTTCCTATTTCTATGGAAACTAATTTTTTCTTCCCCCTGCCCCCCTCCCCATCAGTGCATGATATTATGCTTTATTATGAAACTCTGGTAAGGTTTATCTTCTTATAATGAAGAGCTTTTGTGTAACTTATGTAACCTCCCTTGAATTATTGCAGAAGTGGTAAGTCTAGACTACAAAATAATGCTTTACAGTACAATTTTAGTACAATTTGAGATACCAGCCTCTGTGATCAAAATGATGAGGGCTTCTCTGCCTGCCTGAGAGAAATTTGGGTGGATTATTTGAAGACTCAAGAAAAACAGCTACAAGTGATGTCTCCAGGCAGACACTGAAGGTACAAGAAAGAGATCTGAAACACATCTTTCTATATCCAGTGAAGACAATATTTCAGGTATGTCCTTAGATGCAGACATCCCTCTGGAGATCTCATTACATGCTGTTAATCTCCCTTCTGTGATCTACTATGTGGACTTCTTTCATGCTGTGCTGCAGGACCTCTTAATTTGTTTTCTCCTTCTGGGTGCCTCTGCTATTCTCAATATTCATAACTAGACCAGCTGTGGAAGCAAAACACCTTTTTCCTTAGAGTGTTAAACAGGCATTATGTTCTGTCACATACTCCACAAACAGTCAGATATTTCAGAAAAACTGAAAATTATTTAGTAATCCGTGCCTTTTTCATGCTGCAAATGCTGCGGTTTTTGAAGTCTTACGGAAAACATAATTTTGACAAATACTTGCCTTGATGTGAAGCAGCTCCAACTGTCTGGTGCCACCCCATAAGCTGGTCAAGCTCACGTTTATTGGGTGTTGGTGGAAAGGTGTTGGTAGTGGGTGAGCTGCAAGGTGGCCTCTGAGGAGATACTGGGGGCTGTCCCATTCTGGACACAGCTGGTTCCAGCCAGCAGCCCTGCTGCAGAACACAGTTGAGCCAACCAGCAAAGATGATGGTGCCTTGATGAAAACATATTTAGGAGTAATTTTTTTCTGTCAGGGCAGAAAAATACAAGCCAAATGATGGGGCATCCTTTTCCTCTGTACAATAATCAGAAGAAGAGACACATGCAACAACCTCTGTTAACCCCAGTTCCTTGCAGAAGACCGTAGGAATATGCCTTGAGGACCTTCCTTGAGTTTCCAAGCTCAGCTGCTGGCTGGATGCTCAGCTGAATCGTGCTCACTCACCTGCCTGGGAGGAGTTTCCAATCTCATGCTCAGCACTTTCTAGGAGTCTGAGAGCCTTGTGACCAACCAGAGAGGCCATTCCAGCCCCACCTCCTCCTGAGTCAGCTAGGGTCTCCCAGGTATCTTGTCATTTAGCTCTCATTGTACATGGCAAAGAGTAAGGGAAGGTTCAGGATCAGACTGAATGATCCTGACAAATAGCTCTTACAGCTGCTGTCAATCCAGCTTGCTCTTGGGGTTCATAAACTACTACTCATAACTACTGTTACAGGCTGCCTGCTGAGAAAAAACTATTTCCTACATCTGGCTATAGATTCATCTACTCTCTCTGCTACTAGTGCCAGTCCTTCCGAGTCTGCTCCACTCTCTGCTGGACCAGCATCTGTATCTCTGACTTCATACCACCTGTATTATCAGTTTATCAATTTTCTAGCACCTTTGAGCACACAGTAGAAAGTAGGGTCAAAACCAGAGACAGCACTTTTGTACTATATATCTGGAGGTCTTTTGCAAAGCTGTATAGATGAGAAAAACCCCCACCCAGCACACCACTGCTTCCTAGACTTCATGCAAATGCTGCCACAGAACCCATCCATCCACTGTCGACTGGTACAGGTGCAAGCCAACGGCTGGGTTTTTTGCTTAAACAGTGGATATGCTTGCTGGAAACGGGTTTATGATCATATCAGCTATTGCTGAAGTCTTTTTTTTTCACAGTGTGGCCTCTTGGGTTCCTACATGAGCATGCAGCAAAGAGGTTGCATTCTTTTTTTCTGCCGTGGAAAACTTGAGGTCTCCAAAAGGTAGTCTTCCAAAAGGCTCAACCTGCTCACAGAAGAGGTGCTTCGCTGACCTGTATCTATCATCCCCACTTCTGTTGATCATGGGAGTAAACCATCTTGGAAATGATCTACCTGCAGTCCTACTTGGAAGTAGACTATATATGGGATTTTAGACACTAAAAAGAAGCTTTGAGTTATGTATATCTCTCATCTGGGGTAATATGGGTACTGAAACTATAATTCTGGCTTGGTGGCATCATAGGAGGAGAGAAATGATAAGTCAGATCTGCCTATATCTGGACAATCATAGGAATAAACACCTAAGAGAGTTAATATTTGGGGTGGAGTTGCCAAATACTAACCAGTTATGAGGTAGAGTGAGAAAAAGGGGGATATAATGCTATGGAGGTATACACATGGCCTGGTGAACCCCAGGCAGGGCTTAATCCAGGCCAGTATTCATCACCAGCAGGCTGAAACTTTAGAGGAGAAGTTTAGTGGAAATGAAACATACAGTAGGGTTTTTACAGATTTGCTTATTTGATGTGAATTCATGTTTAAATTTCTCTCTTTGCTTAATGTGGACAAGACCAGGCCATTAAAACCACTGAATAATTTCTAATAATACTTGGTGGCTAGTTTTTACGTATTAAAAATCTGTGGTGGTATTGAAGTAGAAAACTTTGAACATGGTTAACCATTTTGCTTTGTCAAAGTATTGTAATTTCACTGTCTTTGATTTAAATGTAGTTCCTTAAATCTCACACATAAGAAGTGAGCCATGAATTTAAATAGCACAGATTAAAGTCTGACAAAAAATATTCATCATTTTCACAGAAGATAATGATTTTCTCTGTCCTTTGTATTGTTTTATGTAATCCAACATGGCTGCTGCTGTCAATAGAGTATGTTCACATGAGAAGGACGAGTTTCCAGTGAAAATATTGTGTTTCTCGTTGGATGCCAATGAATCTGCAGAGCATAAATTCTTTTAAAAATATCTGTGATAGCAGCTTTCATGTTCTCTGTTCTCATTTCTAGAAGGGACGCACTTTTCATTCTTTGCCAGGAACACATAGCCTGGCCATTTCTGAAAGACGGATTAAAGTGAAACATGATGCATTAAAGTAAAACATTATAGGTATGTGTTAGGTGGGAGCAGTGAAGCAAAAATGTTTTGTTTGTTTGTTTGGTTTTGGGTTGGTTTTTTTTTTTTTGTTGGGTTTTGGTTTTTTTTTCTAAGTGGGAAAATGTTAAAAGTTGCAAACTCTGGCTTTAAACCTAAACACATGAAATGACATACTTCTCTGGATAAACATAGCTCCTACAAATGTTCCTCTTACATCTCTGAACTGTAAGGAACTGTTTGTGCAGACCTTCCATTGACTTTAGATTTATCAAGATCTCTGCCACCTGGATAACTATGTTCTCCATGGTTTGTTTAGTAATAACAATAGTTTACAATATATGTAAATAGATGTATGTTCCTGTGTATGTATGTGAATGCATACATAAATACATACGGAGCTATACATATATATGTTCCAGAATTCTGCCTTGTGAAGATTTCAAGAATAGTCTGCCAGCATAGTGGCTATGGGGAAGAGGGATTGGACAGTGCTGTAGGGACATTTCCCAGCAGTCTCATCATTGCATCTTCTCTTACATGGTGCAGCATGTCTCCTCCTGAGAGCTAGTCTCCAGGCTCTGTGTGTGGCCTGGGGATGCTGAGGTGCAATAGGGAAGGTTTCAGTTACACCAGGCTATTAAATAGACCTTACAACACAGAAAGAAGTGATACCCATTCTTCTATTTCATTTTTTAAAATGCTGTAATGTTGTAGAAATGCATATGTATAATTCATTATCTATCTTCTTTCCTCAGGTCTGCTTTTGCATTTGTTGGCATAGTGCTTGTAGATATAAGATTGGATGTTGAGCTCTGGCCCATTGCTTCTACATTTCATATGGTGAATCATAAGCTTTGTTCCTCTAAATGAAGTGGGATTATCTCACTTGATTTTCTGGGACTTATTGTCGCCCTGTGGGCAAATTATCATCATGGTTTTTCCACTGACCTGCTGCCATTTTAAGATCTTTGTACTGTACAATATTTTCCTCATACAACTTCCATGTGTATGTGTGTGAGCTTTTGGGGATTCAGTTATCTCTCTTAATCTGTTTTAACTTCAGTGTTGGTTTTTCTGTTTTTCTCTTATTTTTTTTCTTCTTTTTCTTCATCTGGATCTTTTTCTCTTTAATTTGCCTCATTTCCACTCTTATTTTGTGTAATCTTATTTGATCTTCTTCTCTTTCCTGGACCCATTTCACCCTTGACTAGTCTTTTCTATTGGACAGTTCATCTCCTGTTGGCCTGAGATGCTATCTGCTAACATTGGGGTCTAAGAAAGTAGAGAATAATTATCATAAAATGTCATAGTTAAAGCTGACTGGAAAAAGCTAGTGGTAAGGAAAGAGGTGGTAAGGATCGGAGTACGTGTCAAGACAGAGAAGATTTACTGCCTCTGAAACAACCAAAACAATGTGTAAAAGGAGATGAAATCATCTGTAAAATTGCTATAATTCTCACTCTAAATCAATCTCCTACTAGGTGAAGATATCAAGATGAGCAGCTGAAAACCGTATGATAGAAAGCTGTTGCATTTTTCACTTAAAGGCTCAGACTCAGAACACATTCTTGTAGAATATCCAAATGTTTGGTTTTTTTTTTTAAATTATAATTTCCTTTTCGTGTTGCTCTTTGATGTCTTGTATATCCCATGCAATAGATACATTTGTACATTTTTCTCTTACCTCTTTTGTAGACAGTAAAGAAGGGTAAGTGATAATATAAAAATCAACCTTGAGATCCAATAGAAGGTGAAATTAGATGACCCTATGCTGAGCTGCAAGGAGCCAGCCAGGAAGCCACTGAAGCAAGGTAGTTAGCAAAGTGCTTTAGGAGGAAGGTAATAGTGAAAGTAAGGCTAGCGAGATGCATAACACTAATTTGGCCTGAAGGAAGATTGATGTTTTATGGTGGTGAAATTTTATTTTTTTAATAAAAGGAGGGGGAGAGAAGTAGCTTTCCGTGAGATGGGTAATTCAGTGAAGAAAAAGCAGCTGACTTGTAATACTGAGAGATGCCCTGCGGAATGAATGTAAGGTGAAAACTGGAACTGGAAAGAGATCTAGTGGAGTGGTTCATTTAATTAGAACATCAGCTTAACATTTGCTTAACTAAGAACAGAAGAGCTGCTGAAGTGGTGAAAGGAAAAGACAACAAGAACAGATGTGAGTTTAAGTCTGTATTTAACAGCTGTCTGTCCTGTTGTATGTTTAGTAAGTTATTCTCTTATTCTTCAGACAACATTAGGGTCCAAATCACTGTCCAAAATAGGAAAGAAACAGTCATTTCCAGAACACCTACTCTGGTACATAAAATGATCTACCATGGCTTTTAAACTTGAATGAGGAATGAGCTTACTCAGTAAGGGCTGGTGGACCTTTGGTCCTTGCATAGTTTTTAGAAAAATGACACCAAATTGCTACAATATTCAGGTTTTTGTTGAGAAATAAGCGATAAAGCTATTGTGTTGGTAAAGGAAACAGAGTCAGCCTTGATGTGCTTAATCTTTCATGGACTGTCTGATATAAAAGAAGCTATTTATGTATTAGCTGCAAGAGGATATTGTAATTACAGTGTTGTAAAGTGTTCCACTCTATACTTAAGAACTTATATTAATCCTTAGAAAACAAGTTCCTGTAGGTCAGTGCCTGAGGAAGAGCAGCAGCAAAGACAGTAAGTCAGATGACTAAGAGATTGTTTACTTGGAGGAAAACCTTGTAGATCCCTTTTCATAGGACTCACCGGGGGAAGCAGTGGTTAGAGAGCTGATGGGTTACGTTGTGAGAAGTCATCTTTTAACTAAATTTGGGACTTTGGATCATCCTTGCCTTCTTTGATTATCATTATTAAAGACTGTCATTAATTTGGTGGCAGGGAGAAGCTTTGTATATCCACCTTTACATCAAGGGCTTGAAAGAAAGATCGTTGCCACCATTATTTTTGAACTCTGTCTTCATCTCCAGAACATTCCCCAGACAGTAACAGCAGAACAAGATAAAATAATTTTGCTTTTGATCATATAAGTAATCCAGATGGAGAACTGTCTTTTGCTTTGAGCTTCTGTGTGGAACATCCACTTTCTCTGTGAACAGCTGCTTTCAAATTTCTTGTAGTTGAACAGGCACACATCACTTCCTCTTTACCTGATTTATAATACTGTTTTCACCTAATCAGGGGAGGAGTATGCAGTGATTTCAGACTCCCAGGTCTCACTGTAAGAATGAAAGCAATGAGACACTTCAGGGACCACAGCTTTGAAATTAAATCAGAGTTCAGATTCTGTTCAAGGTCACCGTGCAAGTATTTTTTGCAATAGAGTTTCTGTTTACATACTTTGCAAACCTAGAATTATATACCACGAAATGGTTACACGTGGATGTGACCAAATGACCTTGGTACAAAACTTTGTTCAAACCACTGTTATTGTGCTTTCATTTTTATGGTGATAATTCAACAACCTTAGGAAAAACACTGAGCTGGAAGAAGTACAGAATGTCTCAATGTTATCATTGCCAGGTTCTCCAGGCTGCTATTCTTTCTTACAGCCTCATCTTTTTTTTCAGGAGTAGCCAAATTTATATGTTTTGAAGAATTTTTTGAGGGATATTACTTAAAACTCTACTTTGATAAAAAAACCCCCACAACCCAACAAAATAACAAAATTACTTTTGTCAGTTTTCTGGAAAGAGACTGGTTGGATGCTGCTCTGTTAGGCAACTTAGGATATTAACTTTCTGTCAAGTGTCAGTTTTGTAATGAAATTCTAGCTGGAGGTATGCAAGGAGTGGGTTTAAGTTAGACATATACAGAAATCCTATAACGTATATGAGAAACATGCGTTTGCATTGTGTTAAAAGTGTCATAAATAGACATCTGCAATTTCTGTGAACTGTTTTAATGGTGATTGTCACAGGGCACTTTTTACTGTCAGTCACAAGTGCTCTATATACACCCCATATGTTTTGTCTTTTATATTTTTGTTTTGTTTTGTATTGTTTGTGTGTTTTTCCATAAATGAGAAACAAGGGAATGTAGTAAGAGAATAACTCAGATTCTTTACACTAACTAGATTCCATAATACTTTGTGTTTTTTGGTAACATAATTAATGGGGAGTATTTAGCATATTTTGTTCATATCATATAAAACTTCCATGGTTTATGGTATTTTAACTCTTCAGAAAGGAGATCTGAAATCTGCACTAAATATATGCAAAGACATGACCATATTTGTACCAGAGTTTCAGGTTTCATGTGCAATTTCATACCTGGGTGTAATTTCATGCTCAGTTAAGGTGATTGATTATCTGCCTGTTCAGACAACTGTACTCACAATTATACTAACTTGCATAAAATCTCAGTAAAGGAATGGATGATTTCTACAAGCTGTTGTATAACTATAGTTTAAAACTAGATGTAGTTGGTCATAACAGTAAAGAAATACAGTGAAAAACATTCTTAATTCATAGAATTTTTTTTCTATTCTTTTGAGTTTTTCTGGGAATTGCAAAAGCAAAGAAGAACATCCCTAGACCTCCATTAATGTTTATTGCTTGAGCCTGAATATCAAGTTAGAAAGACTTTTTGTCCTCTGGCTTAATACAGCCCTTTATATGTTTATTTTAAAAAGCAGTTTAAAAGAAAACCAGGGATTTTTCTCCTTTATGGAACACTAAATCAATTTCACTTTGCAAGGAAGTAGCCATTCTTTCAATATAGAAATACTTCGGAGGTACAGTAGTGCTCTAAGAAAAGGAAGAATGAGTTATAAACTTCTCACGTAGAATACCTGGATTCATTTTATAGTGTCTTTTGCTCTTATACAATAAAGTTAATAGAGCCTGTATTTTCAGTGCATCTGAAATACATTAATTTTAAAACTTCTGTGTTTAAGACCTACTGTATTATTACCCTGTAAATTCAGTTGCAAAAGGAACAAAACATATTTTCTTGTGTATTACTACTGGCTTTCTTTCTCCTGATTGCAAAAATCCTGGAAAATTCTTCTAATCTCTGGAGATTAAAGTAAAAAGATTAATGTCAGCAATCACGCATCGTGCGCTTGAAAACTTGGTTAAGCAAAAGGAATATATTTTTTTTTCCAGTGTTAATGTATTGGCTATAGTAGGACTTACAACAAATAGACTATTTCTGCAGTTTTAATTAAATCTGACTGGCTGAAAACGTGAAAAGTAGTAAACAGGAATTGCAAATTGTTATTTACCTGAGGATGAGGTTTAGCATTTGCAACTTAGAAGCACATTTTTAACTTGAAAATAACATCTAGATGACTGTTTCAACATATAGAACATGAATTAAACCCAGAAAAGAGTCATTTGCGGACTCAAAGGACTGAATAAATATTGAAGAAAACATTATAATCCTATGGTATATAAGGGTATTGCTAATAGAAACAGAAGTGGCCGCTGTGGATCAGTTTCCATTCTGCAGTCTGCCAGCCGTGCCAGAGGAACATTAGCTATCATACTAACATTGTCAAACAGCAAGATTTAAATTAGAAATGATTATGTGATTCACAGTCACCTGGGTTGTGGAGTTTGCTTGAAAGAAGCAGGGGTCCTTCTTATGGCTAAAACAAGAGGGAGGCTTTGTGCTATGGCTGGCCTGCTGCTCAGCATTATGGCGGATCTCATCTTCATTAGTTCATTTGTTAAACACATTTTTGTAGCTGCAGATATAAGGAAGTTTTAATTCATTTGTCTGCTAGACCTTCCTCTGTGTCTCCTTCAGCAAAAAGAGTTGTACTCTTATGGGTCTAGTCAGCATATCCTATGGAAGCCCTGGTGTACTTTGGAATGTGCAAGGGATTTTTATGTTCCTTTTACACCATGTATAAAACACCTGCTGATGAGAGAAAGGCTCTTTGCAGTTGGGTAGATTGAAGCTCACTTGGCTTTCATCACCATGGCCAGGTGACAAGAGTAGGATTTGACTGAAAAGCTCTAGGGCACATGCAGCCTCTGCACTACTGTCATATTGACATTACTCTGCATTTTCTTAATGAAGACATTTGAAAAATACTATGGTGGAATCTCTCATGGGAAAAATTATACATTTTGGGCAGTAAACTGGTGTCAAGAGAATTAAACTAGAATTAATTGGGCTTGTATTGAAGATGATGGAATTCAGTATTAATCGAATATTGCATGCAGTATTCATTGAATAAGTGAGATGCTTTCCATTGGCTGTGGATTTGACTCAGAGCTTTGTTATCCCTTTTTGCTGGATCATTCCACTCGGCCTGAAAACAGGCAAAACCATTTTCATCAAATAAATTAGAGGAAAGACTTAAAACACGGCTTTGCCCTCTTTCTCTGGACTTAATTTCTTCTTTTTGGGAAATAGGTTGTTTTTTAGTTAAGAAAATGTTATTGAGAAATGCATGGAACTGATATTTTTATTCATACGACTGAAAACATGCCACTAATTATTATATTTTTTTTTTTAATTTGTCAAGATGAAGGAAAATAAGAGAGTTCCAGCTTGAGCTATGCCCAGGTATTGCAGATAACTGACAGGCTCCTTTACGCTGTGTGAGCACACCTAAAAATGAAAAAAAACTATGTCCGAGTTTGTGTTGGTGTATAACTAGAGATTGCAAAGTATATGCTCAGTGAAGGGTATAGTGTTTGCTGTGATTTCATGCTAGAGAAATGTGCTGTACAATTTATCATCTCCTTGAGCTGCCATATAAATCTTTTTTCTTCTGCATCAATGGCAACTTCCAGCCTTGATTCTTCAAACACAGATGCAAATGTCATTTGCTTTCTTGCAGTCAGTGGCACTCCCCATACTGACCAAAATTATGCTTGTGCTTACAGGTCTGAGCAAGTAGGCACTTGCAGACTACTGAGGGTTTTATTTTCTGCTCCGGAAAAAAGATATGTGTTTGACAATACATTTATTTTGCAGTACTGAAAAAGCCCATATCTATCGGGGTGTTAAGCGTCTCCTATGGCAGAGGCTACTGCAGTGCTGTGGAAGTAAAAATGGGCAAATTTTCTGTTGGAGTAACGTTGTCAGAAAATTTGCAACTTTTGCTAATAGGTTTGCTTTCTTTTCATTTTACATGTGTTTCTGGTTTTTAAGTTCTGGTTTCTTGTTACTCATCTATTCAAATTCCTGTAGTTGTAATTATCACTATCATAAAAAACAGAGACTCATAAAAATAGGAAGATTGTTGAGGAAATACTTCTATAGTTGCATTGTCACTTTCACATAATTTTTTTCTTTATGGCCATTTATTTTACATGGCTTTTTCTTCACAGACTTTGCAATTTAAATTCTTTTGAATTTAAGAAGAACTTAATGTTCTTGAAGTGTTCTTTTAAAATTACTTCTTACATTTGCTGCTATTGCCTTTTGTAATAATGATTTTTCTCTTAAAAGTATATTATATAGTCTGACATACTTTCCTCATTTTATTCACATTGGATATAACAGTAAAAGCTTGCATTTATTATCTCATTTCCCAAGCCCATTAAGATCGTTAATTGAATTCTAAACATCTAATCTACAACAAAAGTTGCTATCTTTCCTGGCTTTATATGGAGTCTCAAGATGCTTGGAGAATCTCAATAAAGCTTTCCTTCCTGGAGTTAGATTATTATTCTCTTTCTGGAAAAAAAAGTAAAACTAGAGCTATGAAAGCACCATAATTCAAAAGTCAAAGACAAGAACTTCAGCAGCATTTTAACTCATAATTTTTAAGGCAACCTGTCTAAAGGTTTAGCATTTAGCAGGTACAGTGGCCCAGCCATTGCCTCTCCATGTGTTACTTCGTTACCTGTAACCTTGCCAGAATTCTTTGCGTGCTGTTTCTTTCTCTTACGCAGGGTGCGAGTACTTGAGTGTAAGGAGAACTTTGTCCGTTTGACATAGATAGTGGAGATAGATAGATACATATCCACGCTTTGAGTTAATATGAATCCTATATTAATATTTACAATTTCTTGTATTCTTATTCTATACGTAATCACAACCAGATTTTTGCACTGATTTTGCCATTAGTTTTCAAATATACATACATTTTTCAGAATTTACTAATAGAACCTGAACAATTTGGGGGTGTCTGATCCCAGAATTAAGCATAATGTCCCACCTTAGAATATGCAGCAGGTGTGATGACAGTCCACAGAACGTAAAGCTCTCCACAATAAGTTTTCTGTGTCTGTTTTTTTCGGCTCAGCACTTTCTGGGAAAGTTTTCCTCATCAGTTTTCTTAATAGAGAAAGCCACTGATGGTATGTCTATAGCCCATCTTTCTTCTTTCTTTATTTTTCCTACTATTGTACCTACTTCTTTTCTCCTATTTTGCAAATAATTCTGCAGTAAGAATGAGTCATTGGCCAAGGACAACTACTACCTAAATATTGCAAAAGTGAGGAAGGGAAACAAAAACAGAGAAGAAATATTCCAATTTGTTTCCTAGCAGTGACAAAAATCTTTAATAATGTTTTCATTTATTACACTCTTGCTCAGCATTTACACTAACAGAAAAATTACTATAGTCTGTAATATGCAGGACAAGCACTGATGAATGATTTACTGTGTCTATCAGCTACTTAATTAGAATTAATTATTCATAGACTTCCCCGATGAAAGACCTCATTATTACAATAATCTTATAATGTTGGTTGTCAGTGTGTTCTGAAATGCCTTGCCTAATGGAGTTAGGGAAATTGCTTGTGATTTCAGTCTAGCAAAAACAAAGATTAGGAAGAAATCCTGACATTTGGTCTGACAGAGTTTTGTCATTCCTCTACATCAAAGCAATCCAGCAGACTGCACAGCCCAGTGCCTGGCCCGGACTGGCCTCTCCATAGGAGCGTGGGGTAAGAAGATGCCATTGTCCAAGTAGGCATTGAGAGGTGCAGGATGTTCCTAGGGGTGCTGTGGGGGGACCACAGCAAACAGGATGGAGGACTGAAGTCTGGGGAGGAAGAGAGCAGGTGAGTGATAGTTTTGTCTGCAGGCAGGCCTCTGGAGACTACAGAGGTGCTGGGCTGAAACCTTTCAAGAAGTGAAAGTGCTTCCCTAGAGAATGTCAGCTATTGGTAACTGGTGTTAACCAATGCTAGCAGATCACAGATGTTAACTTGTGAAAGGCAGGTGGAGGAGAGCAAGGGCAGAAGGTTCTCTGGAGCAGCTGGAGAGCAAGGCTCTGTGGACTCAGCACTCCATGGGAGCATTAAAATTCCCAGCGCTGCATGGTTTCCTTACAAATCCAGATGAGATGTTGTCTTAACAATCCCTGAACATTTTCCCTTTTTGAGGTGTTCTTCCTTAGAGTTTACTTTTTTTAGGGTTGAGTTCCTTCAATTTCATACGAGAACAAATATCAGATACATGGTAGGGCAAAGTTAAGCTCACTGGAAAGGAGTACTTTCTCTGCCATGTGCTGCCTTTGTCTTCATCAAGTACATCGTAGCATGGCAGCAGCCCCTGAAGAGAGGTCAGTGATTAGAAAACAAAATGTATGGCACAGAGAAAACCAAGTATAAACTGAAGTTCCCTATATTTACTTTGTGACCAATAAAAAGCTTTCAGAATTCCTCTTTTTGCATTTTTTAGGTAGCATTTCCCAATGGTGCTAGCTATGCTATCTGATGTGTCAAAGGAGAAAGAAACAGGAGTAGTCTGACAGCCGGTGTTTTATCTAGACCAGAAAAAGAAAGAGAACAAAAGTAATGTGGAAAAGTGTTGTCTTCTTACCAAAGTGAATTTCTGCCATGAAACATAAGGTCTAACTCCTTATTTTACCTTGATGGTCTTTGTGCAGCAGTGTCTTTGGTGCGAGATTTGCAATCTGAACTTTTAGATATGAACTTAGATATTCTATATCTATTTTTAAGCTGCTTGGGAAGATATCTGAGCCAGAGCATCTAGCATCTATCCATCTATTCTTGGAAATAAAGCTAAGTTTGCCTAACTGATGCCATGGATTAACCAGAATCATGGAGGAAGATCTCAACCTGTCTAAGCAGCAAATGATCTGAACTGCCTTCTGTATTGTGATTGATGATGGCAGTCAAGTCAAGCTGCTGAAGTATCTCACTTAGGCTTATCAGTAGTGGTGATTGATTGAATGATTCAGGCTGAGTTTCATCTCTGACAAACTTTCAGTGTTCAGCACATACCTGTAAATACCTAGTAGGAACAAAGCCCAAGCTGACTGCTCTGGTGATTACTAGATTGCTGGCTATTACCTTTGAGCTGTTGAGGTTGTGAAGATAAGAAACATGAAAATGCAAGTCACAGAAATGTGGGGAAAGAGGAAGAAAAGGAGAGGGTTGGGAAAGGAGGTGAAAGGAAATGGAGCAATCCACTTCTCTCCTTTTGCGAAGAACATGAGATACTTTGTGCAGTTAATATTGCTTATCTGACAAAAGGCATTTAAACAATTTTTAAGTTTTCAGTGAATTTACTATAAAATAGCAGTGCTTAGAATAGCACACCATTATTAATTCTGAAATTGTTTCCAAGTCCTCGTTTTCGTCCTACTCCACACATTACAGACACTGTTACTGTTATTTTAATGCTTAACTCCCTGGATAGCTGACAATGAATAAGGAAGTATGCTCATATAATAGAATCAGGAAAAAATACATACATTATTAAATTCTGCTTCAGTTACATAGGTCTATAGCATGTATGGGGAAGCCTGTTCCTCAGCTCTGGACTGAAACTGATTTAGCTGAAGATAATAGTAGCCCTTTAGCTTTTTCAGTATTTGAATAAATGTAATGGATTTCTATTTGTTGAATCTTTTTCAATTGCCTGGGCACTCCCATTGTCTACTTGCCAGCTAAAGCTGACCTGACTGGAAATACCAAGACTTGCTTGCATGAAGCTATTGCACTATCATTTTGTTTTCACAGGAGTGAAAAAGCTATAAAGCTATAGATTTTTATCCAAGCCTGTCAAATAATTGTGGTCATCTAGGAATCATAGCATTACAGAACGATTTGGGTTGGAAAAAACCTTAAAGCTTGTCTAGTTCCAACACCCCTGGCACAGGCAGGGACACCTTCTTCTAGAACAGGTTGCTCAAAGCTCTGTCCAACCTGGCCTTGAACGCTTGCAGGGATGGGGCATCCATGACTTATCTGGGCAACCTGTTCGGTGCCTCACCACCCTCACAGTAAAGAATTTTTTCCTAATGTCTAATCTAAATCTCTCCTTTTTCAGGTTAAAGCGATTCCCTCTTGTCCTGTCATTACACGCCCTTGTAAAAAGTCCCTCTCCAGCTTTTTTGTAAGCCCCCTTTATGTACTGGAATGCTGCTGTCAGGTCTTTCTGGAGCCTTTTATTCTTAAGGCTTAATAAGCCCAAGTCTTTCAACCTGTCTTCATAGGAGAGGTACTCTAGCTTCTGATCATCTTTGTGGCCTTCCTCTAGACTTGCTCGAGCAAGTCCATGTCCCTCTTGTTTTGGGGGCTCCAGAGCTGAATGCAGTGCTCCAGGTGGGGTCTCACAAGAGCAGAGTGGAGGGGCTGAATCAACTACCTTAACCTCCTGGTCATGCTCATTTTGATGCAGTTGGTTTCTGGGCTGTAGCTGCACACGCTGAGTCATGTTGAGCTTCTCATCAACAAACAGCCCCAGGTCCTTCTCCTCAGGGCTGCTTTGAATCCAGTCTCCTCCCAGCCTGTATTTGTGTTTGGGATTGCCTGACCCAGCTGCAGGACCTTGCACTTGGCCTTGCTGAACTTCATGAGGTTTGCACTGGCCCACCTCTTGAGCCTGTCAAGGTCCCTCTGGATGAAATCCCTTCCTTCCATCATGTTGGCTGCACCACAGAGCTTAGTGTCATCTTGTAAATGACAACAAGTTGGTTTTACCTGAAGTTCTTGCCATGATGTTATTCTGTCTCCTACTGGCACAGGGCTGGTGGGAGTGTGATATTGCTGCCCTCAGAAAATGCCTCAAGCTTGTAGTGCCACCCAGTTCGTGCTGGTCAGGAGAAGGGGTAAATGATGTAGTCACTTCGGTGTCTATTTACTGGGATGCATACCCTCATGTGGCAGCCTGCGTGTATTGCATCGACACTGAAAAGGGGAGGCTTGGAAAGCTTTGAAAGACCTTTGCCATTACAGTGGGAAAATTCAGCACAAGTAGATGTTATGACATAGATCTAAAGGAAGGGTCAACTGCCAGAGAGAGGGAAGGAGCTGCTCATTATTTTACTTTTTCTTTCTGTGAACTTGAGTGGGATGAGCTCAGAATCAGGCCTTGTGGATTATTGTTTTTCCCGATATTTGGGAATGGTCACCTGGGATGGTATAAGAACAAGCCACAACAACTCCTATCTTCCTAAAAGGAAAAGTATTCTCACTTATGCCTGCGACTCAAATTAATTTCACTTACCATATGAATCAAATGTGAATCATGATGGATAGAAGCATAATTCTTGATTGCCTTGTAATCATTTATCTTTCTGAAAGCCCTGTGTATATGTTAGGTGATTTTTTTTAATTTTTTTTTGTGTGCTATATCAATATGTTTTAACCTGTCATTACATTTTTTCTGAACTGGAAATATTTTTCTGTAGTGTCTTCAAGATCTTCTTTTGACAACTGATCATAATTCACCATTTATACTGCCATAAAAGCATGCTACATCTGTTGAGAGGGATCGAGGCACGGTTTAGACCTAAACTAGCATAGGACTAGGCATTGTAATAACAAGATTATAAAATATTTCAGTCACCACTTTGAATGCAAGTGTATTTACTCACTGGATTTCTTAATGTGCATTCCTTCATAGGGAGCTGGAAAAACAACACAGTCATATCTGTGATAGGAAAAAAGGTGGGTCAAAACATGACTGACAGGCTTGGAGAGAGCTTAAGAGAAGTATAAGCACCATGGTTTCTTCTAATGTTTTACAAAATGCACATGGTGAGTGGCTTCTATCTATTCCTGAGCTGAGCTGAGTCGCTTGTGTGTTCCTTAAAGGTATTCAACTTGATTTTATGACATTAATTTGCATTTGGCTTCAGTTTCTCATATTCCATGGTGTCTGAATGGATCTGGACGCAAACTTAGAACTGGGTATTGTCATGTCTAAACAACATGGTGTTGTGTCTGGTTAAAGAATCCTGGGCTAATTTTGAGCAAGCTGCCATGTGTTCACAATGTAGGGCAATTTTATGCTGAAGCCTAGCACAAATTCTGGAAGCAATTCAGGAGGGGATGGCACAGGGAGCAAACAACCCTTGCCTCCCTGCTCAGTTTGTTTGCATTGTGCTGCTGCAGCTGTACCACTTTCTGCTGCTGGCTTGACAAACGGGCTAATATCTTGGCCAGTGCTGCAGCATGTTCACATTTCTCTGCTCTAGAGTATTTTCTCCAGTCTTGAGTCACTTCTTTCACTCTTGCCTGCAATCCCTGCAAGCATGCACTTGACCTTTATTACCATACTCTAACACCAGGTTTATCAATATCAGATGCACTAACTTGTATACTTTTTTCCAACAGTTGAGATGAATTTCTGGATCTAATCTTACTCAGAGGTATTTTTCAGATTCATTACTCTTCTGATTAATTTATTTTGGCTGCATAGTTTTTATTCATTGTTTCTAGATGTAAAAACCTTGCATTTTGCTGAATTGAACTGTGATTTTGAGTTTTGGCTCTCCCCCCCCCCCATTTGTTAGCTGTTTCTTAACATTTTTACTTGCGTTCACTTTATCGATACTGTGTAATAGTGCTCTGTAGTCATATTTTGTTTTGTTGCAGTACATGAAATACCTTGTAGAGCTGTGTGGTTTACATCTGCTTAGCTATTTTAAATCAACAGAACTGATGCTCTTAAAGAATGCAATTAGATTTGTCTGACAAAACTGATCTATTTCCCATGAAACCATGTTGACTGACATTGATTAGGTTCCTGCAACTCTTAATCAATTAAATAATGTACCAGATTCTCCTTGATTTTATCCAGGAATGATGTAATGCAAAATTATTCTGGTTTTGAATAATTTTATTTTTCTGTTTTGCAAACAGTTACTAAGAAACCCATAACAGACAGTGCATTTATATACAGCAGCTGGGCGGTCATGAATGCATTAATTAGTATCTTACAACAGTGGCACTTATTATTTATTACTCCATCATCAGAGAACACAATTAAATTATTGTAGAGTTGCTATGGTTTCCAAAGGAGGTACAGTGAAGACTAATTACCTCAAGGTACCAGATGGTGCTGAATAATTCCTCAGCAAATGCCCCATCACCTCTGCCTCTCCTATGTTTGTATAGTAAACAAAACATTGATAAAATGGAGGCTGAGAATGTAGTGATTTCCCTTTATACGTCTCCACAGGTTTCTGTTTGCCCTGAGCATATTTACATTCTTCAGATTTTATTGTTTAATTTTCTTCCATCTGTGCAAAGATCCTAATGAATGAACTACAAACAAGAATGTGAGAAAACTCTGCTGCTGGACATCTTGGCTGCAAATGCTGTGTCTGTACTATACCAGCCATTTTCGTATTGCCTGTCATGGCTACCCTGAGGATATGTTGGATAGAAAGATGCCTGATCCTGTTCAAAGGGCAAGGAAGCTATAGGAGACATGTGAAGCACTATCTACACTCAAGATTTTCCTTTAATCTAAAATCTCACCACTTTGTGGATCATAGAATCATATAATCATAGAATTGCTTTGGTTGGAATTTATGGGGATATACGGCATTTGGACTTCAGATCTGACCTATAGGATGCTCCACATAGCAGTGTACACACAATCACTGGGATTTAACAAAATTACAAAGCTTAAAGACAGTGAAGTTTGAAGCCATTCAGTCTTAGAGACAAGGCTTTCTTGTAGATCTGTGACTGATCTCATGGCCATTTTTTCTTTCTTCTCTTTCAGTGGTCAAAGATACAAGTCGCAAAATCTTCCATTATACAGCCTGAGAGGCAAATAAATAGATGAACTCAAGGACTGCACATGTAGTAAGTATCAAACTATAACATTACCATCAGAGGATACAAAAAATATGAGTCCACAAAGAAAAGTCTTTGGGATAGTGCATAATAGAGATCCATGCCAGAGTCCAAAAATTCTAGTGCCCAACTTCTGCTACCAGTATCATAGGATTGTCAACACGCTGCCTTAAGAAACAGTCTTTCAATTTAGTATATGACCCATTCAGAGTTTAAATCCAGACTCATAGTGTGGTTGGTCCAGGAAAACAGCTCTGAAAAAAAACAGAACAGCAAATGTTTCCCCTACAAATTCAGAGCTTGCTTATACAGAGCTGGTCAGGCTTTTCCAGGTCTTTGGGGTTTATATAATTGATATCTCACTTCTGCACAACTTCATAAGTTGTCTTTAAGCTGGTCCAAGTTGGTGGGGCTGCAGGGTTTTTTTGCTCCTCTGTGGGGTTTCAGTAATTCCGGTTATGGAATGAGCATTATTTTCGTGAGTACAGCTGTCCTGTTTTCAGTTGGAATAGTTAACTTCCCAATAGCTGGTACAGTGCTCTATTTTAGCTTTAGTCAGAGAACAGTGCTGATAACACATCAATGTTTTAGTTGTCGCTAAGTAGTGCTTACTCTGATCAAAGATTTTTCAGTCTCTTGTGACACTGTGCCCAGTGAGGAGCACACAAGAAGCCAGGTGGGAGCAGTCATTCAATAGTAGTTGTGTGTGTTTCATAATACTGAAATGATAATAACATATATGTAATTGTATGCAATAATTATGCAAAATGGTATAACTAAGTCAGCAGTAGTGATATGTTTGTTGTTTAATTATATTTAAGGCAATTGCTCTCTTAGTAGTGTATTGCATTGAAGTATCTTACATCAGTTATATTTCAAGATTGCAGGTTACAGTGTATGAGTTAGACCCATAAAGCAACAATGTCCAAAGCAGATCATACTTAAACCAGCAAGGATGTAAATATTAAATCTTACTTTGTGGTGTTGAACTGTAGATATGAAAAGGGCTCTCTGCATGGTCAGATTGTTTAAATATTTAAACAAGCAATTAGTTTAATCAATGAGAATTGCAGTTATTACTGCAGTTCAAGCTCCACTTGAAAAAATATTTTCATTTCTTATTCCTGCATATATTTGGGTTCTTGCTCAATTCCAGTAAAGGAAATAAAAATTGAAATCCCTGGATCAACTGAAATACTACATTTCTTCCCCCAAAATATTGTTTTTTTAGAAACACTGAAGACAGATTGCTTTCTCAGATCAGAAAGTTGAAAAAAACCCCACTGTTAAAGCATCAGCAAGTCCACTTTAGGAATATGTATGTTTCCTGAGACAACACATTCAACTGTAAAGTTAGTTTGAGGATAATACATATAATTCTGGTATAATAGAATTATTTCATTGCAGGAATCAGAAAGGTATGAAATCACCTCTTGAATTACACCATCTATTGATCATGAAACAGCAGGTTGCATAGTCTGATAATTTGTTGGAAAATTACTTTACTGTAATCTGTCTTGTTCCAATCAGAGGAACTGTGTGTTTCTTGTATACAACTAATAAACCAGGACTTTACTGAATACAAATATTGCTGAAGTTTACAAGCTAGACATTCTAAATAATTCATTTATTTTTTATTTTTTTACTGTAAAAAGTAGTGTAGAAATTCAGCTCCTCCAAGGAAGGATCCAAGGAGATCAGATATAGAAGGCAGGCAAAGCAGCAAGGCTGAGAGGTGGGGAAAGCAGACCAAGCAGGGGATCAAAGCAAAGGAAATCAAAACCAGGACCATGGAAGCTTTGCTTGATAGGCAAATGTTTCTTCTCTGACTGCCCTATTTGCTAGGAACTTTGAATCTGATTAAATGACTTTCAGAAAATTGGTTGTAACAAAGTATTTGTTCCTAAATAAGTCATTACAGATGAAGCTGAAGGAAACTATTACACGAATTAATACCTTTCTCAATTATTGTACGTATTAATATACCTCTGTAGTTTATTTTCTAGCTAATGGTGCCTGAAAGTTAGAGGAAAATGTTTCAAGCTGGGAGGAGTTTGAACAGAAATAGGGAGATGCAAGTACAACAAATATGACACTGAAACAAAAGCACTAACATACACACAAATAGTTCTATAAATTGAACAGCATATGCCAAAGAAATTGATGTACACATGAAATACATCAATGCATGTGGTGTTTGGTGGCTGTTTTTTTTTTTGGGGGGGGGGGAGGTGTTTGTCTTTTTTTTTTTTTTTTTTAAATCACCAATATTTTTAATTTTCTCTGAGGTAAAGTGAAACTCTTATGACTTCAGCTGGTGACACTAAGGAAAACTACCAGCCCTGGAAACGGGTCATCTTACACATGCAGTTTTATGAAATAAGGGCTACAACTATGTACCAGCAGGGAGGAAACAATTTTCTTCCAAAAGGGAAAACAACAAGACACTTTCAGACACTTAATTCTGATGAATGTGCACGTGTGTACATCTACTCCATCTGTAGTCATGGACAACCAAAACTTGGACTTAAACTTTATACTTGTTCTAAGCAAGTATGTATCATGATAAAACAGTAATTTTACAGTACATCTGTATTTTCAGTCATACGATTATGGAATTCTTGTAAGCTATATCGTCACACTAAATGCCTACTTTTGTACTACAATGAACTTTTTTTAAGACCTATAAGCCATATTATGTAGTAATTTCCAAAGTAACACAAATATGTTATAAAAGGTGTGTGAATTTCTATTTTTTCAGCAATGTTTGCTTAAAGTATTCTCTGTATAACTGTGGGTATCATTTACATGGAAACTGGCATCCTTAGGTCTCAGAAAAGTAATCTGTATTACATGAACAAATAATGGTAATACAGAACCCAAAAACAAGGCATTCTGCAATAATTCATTTTTTGCCAAAAATGTGACAAATTAATGTTTGTTTTTTTTTTTAAAGCAATATTTTAATGTTAACTCTAAACAAATACTGTGTTAAAGCTGAGTTTCCAAAGCCAGACTGCCCTGTCTTTAGTGTTCCTGACATGAATTTTATCCTATTTGCTTATGTAAATGATAACTCAGTCATGCTGCTGCATGCTGTGGTGTCAACTCTCAAGGTCCCTGAGGGAGACAGCAGAAAAAGTCCTCACTTTACCACTTGACCCTCTCTTGTCTCGGTGTATGTTTAACCTTGTGGCTTACTGCTTGCTTCAGATATTTGTAAAGGAAAGGAGGGCTGAAACAAACAAAAATAAATTAGCAGGTGGTATAGCGTTCATTTTTATCAAGAAGTCTGGGACAGCCATTTGAGTGCTAACAGTGGGCCAGTTCAGGTCAGCGCTGTACATCTTACTGCACTTGCTGTGCAGTCTGTCTTTAAGCTGCTAAGAAACTCCAGTTCCTATTAAGAGACTTTAGGTCTGTTCAGTAGGAGTAAACTGCCTGAAGGGTCTGTATAATGGCATAGCATATATAGTTACTTCAGAGTGGCTGTGCTGTTAGCTGCTGGTGTCCATATGGTGTTTATACCAGACTCCACAAGTCTCATCCGCCCTTGTAGCAGGCAACATGGGCATCCCTCTGAGAAAGGTCTATATTGACTTGCTCTATAATGAAATATCAAAATGCTATCACAAAAATGCCAGGTAAGACAGTTAAGGCAACGTGAACTATAGATGGTGCTGTATCCAAGACTCTGTAAAAAAGTTCACCCCCGAGGTCACACCAAATCACAAGTCATCCCACAGAAAGGGATAATGACTTGCTTCCCAACTGTTCCCAGGTTAAACAATGTGGGTGGCTGATGAATGCTTCTGCATCTCATTGTGAACATGTTCTACAAACAGGTTAGGTGCTTACACACCGCAATAACAGGAACCCAGTCAGAACTGCAAGTAGAAATCCATGTAAGTAGGTGCCTGATGGATTAGAAGGTGCCAGGTTTTGAGGTCTCTTCTCACTGTAACACTGTGTGTTAATGACTAAATCTTTTGCTAGCCTGTACCTTACATGATAAACTGTACTGGGGATGTTTGAGAGAAATGCAATGTGCTCTATGCACCCTGTGGTGCCTCACCCTAAGAGGCTAGATTCAGCAATCCTTAAAATTCTATTGTATCACAGTAACTGGTGATCTTCAGCAAAAGAGTGAAAAATGTGGAGATACTGAAAATATGATTGGACATGGTTCTGGGCAAATGCATAACTGCTAATATAAAAGGATTGCAGGAAAAACTCAGCTTCTATGAAAAAGGTGGTTACTGTCTATGTTGTTACAGGGGAAGGTTTGAAAATATCAAAGGAGTGCAATAACAGGATCAAGACAAAAGATAAAAGAAATATGCATGTTTTAAAATTGTACAATATTTACCCAGTCTGAAGATTTTAGGGGACCTGACTCATGATTTTTGAGCATTTAGGACATATCATTGGTGCCTAAGGTTCATTCAGGTCACTCGTCGGGACATCCTTAAATAATCCGGTATCTGTTATAGAGCTAAACTACCAAAATGCTTCCTTATTCGAACAGAATCTTCACCTGCCCAGCTGATTTAGCTTTTATCTGGGTTTTTGTTGCTGAAAATAAATGAAGCCTCTTGCAGAAAAGTGAGAATCTGCCCCACAAAATGTAATTTGCAGGAAAATTGGTGAGGGAAAACTCACAGATTACTTGGCCTGGAACTGACGTGCCATTGGAAGGGAAATTTTAAGTCCAATAAATGAAAGTCTTTGGAGACCACAATAAAATGTGATTTTAGTGACAGTGCATGTCTATGAAAATTCACTGCAGCAGCAGACATCCCAGGTGCCTATTTTATCAGGAATTGTTATGCTGCTCAGTGTTCCAGGAACAGTTCTGGACAATGAAATAGCTTTTGCATTCAAGGAGGTGACATTTAGTCACCAGGTATTTAGCTGCCAGGCATAAAGTCCCCTGCTTGTAAAAGGGGTTTGTTTGAAAGAAGAGAGTGCATGTATGTTATTAACTGAAGACAAAGGGTAAACTCTTAAATTAAATGTGCTACAGCTCATCAATATCTTGAGCTCAGCATCACTGATGAGGGGTGATGGGGAGGTCTGAGTTCCTGCTGCACTCAGAGTAATGACTATCACTGAACCTCACCAAAGATTTAGTTTGAAATCTTGCCTTCGTGAATACATATATCAAATGTAAGAATCTACTGAAGTGAGAGTGTGCATTTGAATTTGCCTCTGGTGAGTACACACCACAGAGCAAGCAGTCATTCATATACCAGTGCTCAGCTGAAGGCTGCATCCTGTGGGAACAGATGTATTTCAGCAATCTTTTCAGCGCCGGGAGCAAAGAGATAAGAAATAGTAAGCAAACAGTTACAGTAAATCTAATTAAACCAAAGCAAATCAATACAAACCAAAAAGCCCCTCCAAAATGTATTCTGACCAGAAAACCATTTTATAAATTAAGGAATCTAGCATTCATGGGAAGAATCTTGTAAGTAAAAGGTGGAACAATCGTGTGGTCAGTAATAACATTATGGGCATTATGGGGTTGTGTGCATTGAAGAGGTCTGACAGGCAGGCTCCTGACACAGCCCTCAGACATGCGTGCTGTGAACAGGGTTGAATACTGTCACTGTTCCTCAGCTGTGAAAAACAGAGGTAGAGCTAGAAAGAAAGAGATACAGAGAGAGAAAGAAATATTTCTTTAATTTTAAAAAAGTTTTAAGATGAATCAGAAGAAAAATGTGGTTTAGCACAATAGCACAAAAGCCTGTTGGGAAGTTAGTCATTATTTGTAAAGATTTGACCAGGAAGCCTATAGAGAAATTAACATGCAATTTAATACTTACTGGGGAAAAACCATTACAATTTTCAGTTTCTTTTCCACTTTCTTCACCTGTTGGATTCTATTTTGGATGGCAGGTATATGAAAGCAGACTCATGCTGCTGCAGGAGCTCCTGCAGTTTTAAAACCCAGGGACTGTTCTAACATTGAGGATTCCTGTGGAGACACACTGTCTTTCCCTTTCATTTGCAGTCTGGTTAATGAGCCTGTAAATTGAATTAGCTCAGTCTAAGTGCTCAAAATCCTGAGCAGAAATGAAAACAAGATTAGTATAATGTATGGAGGCTATGCTTATTTTGGTGTATTTGGTTTCCTGAGAAATGCAGTAAGGCTGAAATAATAATAATAGTAATAGCAAACGAATAAGTGACTGAAGGCATATAATTCATTATAATGTACAAACCAACCTATCAAACAGTGTTCAAATATCAGAGTGCTGGGTACTCAGCTGATGAGTCAGTGTTTCCTGGTTCTACAGAGATTAAGGGCACTCTATTTGTGGTTCCTCTCCCCCAGTTCTATGGTATGTGCATATCCTTTTGGGCAATGTTTGGCAATGTTTTCCTTTTTTTTTTTTTTTAATAGCAAGTGAGTGGCCCAAGGAAGTGACTGCAAATTAGAGTTGTAGATAACTGGATTTATGGTAGCAACAGTGCACTGAAGCAGGAGGAAAAATCTGGACAGCACTGCACCATTTTTTCCCCAGTGATTTTGAAGCAATTTGTGCCCAAAGAAGAAAATATAATCTGTCCTCCTAAGCTTTTCCTTCCTCTATAGATCAAAAAGTACTCATTTTTCTGTTAGGAAACAGAAAAGGAAAGGTTCTCTCCTCTGTTGGTGGTGCCTCTCTACCCCTCTGCACCTGCCTGGGGCTGCTTTGTGCCAGTCTCACCCAGCGACTGGCTCCACCAGCAGCTGACCTCCCTGAGCCCACATGAATCACCAGCCCAGGCTCCTTCATTTGCACTAAGTCAGTCCAGACAAGCATTTGCTGGCATTATTTCCCTGAACATAGGAAGGGTTTCTGAATCACAGAATCAAATTAAAGCGATTCCCAATTCAGCGGCTGAGATCCACAGTCTAATTGACTTAATGATTAATCCCTCTTGCAATTATCTCAGTTATTAAATAGACCAATACCCTCATCACCTGCCCTATGCCTAGTTGTCATGGTTTGAGCCCAGCCATGCAGCCACTCTCTCACTTTCCCCCCTTCTTCCCCCTGGCTCCCAGAGGAATGGGGAGGAGAATCGAAAGAATGTAACTCCCATGGGTTGAGATAAGAGCAGTCCAGTAACTGAGGTATAACACAAATCACTGCTGCTACCACCAATGATAATAATAATAAGGGAAATAAGAAGGGAAGAGAATACAACCGCTCACCACCCACCGACCAATACCCAGCCTGACCGAGCAGTGATCTAACTCTTCTGGGTAACTGCCCCCAGTTTATATAGTGGGCATGATGTGCTGTGGTATGGAATACGTCCTTGGCTAGCTTGGGTCAGGTGTCCTGTCTCTGCTTCCTCCCAGCTTCCCCTCCTCCCTGGCAGAGCATGAGACTCGGAAAGTCCTTGGTCAGACTAAACATTACTGAGCAACAGCTAGAAACATTGGTGTTATCAGCATTGTTCCCAGGCTGAAACACAAAAACACAGCACTGCACCAGCTACTAAGAAGGAGAAAAATGACTGCTACTGCTGGACCCAGGACACTAGTCTTTTTCTGTTTACCCTGGACTGAGTTATCTGTTACTGTCAAGTGGAAAAATCAAAGCAGTCTCACCTCTTTTGTGTCCATGGATGGCTCTTACCTTTGGGGAGTCAGAGCTATTAAACTCTCCTCATGGGCACACAAGACATAGCTGATATGTTTCTGATATCAGGAAGGCTGAATGAAGTGATAGCCTTTCCTTTCCAACTAGCATTTAATACATTTGCATATACTTAAATATCTCCTTACCAAAAATTGTATCTTAAATTAAAAACAGCAGAGCAATCCAGGGATTGGACATCTTTTCTTATCAGTTACTGGCCATATAGGAAAACTGTATGCAGATTGTCTTCCTCAAACAGGGGTCAGTCTGCTGTTTACATACATGAACAGCAGTTGAAAAAAACCAAATTCACAAGATTTTGGAGTCTTTGTTTTCTTAGAAATGATCTGTAGACATGGAGAACAAACAATATGTAAGAATTTATCAAGTTTTGAATAAAAGAAATTCATAGAAAGAATACTAGTGGTAATATTCACTGGTAACAATAGAACTAAATGAAAGTCCTTTATCTTTTTTTCATCACTCTTATTCCCATGTGTGAGATAAGAGCTAAGCTGCATTATTATAGGTTACTACCTTTAGAGTATCTACTGTTTACAGTCACAATAATGATGTAGTTTTCTAAAGAGGATAAAATGATAGGAAGAAAACTCTGAATGTGATTTTCTTCTGTGAAAGCAAGAAATCAAAAAAATTCCAAATCACCAGTAGTCATATTTTTGACTCAAAAATGTATGCAAAAAATACTACATAGTGGAATGTTTCAGAAAGGCATGCAAGATCGGTGCTTCAATTCATATTTAGGGTTTTGATTGACATTTGCATGCTCAGCAGCAGATTTTCCGTACAGTCTGCAAGCAGTAGCTTGTATGTACTCTCTCAGAAGAATAAATATGATCAAAAGAGGGCTGCTTACAATTTGTAAGTATTGTTTCCCTCTGAATTAAAGTCCCCAAATAAATATTGCCTATCCAAAAACCCAGGTTGGATATAAACTGACCTCAAAAACATGTTTGTAATCTAAGAATAAAATCTAAAGACCATAAGCCTACTCACAGTACTCATAAATACTTTTTGTTTCTTTATAAGAATCTCAGAGTCCTTCCAGTAAAAGTACATAATTAAATTTTTCTTGTCTCCAAGGAACATTTAAGAGATATGCTTAAATAAGGTCACTCACTAATGAAGTGTTGACAGCTCAGCAGTAGGACTCAGCAGCTGTTTAACGGAACATAACAACATGAGGGGAAGACCACCACATATAAAATATAACAATGCAGCATTCAATGATTTTGTTAGAATTTATTCAAATTATTGGAAGCAACATGTAGGCCTAAGATATCTACCTTACAAAAAGGCCTATAAGGATTTTGTGCCTGGAATGCATGTGCATTTATGAGCCAAAAGATGACAGAAGTTTGATAGAATTTGTTTTAAATTGTATTTAGCTGATATTCCCCAGAGATGCTATCCATGAACATGGATAGCCTGGAATGCTATCATGGATAGCTATTAACAAACAGTAATTAATCATATAAGAAAGAGCAGTATTAAATTGAATTTCAGTAGAGTTAGTTCTTTCCACCCATTTTATTTCAATGTAACTGAATGCCAGATCCTTTTAATCCCTATACTTGTGTTATTTTCATTTTTCAGTTATAGGCCTGACACAGAAAGACGGCCAGTGTCTCTAGTGGGACCTAAGAGAAATAGATGTATGAGGAATCTTATGGCAGGGCTCAGGTATCTCTGCTTTCATTTCATGTGGAGCTCTGAGAATGGAAATAACTCTCAGGAGCTTTCATATTGATTTTTCATTTTTGTTCACAATAAAGAGGGACTGTTAGCAATCCCCAAAAAGTAGCCTGGAAAAATACCATGAGTCTGAGCATCATTTTTCTTTCCAAGCAAAGAATTTATATGTTTTAAAAGTTCCTGTTGTTCCTTTGTCATAGAAGCAATGAAAAATTAAGAATGGGCACAGGAGAGGATGCTCTTCCTAATGAATCAGTTCTTCCTGTAGCAGGTTCTTCCAAATCTTTGGTAGTATTTGGATTGTGAGATTTGATGGGCAGTCAGATTTTAGGTCAGATTTCAAACAAAGGTGTTATGAACCACACCAAAAAGAGGGGAGCACATTTTCACATTTAAGCAGAACTTGCAAGAAATGTTTACAAATATTTTGCTCTTCTAATCTCCATGTTTTTTCTTTTGCCACACAGCCTCACCTATAGTTTCCTGTATTAATGACAGTAAACCTGATCTGAGATGGGATCAAGTAGATCCATTGTGGAATCATGAGACAGAAAACAATATTTTTGTCATATTATGATTGCTCCACAGAAATCCTTTACTTGACAGTGACCCTCAGATACATTCTATGCTAGATTCCGGCATCTAGACCTCCTTCCCCAGGGCTCACATGTAGTGCTCAGTTGGGAGCTGGCTTGTGGGAGAGGTGTACGTTCTGTTCTTCATCTTACAGTGAGTAGAACTGAACTGAATGCCTGTACTGAATACGTGGCCCCACAGACCGGTAGGTTCAGAATTCGCAGTGGTGTTACTTGGGTAGACAGAACTTAATGTCTTGCTTAATAACTAGCTGGTACGTTATATAAGCGAACAGTCTGGCTGAGCAATTACCTCTTATGACATGCTTTTTTGTTCTCTGCTGAATTGGATTTTTTTCCCTGATTCATTGTATCTATAAAACAATCTTTTTTCATAGAAGATTTCTTTCCTCTACAAATTGCTGCCAGAATGGAAATATTTTTCTGTCACTATTTTTCCTGTTCAACTAGAGCACAGGAGAAAATATATCAAAGATCTTAATGGAGATCAGCATAAAAATTCAATCTTATTCTGGACTCTAAAATTTCTGACCACCAAAGATTTTGATGGCCAGCTACTGATTAAAGGTTACGGAGAGAGAGCTAACACTTAAACACAGCCTTTGACGACCACTTATATGACCAGAAAAAATGGAGCTACAAACAGCGAATTTTAAGACTGGCTGTGTTAGAGAAGAAATAAACAATTATGCTCGTTATGAACCATAAGGCATGGATCAAAGTTCCCAGCCACTACTCTTACTACTGTAGTCAGTAGGCTAGAAGTATGACATGCTGTCCTGAAGGAGAACTGGTCTGTACCTCATATAACTCAAGATATTTAACACATTTAAGAGCTGATCTTTCCATTTGTTTAGAGTAAATAAACAAAACACTTTTTCAGCAGAAGCTGAACTACTGCATAAAGACAGAAGCTCTTCATGAGCTGCTGCTTCTGCATTTAGCTCAGCAGCTTGGCTCCTATGGAAACCTGCTGTGGAAAAAAAGCAGAAACAAAAGAACTATGCTTGAATGGCTGCGAATTACAAGTTAAAGATAGTCTTTGACTACCTTTCCAGGTACAATGCAGCACATTTCTACCTAAAGAGTTTGGAAATGGCGGCTTTCTGCTACCGCTGCAAAAAGGGTAGCAGAAAGATCCCATATGTCCTCTTACCTCCATTTGCACTTGTGTGCATGGCCTGGATACATGTGTTGATTTCCTCATTCAACTCCTTCATTATATAAATTGAAAAAACAATGCACCCAACTCACTGATGTAAAGAGTAACAGAGACACAGAAACCCTGCCATTCTGGCTAGCAACTGTTCAACAGAAGTTAAATGAAATCTACAAATAAAATGAAATGGCAGTGTAAAACACTTGTCATATGAATAATTAGACATTATAACAGCAACAGTATGGTCAGTCTGTTTTCATCTGTAGTATTTCAGTTTAGCAGCTGCTATGCCTAGCAAAGGGCTGCCAGATGCAGAAGTTCCCTGATGGGTACCTGAACACGCTCTGTGTCCTCTTGAACTTCACTACAGTCA
Organism: Lathamus discolor; assembly: GCF_037157495.1. Lineage (NCBI taxonomy): Eukaryota > Metazoa > Chordata > Aves > Psittaciformes > Psittacidae > Lathamus > Lathamus discolor. Next base: position 139,714,625 of record NC_088884.1, on the reverse strand, counting down.
AAATGTTATTCTGGACCAGCAGAAAAATAGATATTTTGCCAGCTTGGCAAATAGAAATATTCCCTCTCTGAACAAGTGGGAAATGCACTGTATTTGTCTCAGCTAGAAACAATACTTGTGTTCACTCTTCAAATCATCTGCTTTTGTAATATCTAAAGCATAGAGCATGTTGTTCACAAACTTTTATATTTGTAACAGAAAAAGCTCAACTTTCCACACACGCTTTTACAAACCAAAATACTTACTCCCCAACAATAAATGGGAAATGTAGGGCTCTTAAATATCTGGGTTCTGATGACTGCTCTGCTAACTGTGCATTAATAATTAGAGATTACAGAATATGCTTCTGATTACTACCAATGTAATACAGTCAGAGGCAGTTGCAAACAGACTTTGTAGAGTGAAGAAACATTAGTATCACAAGATATGTCACTGTGAATCCATGCCATCTGTGTAATGATGAATGACACCAGTGTGGATGGTATCAAGTCAGCCTACAGATTTTCTATATATATTTAGTAATCTGCAAATACATACGGCAAAATGGCCCTACTTACACATTGCATCAAAACAGAGAGTGTAACACTTTGTCATAGCGTAAACTGGTCTATTAAAATTATCACATCATCATAAATGAAGAAGGCACTTGTTTATTTCAACCTATTTTATTTCTTTCTTCTTTAGACGTTTCCGTCCCATTTTCACGATTCACCTTTTATTTTACTGCTATATTAATACTACCAATTCTAACAGTTCTTTATAACTTTTATTGTCTAATCAATGAGAATGTCATGAGATCTGTTTTTACAGTAGTTTCAAATAACATATTTATATTTCTTCAGAAAAATGCAAACAATCTTTGCTGCTTAAAACACATGGCCAAATACTCTCTCAAGAATTTTGCTACAGTTTAATGTTGTAGACCTGTGGTCCTTTCCTGAGGTGAAGCTGGTAGTAATGGAGAGTCTAGGACAGAATCTTTACCTGTATAAGCTGCTGAAACTGAAGTGTATATGTGTATATATATATGATGAACTCTGACAGCTAGATCTCACCTATATATTAAAGAAATAACGTCAGGGTTATAAATGAGACTAGAATCACAGAATCACTGGATGGTTTAGGTTGGAAGGGACCTTTTAAAGATGAGATTTAGATCATCTAGTTCCAAACCCCCTGCCATTGGCAGGGACACCTTCTGCTAGACCAGGTTGCTCAAAGCCCCATCCAGCCTGACCTTGAACAATGCCAGGGATGGGACAGCCACAACTTCTCGGCTCAACCTGTTCCATTGCTTCACCACCCACACAATAAAGAATTTCTTCCTTATATCTAACCTACTTTTCATCAAATGAAATAATGCTTTGAATGAAAAAAAATTTTGTTTAAAGAAGCTAGAAAATGATACATACATACAAATATAACAACTGTCAGGATGCAGTGTCAAAATGGGTAAGCGGAGTTAGTGTCAGCATTAGCTACAGATTTTATTCTATAGGAGGGACAGAGATGCTTAGTCAGTTCATCCTTTCTGTCTTTGTTGGGAACATGCACCCAGCAGATGGTACAAATATGTTCATTTAAGGTCTTTGAACTCTCAAATGTCATTTCATGAATACAATCACGAGTACACACGAGTCTGTAATCTATTTCCTACTGGCTCTGTGCACTTACCCCCACAGTCACATGTTTCTTCAGATAAGGTCCACAGCTGGAACATCAAGATGAAATCCCAATGAAAGTGTGTGTACATGCCTCCATCAGGGTTACACTCCACAGCCAGTTAACTGGTTTTTTTTTTCTGCAGAGAAAACTGTGCATTCAGTTTCTCGTTTGTCATAACCAAACATAAAAATATTTTCCAGTGAATAATGGAATTGCCATGAAACTAAATGATGAGCTAATTTCCTACTGACAGAGAATAGGATGCTAACAGTATTTGGAGTGCTTTTAAAATGTGATGCTGATTAATTCTGCATTTATTCAATGCTACATTAACTTTTTCAATCACTCAGCATCAAGTCCTTTGCACTACAGACTTTCCCAGCACTTGCAACAAGAATAAAATGATTTCTACGTTAAAGAATACACAGAATCAATTAGACGGGATAAAAATATTATTAAAGTATTGTACAACATATTTCTGTTATCAAAGCTCAGAATTCTGTATCTGTGGCAATTAATTGCAAAGGACTTGAGTTTTATTACTTAATTAAAATTAATATAAAAAATTACTTGAGATTTCTGAGGGGAGATAGCTCAGATAATCATGGAAACACTATGATATAGTTAACATTGGGTTTGGCACTAAGCAAAGTGTTTTTTTCAGCTATCTTGCAGCCCTGCAATTTTGCTACTAAGAATGTTCTTTGTTCTCAGTTTTTAGTAATAATAATCTGTACTTGTTAAAGCACCTGTGGGCAAGCAGCTATATCACAATCGGTGATTCAAACAACCCCTCCCAAATGAATTTCACAAGGTGTCTTTTAACTGTATTCATTAGTAGTGCAGACATTGATTCAAGCTATTTTTCTTCTCTGAAAGATGAGTAGCAATGCATTTTAACTCTCATAACATTATTTTTACCTTTTTTTCCTGTGTAAATCAATAATTGATAACACAGTGAATCATCTCATTTTAGAAAGAAGTGTGACAACCACTAGAGCTATCAGATGCCACTAATAATTTGTTTTTCCATTTTGTAGATGGAAAATAGGCAATTTTAGAGTTTAGTCACAAGAACTGTGATTTTGCTTAAGCTGAAGAGCAGTATTTTCATGCCTCTTGTTCAAAAGAAAGTTTCAATAACCCCCACCTCAATTGAAGAAAGATTTGAGCCTGCATTTCCAAAATCTTGGCCAGAAAGCCTCTTCAGATGCTTGAAGCTCTGCAGCTGCTTGTGACTGCAGGCATTGCCATTCTGGTTTGGCTGAGTATCTAGGGACTCATTTCATGCCTATACCTGTCAGGGGGTCACAGGTTTCAGGAAGCAATTCAGTATTCATGAGTCTAGAGAAAAAATGAAGCTGTAGGGAGTGTGTAGGGAATGCTTGCCAGGAAAGTGAGAAGGAGGTGGAGTTCTCAATGCTGCTGTAATGAATGCCTTGTATTTTGTTTTAAATGAAGAAAATGCAGGAATAGCACTGTAAGTAGGGATCATCATGCAAACTCAGGACCAGCTTGGGGGTCTAAGGTGCTACTACATGATATTGAGTTGACATAGGCCAGAAGCCTCAAGCGTGGCTTTGTTATATTTACATCTAGTGCTTGGTGCCTAACACCACATCAGCCTCTACTTGTGATTTGCTGGGATAGGGTAATTTGCTTCCCCTGTGGTTGGTTCCACGTTTTGTTTGGTTTACCCCTGTTGCCCCAATTAATTAGCTTTCTCCTCTTCCTTGTTCAGATTCCTTGGCCCTGTCCCTTGAAAAATTGACAAATAGACAGAGGCTGTGGTTAATGTGTGGCACTAGCTGTGGCTCAGTTTTATTTAATAACACTGTGTTACTCTGTGCAGTGAATTGTGATTAATTGCTTCTCCACTACTCTGCCAGTCTGTGAAAAGGCCAGCATTGCAAAAGACCAAATCAGAACTCCCCACCAAATCTCCATAAGCATATATAAAAGGTAAACTTTGGTGAATGAGGTCTGATTGGTAGAGGAATGAAGTGTTTTGACGAAAGAAATGTGCCCATCTCTGACTCCTCTTCAAGTTTGCAATTTTCCCCTCAGGTGTAATCATAGAATCAACTGGTTGGAAAAGACCTTTAAGGTCATCAAGTCCAACCTTTACCCTAGCACTGTCAAGTCTACCACTAAACCATGTACAAAACAGGTTTGACCTGCAGATCTTGTGAGAAGCTTTTCCTCTTCGTCTTTCTCAGCAAACAAAAACTGTGTTATGTAAACCTGTGTAGTTTCTGTTATTTGGTTTACCACGTGTGGTTTTGATTTTTTATTTTAGTCAGTAAATATAATTTCTCCCTCTCTTGCTTTCTTTCTTAGTGCCAAAAAGTACACAATGGCTTTTTAATATTTAATTAATGGGATCGTTTTACAGGTTTTAGTTTAAAGGTAACCATAGCACAAATACATTCATTATTAACTGCAGAACGGCAGCGTAGCTTCTTGGGAACCCTCTTTAGTATAATATGAGAACCCCTCTCAGCAGAAAACAGTGCTGATATTGTTGTTAAGTGTGACAAACTGGCAAATGCAATGGGCACCACACTGGAACAATGCAAACTGCTCATATCAATGGAAGAGGCGATGTTTAAAAGTGAGGTGAAGGGAGACAGTGAGAGGCTATCGAGGAAGGTTCGATTCCGTGTTGCATCCTCACACAGCGGGAGAGTGCTGAAGGAGGTGTACGCCGACGGGGAGGCTGCTGACTCACTGGACTCTGAGTATGCTAGTAGCTCGGAGACTGACCAAACCAGCCGGCTGAGTGAAGTGGATGGGCAGCAGAATGGACATGTAGGGTCTGAGTGTGACGAAAACGAGAACGAGCAGGACGACTTGCTCATTTTAGTCAGAGCCACTAAAGAGAGAGGTTTTGGTACAAAGCGAGTCAACATCCTCAGCAAAAATGGCACAGTCAGGGGAGTCAAGCATAAAGTCAGTGCTGGTCAAGCCCTCTTTGACAATTTGGCAAAAGTTTTTCAGGTAGGTGATGCAGTTCTGCTGGCTTTAAGCCCTGTGTCTGTCCCTTTTAACTCCCCGTGTTATTCTTCCCTTTGTACAAACCTCTCTCATTTTTGATTTCTCAATATTATGCCTCATTCCTATTGCTATCCACTTGCTGCTGTTGCACAGAAGGGGCTCATTGCTCTATCAGGTGCACAACAGCTCCACACTCCAAACCGACGGAACCTTTTCTTTCAAAATTGACCTAAGTTTTGCTGAGTTGAAATGTGTAAGTTGTGCTTCCCATGTATGGACCAGGAAAGAAACATAAGAATTAACTGGGCTTTATTGGAGGTCTCTATAGATCCACTGTGCACAAACGGATCCTGTTTCCACTCCTGTTATATTAGTCCTAATGAGTTTACAATGTTATCTGCTGTCCCCCACATGTAAATATGTATACTTGCAAGTTCCATTGTGTTTAAATTGCAAAGTAGATCAAATTAGGTGCAGGATGGCAGCAATGATCGTTCTCCCACATGAAAACTTCAGAGGAATTAAACTGTAGTCAGTGGTCTCTTACTAATATCTATTTTCAGTCTATTTTGCAGAAGGAGCAGAATATCTGTATTTGAAACAGTATATGCCATACTGATGCTTTACACAGAGAAACAGAGGCCTCAGAAAAATCAAGATGAAAGTTCTAAAAAATTTAGCTCATATATATAATTTATCTATATGCACTATTCAAGCCTTTAAATCATTAATATACCATTGAAGGAGCAACAAATATGAAACCAAACACTTTCTAAAGGTTTTTATAACACAAAAATTATGAAGGTCAGTTAAATTAACCTATAATTGGTTTCAAGGCACGGTTTAAAAAAACATTTATGCAGTTTTAAAGCATGAGGAATTCGATATTAGTAATGACTTTTTGTGAATTGAAATCTTCTAAAGTTATTTTGTACTTTGAGGCTAAGTAATTTCATAATTCATTTAGGAATGGCTATGGAATAACAGTTTCTTGCTTCTGAGTATAAATTTATCCTCTATGTTGTATGTAACTTGTAACAGTTTTTCTGTCAATACTGTTGTTCTTGTGAAAGTTGGATGTTTCAAAGATGAATTAGCTGCTCATTTCTGTTCTTTACATCACATAGCACTCAAGTAGCTTGCTCTCTTTCAAGCCACTTACCGAAGAGTTTGTCCTTGAGTTCTCTACTCTGATAAAATGTGTAACAAACTCACTTTCTCTAAACAGGTATGAGTTAGGAAGTGTTAACTGGAGCATATCTGGGTTCTTCTCCAAACTCGATTCCTAATACTTTTCTGTGTTGTTTCACTACATGGAGTACATCATTCCATCTCAGTAGCCTCATTCCCTCCTAAAAGCTTTTTTTCTGCTGCATCAGTGACACTCAGATAAGAAATCTGAATCAGCTAAAAAAGTGGGCCTATTTGAAGACATATGAACCTTACTAGTGTCCCTGTCACCATGCTGTTTCTGCTTCTGGTTTTGGGTTGGAAGTTCTTCAGATGAGGTTCATGAAATCAATGTACTTTGACTGCAGTGTTCTTTCTTTTATTCCTATCAGAGATACAGCTAGAACCAGCACTATTGCCATGAGGTGTTTTGCTGGAAGAAAGTAATACTTGAGAGGAGGCATAGCCATTTGATAACTTCATGAATTTCTATGTAGCTAAGTTTACCACAGTCCATAATTAAAACCTGCAAAATACTGAATGGTTTACAAGATGATGAGGATCTCGTATTGACAATATTTTACAGCAGAAGAAAGTGGAAGAATTAAATTGTCAGGTGAAAACAAACAAAACAGGTTTTCATTGAGTATGTAATTAAATTTAAGAATTTTCTGCCACAGACCAAAAGAATAGAATCATAGAATCACAGAATCAAATAGGTTGTAAAGACCTTTAAGATCATTGAGCCAAACCATTATCCCAGAACTGCCAAGACCACCACTAAACCATGTCACTGAGGGCCTCATCTACACAGTTTTTGAACACTACCAGGGACGGTGATTCCACCACTTCCCTGGGCAGCCTGTTCCAATGCCTGAACACCTTCTCTGTGAAGAAATTTTTCCTAATATCCAACCTAAACCTTCCCTGGCACAGCCTGAGGCCGTTACCTCTTGTCCTAGGTGGGTTTTGAAAGCAGATGAGGGAAAAAAATGGGAAACTGAGCAGCTTCTGCTTAGGCAAGTCTGGATGGCTGATTTCCAGAAGCAGCTGTATATTCTTACCTAAAGCATCCACTGGATCAAAGACATAGCAATACAGAGAACATAATGATTTGAGGTTTCTACACAAACAAGTTCCCATTTCCCCAGAGACAAGAGTCTAGTGAAGCAGAATGACAGTTTGCCTGTCTTTTATGCCATACTGTGAGCCAGTTTTCTATGCCACGTGGTGACCACATAGGAGAGCAAAGCACAAGGGCTGACTTTGGGACTGAGTCGGAACTGCCTGCTCCCAGTGTGAAATATGATCAAAATCCATCCAATTACAAGTGAAGTAATGACTTTCAGGATGAGATTAGGGGATGATTTCTAGTTTTCTGTAATTATATTCCAGATAAGTAATTTCACAGTAATGTCACTTATATATTCAAATATATGATAAAATAGAAATATGTCTTTATTAGAAGATAAAACTCAAAATCTCTTGACCTGGGCATTTCAGTAAGTTCTCTCCTTGATTATGGGAAGTCATCTGCAGTTACGTGTTTCGTTTCTCTTTGATAAGCAACAGCAGGTGTATAACAATAGTTAAAGTGTACAAAGTCCCTCATCCCTGAGGAGAGCCCATCTATGCCCCTTTGATGATTCAGCAGTAGATGAACTCATTATATATAGCTAAGAGTCGGTGTCAAAGCAGGTATTTATAATCTCAGAGTATGCACATGAACTCTTGACAGTCCTAAATCCAGAGCACTGTTAAATTCTTGAATGCAAACACTTCTTATTTAATGGATCACTTATTAACTAAAATGTGCATACAAGAAGCCAAATACTGAGTATGTGTGTATCCTGTGACCCTGAAACTAAATTTTTGTTGATTTTCTGCGGTGTCAGGATTCTGATTCTTCAGCCTATATCTGCCAGCTCCTGTACTGTGCTATTACTGTAGATCCACAGAAGCTTCCTGTGATAGAGAAGTCCTTTAATACAAATAACTCTGCTCAGATAGTCTAGGTATAAGCAGGGATTCATTAACTGGGCTTTGTTAAGTCACGCAGTCAAGACCTTTGGTGTTTTCTGTTCAAATATCTGTGCTAAAAGCACTTCTATATATTTTTATGTTCCATGGAATATTTTTTTCTGTTTTCTAGCTACAGTCTTTCTACAGAATTGGTTCAGGCAGTTTCTTTCCACACCAGACTCATCTGAAAAAGATCACATCTTCTGTAGTTTTGGGGAATTTTAAGAGACTGATGTAATACAGGAAGTATTTATAGATGAAAAGGTGGTTTTAGTTGTTGTTGCTATATGGTACAAGCCTGGCCTGAGAATGTATATCTCCTGCCAAGCAGACATGCATCCCCTACTGCATCTTCTATACACTGAGTAGTACTTCTATATTACGCTTTTATACACTGAACACTTTTATCACCAGCAGAATCAGCAATTTCCCATTTCCACTGTTCCCTGAGAAGCGAAGCTAAGTCCCTTGCAATGGCTGTCTGTGTCCCTGGATGTGAGCTGCTCCAGTTCTGCGACAGTCAAAGGCCTGTCCTGCACCACTGCTGAAGCTGCTGTGAGCCCATCGGGAGCAGCTGTGTGTGGCTAGGACCAGCATCGCCATGGGGACAGGGTTGGATAGGTCACGACATGTCCAGGGATTTTCTCAGCTTCATGGCAGGACATTCTGTGGAGGAGAAACCAGCCTTATTGATGCTTACAGGGATCATGGTTTCCATGGCAATCTCTCCAGCCTTTTCCTCCCAGGGGTGGATGCCATAAGGAGAGCGTTGACATGGCAACCACATCCTGGGGTGGATCCTGCTTGGTGGAGAAATGGAAGGCCAGTAAGTGGTCATCAGTGGAGGGCAGGGATGGTCACATATGTCCACCTGTCATGTGCACCTATCCTGGGACTGGAGGAGTGGCCTCCTACAGGGCTGGCAATACAGCGATCGAACAGTCAAGAATATTTTATTTGTGAAAAATGTGCACTACTGAAAAACCTGAATAACAGAAAGGATCTGGAGCTCCCAGTTTCCCTATTCATGCACCTCCTTGGTATAAGTCAGATTATCGCCTGCTGAAACACTAAAACTGATGGCATCAGCAGCTCTGGAACTGACCTGGGATGTGACCTGCTGATTGCATAAGAAGCATAAGTCCCTTCTCTGCATATCCAAAGCAATTGTGGTCTTATTTCAGAATATTACTAAAATTTTATTTTCTAATGCTTGGAATACTGTTAAAGTGCAGACAGGTATGAGTATTTCCTAAATTTCCCCATATAAAATAATAGAGAAATGGTTCTCGTTTCCTCGAAATAAATATAATTCTCTTCATTACCAATTTTTATGACTAGACCAACCCTATGATGTCTTCCAGGTGACACAAAGCAAAAATCCTTGGGTTGCCTGCAGTAAGTAGTGCAGCAATCATTTCACGCGAGACAGCGTTTCCTTCAATGTAATGGAGCTCAGCCAAAGGTTTTACACAGGTGTCTCCTCATTTGCACTGTTTCAGCATGGGTCTTTTCCTCCATTTCCATACTTACACACTCCACTGGCCTTCCAACCTCCTCTGAAAGGTCACCTTCTGCTAAATTAGCTACAGATCTCACTCTCATGCAGCTCCTGCTGACATCTATTATGAAAGGGCAGGCCTGGTTAACAAATGTGATTAATGCCTTTGTGAACATTGCATCAGAGGTGACATGGGTGAAAAGTCAGACATAATGTACCTTGTCTTTACCATATTCTCCAGCTCAATGTCTCAGGTAGAGCTAACATCTAAGGCTGCCAAGTGCAAGTCAGTGTTCAGCCTGATAAAGAATTAGCTTATTAATGCTTAGATAGAGAGGTAGGAAAGAGTTAAGAACTGGGTGGAAGCTCGTTAAGAGGAGAGCTTCTGGTGTGGTTAGGATCACCTTCAAATTTCTTTACTTGTAGGTGACCTGGGAAAGTGAATACACAGCAGGACATGCAGAGTTTACAGAGCAGCAGGGCTAGGTGATACCATCGAGAAAATAAAAGTCAACAGCAAAACCAACTGCCTCCCGAAGAAGGCAGATGCAGAAAAGTGCTGTTAAGGAAAGTTTCTGGTTCAATAGTACAAGGGTGAGTGGTGCACTGTATACCACTCCAGTCCCTGGAGCATCTATCACTACAATCCCCCAAACTCTGGGGAGGGGAGAGATTGAGAGAAAGGTCTGCACTTCCACTGGAGAAATCATGATGTTGTCCTCCTCGCTTCTTTGGCAGATGATCAGAGCTGTCACTCCAGCATCACTGGACTGTGAACTCACAGACTTCTGATAGGACTGGACTGAGATTGTAAAAGGTCTCCTGAATTTTCCTTTCATGTTTTTACCCATACACACTGATCTGTGACTCCCAAGTAGGCATAGCTTGTAAAATGAAAATACATGCTTGTACCTACTAATAGCAATCTTAGGGAAACCTGACAATAACCTAAAGCCATAGCATTTGCTGTGGTAATACCACTTACATGGGTGGAGATGAATCCCAGTGAGCTGTAGGTATGTAGGTATTTCCTCTAAGGTATGAAGTTCCTGTCTATGCTTCTAGTGCTAGCAAGTCTAGAAAACTAATTATTAAACAGTGTCACACTGAAATCCACTGAAGAACAGGAAAAATTGTAATGATGCAGGGCATCAAGTGATTAGGAAAAGTAGGTTTCTGTTGTTACAGGACAACTGTTGTTAGAAGGACAACTGGATCACCACTGGAACAGGCATCATGTCCTTTCACCACTTCCTTTGTGCTTTCCTAAGTGCTTTGATCTGTGATCACAGTGCATGGGACAGTGTTTCAGCTAATTCAGTTGATTAAGTCACAGTTAAACCAGGCAGTTTCTGGAGATGGTGGGTGAACAGTCACACTGATTTAAAAAGATGTTTGGGTCTGTGAGATTTTAAAAGGAGCCTGGGGTTGGTCAGTACTGAGGATATTGTATTGGCATTTATTGTTCTCATAGAATCCTATGAATCAGCTGTAAAGCAGAGCTCAGACAAGTCTGTTATTAGACTGTTCATGATATTTTAGGGTTTGCTGCTGTTGGACTTGAAATACATATTTGACATGGACTTGAAATGATCCTTTAAATAGACTTTAAACCTCTGAAAGTGATATACAAACTTTGAGTTAAAAATGTAAGTAATAGATAAGGGATATCTTGACTTTTCACACTTGACACTAGGAAGCTTAGCAACAAAACCATGGTTAAATTTGCCACTTCTTCAAGACTGAATCAATAACTGAAGAAAAAAAAAATTGTTAAACGTCTATGCTGGCGGCCCAATGGGCATGCATTGGACAAATGTCCAGAGCACCACAGGGCCTCCAAGTTATCTTTGCTGTGATGCATCTTGATCCTTAAATGAAGATATATAAACGAGGACTCTGTTCTTGAGACACTAAGATGCACTGTATGAGACAAAGCAGAGGGAAGCCCCGAGACAATAAATATTTCTGTTCTCTGTTCACATATGTTTCTGCTTCAGAAGATATAAAAAGCAGGTACTTCATTTGCTTCTTGAATCACACCTACATTTGCAAGTGAGTGAAAATTGTTATGATACTGAATTTATATTTCTCCACTCCCTGCAGTATTTTTATCTGTTTAGCATAGGCAATGACTACGTAAAGTGCAAGAGAATTAACTTTCACAAATTTGCAGTAGACGTCAAGCATTAGTGGCATGAGCAGTACTATCCTGAATCTGTGCACATCAGCCTTTCCTGAGACAGAGGCTGAACTGACACACTTCCTAGCAAGGGTCTGTGAAATACACTGAAGTCTCACAGAATCACAGGACCAGCTAGGTTAGAAAAGACCTTTAAGATCATCAAGTCCAACCATTACCGCAGGACTACCAAGACTAAACAATTATCACTGAGGGTCTCATCCACACAGGTTTTGAACATTTGCAGGGATGAAAGCAGCAGTAAGGAGAAGATAATTTTGCACTTCATTAGCACCTTTTCTCTTCTGTTGCTAGAAAACAGCTTATAACAACTGACTGGTACTGAGTAGTATTGTCTCAGGCTTCCTCCAGCCAGGGTCTCAGTGCCTGAGGTCTAAGCAGGTTGTGCAGCCTGTAGGAAAATACAGAGCTGTTGCCCTGGGCTGTGAAAGAGAACAAAATTAAATTGTTCCCTCTGTAAAGTCTACGCCATGTGTCTACTTTCCCAAACAGAGTCATTTATTAATAAGCCTCATTCCCTGGCCTGACAAAAGGCACCAAAGAAGGTATGGTGATACTGCAGGGAATATCTATATACAGAATATGTGGTACTAGAGTGAACTAAGACGTCAGGTCTTCAGATTCAAAAAAACCATAGACTTCTGTCTTAGACATCAGGATCCAAAACTATGATACTCCAAACCTCTCTTTAGTGCCATCTTGTCCCAAATGCAGCAAAAGCGTTTTAGTGATGAAAATTTGACTGATGATCTGCCTTGGCCTTGTGTCTCAGTATCTCAAGTATTGACAGGACATGACAGTTACTCCCACTCATGTCCCAGGAAACCACAAAAACAGGCGTTTCTTTGCCTGTTTCACCTGCAGAGGACTTGATGCATTCCTAGTGGATCAGATCCTACACAAACTCTACATAAGCAGACGTTGTTTTGTACAAATCGTGTCTGCAGGAGGCAGTGGTGGGAGTTATACTTTTAATTAGTCACAAGACAGCATGAATAAGTTACTGGAGGGAGTGGGACACAGGCTTGCTGATTCTCAACTTGCCATAACAAATACTACTAATACACAGCATCATGCTTGACTTCCATTTCTTTCTTACTCGCCCTTAAGCATTATAGTGATGGCATTGCGTCAGCATGGCGATATTCTATGAAATAGCTAGAAAAGCTGTGACTTGCTTGCTAGGGACAAGAGGTAGAGTGGAGATTGAATCCAGGTATCCAGGTAGCCAAGACACAAGAGACTGTGAATAGCCATGTTTTCCCACCTTGTTTCATCCTCTTTCTTTAAATCTAAAAACAAATTTGCTTTCTTTTGAAAGAAAGAACCAATGTACTTGCTTTCAGGCAATGGATGTGAATGCCAAGTGGGAAAGGATTCCTCCTAGTTGTACAAAGTGAGATTCCTGAATCATATTGGCCTCAGAAAATTCTCTGAGCTGAAAATAGTAAAAAAATGAGAGTATTAAAAGGAAATACCATATATACTTGTCATCCTCTTAATTATCTGTCTGATAGAAAACTTGGAATACTAGATGAACACTAAGTCCATGCCTATGTAGTGCGCTGGGACTCTTGCATAATGTGCCTTTGTGGAACTGCTCAATAAGGTGCTCAATCTTTGAATTAACATGGAAAATCCTTCATCTTCAAATGGACTTGAAAAAGAGTAATGCTATATAAACAGCCTATGAAAAAAATCTCAGGATGCCAGTACAGAATTTCTTCTATTTATTCTAACAGGATTTTTTTTTTTCCTGAATTCCCTCTTACAACAGAAATGAAAAAAATGAACTGATTACTCTTAATCATTATTAGTAACAATAACCCTGCACTTTTTCTAGCTGTGGGGCTCAACTCAGTAACTCAGCAGGACAATTAGGAGAAAATATTTTTCAAAGTATTCTTAAAACTAGGAATGTCAAGAAAAGTTGGGGCTATTCCCAACCTGCTAGCTCATTTGCTCCTGAATATCTTCATGCATTTGGCACAGCACATACAAATTTTGTGGAACACATAAACCTGAAATAAATTGCCTACAAATATGAGCTGGTTTATATGCTTAATTGCTAGCATAATTTTTGGTCATTGACCCCTATTTCATGTGCAAACAAATGACTCTGTGAGCAAATATTTAAGGGTCCTCATTGCATCTGAGTGCCTTAGGTGAGGTGTGTTTTAGTTAAATTTACAAATATGGTAGCAAATATTTGGCTACACTGGGCCAATATGTCACAAGATCACACAGCTGTGCAGTTTTGTGCAATTGCAGAAATAGGGTAATAAGGAAGATGAAGCACAGCTCCATTATTAAAAAAAAAAGTTCAACAAAGTGAGGAAGTTTTACCTTAGTGATACAATTCTCCAGGCATGAGCTAATGCATTGGTTTCATGCCATTAGAAGGCATTAACAAAGTTCATCTAGTAAGTTAATTACATTACAATTCCATCTAGTTTACAGATCTTAGAACTTTTCTGAGTTCTGAACTAGGATTTGCAATTAGTAGCACTAGAAATCTGACACAAACTAGACAAATATACATGTACATATGCCATAGTTACTGTGTTACAGTGACCCAGGAAAAGTCTATTTTAGCAGCTGAGCAAAACCACATTTCAGGAGTTACCTGCTGCCAGTTTAATAGGCATAGAGGTGTCATTGAGGACTATTTCCTTCCCTGAGAGAGAAGAAATGATGCCATGCTTTATTTGCAGATAACACTTGCGAGACTTCTCTGGTCTGTCAGCAGCCTGCTCTGACATTAATCTCCCAGTATTGACAGTTTATTACTCACTACACCAACACAAGGTACATGATTAACAGCTTGAAATGAAAAAATAGTCAAAGAAATACTATTCTTTTTTTATTTTATTTAATTTTTCTGGAGCTTTAACCCGTGTTTCGAAGCATCATAAATTTATAGCTTAAGTTCAATAAAATGTGCTTCAGAATGGAATTTGTAGCTAGAGAGAAAAGGGTACAGCTTTAATCCATGAAAATCTTCGTCATTGCTGCAGCATCCAGTACTAGGTAGTACAAAGCATGAAACACAAATCTCGCTGAATTTTTCTAAAACTTGATGAAAAGTAGTAGGAAAGCATCCCCATTCTGTTGATTTTGAAAAGGAGCTGGAAAAATACATCTCCCCATCCAAACAAGGTAATATTGTGGTTTTGCTTGACAGAGTAGTTATGTTGTGGAGAGGCTGCTGCAGCGCGACACTTTACAACCTCCATCATAAAAAGCAACAGAAATGGTCGCAGATGAGCAGCTGGACTCAGTGAAGTAGAGACTCATTTCACACATGGCAGAAAGAAGACAGGAAAGCCATCATTCATTGCTAGTACACATTGTGGAAAGCATTTTAACAACCGTAGTACAATTTTGTTTTGGAACTATATCTGGAGACACCATCCATCAATAGTGTCAGAGGAGAATGTCTTCTGTACTGCAGAAATACCACACAGAGACTCGTTCTTTCTCCAGTTCTTACAAAGAAATATAGAAAATCTTACTGGCCAATACTTGCACATGGTATATTCTGCACTGACAAATCAGTCAATGCTGGTGCAAAGGCATAGAAATTTTTCTTTGGGATTAACTCCTGCTAGCCTTGCTTGGAATACTACTGATTGATAATCATCTAACAAGCTTTAAAAATATTAAGAATTGACAGCAGTCATACACTATTACTTCAGAAAAGTCTACTTCTCCATGTAACTTCTATAGGACAGAAAGCAGTCAGTTTCTAAATCTGCAACTGAAGTTACAGTGTTTTAAAGAAGATGTGATCTTTTCTTGCCCAGCTTCTCATGTCCTGCTCTTGGTTTACTAAAACTAAATGCAAAGGACTCTGCTTCCTAGCCCCACAGGCAGCTTCGAAGCATTCTGTTGCTGTTCAAGTGGAGAATGCCGTAAGAGACAAATTGATAGACACAGCAAAATATGAGACCTTTAAATATTATTGCTGGAGTTTCTGCCAAGCATCACAGGTCTTAATCTGCCTCTTGAGAGCTTCCCTTTCCAGGTGTGGGCTGATGCCTTCGATCATATTCTAAAAGATGCAGTGGATAAGTCCAGTTGCTTTTCCAAATCCCACCATGATCCAAAAATATAGCCACTTATTATAGTCCCTCCAAGCCCAAACTTAAGCTGTCATGAAGATTTAAAAGAGACAGACGTTTCTAAATGACTTGTTCGGTAAATAGATTCTGTTCATTTAAATCTGTCTGCAAAATTTTGCTGGGACATCTAGTGTTTTTGTAGCTGCTGTGTGGTCAGGCAAACAGACAAACCTCTCTGCTTGGTACATGATGTTCTCGCGGATCCTCATGTGAGATACTGTGCAGTAGAAGGGTACTTTTACAGGCCAGTGTTTGCAGCTGGATACAGGTGACTGATACTGTTTTTTTTTTTTAATCTACTGCCGCTGATCAGGAGCAGCCTTGAACCATGTAATTCCTTCAACCAGGTTGTTTTATCCTCAGCTGCTCCAGCAGATCTCTTTTGAAGTCACAACAGATAAGGGCAAGAGTTGTCAAAAGAGGAGAGATGTCTAGTGAATTTTCTGACCTGTCTTTCATGTTGTCTCAATTCTCATTTTGGCACAAGGTTACACAACTGGCAGAAGTGCGATCAGTTTGGAGCTTCAGCATTGTTTGAAGATGTGATATAATATTAGACTAAAGGTTATTATTGATTTTTCTTGCTGCAGGGGATTAAATGATATCTATGCAAAGGAGACACTGAAATATTTTTCCAAAAGAAAAACAGCCAATTTAATCACCTCAGTAGCTGCGTATGTAGTCATATTCCTTGACAAGAACACATTTAACTCTATGACATGATATAGATTTTAACCCTATTATATGAACATTATGATATGAAAAGCATGATTATATGAATATCAATTTTTGGTTTATTTTAAAAATACACATCTTTGGTCCAAATTCTAAATCAGACTACAGCATAGAGCTGTTCACACTGACCTTGTTGAAAAATTACCCCAATCACAGATATGATATATATGGAATAACAAACTTGGCAGTTATTTTGACTAACAGGTTTAGAAGCCAATATAAAGCATACAACATGGTACATTCTTATTTTACCTGTTTGGTTAAAAAGTGATAAAAAAAAAGCTTACACCTTAGGGTTTTTTTTTCAGCAACAATATTTGTAACTCTGCGCCATGGAGATGTGTTCTATTTTGCTCACACAGAAATGGTGGATGAGACATCTCTCCCCTTTTGTACATCAAAAGGGGAGCAGCCACAGTATAGGCTATTCTAGGGCAGAGCTGGTTTATGTACGCTGTCTAGTTGTATCCTCTATTTCTGTACCAAAATATCAAGCCCTTTATCTTTCTTTTTGGAACCTATTGTATGAGAAAAGGAATGAAGCACTGTATGTATGCAATGCAGATGGATCTTTAATTTAAAGAAATGAAGATTGAGTGTATAACTAGTAATTAACTACTCAAGGTTTGAAAATGGAGGTACCAAACTGCTACGTATTATTAAGTAATGAGATAGCTGGGAGTGTAGTTCCAATTAGATTAACTAATATAGGAGGGAAACAAGGTCCTTCATCACTCAGTGCTAATACAGAACAAAGTAGTGCTATAACAAGAGATTCCATTTCATCACTCCTACATATTGAGTGATAAGGCTCTCTCTCATTGAGGAGTAAAGACTGAATCAGCACTTTATCAGCATTTTGTTCACTAAGCATGGTTTAACTTTGCCTCATTCAAAGACCTGTGCAAATTCGTGACAGGTTGCAGAGTGCTTTGTGACTCTGTGAGTGAATGCTCTCTGTCCACCTGCACAATGGTCATCCTTTTCCTTAACTGTTCAGTACAAATGACAGCTTCACCTTTTACAGAATAGCCTGTTTTTATCTCAGCCCAGACGAGTAACATTCTTAGGTAAAATTTTAATTGTATGAAGTGTCAGGAAGGAAAAAGAAATGCATTTGCCAGATGTTTGGAAATGAAAACAAAGCATATTGGGAGGGGCAGGGTTTCCCAGTTGTGTTCAACACTCCTTGGGAATTTCAGGATCTCAATGCATCTCACTTTAGCTTCCATTCACAGGAATGCAGTAAAAGAATAACTTTTGACAGAAACCTTTTTATCTGCCAAGCTTAAAAAAAGTCAGGTATTCTGAATCAAAACCAGACTTCATTTAACTCTTTCCTCTGCTTTTATTTCTTAGGAAGATCAGTTGTGAAGAATGGATTGTAATTTTGAACTTTCTCTGCAACTGCAGTTGAGAATGGCACCTTATTTCATGTTACCTTCTTTAGTTGTATTCTGAGTGAGCAGAAGTACTTCTGTTGTATAAGCCAGACTGACTCTAAGGTGTAATTAATCCATGATGAAAGGCTGAAATATCTGCCAATGGAAATGCAGCAGATTTTCAACTGAGTTAAGTCTTACTGACATGGGCTTTCCTGAACACCAGTTTTTATATGCTGATTATCTTCAACACAAAGAAAATCACCAGTTGCAGTACAGGTACAAATAAGTCAGAAGTCGTTCTTTCTTGGACTCTTGTGCTCTTTCCTGTGATATTCTAGTATACTGAAGGTAAGTCTCAGGAAAACAGATCACAGAATCACAGAATCCCAAGGGTTGGAAGGGACCTAAAAAGATCATCTAGTCCAATTCACTTTGCAGAGCATAGCCTGGCAAAGAAGGAAGCGCCACGTAAAACCATAAGCAGGAACTCACCAGCTAAATGTTTTATTCACCAGTCAGAAATATGCTGAATCACATTTGTAATAAGCTCAACAGACTAGAATTCATTTTCGTAGACCATTAATGCCTTTTAGTTAACCAAACTGTAATTGACACTTGAGAGCTATAAAGGGGATCACTGTATGAGTAAACTGCACCTGGCTATGTTTAAATGTAAAATGATTGAATCAGAGATCCAAGTGTTTTTTTATTATTATTATTAGCATCTGTCAGTGTCTCTAGCAATATAAGGATACACAGGGAGTATTTTAGAAAGCATAAATGAGGGTCTCATCAAAGAGAAGAGAAAAGAAAAAGAGGGAAGGGATAGCAATCTTCTTTTTTTTTTTAAACAACCTTTATCTGCCTGCCATAGAACACTAAACAGGGTTTTCCAAAGCTGCTGCCAAGTTAAAGAGAAACGGGCTAGGGCAGGCATAGTAATTTTTGTGACAGCCATTTGCTGCTGATCAACACAAGTCTCTTTCTCTGCTATGAAATGTTTTGTTGAGTGAAGCAGCAGTCTTTACAGACAGATGGGGCCAGCGTGCACCTGATCTATCAGACACCTCTAACTGCCCCCCTCAGCAAGTCCTCCTCTAGTTCACTTCTGGCTAAAGCCATCCATACTTACAAGGATGTAAGTACCTTACCTCAAAGAGGACATGAGCTCCTCAGTGATCCTCTGCAGACAGGCAGCTAAAGATTCAAACATCTGAACAGTGTGATAAATACGCAAAAGAAAAAGCTGCTTATAACAAGAGAAAATAGCATTTGGCCCCCACAGCTAAGAATGCTGTTTAGAACAAATGTAGTGTGAGGTTTTGTTGGTTTTTAATAATTCTGGGTGACATCCTGAGAAATGGCACATATGTAAATAGTAAAACTACCACCAAAGTCTGTGTAAGTAACAGGACATTTCCTCTCAAGACAATGAAACATGTTTGAAAAATCGTATTTGTATTACTGAAAAGCAAGTCCTAATGTAACTTAAAATTTGAACTGATAGTAAGAAAAATAACTTCACAAAAAAAATAACTAGTCACTTATTCAAGTATTTAATAGAAATATAACGAGTCTAGATACATTTAACAGTTCTTGCTGGGTAAGTGACCAGTAGTCATAATCCTTTCAAGTTGACCTGCATGCTCTCTTCTTTTATTTCCAGACCTCATTTTGTTTTGAGTAGAACCAGAAAACAGGAAGACCCAGGAAAAATGAATGGAAAAATTGAACATTTTTAAACTTTAAAGTTCCATTTTATTAAAGTTTGATTCTCATTTTACTGAGTCTATTTTGCCCTGTTGCTAAAGAGATAGATGTAAAATAAACACGGATCAAATGTTGAATAATAATTATTGTTCATACTCCTACATTTAACTGTTATCACTAGGTTGTAATTCACTACTGTTAAGCAATAGGAAATAAAATGGAGGACAAATCTTCTAAGAATAGAGACTTACTCTCAGCTTTGCAGGGCTTGCACATTGTTTGGAATTGTATAACTAATACCAACATTCTTCTCATGACCCACCTGCTACCCATTGTTTCAGTTCTCTGGTCTTCTACACTATTTACAGAGGTAGCTTTAGGCAGGCAGATGCTGTGCAGCTCAAGCCATACATTTTTAATTTACTGGCAGCAGCGTTTCTTCAGGTGGCATACAGTAGGCTTGTTTTGTTTTTTTTCTTTCCTTACATTAATTAGTTTCTGTTTGCAAGGTACATTGGAGAAGTAACAATGACCTCCCGATTTGCCTGTTCTCTGACTAACTTCATGCTGTCTTTTAGCAGGCACAGAAAATGGGTAGGGATGATAAATTGTGAATCTACTATTTTTATGTTCAAATTTTGTTTGAATTCCTGGTCTTCTGCACGTTTAAAGATGCCTGCGCCTTACTCATGTCAAAGCCACATTGCATAAACTGTCATGCTGCTGTTCTGCGACCAGAGTCTTCAGAAAATGATCTCAAGGTAAACAGCTGCAGACAGCCAAAGTAGAAATTTAGCTTTTTTCTTTCCTTGTTTTTCTTGTTGATGTAACACAATCATAAACCCTCACTGGGCTAATTAAAAAAGCTATGTCCCATTAGTTTTGCATACATCAGACATGCTACTGGAGCCAAAATTAGTCTAATATGCAAAGAAAATTCAGGTCAAAATTTAGACCTAAACTAAAACACCTCCAAGTAGTCACATAGTTTATGCAAAAATATTCATATGATATTCATATGAAAGGATAAGATATGTGTGACAGTTTCAGCGCGTAAGACATGTCCAGAAACCTGGAAACTGTTCACTGCAAATGCCTCTAGATTTGATTTGTGGATGTCTTTCTGATTAGTGTTGTGGGTCCTCTGGTGGGCTTCTGTCCCATTTCGACTGATTCATTATACTCCCAGCTCTACTGAAACACAGGGTGGAGGCACTGGCTACTTTTGTGTTGGCACCATGGACATCTCTGTCTCCCAGTTATTCTTGTATCCCTTGGGCAGCACAGGCTTCTAACTCTGACCTTACGTAAATCTTAGGAAAAGATAAGGGCTGCTATTGAATCAGTTCCTCAATAGCTGCCAGAAATATCAAGTGTGGCAGTGAAGAACTCTGTCTTGAGAGAATAAAGCAGAAAGCAAGAGGCAGAAGAAAGTGGAAAAGGAGAATCTATGGATTATGGAAGGAGGGGCTGGCCGCTTGGGAGGAATATAGGACAGTTGTTAGAGGATGTAGGGAGGCAATTAGGACAGCTAAGGCCTCCTTGGAACTCAATCTTGCTAGTCGGGTTAAAGACAATAGAAAGGGCTTCTTCAAATACATAGCAAATAAAACTAAAACAAGAGGCAATATAGGCCCACTGCTGAACGAAGTGGGTACCCTGGAGACAGAGGATATAAAGAAGGCAGAGGTGCTGAATGCCTTCTTTGCCTCTGTCTTTACTCCTGCAGACTCTCCCCGAGGGCCCCGGATTTCTATAGCCCCAGAAGGAGTCAGGACAAAGGAGGAGTTTGCTTTGGTAGATGGGAATTGGGTTAGGGATCAGCTATGCAAACTGGACATCTGTAAATCGATGGGTCCGGATGGAATGCACCCACGGGTGCTAAGGGAGCTGGCGGAGGTCATTGCTAGGCCACTTTCCATCATCTTTGGTAAGTCGTGGGAAACGGGCGAGGTGCCTGAGGATTGGCGGATGGCAAAGGTCACACCAGTCTATAAGAAGGGCAAGAAGGAGGACCCGGGTAATTATAGACCGGTCAGCCTTACCTCCATCCCTGGAAAGATGATGGAACAACTTATTCTTGACTCCATCACTAGGCATATCAAGGATGAGGGGGTCATTAAGAACAGCCAACATGGTTTTATGAAGGGGAAGTCATGTATGACCAACCTTATAGCCTTCTATGAGGAAGTGACTAGGTGGAGGGATGATGGTAGAGCGGTAGATGTAGTTTTTCTTGATTTCAGTAAGGCATTTGATACTGTCTCCCACAGCATCCTCACAGATAAGCTAAGGAAGTGTGGGCTTGACGATCAAGTAGTGAGGTGGATCGAGAACTGGTTGAAAGGAAGAAGGCAGAGAGTTGTGGTCAATGGCGCAGAATCTAGCTGGAGGTCTGTGACTAGTGGAGTTCCTCAGGGGTCGGTGCTGGGACCGGTGCTGTTTACTATTTTCATCAATGACCTGGATGAGGGAACTGAGTGCACCCTCAGCAAGTTTGCTGATGACACAAAACTGGGAGGAGTGGCTGACACACCAGAGGACTGTGCTGCCATTCAGCGAGACCTGGACAGGCTGGAGAGTTGGGCGGGGAGAAACTTGATGAAATTTAACAAGGGCAAGTGTAGAGTCTTGCATCTGGGGAAGAACAACCCCATGTACCAGTACAGGTTGGGGGTTGACCTGCTGGAAAGTAGTGAAGGGGAAAGGGACCTGGGGGTTCTGGTGGATAGGAGGATGACCATGAGCCAGCAATGTGCTCTTGTGGCCAAGAAGGCAAATGGCATCTTAGGGTGCATTAGAAAGGGAGTGGTTAGTAGGTCAAGAGAGGTTCTCCTCCCCCTCTACTCAGCCTTGGTGAGGCCGCATCTGGAATATTGCGTCCAGTTCTGGGCCCCTCTGTTCAAGAAGGACAGGGAATTGCTTGAAGGAGTCCAGCGCAGAGCCACAAAGATGATTAAGGGAGTGGAACATCTCCCTTATGAGGAGAGGCTGAGGGAGCTGGGTCTCTTTAGCTTGGAGAAGAGGAGACTGAGGGGTGACCTCATCAATGTTTACAAATATGTAAAGGGTAGGTGTCAGGATGATGGAGCTAGGCTTTTTTCAGTGATATCCAGTGATAGGACAAGGGGCAATGGGTGTAAACTGGAACATAGGAAGTTCCACGTTAACATCAGGAAGAACTTCTTTACTGTAAGAGTGACAGAGCACTGGAACAGGTTGCCCAGGGGGGTTGTGGAGTCTCCTACACTGGAGATATTCAAGGCCCGCCTGGACAAGTTCCTGTGTGATGTACTGTAGGTTACCCTGCTCTTGCAGGGGGGTTGGACTAGATGATCTTTTGAGGTCCCTTCCAACCCTTGGGATTCTGTGATTCTGTGATTCTGTAAAGGCTTCTGCATGCTGGCAGTGTTGGAAGAAGTACAGATCTCTCCTGGAGGCCTGGGGAAAACTGTGTGTTAAAGTCCTGACAGATTACTTTGACCTGGAAGAGAGATGAAGAGTAATCAGCTTTGCTGGAGGGGTAGGAAATCTGCAATCCAATCAGTTCCCTGAAATAAAGAGAAAGAAAAAAGGACTAGGGAAACATGAGGTTTGAATTACAGCTTGAAGTCAGAAGGTTTGGCAAAGCCAGGTGAATGGGAAGACATAGCCTGTTTTTTACACTGCATTGCAACAACACCTATTGGTGACCAAAATTAAGAATAATCCTTTGGTTCATTCTTTTGATTACAACTTAAAAATACCTGTATGTTAGCCACATCTATGGAGAATTTCCTCCCTAACTTTGTTTTAGCCAAAAGAACAATCTGTAGCATAATTTCCCACCAGAACTTCAGTCTTGACCACAAGGGAATTTGAAGCTTTGCAAAATCTTTGTGTTTTTTACCATTTAATTTTCCTGAAATAAGCTCCTCATCTGGCACAGCCTATTTCTTAATAGGTGATACAAAAATTTAATAAACATTTCTAATTAGTATTTGTTTTATGCTTTCAAGGACCCAAGCAGCAAACCAGAGAGATTATATATCCCGTAATACTGTAACACAGTTTTTCAGAAGTATGGTGCTCAATTTCCTAGTCCAGCAATTACATCAAACAAAGAGAAGTTGTTTATGTTGTCACTCACATTGTTCAACTGAAAGCCCTTTATCAAACATAGCAGATAATCAAACAGCAGCAAAATTAGCTTATAACTCTTCTACTAATGCTGCACCTGTAGAAAACAATTGTTTCCATGGTTGGATGCCAGGTTACAGCACACTCCAATCAGTCTTTCAACAGAGAGTAGGCACAGAGGACAAATATGGAATAACCCTTGCCAAAGAAAGTTCATTGTTAGGACAGGTGCTGGCTGAAGTTTGTATGATGTGTTCTCTATAGGCGAAGGTAGGTATGAAGTGTTTTCATATTAAATATACTGTAAAACAGCTATGAAACATGAAAACTATTATAAACAGCATCCTTTCCTCACTGAAAACCTGAGTTTGTTCTTCCTAAGAAAAAGTCATATAGGTCAGTGTTGGTCATTGTCTCAAAAGAGCCATTTTGCAAATGCTGTGTTTATAAGTAATCTAGCACATTTCCTCTTGTATAAGAAGTCTTGTTACTCTGAAATGAATTGATGAAGGAAAAGGAGGGTAACAGGCTTGATGAGTAGCATCAGAGCAATTTTTAACTTTCTTTACTCTCCCTTTTCCCTAGTAGCTGATTTCAGAGCTGATACCACAGTTACTGAGCTAAGTGACAAAAGAACAAGACTGGGTGGTGCTGTAGCCCTGCCACTGAAGGCTGAGAAGCAATCAAGCTCTCAGTGAAGACAAAGATCAGTACCAGGAGAAGAAAGTGCACTTCCCATGTGGTTTGAGGACACTTTGCTCACCTAAGAAGCAAACACTGTATTTTGTAAAATACATACAAGCAGGAACTCCCATGCAACTTTATGTGGGTGAATTGTCACTGACGTGTGCCCAAGGAGTTGTGGTCCAAGACACAGAAAATCACTGTAATTTACTTCCAGTCAACCTTCGTAGTGACAAATACTTTCATTTTCCATAGTGTATTCTAGGAAATCCTGCTGTTTCTTTCACTTTCTTTATTGAATGCCTCACAAATTGCAAAGTATTCCCTCCATCACATTTACTTTTACATGGCTGAATCTTGGTTATCAATTTGAACTAGCTAAAATCCTCCAAATGTATCTGTATCATTAGAGAAATTAATTGATGTAAAATAATCATCACAGAGTAATGCTTTCCATGACTTGTAAAGATTGATATGCTCAAAAAACCTCTACAGCCATGGGACAACACCAAAATCCTGATTTTAAGAGCTACATAATCCAAGAAATAGATGTCTCCAGAGACATATTTTTAGGCAAGATCATAACACTGAAAGATTGCATATCGGGTTTCAACTATCTGTTTTTGGTGTAAGATCCCACAGCACACTTTGCAAATGAAGGGGAAAGTTATACACCTTGCTGAAACTTAGTTTAGATATTTCCTGACTGCTGCCTTAAAATTGCACTGAGAGTTTCCGTTCAAACGGCAAAGTAAACTGAATCTGCCTGTCCTAAAAAAATAATTGCACATTATTTTTGCACTGGTTTATGAACACTTTCTGAAATCAGTTTCTCTGGCTATTGCTGTTAAGAAAAGTGATGAATTACTTGTCAGATTTTTCAGATATGGACAGAGTCATAAGAATTTTCTTTGTAATGGTGGTGGCACTTTCAAAGTTATTAGCAGTCCAAAGTTTATACAGGCCAACTGTAAAAAGATTAGCTCTGGGACCATTTGTCTGTCTCTAATATTTTATTGCTATTTGCTTTGTGCTTCCTAAAATTGTATTTTTCCTGGTGTCTTTGTAAAGCTGATGAGAGGGAAGGAGGATTCTAGCCAAGTGCATCACAGAGATCTCATTGTTTTTCAATAATAAAAAACTGAAATAGAGTCAATTAAGTAACAAACATCCATGCTTCATTATTGGACTACCTGAGAAAGATTTTTCAACTGCGTTTTAAGGACAATGCAACAGCATTTTGTAAATTAACACTGTAAATTATATTTCACTTATAAGCAACATTTTAGATAATAATAGAATGTAATGGGTACATAAACAGTATTTGATGAGAACTGTGTCAGTTGAAGGCTTTTCACAACACACCAGGATTGTGTTGGAAGGTTTTGCATGGAAATTGAAAAAGGGAGACCAAATGTTGGCAATTTTGTGGTATCTGTTGTTTCCAGAATGGTATTTTGGCCATTATTGCTCTTTGCTGTAATATTTTTTTCTACTGTTCTCCATGAATAGATGGAGATTATGATGGTTGCCTCATAAAAAGAGATAAGAAAGATAACACTTCACTAAGATGTGGTTTGATCCTCTAAATGTTTACCTTTTGTCACCTATAGAATACATTACTGTGCTAACTATGTAGCATAAGATAATTCAGGGACCAAAAATACACTACCACTTCTTCTGTCACTATATTTCCTTTGGAAAGAAAAAGAATGATGAGATCTACTAACCTGACAAAGACTGTAAGGTATGGAAGACAGAAACACAACTTGTCCATTTTCAGGCCTCTTCTGTTGAATACAGGAACAGCTCAAAGATCTGCATGATGTGAAACAAGAATGTTGGACACTTCTTTTTTCAAACAACTTCTAGTGCCTCATGTAAACTGCAAAGAACAAAACCTCCTCATTTGACTAGATGACCTTTGAAGGTCCCTTCCAATCCAAACTATTCTATGATTTTCAGTAGCTCTTTCTTCTTCCCCTTCTGTCTTTGTGGCAGTTTCCTTGCACAACAAAGAAATGCTTCTCCTTTCTTACAAACCTATGTATCGTTTCCAAGGGTCTTCCGAGAGACACTTTATCTTTTTAATCTGGGAAGAATTTATTGGAGATGGGTAAATATGAAAAGAGAATTAAAGAGCAAGCAAGCAAGAGAGCAATAAGCATTGTATCACAGTGTTGTTTCTTCCTGGGACAATTGCAGACTAGTTTAGGATTGGTCACAGGATTATCTTTTGCTCCTGATTTTCAAAAGTTTTACTTATTGCTATCATATGCAGAATAGCATAAATAAACTAATAAGAAAATACTGATAGTTCTTCCAGTGCTTGGTAAGTAAAATCCAATTAGGTATGGGCAGATATGGATCTTCTTTTGACTCATTTGAATACTGTAATAAATTTTTCCCTGGCTGAATTCCACAGCTGTGCCTCATTGAGTAGGAACTACTATTTTGCCAAGAGTCAGTGCCACACCTGCAGTAGGCAGTTTGACTTTAGAAAGTCTATGCAAGAAGAGGCAACAGGGTCTATCAGAGACCATGAACACAAGGGAGATAACCTGTTCTCTTATCTGAGCTCTGGTCAACTGAGAGCAGGATGTAGCATGGCTGTATGGGTGTGTGCTGGATGAACAGTAATAAGGACATTGGAGACAAGCTCAGACGCAGTCTTTGTACTTTCTGAACCTGCTGATAGCTGAAACATTACAAAGAGCAGGGAGAGGCAGGGTCATGCCCTGTACTCCTTTGCTCTGGTATTGTAAGTATTTTATCTGCTTTGAAGTGAAAACAGTTTGACACCCCCTGAATGGCGATCTGAGCCAGAAGACACGTGGGAAAGCCTGCAGTGGCAGAAAAAAAGGTATGATGTTACACTGTATTATCTGAGGAACAGAAAGGTTAATAGCACACATGTACATGGTGTCAGAGCATGGAAAGACCTCCTGATTTCTTTTTTTTTTAACTGTTCAGTCAAGTGATTTTAGGATGAAAGGAACAGTGTAAATATCACATGCAATATTATTATCATTTTTGTTATTTTCATCTAACCCCCCCCCCCCCCCCCGCAACATTGATACAGCCTGGAAAGTACGAATTAATTACAGACATATATGAATATACAATACAAATGTCTTAGGTAAAATGACATCCTATATTTTTTTATGCTGCAGCTGATGAACAAGTTTGAGGATGCCAACCTTGAGATAAAACTGTGCTATTTTACAGTCAGCAGTGTGTGGCAATTGTGTGGGTAAGAGAGACAGGAGTAGCCCAGGAGTTAGAAGATCAAAGAATTCAGGTTTTTCCAGGATCACATCCTTTCTGCGTACCTGTGACCAGCTCCTCAGTTATCTATCCCTATGAAACTGGATGATATGGTACATTCCCTGAGTTGGAACCCTTGGCCCAGCAGAGGAGCCTGAGCTCCCGTGCAGTTTTTGGAAAAGTATATATTTGTAGGATGTTCCTTGTTGGGGAGGTGAGTGCCAGAATACAGGCACACGAGTATTTGTGCTGTTTTAAAAGCTGAAAAAAAAAAGTGACCCGACTGCTTTCTTAGGGAAAACAAAACTAGTATCTTTATTTGGGAGTGTCCCAGACTCTTTGGCTACCTTGTTTAGGAGTGCAGCTCTTGATGCTCTCCATTGTAAATTGGCATTGACAGACTTTCCCAGCTTGCTGACGGTTATGAGGGTGAAAACTGGTGATATCATTCCATTGTAGACACCAAGTCCTACAGTTATGGTCCCTGTAGCTACCAAAACTGGATAAGAAAAAGTGCAGTGTTTTTGAAGTGATGTATTTAAGAGAAGGTGACATGAGTATACGACTTGCACTGTTGCAGAAATTAATCATCATTCCACTGAGCTTTTCTGATATGCACAGTTTTCTGAATTTAGTCTAGTTCAAGTTCTGAATATTCATAAATATTGATATAATGCCAGATGCTTGAACACAGTGCAAACAGGACCTAACGTAATAAAGCACTTAAGAAAGTGCTTAAATTTAACTGTGCACTGTGATTTGCTGTGTGAGAGCCCATGGAGAGTTGGAACTGCAAACAATTAAGTAGAAGGGAATGTGATTTTGTACCGAGTGCACACTGTGGCTGGGGACTGCAATTCCTCCTGTATGTGTAAATAGATCTTACCTGCCAAAGAAAACTATTTTACTTTGGTTGATAAAGTCTGTTTGTTGGAAGAGGTCTTCTGGCATGTGAATCAATTCTTGCTGAAAAATGCCAGTGAATCTTTAATTTGAACCAGGCAACCAGCAATGACAGACAGAAGGGACTGGTTCACAACTCCATTATCATTGTACGATGGTGTTGTGATAGCAAATATTGTAGTTTCCACTAGAACACAAACCTTCAGTCTCCAGCCATTTATTTCAAAGAATGTTGCCCATTTTCATCTAAACAGTGATGTGATGAAAAGTATACATTTCATTAAAAGCTATACATTTTGGAAAATGTATGTTCTGATGAAGTGTCATGTAGAAAAAAAACGATACATTTTGCTGATAGGTTTTTAATTGAAAATTGTCTTTCAGAACATATTCATTACTTTCAGTATAAAATTTGAAAGCCTTTCAAAACTCAGAAGCTAGTAAGAGCTTTTCAACCTTGCAGAAATGAAGTTTAAATTGATTTTAGTATTTTTTTTTCCCTGCAGAAGTTCTTCAACAAGAAAGTCATATCTGTTTTCTTCCTGTCCTGGGTTCAGCAGTAGCAGTCATTTTTCTCCTTCTTAGTAGCTAGTGCAGTGCTATGTTTTCATTTTCTGGCCTGGGAACAGTGCTGATAACGCCGATGTTTTTAGTTGCTGCTCAAATGTTTGGTCTGGCCAAGGACTTTCTGAGCCTCATGCTCTGCTAGGGAGGAGGGGAAGCTGGGAGGAAGCAGAGACCGGACACCTGACCCAAAGTGACCAAAGAGGTATTCCATACCACAGCATGTCATGCCCAGGATGTAACGGGGAGTGACCCGAAAGGGCTGGGGGACTGCAGGGCTGGAGGAGGTATCGGTCGGTGCTTGGCTGGGGGGAGTGGGGCAAGTTATTAGTTGGCTGGTGGTGAGGTGTTGTATTCTCTTCCCTTGTTATTTCCTTTATCATTATTATCACTGGTGGTAGCAGTAGTGATTTGTGTTATACCTTAGTTACTAAACTGTTCTTATCTCAACCTGTGGGAGTTGCGTTCTTTTTGATTTCTCCTCTCCGTCCCTCCGGGAGCAGGGGGAGGGCAAGAAAGGGGGGGAGTGAGTGGACGAGCTGTGTGGATCGGTTTAAACCACGGCACTTCCCTTCTGAGTGGAAAATGAAAAGTCCAAACCAGACTCTGGTCAGAAAATTAGTGTTAAACAATAATTCTTCTTGCCACTCACTTTTTGGTACTAATTCAAGCTATAAGCTATACATTACTGATTACGAAGTGAGCAGCTTAATTCAAAACTTCTACAAATGCAGGGCTACATAATCATATATGTATGCACATATATGCATGTTTTCTCTTGCTCAACATTTTCGCATTTCCTCTAGGTCATGAATTCTGCATTTTCTCACTGAAGTATCTCTGAACAGGGATGGTAATGTGCTCTAGATTTCTGCCTCAGCCTACTTAGTAGACAGCAGATACTTCTTCCAGTCTGATAGTATCTAATTACAGAGCCAAGAGGTGCGTATTTCAGTAGAACAGTCTGGGATGTTGAAAGATGATATTCTGAGACAGAGAAGGGCGTATCAGCCATTAATTTAGGTCACAGAAGCAATTCACTACTGCGTGAATAGCATTAAGTTGAATGTTATATCCGAACATAGTAAAAACCTATACAAATCTCATATGCGATACAGGTTGGTGTTAACATTTCAGATTTATGGAAGTAGTATACCAGCCCATTAATCTTAGCAGAAAAATATTCTGCTTTTGCTGGAATACAGTTGCTCATATAATGAATATAATGTATAGAGTAGGTTTGGTGGTGGATTTTATGTTATTTTTTTCATTTTGTACTTTGTACTTTGAAAGAACGGACTGCAAATTTATGAGTGATGCCACCATTGAAATAAACTATACATGGATATGATGGTAAATAGCTATACTTTTCACACCAATGAGGTAAAAAAACATGTTTATGCCTTCTACCCAGAGAGAAGATTTAAAAAATAAATAGTCCATGGTTACTTTTGCAGTGTTGTTGTCATAGTTTTCATTTGCAACAAAATCAAAATGGGGCTAAAGTCATGAGTATTCTTGCTGCTGGGCTTGTCTGCCTACTTGATTGCAGACATGGTTGTATACAAAGGTTTTCAAAACCCAAATGTTACCTCTGTTTCATGAGCAATCTTTTTATGCCCCAGGGTCCAGCAGTGGTCCTTACACCGCGAGTAGAAAAGCATTGGCTTGGACCACTTCCTGTGCTCTGAATTTGGCCAGCTCTTAGCTGTGCTGCAAAAATATACATGTTACGAGTACTGGTCCAAAGATAAAGAGCCACTCACAGTCAGCAAGGCAGATATAAAAATGCCATGAAAGATATTAAAGAATATCTATAGCCTTGGGAAAGCAATTTGTGTCAGACATGATGAAGAAATTATCTAGCATTATTATTCAGTAATTCATTTTATAAATTCCCTTCAGAAATAGAAGTGTGAGAGATAACTTCTCAAGCTAGGGGGACAGGACAGAGCAAGAGTAGTTATGGAACAAATAGAGAAATACAAAATCTTGTTGCTGCTACTTCAGTTGCAGCTGGATCCAGAAGCTAAGAATAGAATACAGTGGGGAAGGTCTGAGCCCAATGACGTCCATGAGAGTTTAATGGCTTACATATTCAGCTGGTTTTCAGAAGCACCATGGAAACACCTGACTGTTACACTATGTTTTCAGAGCTGCTGAGAAGACTGTTATTATTGTCATGGCAGCTAATATTTTAAACACATATTTTAGGAGTAAAATTCCCAAATATTTCATATTTCTGCAGCTCCAGTAATGCACACAGCTTTCTTAAAAAATATTCCAAAATATTAAAACCACTTGGAGAGTCACATATTTGTTGTTGGACACTTACACTGACTACCAGGATTTCTTTTAAAACAAGATGTTGTATTTCGGCGACCTTGTCTGCTTTATCATTTACCTTGTTTCATTTTACTGTCTCTTTTTTGTTATATTTTTAATCTCTTTGTTTACACACCTGCTTTGTGCTACTCTTCCTTTGTCAGTATTCTGACATATCAGGTTTTGGTTTATTATATATTTTTTGATATTTCTGGCTTTTTCACCCTTTTCAAGTCCCTTGCATCCCTCCATTTTCTTGCTTACATGCTCGCTCTATGAAGCTTTCTCTATTTCACCAGCAATTTCTTCCTTTGTTGTGTGGTGTCTCTTGATACTAAGCTCATGTATTTAGCCTCACGGGATGACATCCCTCATGCTTTTTGCAGAAGATTTGCTCAGTTAATGATTACAATTAATTTCAACCATGTCAGACGGATGCCATTGAGATGGCAGAGAGATAGATTTCCCCCAGTTGGGCACCAGAGTGTAACTAACTCCTCATTTGCAGAAGCCCTGATCCATCTGGTAGAGATGTCTGGGAAAAGACTGAGTCAGGTGCAAACTAAGAAAGATCTTTTCTCATGTATTCTATGTTCAGCCTTGAACTGGTAAGACAATTCCTTTTTCTCTCTGGACTGATCAAAAAAGGGCAGCTGCTCCGAAGTACTGAGAGTGGTGTCCCTGCCATGAAATGATGCTGGTCGTGCTACTGCTATTGCTGGCTGCTTGATGCTCCCAAGCAAAATACAAGCTCTGCAGGCTGATGTAGTAAAACAAATATTGCATTTGGACCTTTGGAGAGATGGTATCACTGTTAAAATAAGACCCGTGAATGTCTTAGAGAATTATTCCTAAAGCAACTTTAGTTCCCTCTGAAACTTTAATCCTTCTTTGGCAGCCTTTCTACATAGATGCTTTCTCTGAAGCATGTTCTAGGCCCATGTGCGTGGGGTTTTCTGATCTGACACAAAAGGTGCCACATCAGGCCAAACAATATCTGTAAATTTCAGGTTTCGATGAAAATCCCCCTTAGAGGAAGTGTGAGAAAGCGGTCAATTGCTCCAATCTTTTGTTCCGCAGCCTAAGTAAAGTTTTTCATGCTCACTAACCAGAAAATTGCCCTCTGCTTAACTTCAGCAAAAATTTTATGTGTATTTGTGAGTTATATGAGATTATTCTAATTTGAAGCTTGTTATGCAAAATTGCCTAAGCTAATTTTCTACAATATCCTTCTATTCATTTGTTTACATAGCTTGTCATTTGTTGTTTTTTTTTGCCACAGGAATTGCACAACCTGGGAAGAGCACAGTGTTCAAACATCATTGTGTTGATTTACCTCAAAGGCGTATTCTAGTAACCGAATATTACGAGCTGCAGCCAGTGAGCTGGGTAGAGAAATAAAAATTAGTATAGATTCTCATTAATAAAACCCTTATAAATCTCTCTGTCTTGATTCCTATTTTTAATTACCACTGTGGTTCCAGGCAGGTGACAGGAAGGATTTTCCTGGTATGATAAAGTCTTACAAAGGACAGGTTCTGTGCATTTGTAAGAGAGAAAACAGGTGTTTACAACAATTTCCCTAAAGAATTATTTAGTCTGTGTGCTTGATGTTTCTTCACAGGGGAAACAAGGATGTTTCTCTACTGCCACACGAGGAAAAAACAGAGGAATAAACATAAAAGTGACTCTGCGTACACACCTTCCACTTGATATCTCTCCAGATCACTTTACAACTTTCCATTTTTCCATCTCTTCAGCTGCTTATTTGTATGCTGCAGAGACACCACAGTCCTGATGCTTCACTAGATAATGACTGTATCTATGCTGCCAGACTCTGGTGTCTGGGAACAAACAGAATTTCCATCCAGTTGAATAGTTTTGTACTTCAAAATGTGTTTTCACTCCAAAGAGGAGAAAAGTAGCTCCCCTTTTTTATACCACTTGTTAATCTGGATTTTTGCATCCATTCAAAGATAAATAAGTACTGACCTATCACAAAATGCTGTCTTCCAGAATGGGAATTGGAAAGCCATTACACTACATATGTTTGCATTTACACTTCCAGTGATCTATAAATGAGCTGTGAAATACAACTGTTTTTCCTAAGTACTCTTCGCTGTATGTCAAACCTTGTAAGCACCTTTCTAAGCAGAATATGCTTTTTGAAATGACTTTTTTTTTTTCTCTTTTTTGTGTAAGATACATCACGACTTTGTTATGAGGCAAAATCTGCAGTGGCATCTGCCCAATTTTACAAATGTGTCTTTACAGTTATTACATGGCATAGTTCAAAAATTATCTATTCATCCATCCAGGTTCATTTTCCATAGGTTGCTACAGGCAGTACAGGTACCTTTGCTTTTTATTGTTTAACTTGTGGTTTTACTCTTGCAATACTGCTGAAATAATTAAATGTCAGTTGATGAATATAATGGCTAATATGAAAAGCTTGAAAATGCCTTTTTAAAAAGCTAGAGTTTTAGCTATTTTTCTGAACATAATATCTTTGTTTAAGGCAGTAATTCTCAGGCTCTTTGAAAAAGTACCACTCTCTTGGGCAAACTAATTCCTGCAGTGTTTGCAGTCCCTAATTGTTTTCATCCCAGAAAGGAAATATGGGGCATAAACTTTTATGTGCAAAGAAGTGGGTTAAAAGTGAAAACTGAACTGAATTGTAGTACGAAACTTTTCACAGCCAAGGGAACTGCCTCCTCTATCTGCAGCAGGATTTGAATCAGATGCTGAATATTCACAGAACATACATTTTTTTAATCGTTTGTTGGATGTTAGAGTAACTTGATATGGATCTGTGCTAAAAATGAGGGATATGACTGTCTCTTCTGCAGTCGTAATCTAGTTTAGAGTGGAGAGACCTAAAGTGTTCGAAGTTAACAGTGGCTTATGGATGTGATGAGGCTTAGACTTAGGCTCCCACCCTTGCTTAAAGGAGGCTGTCAACAGCACCTGAGCTAGCAAGTTTTGACTTAGTCTGGGTACTGCTAGGCTGTGCTTGTGGAAATGTGAGTCCCTGTTATAACAGATTCAGACATCAACAAAACAGTGATGATTTATTCACATTTCGAATTCTGCCAGGATCTAAAACATATCTGTTTTTTAAAAATGTTTAACTTGATTCACCATCTCCAAAACTTTCCAGCAGAAGTAAAGTTGCATCTTCCTTAGAGAAATGGCTTAAATTGCCTTAAGCTGGTCATTGCAGGAACTTAATTCCTCCCCTTCCATCTTTACGTTTAGAAAATGTAGAATGTTAGATTGTGTTTTCAAGATGCAATTTTATTTTCTTAAATAATAATTGAAATGAATCTTTTTTAATACTTGGAAGTTATTAACATCTTAATGTAATGGGAACCTTTTTTTTTTTTGCAGGTATCAACAGTGCTGGAGTTTGGCCGCATAGTGATTTATACTACCAGCCTTCGTGTGGTGAGAACCACTTTTGAACGATGTGAACTGGTTAGAAAGATCTTTCAAAATCACAGAGTTAAATTTGAAGAAAAAAACATTGCTCTGAACAGCGATTATGGAAAAGAACTGGATGAAAGATGTAGGAGGGTCTGTGAAGTTCCCTCACTCCCTGTGGTGTTTATTGATGGCCATTATCTTGGGGTAAGTAAAGCATAGGCCTATGTTTTATTTTGCAGTTTGGAAGAACAGAAGAAAATCTTGATGAATTAGAAACAAGGCTTTTAGAAAATTGCTTGCAATGCTGGAATGATGGGGACAATCAAAGACTGAGATCCCTTTGGGGTATGTGCTGCACAGATCCACACTGATAGGTTTGACCTGAAGATGCAATAGATAACCTGAGAGAGGCTATCAGGAAGGGAATAAGAGTCAGTAACACAATCTAAGCTGTCCCATGTTTCTTCAGTAATAGTTTATCTTTGTAGCTGAAACTGACAATCTAGAGAAATAGATTTTATTTTTTCTTCCCCTTATGGGAACTTGTATGTAAGATTGATGCAAGAAGATGAATACATATAGCATAAGCCTGTATTTTAGTAACACCTATTGTGAATATGAAACTAACAGCTGGGGAGTCAGACCTGAAACACATACTGAATTTTATGATGTAGTCTGTATGAGGATCTATAATCAACTGAACATTGTTTTCAATGCAGAATTGATCACTACTTTCTTTTAGTAAAGTCTAGCAGTAAGAGATAAAAAAACAGCCCAACTCTGTCCTGTTGCCAGACATAAAATCCAAATGGATAACTATAGTCCAAGTTTGGTCTCTGCTACTCTGGGTATAAAGCCTGTTGATATTTGAAATTACCTTTCCAGTAAGGCCAGCCTGTACTTTCAAAACACTTGGAAACTGAAAAAAATCAGAGTTTAGAAGCAAAAGATTCTGGAATGTGGCATAAAGAAAACAGCTTGAGAGCTCAGACAAGGTATTTGTCTTGAGCGGTAAAGATCAATTAGCTCCAACAGCAAGACTGTGATTTGTGAAGGCAAACTATATTTAAACACAGTGGGGTTATTGTGTTTGTATCGCTTAGCACTTTCATTTTCACAAAAGAGTTAAGTAATGAAATGAAATGTAATCAGCGATCAGCCCTAATTGATATTGGGCCTGTATAAACACTTGAATGCCCTTTCTCCCCTTCCTCCCCATCTCCTTCTTAGCACTCTATGTGCTCTGTGTGAAGCAGGCTTTCTGAGCACTGTAACAAATGCATTTGCTGCAACAGGGCTCACCAGACTGCTACAGCAACTGCCAAATCACCTATGTGCAGAATAATAGCAGACAGTACATTTTACTTCATAATAGAAGATGCTTTTATCAAACCCCTGAGTTGGAGAGTTCCCCAGGAGGAGCAGAAGTGCTTTATTCAAAAGCAGCTTAAAATTCAGCAGGATTCAGACTAAGATTCACACACCTAAATATAATGTTAAAAATAAAAGTAATGAATTATGACCAACTAAGAAAATCTCTGTAAGTGAGCAATTTGTCAAAAGAATTCAGTTAAAATACTGAATTGAATTGAATAAATTATTTGCTCAGCTGTACGGGAAACCTGGTTACAGTAATTTTGATATGATGGATGGCTCATTAATTCACTGCTTCTCTTTTTCTTTTTTTTTCCTAAAGATCATAGAATCATCATAGAATCATAGAACAGAATCATAGAATAGTTAGGGTTGGAAAGGACCTCAAGATCATCTAGTTCCAACCCCCCTGCCATGGGCAGGGACACCTCACACTAAATCGTGTTACCCAAGGCTCTGTCCAACCTGGCCTTGAACACCCCCAGGGACGGAGCATTCAAAACTTCTTTGAGCAACCCATTCCAGTGTCTCACCACCCTCACAGTAAAGAACTTCCTCTTTATATCCAATCTAACCTTCCCCTGTTTGAGTTTTAACCCATTACCCCTTGTCCTGTCACTACAGTCCCTGACGAAGAGTCCCTCCCCAGCATCCCTATAGCCCCCCTTCAAATACTGGAAGGCTGCTATGAGGTCAAAGCATATGATCATGGGAAACTTGTCTTTTAACAGGGGAACAACAGTGTAACAAGCAACACGATCTTGTTAGAACTCTTAGCATTGTATTAGATTCTTTGGAGAGGTATAGAAAAGGAAAGCAAGTGAGTTAGGGAGGTATCTGTCTGCGGGAGAGACAAATCTAGTTGGCCAACTACCTGCTTCCAGGTAGTCAAGAGGTTTTATCTCCTGTAGGTTAAAAAAATGAAAAAAGAATTTTGTGTTCTGGTCTACAGACGTTTATTACAGCACGACAACTGCATTCACACTGTATAACACAAGAAAACAAAAGGTATTGATCTTCTAAAAATAACGGAAGAAAATCAGACATGGGGAGTGTTTGGGGAGTGTTTCCTTTCTTCTTCCTCCCTCCCTCCCTCCCCCCCTTTTTTTTCTTTTTCATTAAATCCATGAAGAACACTGTAGTTAAATGGAACAGATGCTAGGTCGAGGAGAGGATTAAAGTTACTCCATGTCAAAGTGCTATTTTTGTAGAGAATCTGCTTTGTGGGCAGGGAGAAGTCCAGGAGATGCCAGCCAGGATGGCAGCAGCCCTTAACTTTGCCAGTGTGGGAGCCCCCGACCTGTGCCTGCAGACAAGGTATCTGTCCTCGACTGCCCTCCGCTAACTACCGTCGTACCGGGGGAGCACTGCTGCTTGCTACAGCACCACTCTCTAATGTGTTTTAGTTAAGATGAACCAGGATGGGAAAACCAAGTTCACTGTGAGCCCAGGGGGCCGCCAGTGGCGCACAATCAGGGTGATGGAAAAGGAGACACCCAGAGTGAACCTGTCATAGAATCATAGGATCAACAGGGCTGGAAAAGACCTCATCAAGTCCAACCATTACTTTAGGACTGACAGGACCACCAGTAAATCGTGTCACTAAGGGACACATATAAAGTTTTTTTGAACATTTACTGTTTTGAACACTTGCATGGGCAAGGGACCTGTGTTCGCACACTCTGGTAAATGTGGCAAACCCCATTATTTTATGGCAGATTTTTTCCTTCATAAGAGAGGCTGGCATTCATCCATTTAGGAAAAGAAATAAGAATGAGGAAACTCTGCTTATTAGGAAGGTCTGGAAATGAACTATTCATCCCCCAGATATATCAACGCCTGGTGGATTTGGCACCTTAAGAAGACAATGCATCTGTGACTCCAAAGACAGCAAGTTGGTTGGAACCTGTGCTGAGCTTATGTTTCATTAAAATGAAATTGAGAACTATTTACAGAATTTGGTCTCATTGGTAACAGTGGACATTTCTATAATGCTTTTAACGATAATTATCTTCTGATATGCAAATGCAACACAAGTTCAGAAGCCTGGTGTGTCAGTAAATTATTAGTGCAATAATTTTTTTTCTCTCTTTTAATTTTGAATATTTTTTTCTGGCAAATCCCTCCCTGAAAAAGTATGCCTGTAGCAATACAAAAGGGAATCTATATTAAGCCATCCATGCGCCTTTCAATGAGTCATAAGGAATAAAAAACCCACAAAACCACACACAACCCCTAATTAAAATAAGTACAATTTTGAAAGGGAACGACATTATTTTTAATGAGATAAATGTAACAAAAGCACCGTAACTCAGCATGTGTGCATCTGATAGAGGGTACAGTATCCAAGCCCTTAGAAGCACGGACAAGGCTGCTAGAGCACTGCAGGCTGTGAGGATAAATCTTCACAGTGCTGTAGAATTTACCATTATCTGCACAGGAGGAATGAAGCAAACCTATGACTTGGGCAGAAGCAATAGAAAAGTCATATTTAGTTCCTGTCAAGCAAAGCATGACAGAGGCTAAATATGAAGTACAGCAGGTATTTTAATCTTCTCATATTTTTAGGATTGACTTATGGTATTTCCTGACACACACAGTCTAAATATCAGTCTGTCAGGAAACTGCAGGTTCTTTCTGCAGCATGCTTTTTACCAGCTGATCTAATCCTTCCTTTTCACCTGAGGCTGTTTCCATTTGAAATAGAATTATGCCATCTGCTGGGATGCCAAAGCAGAATAGAAAGTGACTTCCAAAAAATAGCTATACAGAGAAAAAAAAAATAAATAAAAAAAGAACATTTATTTATGCTTTTACAAAGGCACTCAGGACTGTTAGATGGTCATGTTGTGCAAAGACCCATTCTGCTGGAAAACGGATGCACATAAAAAAGGCCGAATAGAATAATCCTTAATAAACATGTTAACTCACTGCATAATGGATTTAAAATACATTTATTTTATTTTTCACTTTGAATGCATGATTGAACTCTGGTGTTCACTTGCTATACAAACCTAAATGAATCTTTTTCGTATATGTGAATTCAACATTTTTTTCCTGAAGAAACTGTTTCCTATATAGTTTTCCCAGATGTGACGAATCCAGAACAGCATGAGATTTACAGTAAAATTATATTACCTCATTGCTTATGATTATTTCCCAAGAACAACGAAGCTATTTTTGTAACTGACTTTTAGAAAATATCTGTGTAGCATATTTTTAGTCATACAAGAATTATTATATGTATTGTTTATAAGTTTATTTTTGCTGCTCACCAGTGCCCACATATAATTAGTAGCTCTCAATTGCCTCCGGGTTTTGTCAGATTAAACGCATTCGCCTGGTGTTCACTTGGTGGGGTGGATATGAACAGATTTGTGTCAGTAGAACCATGACGTAATTATTGCAACGAGTCACCTAGCATTTTCCCACGTGTTTCCTCCGTTTTGCAGTTTAACATTTCAGGAACAACAGGGTTCAATTCATTTGATAGTTCTTTATTTATTTTTTTTCCATATCAAATCCAACATTTCTGGTACTGGGACTACACTGCAGTGTTAAGTTTCTCAGTTAATGGGCGGATTTCCAGGCATTTAATCACGCCCCATGTGTTTGTGACCAAGGGGCACCTCGCTGTGGGAGGTGTAGTGGTGTAGGTTGACAAGTGTGTGAGCTCTGGGCAGACAGGGGTGTATATACAGCCTGTCTCCTTGGTAAACCGCAGTGAAAAAACATGGCAGTTCCAGTGTTGGTAAGATGTGTGATTACAGTCTGATGCCTTAGCAAGAGGTCTTGTCTGTATACTTAGCCAAAGTTTGTTTTTAAGGAATTAAGGGATGCAGAGCAAGTGTGTGCACAAAAGAGATGTCCCAGTGACATGCTAATTTTTACCTGTAGAGAAAAAAAAGATGTGGAAGAGAAACTGCTTCCCAAAATAAGCATTCTGTGTTCTAGTTTAGCCAAATGCAGAGCCATATATCTATTTGTGTGTATTCCTTGATGAAGAATTACATCATGAAAATTGTAATGTTACATCCAAGACAGGTGAGCAACAGACAGGTTTAGTGACAGGTCAGGGCTGAGGCAGTAGGAAATGTAGTGGACTCTGGATTTGTCCTAGTGCCACGATTAGTGCGATAATACCTGAAATACTATGTTAATTTCTGGATGTTATCAAGGGAAAACTGTGAAAATATGTTGAAGAATGAAAATGATCTAAAAATGTGTTGAGTGATTTGGCATTTCCTTGAAAAAAGAAGGGTGAAGACCTGACCACAGCTCCTGGGCTCCTCCACAAATATAGTGAGCTATTGAAGGGAGTAGGTAAAGATTCACAGGCTGGTAGTTTGAAATTTAACTGGTTAATAAAACTGAAAACTCAATTCTCCCTGCTGCTTCTCTAACCATTATGGCCACTGTCCCTCATGCTCTGTATGTGTGTCTTAGGGGTGACAGACTCTTTAATGTTTCACATCCCTTTGTGGGTAATAGTGATTGAGCACAATGCAGGAACAAAGTCAGCATTTTCTGGTTAGAAAGCAGCTAATGGGCTTATTTAACAGCTGCTTTAATTATTCTGTTAATTATAGACTCTGTTAAAATTCACAGATCCAAAGGGAAGGTTAACCTCTGCAAAGTATCTTTTATGCAAATTTCTCTTGAGGCAGCCATTAATCTGAAAAGATATACTGAAACACTCGAAAAGTTTGATAGCCATTTGGAAGTTTGTTTTTTAATTTTAAAACCATAATAACAAGGCTTTCCACTTTGCAAGTAACACAGCTGGCCAAGTGAATGTCATCTGAAATATAAATCCTTTAAAGTATGAATCTATAACGGAAAGCCTGTCAGAGTTTTAATTATACTGCTGTAAAAGCTAATCAGCATTGTCATACAGCAGCACTGTCACATGGAGCAGGAGTCACAAGAATGTTTTTGCCAGCTGCTACCTCAGAGATCCTTTCTAAACAGCAGCAAACCGGGGCTTGTCTAGCTTAGGTAATTTGCAGTGCTGCAATTACATCAATAAAGCTGCAAATTCTTAATGTCTCTGCATTAGATGGGCAGTGAAAGCTTTCTCTTAAGCTGCTGCAGTGTACTCGGGCCCAGAGCAAATACACTGTGGGTTGCCTTGTCAAGCCCTCACTTTGTAATGCCAATCACTCCTATTGCCTGTTCTGTGTGCAAGCAGAAAGAGATTAGACAGCAAGTGTGAAAGGGGCCGACAGACTGCTAAAAGCTGCTTTGCTGGGGGGACAGCATAATGCATATGTCAAAGTTGGTAGACTATGTACCCATGATCTGTAACAGATTTCAATAGAAGAATCAGCACAAGTAGGGTTACCCAATCTGTTTTCTGTCATCTTCTGTGACTAATTAATCACACTAAATACCTTGTAGATAGTTATTTTTTTAAAATACTGCTTTTTGGCATGCACATCCACTAAAATACTATTTTGCTTTCTAACTGAAATGAAAATAATA
Source organism: Lathamus discolor (assembly GCF_037157495.1). Taxonomy (NCBI): domain Eukaryota; kingdom Metazoa; phylum Chordata; class Aves; order Psittaciformes; family Psittacidae; genus Lathamus; species Lathamus discolor. Next base: position 139,672,967 of record NC_088884.1, on the reverse strand, counting down.
AAAAAGCTGAGTCAAAAGTGCTTCTTTATATATATATTTGTGCAAAGCCAGAACACTTTCTGTAGGGAAACTAGCCTCAGTAGGGTGTCACATAAAATGCCTTGCAATATTTTGGTGGCCCTTAGTTGGCTTTTGGCCTGCACACTTGCAGCCTTTGCAGTCCTCAGCAAGGCACTATGAATGGTTGGACACTAACATGTACATTAGTGATCCTAATGTGTTCACTGTGCTCTGCAGCAGCCTTTCCTTTACCTTCCAGTAACAGGAAGAGCAGTGCTGGTGGGGGAGCTGGGGCTGAGACGCCCTTTGGCTGACTGTGGGCAGATCAAAGTAATGGGACATTCCAGCCATGTATCAGCATCCCACCGCACCTCAGCTGTGTACCAGCATCCCACTGCACTGCAGATGTGTACCAGCATCCCACCAAACCTTGCAGCTCACTCCAGAAGCAAACTTAGAGATGAAATTTAACAGTCTACGCCTGTAGGGATCAGCAAACTGGGGCAGAGTGATGGCACGAACCCACCATGGTTTAGACATGGCCAATCACCCTTAGCAGCAGGTACCTCACTTCCAGCCTCAGTTTCCTCAATTTTCATTGATTTCTCTTGATCCACTGATTGAAAGTGTCTATAAGTGCTTGGTAATATTTAGTATTCAGTGAATTTGGTTACATAAGTAAAGTGTAAGCATTCAAATGTGGCCATCCAATTGAAAGAAAAATAGTTTTATGTCATCTTTGACACTTTAATTTTGTCTGCAATAATCCCTTAGCATTTACTTTCAGGAGGAAAATAGAAAACCCACTTCAGTACTGCCCAGGTTCAGATCACAGAACCCCTCAGAGGCCTAATGCAGTTGCACTAAATTGTTATTATTCATTGCTGTGTCTGACTTTAATGTTACAGTATTTTCATTACCCTTTCTCTCCTTGTGTCATACATTAGGCATATTATGTCTTAATTCAATGCTCAACTGCCAGAATAGTTGAAATATAATTTCCTCCTTTAATTTTGTTACATTCTCTGATGTGTTGTATTTTTCTGTAATTGTAATTTTTGACAAGGTAACTAGACATGTTTTTTATTCTGTCGGGAAAGAGAATGTTTGTAAAATAAAGGGAACCATATCAGAATTCCAAAGCTGTGTCACCTTTTCCGAAAAGGCAAAGTGATACACCACCCGGCAGCAAACTTCAGGCACTACTGTCAGAACTGCAATTCTGTTCTCCTTCTAGCTTTCCTAAGTTTGACCTAATGACAAAATACTTTATTTTGAGTCAGATTTGTCCTCAGCCTGTTAAAATTTTCAAACCCAAATCTTTTAATCATCTCTGTTTTTTTCATGCTAAAATAGCTGACCTTTTCCTTTTTCTTCTTCAAATAGGGTGCTGAGAAAATTCTACTAATGAATGAGTCTGGGGAACTTCAGGATCTCTTGACAAAAATTGAGGTAATTGTATTTCTGCAAATAAGCATAAGAAATTGCACTGGATATTTTCAAATGAGTAAATTTCCTGTTTTAACAGTTACTTTTCTTCTTTTATGAACTATGATCCCAAATGTTTTGTTTTGTTTTTTTTTTTTCTCTTTGAATGAACGATATCAGAGTATCACAACCCAGTTAGTTTGAGAAAATGTGAATGACAAGAGCATCAAACCAAAATGTCCATCCTTATTTTCTCTTGATTTTGTCACAGCAGGAAAGGCAAGTAATTTTTATTTTCCCATAACTTTCGACACCATTTTTAATATTTAACCTTCACCATGCCCTGGGGTAAGCAAGCCTCTTGTGTGGATGCTGAGCCCCTTCCCTGTGTACTACTGTGAATACTCTGGGTACCCGCACATCTGCATTCTGACCAGAACCGAAGCTGGGCATCTACAAAATCTGAACAAATGCTGGAAGTTTCCAAATCCACCGATTTGCACAGATTTCAAATTACAAGTTGTCATGCTTTTTTCCAGCTCCGAGCTTGCCATGTACATTGAAGTTCTCTGGGATAAGTTTGCTTCTTATCGTGGTCAGCTGATGCATGCTCCCTGAAGACTCTTGAAGTGTGGGTCTGCTCTCACAGCTTTGCTGTAAGCTAGGAGCTCTACCAGTCACCAGTTTTCTGCTGGTCTTGTGCTCTTGTCTGCTCAAGGCATTTTCTGTTTTCCTTTGGATAGTCTGCAACAAAGAACATTTTGGGGAGACCTGTGTCATAATGTCTGGGTTATATAGATAGCTGTGTCATTAGAAAATGATTGTATTGCTATTAATTATCTTGTTATTTTGAAATCACCCCTAATCAAATTAAGATAACACATAAACTTCAGAAGTATGTAGCATCAACATTAAAAATAGATAATGAGGATATGATATTTGTAAAAGACACTGACAAGAAAGCAAAGATACATCTAGTTAATTTAACCCCAAAGGTTTTCTTGCCTTGCATTTATCCAAACTACAGCATATGCTTTCCTAACATGCTCTCAGTAACTCTTTGTATACCATACATCTTTGAGTTTATCACTTTGTGAGAGATGTTGGTTTCTCATAGCCAATCTCCCTCTTGAACTCCTCTAGAAGTTCCAGTCAGGCTGAGCCCAAGGGTTGTTCACCCCTGTCTTATTCAGGAGATAGATTTAACACTGTCCAGCAAATCACGAACTGCCTCATCCCCTAACAGTACAGGTGGTACCCTCTGCATTTGTGTGGCCTGTTCCTTAACTCAGCAGAACCTTCCTTGCCTCATGACATTTTATGTATTTCTGTATAAAATGCAGAAGAACCTGTTGACCATATTGAACCGCATTGGATAGCTAAGCAGAAACTATTAAACAAAAGTACAGATATGATTAAAACATGTAGCATTCCATGGATGAATACGAAAGTTAGCTAATACACCTCCTTAATATGTTTCATTATTTTGGAATTAAAGATCCTCAGATCCTGCTTTGGGGGGTTGCATAACATTATTTCCTAGCACAATGTGTGTCCTAATCTTGGGACAGAAATTGCATCTCTAAACCAAACGATGGCAGACTACAGCAGACTGATAACTGCTTACTGAATACAATCACTGCTTCACTGGCTTTTATTTGTTTGGTTTTTGTTGTTTGTTTGTTTTTTTTTTTTTAATGGATTTGCTACACTTGGAAGGGTCGGTCAGGTTTTCCCATTACTGGAGATGCAGATGGTGATGGCACAAACTGTCATCAGGTCAAGAAAGGAATGGCCATTTTTCAAGGAACTGAGCTAAAGCAATATTTCATTTGTTTGTTTTTTTTTTGTAAGTTCTCTTAACTACATGGAAAGGTAGTTACTTACAAACCTAACAAACAGTAATGAATGTAGAGATTAAAATATTGTTATTTTAAAATTTTAAGATTATTTTCAGTAATGTCCGATGAAGTAAAATGCCATCAAAAATTATAGAAGATGTGAGTACTTCTGAGATAAAAGGAATGTTAATTTTACATTAAATACTTACTAAAAAGTTAATAGTAACTTTAAAATTAGCATGTAGCTAATGAAGTAGCTTGCACAATGAAGAAGAACAGCGAGTTTATGAGCTACGGAGCAAAAAGCACTTTTTTTGTGTGTTCACCTGAGTTGTCAATAAGTGAATGCTACTATTAATGGTTTCGCAGAAAACTGTAGTTTCCTCTATGAAGCTACAAGAAGGACTATCTTACCTATATATATTTTAGTGCATGCTGGTAATAATTTGTGGCTGATTTTTTAGTGGTGCATAATTCCTCAGACTATGGAATTGTCTGGATTTTTCTTCCTTTGTCAATAAATCTGTAAAGTCTTTACTCAACAGTGTAATGTTAAAGCCACTTATCTGCACTGCGGTAAGTACCCAACCTGGGGTACCTTTTATTTCTCTGATAGAGAACTTTAAGGCTATCATTAAACAAACCAGCCACATTTTCAGCAAGTTAAACTTAAGAATGTCTTTGAATCCCCTTCTTGTGTTCCCCAATGCCTTTAATCCAATAAAAAATAGAGTAAAATTCTTGTTTTACTCAGGAATTAGGACAATTGAGGGAGCCCAAGCCTTGCTTGCAGCAATTTTCTCTAGGTATAACTGTTGAATACAGATAATTCTTCTTTACACTTAAAGCTTCAGCATTTTACACCCATAAATTTGAATACACCACTTATTTCCTCAAGCAGTATTTGTCAGAAGCTATGAATTGTTTTCTGATATGATCAACTCTAACTGTAATGGGAACAATATGTTCAGCATAAGCGTGCAAATGCTAAAAGTCATAATATCTTAATGTGCAGCATAGGAAATATAACATCAACATAAACTGCCTAGAGTTTAGATTCAATCAATCGCAATACCTCTTAGAATTCATCTAGACCTAAACTATATCAGAGTAATGTACAAAAGCTATCCTTTAGCTAGCTATTTTGGCAAGTATAAACACAGGCCACTAAGGTATAATGTGACTGATGATCCTGCAGTGAGCCTCTCTGACCATTGCATGTGGATCTGACCAAAGGAAAAGGCAGACATAATGGCCTTCCATGGTGGTATACTGTGAGATAGGGCAGTGGGTGGTGCTCAAGATGAGAACCAGAATGTGCATTCTCATCTGTTCTGAAGCCCTCATTTTCTAGAGCTTATGGTAGTTGATAAGGTAACATTTTTGTCTTTCTCACCCTCTTCTTTGAGCAGAGAGTCCAGCATCCTCACGAGTGCACCTCTTGTGGGGGCTTTGGTTTCCTGCCGTGCTCAGCGTGCCATGGGAGCAAGATGTCTGTGTTTCGGAACTGCTTTACGGACTCATTTAAAGCCCTCAAGTGTACTGCTTGTAATGAGAATGGGCTACAGCGCTGCAGGAGCTGTGCAGGCTAAGTATGGCATCTCCACATGTACAAACTGATTTCATGGCACTGCACCAGTTTGTAATATGATTTTTTAAAACTGATCTCTTTATCGAATTCAGTCAATAAAACTCCATTTGTAGTATACTTCTGCTTGTTTGGTCACTTCTGCTGTTTTAAACTTCGGTTGCTAACCATATAATGAACTCTGAAATATATTTTTCTACTTCCTTTATAGAGACATTTGTAGTCTTCAAAAGTTATTGTATAATCAGCCCTTTGGATGTGGAGTCTTCCTTTTTTCTATAGGCTATCATCAGCAAGAGTAAGTATTTCTGCATCATGCCCTCAACATTACAGCAAAAGGAAACATAAGCTTCAGATAATTAATTAAATAGTTGCTGCTTTCAAGACCGGCGAGAATATAGATTTTGTGATGTGGACTAGCCCAAGATGGCTGAATTCTGGCCTGAATTTCAAGTGGCAAGAGAACAGAAACATTTCTTAAAAGTCCATGAATCAATTTTCTCTTTCAGTACTGCTTTGTGTTTTTTACTAAATAGATGTTGTTAGATAAAGTCACATAAACTTTAACTATAGTAGATATTGATAACTGTTGTACTATCTCAGAGATTTATGATCCTATATATTACAGTAGATCTTACAGTGATCAACTGAGAATACCAAATAGCTTTATAAATTGCATATAAAGCAACTGAGGATGAGATTTCTGCTTTTTCAGGTTAGTGACTGTTGTGGTTTGATGGCTAACCTGGCATGAGTGTTTTAGGGATTCTGTTCCCCACAGGAAGGCCACTTCTTTATCCCTAGACATTACAAACACTATACACACCTTTGTCATTTTTGGTGGGTTTCCCTACCGGGACAAGAGACAGCAAATAGACTCATGGCACTGTGTGCTCTCCACATTGAAGATATTTCAGCTTGGCATAGCATTTATTCACATCCACAGAGTACTTTTTAATAGGGTACTTTAATGGAGCACCACCTTCTGCTTATGTAGATGTTGCATATCTTCCTCCTCTTCCTACAGTCAGTTTGTACTGGCACAAGCAATACATACGTTTAGTGTGTTGTTGAAATTGGTGGTGGCTAAAAAAGGCTTCCATGGTAGGCATTCTATCCTGCCCAAACTGCTTTAGCAAATGTCAAGACATGTAAATTTTTTTGCTTTTTGTTCATTCCTTGTAAAGCTGTGCTCACTAGGGTTAGGTAAGTGGATTTGGCTTTACCAGACGCTGCTTAATCTGGTGAGGATCCCATTTTCCTTCTCACTTCCCCATATAACCTTCCTTTGTCTGTGATGGGAAACTCAGCTTTCCTTTCAGTGTTTTGGGCACAACATAGCTGTGGTATAAAATAGGATAGCTACAGCTGCACAACATGTGGCTTACGAAAAAATGCACCTTCTGGTAATATTTGTGTTTCCTGATGCCTATATTCCCTCACCTGAAACAGCAGGCAACAAACTTTCCTCTACCTCCTCTCACTTGCTATGTTTAGAAGTGGCAGCTGTGCTGAAGAGTTGGACAAGCTGGGCTAGCTAATCTTTTTGACCATTTCAGTCTAAGGGAATTATGCATATTCTATGAGACATTGAATGTGCAGGCTTGATTCTACTGCTCCTACTACAGTGAGGCTCAGAAGGAGTGTCTGGATAAGATGAGAGAGATTAAGTTTTCTGCAGAGGTCATCCACAGTGCTTAGCATCACTCCAGCTATAAAACTCTGAACTACAGATGTGCTTAACTTATTACTGCCTGGATAAGCAGAAAAGAAAGAAAATACAGTTCCCTTTTTCTATGACTGTCATGTAGCCTCCATTTCTGGCTAAAATTGCAGCCTAGACTGTTATGATAAGGAATGGAATGTAACATACATATTCATATCAATATGTAGAATGTTGTCATTACTGATGCACAAAAACTTTCTTCAGTTGTTGACATGCTGTGGATCTAGGGAGAGAGCACATTCGCAGTAGTGAATACTGCACTTAAGATGTCATAAGCAAATTTGTCCTTGAGGGAAATTACTGTTGAAGAAAATGCCAGTCTTTTTGTGATGCTGCAATTCCACAGTCTTCACCCCAAGACATTTTGCTTGATGAGATAGTCCATATCACCATTCTCCTAGTAAGGAACCATGTGTCCAAACTTCTGTAACTTGTCAAAGTATGTTACACATTTTTAGTTTCATTGAAAATGTTTTTCATTGACCTGGAATAAGGGTTTGAAGCTGGTTTTCCCACCTCTCAGGCAATCAAAAGATGACTTATTTTCAGAGTAAGACAAATATACTAAGAAACTAAAAGTTTATTTCCTGATTTATCTCCAGGGGCCATGAAAGAAACTTAAAGAGAGTCCTAGCCAAGGTACTACTTTTCTAACAGAGGCACTTAACTCCTTCAAGCAAAGATGCAGCAAAACCTCCTTAGTTTTCCTTTTAGAAGGGAAATTATGAAAGCAAAAGGTCATGTTTAGTAAACCCTTTTATTTTTTTCAGATGTTTTTTATGGGAGACTAGAAGATAACAAAATAAAACACAGGAAATGTAATGCTCTCAAATAGAACATTCTTCAGGCACTATGTATTTCTCAAGACACCTATAACAAATTTCCAATACTGGAAAAGTTATTTTCTCCTCTGTCATCAACTGAATTACCATCTTTTTCTCTCCAGCTCTATTTTCCTTGTAACAGCCTTCATGAAAAAGAAAATAAGTTTGGTTTTTTTTTAAAGAGATGTTTTTATTACATGGTTTACCACCTTTGCTAGGGTTTTGAGTCTGGCTTCTCAGCTTGCTCTATCTTATAAGCACTGGAGGTGACAGAATGACAACATTATTAAGGCAAACCTAGGAACCAGCTCAGGGATATGACACTCCTGGTATAAGGTATGTATCAGGAAGCTAGCAATACAACTTTCAAGTCATTCTGAGAAAGGACAAAGGAATGAAGCTCAGGTCTGATTTATACCAGTATTGCAGCTTTGCTTTCAAGGAGTTAGCAGCAATCTCCTCTGATAAGATAAATAAAATTAATTCAGCTTCATCTTTGTGTAGGAAACTTTCTAAGTTCATCAAGCTCTGCTAACTAACTTTACCTAACTGGAGAAACTTGAAATAAAAAGAAATAAGAAGAGTGTTTAAAACAGAGGGGGAAATGAAACAGATGTGGACAGAAAACACTAGACTGGACATGGATAGCTTTCTCTGGCGAATTTTTGGGAAGGAATCAACTGCTTGTTGTGAGGTAGAGGAAAATATAGATGAGTACTTTCTAAAAATCAAATGCTGATGTGATGGGGACTAGCAACCTAATTCATACCTGGCCCAAGATCTCTGCAGAGGTTAGGTGCCGGTTCAGTATCTACACACATTCACAAATGTGAATTCAGACCCATCTGAGATGAACAAGTACTCTGAGAAGTTGTGTATGTGAAATTTTAGTGATCTGATGGTGATTAGGAGCTTCTTTTGAGATTTCTTTTCCTGAAGTTTGGCTCCAAGGCTGAAGTAGTATGTTTTCCTCTGTAGGTTTTGGCCTAAAATTTTTTTTCTTCACTTCCTCTTATTAATATCGATCTGATGAATTTTAAGAAAAGAATGAACCTTTTTAATGCATGTGACACTTTCCAAGTAAAAAGCCATGTCATACTGAAGAAACTAATCATATACTCAATTTCTACAGATGATCACATATTGACAAGCCTACATGGACTTTCACTTCATATAGACTCAGGCTGGAATCTGAGCATATGACTGGTCTTCTACTCTGCAGAAAATTTTACTGTTCATAAAAGCAGAGTGTAAGCAAATTTCTTACTCTAAATAGGGAGGAACACTTTAAGCAGAGTGTTCATCTTCTTCACTTGTTTTTTTGGCAATAATATTGGGGTATTTCAGAGTAATGTATTTCTCACTTGCACAGGTTAAGGCCATAGTGATTATGAATTTGATCTAATATTATGCTATTTAATATTACACCATTTAATAAACATGTCTGGGTTTGCTCTGTTAGGGAGTACCTTAGTTTTTTAACACACTAATGGACATTCATTTGTTGTGGAAAAAATCCATCCATTTTCAATAAAAAATAGTGCTCCTGGGAGTTGATTTCCATACAATCTCTGGTTGCTTCCTTGGAGTACTATTTCTAAAGATGCATAAAAGAGATAGGCTGTCTTACTTGCCAGCAGCCTACTGTAATAAAGTATTTTATATTAATTTGGAATGATGAGAGCTTTTGCAGGCAGTGCTGCATAAACAAGTCGCCCTTTCAGCTCATACCTAAAAATTGCATCAGGCATACTGCTTACTGACCTCCATACCTAATTCTAAAGTTTGCTGAACTCAGACACAGTCCTCCTGAATCAATGCAAAACAGCCTAATGTTTTAAATTCTTGGTTGATTTGGTCTAGACTATCTTCCCTTTGTAAGTGATGCACTGTGAAATACAGTTACATAATTAATATTATATAGCATATAGTATAAATGGGTCTTTTAAAATAAGAATGCAGTGTGTCTCAAAGCTCTCCAAGGTGTTCAGTCAGTCTGAGTTATTTTGCTGCACCTGGGAACTCGTAATTATGAATGAATAGAATCTGACAGGTCTTGAAAGAAGAGAAATTAATTATGCTGTAAGGAAACAGGTATTGGAAGAAAAATTCCTGCTTTTGACTCCAGTGTCACATGAAAAAAGGAACAGAAAGTTCCTGAGGGTTTTGGGGTTTTATTAATGAAAATAAGAAATGAATTTTACTGAGCTAAATTTTACAATTTTTATGAGTAAATACATAACGGAAGACACTGCAGGTACTTCTTTTAGCTATTGCCTTTGTATTATTGCATTAAAATTAATTTTATTCACTTAGCCTGAGATACATTGTTTGACCATAAAAACTTTCAACAGGATATATTTATGGCCTAAATAATTTAGTAAGGAAAAGAATTTAGGTTGGTTATCTCTAAATAATTTAGAGATGATAGTAAAGGACATTGTAATCCAATGATAATTTTAAAAGTAAAAATTATTAGAAATAAATCTTTATGTTTAATCTTTTTCTTTCCTCTTGCAATGATTCGTTTAGGGGTGATGAATCAGGAAATAATTGCATTAGAAGGAAATTAAATAATAAAAATACTGTTAAAATACTGTTAAAATAATAAAAGTACTGTTAAAAATACTTGCAGCTTAAGCTGCTTCTAGTTTCTAAGTTCTACTTTCAAAAATTGGTTTCAAATTAGTTAAAAGCTTTATGAAATCCAAGAAGTTTTCCATTCAAGAAAAACCTTGTTGCAATAAGACATGATGAGGCCTCATTTTTTTTCCACTAAGTGAAGTATCATCTTATTGAAAACCAAGGTTTATTTAAAAGATACTTCTTCCACCAATCAGATATTAAGTTCGACAAAAATAATTACCCTTTAGTGACCTAAAAGTTTAAAGCATATAAAAGAAATATGCTGCAGGTTACTGCCTTCTGGTGGCTGACAGAGAGTTGTATTTTGATTTGGAGAAAAAGCCTTTTGTAACTGTATAAAACAAGCAAGGGCTATGTAATCAGTCAGAAGGGCTGACTACAAGTTATTATTTTCATTATTGACCATGATTTGTTCAAAGTAGGCAAGTAATGATCAACACAAAATCTTCAAATGTCATCATTTTAATGTGAATGCTCATCAAATTGCCACTTAAGAGTGGCTATTTTACTTTATAAGTATTAAATCTGGTGGATGTATTTTTGCCTGTCATATATGGGAGAAACTCCTCTCTGATGTCAAGTCAGGTAAATTATAAATGAGTGAGAATGATAAATCTAAGAAACATCATCTAAATCTGAGTATCCTCTGAGCTAACCTATGGAACCAGTTTTATAGTGTTTTTGTTTGGGATTCTGCCCCTGATTTGAGCCAATGTCTGAGACTTTGAAGAACGTCTAGACTGTGTCTTACCCCCAAACTTCATTTGCACATTAGTTTTTCCCCATCATATGACAGGTGGGAATAGCACACAGTATGAAAGAGACATTGTACTCCAGCAAAAACCCTCTAAACCTGTGGGATGATATATTTATGTTAAACTTTATGTATTAAAATAGCTGCATTGAAAATGAGTGTTTTATACTGCCTCAGGCATCTAATAAGGCAGAGAGAAGAGTTCAATACCTCAGTCTGCAAAATTAAATGACTTAGTAAAAACTTGTCTTTTTTTTTTGTTAAATAAGCACAAATACAATAAACAGTAATCTCATATGTTTGAGATAATGAAATAATTGTTTTTAGTGTTATAGGAAAATCAAGCAGCCTCTCATTACAGCTTGATGGCAATAAATGATGCTGATAAGTTTTCCTTTTCATCATAATCACAGAATAAAATCTACTAGAATACTATCAAACAGCAGAACTATACTTCTAACTTAAATAGACCATCCCTCAATCAGCTGAGAAGCAAGAATAACTAAAGCAAGACTGACAAACAAACACCTATCAGAAAGTTTAATCTGTACTCCTCTTCCTCAGTATTTTAGAGAGACCCATTAATGTGCTTTCTGTGGGATGTGGGATCGCAACCAGGCTGTTTGATATTTGGTGTTGTACTCTTGCGATACCACCTGCAATGCCACAGGGCACTGAGATGATTAGTGCTGTGCAACCTTTTTCCATGTCCACATTATTTTACCAGCTTGGGGACTAATGATCCTAAATTTATCAGTCTTTTCTCACATTCTCAACCAAATGTTCACATCCTGTATCAGAGAAAATTTAACTATAAAATCCTCTCTTTCTATAGCCACTGTATCTGATCTTCCAGGACATACTTCATGAGCAATATGGTTTAAAAAACCCTATAATATTTTTCCACATTTATTTTCCACTCTTTTATCAGGTCTATGATGTCAGTAACTCATTCCTATTGCAGCCTATACTTCTTGCAGAACATCTAATGCTCAATAATGCCAAATATATCATGCTGTATGTTATGCTTACCTTCAGCCAACTTGGTGTATCTACAGCCCCAGTGCCCGGCCAGAAATCCTACTTTCCTGTCTTGGAGATTTCCTACTACCTGTCTTTCCTTACTGTACTATAACTTATGATCCAGAATATCTTGTTATACCATAACTTGGTTTTAGAATTTGATCCCAGATTCACTCATTTCATCTCCTCAAGGAGTTTTTTCACTTTGCTTAATACAGGTAGTTTATTCCACCCTGCTCTCCTAAATCCTCTGTTTGTGTGAGCCTTTGTCCTCTGACAAAGCCACCCTGAGTGGGTCTGTTCTCATCCTGTAACCAGCTGTCTTAAACCAATGTCAATCTGCAGAGAGACAGCTTTTCTTTTTTCTTTTCTTTTCTTTTCTTTTCTTTTCTTTTCTTTTCTTTTCTTTTCTTTTCTTTTCTTTTCTTTTCTTTTCTTTTCTTTTCTTTTCTTTTCTTTTCTTTTCTTTCTTTTCTTTTCTTTTCTTTTCTTTTCTTTTCTTTTCTTTTCTTTTCTTTTCTTTTCTCTTTTCTTTTCTTTTCTTTTCTTTTCTTTTCTTTTCTTTTCTTTTCTTTTCTTTTCTTTTCTTTTCTTTTCTTTCCTCTTCTTTCTTCTTTTCTTTTCTTTTCTTTTCTTTTCTTTTCTTTTCTTTTCTTTTCTTTTCTTTTCTTTTCTTTTCTTTTCTTTTCTTTTCTTTTCTTTTCTTTTCTTTTCTTTTCTTTTCTTTTCTTTTCTTTTCTTTTCTTTTCTTTTCTTTTCTTTTCTTTTCTTTTCTTTTTTCTTTTCTTTTCTTTTCTTTTCTTTTCTTTTCTTTTCTTTTCTTTTCTTTTCTTTTCTTTTCTTTTCTTTTCTTTTCTTTTCTTTTCTTTTCTTTTCTCTTTTCTTTCTTTGCTTTTTATCTTTTCTTTCTTTTTATTTATTTTATTTTTTTTGGCTTAACTTCGTGGTGAGTTTTATTTTCAAGACTTTTACTCACTCCCCAAAGCACTTTTTTTCCCCAACATGATCTTTCATATCAATTAATAGTAATAATTACAAGCTGATAAAGGGCTTACTGACTGTGAATCTGAAAGTACTTCACAGCAGTGAAGATCAGCACAGCACTACTAAACGGTAAATCAGATTTAACATCCCTATTTTAACATCCCTGCTTGCCTCTGAGACAATGAGGGGGAGAAAATTAATCTGAAGCTCCAGACAAAAACAATCTTTGTTGATGCCCAGATTCATGCAGATGTCATCAGGAAGAAACTGGAATACAGTAGGTCTTCTCACCCTAAAATTTTCTTTGTAGTATTTCCCCCTTTTTAAAGTATAAAGATGCTGTTTATATCTGAAAACCTAGCAATTTCTGACTTCTTTCCTTTCTCAGTTGAATCTATTAGATAACTAGAAATAATTAAATTAAGCATAGCTGTAACATAACTGTTTTAACTTCTTAAATCTGATTGTGTATAAAAATCAAATATGTTGTAATGTAAAAGAAAAAAATTGAGCTTTCTGTTGGAAATCTGTTACCTAACACTGAGTGGCAGATTCACTGTGTCATCACTCTTTATTCTGAGTGCATTTTACATGATAGCACAAAAGGATCATATTTTGTCTGCAGAAACAAGGATTTATGTTTCATACTAAGAAAGGACGTCACAAGCTTTTGAAACACTTCTTCAGTTTTGAGCTTTTTTGCTTAGTGATATTTTTTCTCCTGTAAGCTGCAATTGAAGCTGGCCACAAATATTTTGTCATTTTACACAGAGACTAAGTGCTTCTTCTATTGGCTAAATACTGGAAAACATCATGAGTGACCACCGTTGCCTTGATTGCAAGAGAAAATGCTTAATGATGACACTTGCATTAGGTGGATGCTTCCTCTAATTGAAGGAAAGATAACAGCAGCTCTTCATGGATGAAATAGTTTATGTGTTTTGCTATTAAATTAAATCAACCAAGTTAAAACTATTAACTACATTTTAGCTTCCTACTCTCGTGCACTTTTGTTCTATAGCTTGATATATGTGGTGCTGTTCAGAATGTTCTCTTTCATTTGAAGATTATGGAAAAAATAGAAGTATTATTTACCACAAGTAACATCAGTTATTGACTAAAAAACCCTACATAGAACTCATATCTTCCTCTCTTCAACCTTGGAAAACTCCTTGCTGCATTTTGCTGTGTCTTCTAATTTCTCAGATTTTCTTTCTATTATGGAAATTCTTCACTCATTTTCTTTCTTTTATACAATAGAACCTTGAGTTTTTCACAGAAATTTGGGGTTTCCTTTTTTGAAAGAAAATAAAAAGAAACAGCTATCTTTCTGGTCTGAGCTGGGGCAGAACATCATCCAGACTCATTACTCCTTGGACAGGGAATTACATGAAATTTTGAAATCACATCTAAGTTGTTGTTTGCTGGACATTTTTGTGTTCTGGAAAACAGCCACTTAACTTCTGACTCTGAACATTGACCCTCTGAAGTACAGGACGAAAGCTAAATTATTCCTTGGCATCTTCAGCAGTTCCTTTTAGGTCTACTTGATTCAGCTTTAATTTCTACTGTGTCAATAATCCAGCTAAGATAATTAAATAAACAAAATTTGTGTGTCTTGTATTAAAGTTATATTACGTAACAACAAATTCTTAATGGTTTGAATAGTGAAAAGGTATTTTGGTACACAAAGTCTGGAATCAAAGTCTTCTAGTGCAAGTAAGGGGGAATTTTTTCTTTTCCTTTATAATTAATTGATTTTTTAATAACAGTGAAAATTAATCTGATTAAATCTATTAGAGCCTTCCAACAAATGGAAATTGCTGTCTCAGTCCAAAGTCAATGGTCATATTTAACATACATTGAAACGAAGAGCAATCCCAAAAATCGCATTTAAGTAGTGCTAACGTATAACTTCACTAAAAGGGTCAGATAGATCTCTGATTACACTCTGGTCTCATGTTGCCTGTAAAATGCAATGAAATTACTGGCACTCTAGCATTAATTGTGAACATCCTTGCTGTGAAATTATTATATTCCTTTTTTTTTTTTCCCTGTCCTGTGATATTGGAGCAAATCACCATCCAGCACAAAGAAATTTATAATAGCTACACTAGAAGGCATGTCCTTTCTTCTTAATATAACATCATTATGCATAAATCTTATTTCTGTGGGGGAAAAGGACTGAGCAGAATAGCCCTAACCAAGAAGTAGTCTAGGTAGTAGTGTAGGCAAGCCAGAGTAGACAGTGAGACTGTGAGACTTGGGGGGGGGGGGGGGGGGGGGGGCAGGGAAAGACACATACTACTGTAGTTTGTTTTACTTATGCCATGTGGCCTTTTGTGGCTATTTTATCAAGTTTAGGATTTTTAGCAATGTATCTTCTGCTGCAAACTCTGCAGCAGTTGAACTTGTTAATGCATTTTTTGGATAGACATTTGCAGCATTGATTTCTCTAAAAAAATAAAATATTAGAAACTTGTACACAGTAGTAGCTGTAGAGAAGGCAGAGGCTGGACAGAAATGTTGCCTAGATGTGCTCAAAGTGATGTGATCTGGGGGCAGTCATTCATGGTTCTATTTTTACTTCGTTGAGGAAGGTCATAGAAACCTGAAAAATATTGCTGGAAAATGACAGGCTGCCAGTAGTAATCATGCAAAGAGGACATGTCTTCATGATTGAATGCCACAGAAATTGTGGTACAGCAGAAAGGAGGTTGACTTTGAGAGCAATCCTAAAGTAATCAGTAACAGAGGGGCAGAAGTGTTATTTACTTCTGGGGAAAGTAGGGATACCTTTGAGAAACAAGATCAGCCAAAAGGTGTCATTGCTTCTCTCTAACCTTGCTTAATGATATGTCTATATGAACGATGTAAATAAGATGGGGACTTTTGTAAATGAGAACTATGATGACCAGGAGTGAACAGGCAGCAAAACCTGTTTTGAAAGACGTGTTGATTTCCTTTGGATTGTAAGTTCCTGCTAAAAAATAGATGTTGGTTGTTAATGCACCTCTCTTACTCCAGGGGTTTACTCGCTCTAATTTAAGCTGCTCTAATTTAAGCTGCTCTAAGCTCATGATTTAAGTGCGTATCATATACCACAAGAGATCAGTTAGATGAGTTGGCTGAATTTTAATGTGGTGGTAGAAATCCCTTTTGTGAGGGCTCCTGGTGAGCCAGTGTGATAGCTCAGGCATCAAAGCTGCACAAATATTCCTTAGCATCACTTGATCCTGTATTTTTCTTGGAAGAGAATACTTTCTGCTTAGATATTTCACACCTAATGCCATATGTGGCCATAGTACCTGCATTGACAACAAGCCTGAGCCTATCATGTTACCCAGTATGCCAATGTGAAATTTGACACAAAGGAACTATGTAACCTCTGTAATATGACACATATTGGTACCATTATCTCAGCAACTCATGATCTCTGCAGAAGGTGAATCAAATGCTGACTGTCAAAAGCCAAAATGCTGATGCTGGCTTCAGTTTGGAAGGTGGCTTGTCAGCTTTGGCACACGTTTGTTATAGACCTGGAAGTCAAGAAGAAAGTTTTAGAATATTCTGGGGATTTGTCTAGTTTTCCATCCTCAGAGATAAGATGATACCAATTGGAGAATGAAGATAAATAATTTGGCTATTGCTAAATACTTGGAAACTGTGAAAGAGCCAGGTTTTCAAAGTCAAGTCCACTTCTTTACTTCGTCTTGAATTGAGGAATAATAATGAAAAAATATATAGGATTTTACTAGTAGGGCGATACAAGAGATAGGTTGCTCATGGGGAAAAGGAGATTCAGGTTTCATTTTGGAATACCCTGCATAAATTAACAGGCTTAAAGAAAGTGAAAAATAAACAAATGAAGAAAATCCCTAAGAAACTTCAGATTCCCAAAGCTGAAGCTGCTATCTTCTTCTGGCTTCTTTAGTCTTGTTTGACAAATCCAGGCCTGCTGCCAGAGATGCTGAGTGCTTTTAGCTTGAGCAGCTCTTGGAGGACCTCTTGAAGCACCACTCAGAAGAGGTGTAAAGTGGTGGTGTAGGAGAGCTGAAGTGCTTTCCTTTGCTTTCTTACTGCTGTACTGAATCATGATTTAGGTGGACAAAAGACAAGAAAGAACCTGCCTGTGGCAGGCTGGAGCCTAATTCCTCCTTTAGGTCTGCACCGTTCCTTGTGAGTGCTGCATGCTTAGTATTCCTCACTGAGAAAGTGCACAGTCATGGGCGGGTGGAATTGCAGTCAAAACCTGCTATGTGTGGTTTGTGCTCTGAACTTTCACATCCCAACGACCGCCATTCCTGGAAGTATGACATACACTGTAATATTGGCAATGAACCGAAGGGATCAGCAGAAACATCACCAACCACATACTAGACTAGATTTTTGTGTGATATCACAACTTTTGATGAAAATGATGGAAACAGCATCTGGAGCACATCAGAAGACAATGTCCTTCCTAATATGGTTGTAAATAAGAAACCGGCAGAGTAGGTAGAAGCCCATATGGGATATGCTGTATATTATCAGTGAAATTTTGTCCTGAAAGCATTTTATTGTCAGCAGTTTTACAAGGTACCAGAAGTAATTCAAAACAGTTGGGAAGCACCTTAATGACTGCATTGTTCACATGTTGGGCAAAATTTGTAGTCACACTGGGACAACTAGTGATACCACAGACATGTCATCACACATTGTTACAATATGGTTTTGTCATATTGTTGCTGTTTCTGGTAATAAAAAAGTGCACAAGAATAAGAAAATGCCAAGAAGCTAGCTGAACTTGATGGCTGTTCAGGAGTGTTTTCAGTGGTCCCAGTTGTTTCTATCCCCAGCGGTGCAGCTCTGCAACCTCAGCCTCAAGCTCTCTTTTATCATGATAGCAAAAATGTCACTGCTTTTCCCAGAGCTGCTCTTGCTTCCTGAGGGCTCACAGCTAATGCTGTGTACAGCGATGTAAGAGAGAAAGATCTGTTTACTTGCCTGCTGCTTTCTCTGCTGGCAGCACAATTCCCTGTTTCTGTATTCTGTTGCTCAGAAAGCTTCTGTCACTTTGATCAAAAATGAATCATAAGAAAAAGGCACAGTAATATGAGAGAAAATTTCTGTTTGAATAAGAAACAGGGGCACTACAGCTCCTGAAATTTCAGGACAGGGTAAGGTTAAAAGAGAAGGACAAAGCCTCCAGCTCTGGAACAGTGGGTTTATGTTGTCACAAGAATAATTAGTTGCCAGTGGAAAAGGGCTGTTCTTTTTCATATGAAATAGATTGCACAGAGACAACCCAGACCACGCTACTGGTGGACAAGGAGATGTCTGGTGAGCATCAGCATAAGCTGTGGACCTTCATTCACAGGCAGTTACACAGAAAGAGAGGCAAGCTAGGATGAGATTAAAGGAACAAATAATGTACTAACATAAAAGGGAACCACTTATTTTGCTCTAATGTGCCTAAACCATAGCTTAAAAGAATCTTCTTCAAAAAAATAATCTTCTTCAGTTAGTCAGTCTTTTTCAACCCAGAGGAATAAACAAATAGATTGTTGCTGTGGTGTTTCCTCTTCTGACCCATGCAAATATTACTGCGTTTAAGCTAGTAAAAATACATGAAAAATGTTTAAAATGCTTGTGATTGTTTGGATGATGTAAGCAGGCTTGAAAATATAGGAGTGGATCGATACTCTTTGGGCAACTGTAAATATGTATATGCAGATAATATATTCCAAACTGAAACCATGCCTCAGAATATTTTAAGTAGGTCATGGGCATGATAATGATACACAAGTATGTGTGTGTGTATACATATATATATAATATATATATACCATTGATATCATATCTATATGTATACACATACATATATATATAAAAACAATAATGTTTACACCATGAGCAACCATATGGGTCCCTGTAAGCCTTCCCTTTCATGATTTGATATTCATCATCAACTATTCATGAAATTCGTATTTAGAGTGCATGCCCTTTAGGACATTGAATGCTTTCTCTGAAATATTTTTATTGGAGAAAATGCAACAAATAACAAGAATATTTGCAATAACATTATTTTTATATTGTCTGATAATTTTTCTGAGGTCTTCCAGCACCACTGAGAGTTCAGCAAACAAGACTGCTCATGATTTAGTATGACACAGATTATTTTCCCTCCAGACTTGGCTCTGAAACTGAACCGCACTAAAGCATTATCTTTACAGGGCATTTCTGCAGTCTGCCAGGAGACGGCAGATTATAAAAATGTTGATGAGTTAATGTAGGAAGTTACCAAGGTAGAGCTGTCTCTAAACAAAAATATAACAGATACTGATAAAGCATGAAAATATATTGATCACTGATGATACTATGAACAGTGGATGAAAATGTAAAATAAAATGTGCTTGTATAGAATAAAAATATTCTATAACTTATAATTCAAAGTATGCAGTAATTTATATTTTTCTCCTGTAGCATCAAATCCTTCTAATACAGTTTTAATTTGTCGGTGATGATAAATTCATACCAGATAAATGTTTTGGTAGTAATTAATGAACTTGGGGTATATGAAGGTTTTAGGCTGGGTTATATACAGGGGAAAAACAGATGTTTCAGTTCCTAATTTTAAAACAATGTTGTTTCTCATGTTCCTTTTCCTTCCTTCCTGTACCTTCTAACACCACACTGACCAAGCACAGCCCTTCAAATGTGAGATTAAAAGTACTGTAAAGCACACTGGGCTCCTGTAATTCCCACTGAAACACCATTACATAAAGAAAAGCTGTCAGGTATAAAACCTGCTGATCCTTAGAGATGATTTGGAGTACATTTTGCCTTTAATAGTCTCATTCTTTGCCAGATGATTATTCACTTATATTTCTGTCAACAGCTTCATCAGTATATGACTATGGCTTTCATGAAAATTACTGTACTATAAAAGTTTCTTTACTGTGTGATCTTAATTGATTAATACACAGGAGCAGAAAGACAGCAGAAATGTGATATCGTATTATTTTGCCCTCTGCTCTCAATAACATGGAATAAAATGACAGGCAGAACCTTTGCAAACAGTTCTTACATGCCTTTGAAAAGACCATAAGCTAAAGGGCAAGCAACCTTAACCAGCAGAAATCTACAAAGATGTTTTAGAAAGGCACCTGAAGTGAAACACTCTTCTCAGGCTGGGGCTGGTCAGTCAGTCCAGCCCTTGCTCTCACGAGTAGCAGAGTTCATATGCAAGGCACTGCTTTGAAAAATGAGGCTTTGCAGTCTCTGAGCACTAGGAAAGCATTGTCAGCCTAGCATTTACTGGGAGATACTGATATCAATATGACGATCATATAGCAACACAGGAAGAAATAAGTATTTTTGGCTGTGTACATAAGATGATCTGGGTCACATTGTAAAACACAAGGGAAGACTGAAAACATTCTGAGGATGGCTTTGGCCTTACCCTGAAGGCAATGGCATTTTGGTGAAGGAAGCCCATAGGAACAAGATTCAGGCTTCTGTATGTAGACTATGTAAGAGAGGTGGCAATGAAAGCTGCCTTGTCCCAGTGTGGAAAGCTCAGCTTGCATTGACTGAGTCCGTGTGGTCACAGTGGAACCAGCTGGTTATGAGGGAATTTAATTGACTTCGGCAAAATTTGGGAAAAGACAGATGTTGCAGGGCTGGCTGTGTTCCTGCAATATGATTGTCATAGTGTAATTTCCCACTGGTGTGTTTTGCATCCTCGGAAGCCAATTAACCAACCAAGCTTTGCTTGCAGCAAGCAGAGCTAGGAATGCACTGGTTTTCCCTGGGGCAGCTACTTTCTTTTTTTTTTTTTTTTTTTACATGCAAGAAAGAATAAAAAGTTGTGTTTTCAGTTAACTGAACCAGAGCACCAGCAATTTGTATACTAGCAAGGCTTTAAAAAGCGGCTATTCTGTACATTCACAGTATCTTGTATCTCCAGTGCACTCTGATGCTTTCCTTTCAGAATGACACACTCAGGGCTTTTTGTCACTTTTTCTGGGCAGCACATAGCTTTACATCTGGCTCAACACTCCTCTCTCATTTCCTCTCCTGCAAGCAATTTCCAAAATACACTGTTTCTTTAGCTGTACAGCTCTACAGTCACTCTTTTCAGGAGCTTAGACCTCTCATCTAGGTGATTCTGCTTGCTCTTCTCTTTATTCTCCTATTCCCCTTATATCTACCGAAACCAGCTGTTCTCCAGCCAACTCCACATATACAGCATCCTTTCAATTCATTAAAGAATTCAGGGAAGATACTAGAGGTGCTCTGTCCTACGCAAGTTAGTCTGTGTACTCTACCTCTTTCATATGGACAGAAATGTGTTGAGCACTGCATCTATTAAAGAACAAATCTGACAGCAGAAGATTGAGATTATTCCTCTTATTGTCAAAAAACCAGTTTCCTAGTTTTCTCCTGCCTTTCCCTAAGACAAGCTGTGTGGTTGGATTTTTTGTGGGAAGGTGGTTGTTCACATTTGTATGACCTCCGTCATATTTAGTCAAGCCATCAGCATGTATTACTATGTAAGTCTTGTGCATTGCCAAAGATACTGCAAAGATACTTCTCATTCAATTGACTGGAGTTTTGGAGAATGTTGCTTATTACCATACGATCCATACTGTAAAAGAATTTGATAACCGTTATTCTATGGTACAAGGTGTGAAGATCAGCATTTGAAGACTGATTACCAACACATGGTCAACAACAAGAGTTTCCACTGGTGCTCTGAATGACTTGAAAATGTATATGAATAGTCCAAACTTCTTCATTTGTGGATCCAAAGGTGCTGAGGGAGCAGAATAATTCCTTCTCTTTGCAGCAACCCTAGAACCAGGCCCCACTGTGAAACAGAAGAAATGCACAAACAGAAAGTCCATACGCATAAAAATGAAAGTTAAAATGGAGAGTTACTAACTCTCTATAAAACTAATGTAACCAGCAAAGATTATAATCTACCTCCATCTGTTGAAGTTCCAGGCTTACCAAAACACCAAACTGAAAGCTTGTTGTATATTAACTCACAAAATATGTCCTATTATGATAAGCAGTGAAAGTTGGAGGCTCACAAATAGAAAGGAGGACTTCACTCTAACACGAAATGTGACGTTGGTACTGTGTGTGAATTGTTAGCATTACCAGGTGCTCTCAGACATCCCCAAAGAAACATGAGTATAGCCATATACATCCTTCCATTTAGGTTAATAGCTTCAGAAGATAAAACGGTTACTGGTGTATAGATCTGCAGGATTTATGAACATTACAGGATCTTGAATAATTTTCTTTCACCTAGTTAACACCAGACAGGTTGCATTTAACAAATGTGTATCACCAGGAGAAACATTTAATCTTGAAACAAAGACATGAAACAATTACAAATTCACCATTTCCCGTAGGATTTCCCTATAACGATTAATCATCTTCATTGCTGGAAAAATGTCATGCCAGAAATGTCTGGCATTACTTTCTCTCCATATGTTCTTATTATGACCCTACTATATTAATTATCCCCTTAATACATGATTTGTTGCTGTGAAGGCACTTGCAAGCAATAATCAAGCCACCTCTTAGTTCCCTCTTCTTGGGCTAAACAGATTGGGCTCTCAGACTATCACTGCAAAGAAATTTCTCCAGCCTTTAAATTGTTTATGTGACTTTCATCTAGAGATTTCCAAGCTAGCTTTTCACTATGCAGACAGTTTTGTAATATTAGTGTCAGTAATGGCATAGCTAAAAAGAAATTAACTTATTTTCTCATATACCTATTACTAATTTAAATATCACGTGACTGCCAGTCCTTTTTAGTGCTGCATCAGATGGAAGCTTATGTGAAGCTCTTTTTTTATTAGCAATACGATACCAGGTCCTTTATTTTTTTGAAGCCTGCACTTGGTTTCTAGTATTAAAACCTTGTTTAGACGTTTTATTTGAGTGTTCACTCAAATACTAATCTAGTTCACTCATCCTGCTAACCTGTTCAGCTTTTTGCTGTTGTCCCTGTGATCCCCAAGGAATCACAGAATCAGCTAGGCTGGAAAAGGCCTTTAAGATGATCAAGTCCAACCATTACCCCCAGGACTGCCAAGAGCACCACTAAACTATATCACTGCAGGCCTCATCTACTTGGTGTCTGAACACTTCCAGGGACGGTGACTCTACCACTTCCTTGGGCAGCCTGTTCCAATACCTATCATCTTCTCTGTGAAGAAATTTTTCCTAATATCCAATCTAAACCTTTCCTGGTGCAGCCCGAGGGCCATTTCCTCTTGTCCTATTGCTTTCTACTTGAGAGAAGAGAATCATAGAATCACAGAATAGTTAGGGTTGGAAAGGACCTCAAGGTCATCTATTTCCAACCCCCCTGCCATGGGCAGGGACACCTCACACTAAACCATCCCACACAAGGCTACGTCCAACCTGGCCTTGAACACTGCCAGGGATGGAGCATTCACAACCTCCCTGGGCAACTGATTCCAGTGTCTCACCACCCTAACAGGAAAGAATTTCCTCCTTATATCCAATCTAATCTTCCCCTGTTTAAGTTTTACCCCCGTTACCCCTTGTCCTGTCACTACAGTCCCTGATGAAGAGTCCCTCCCCAGCATCCCTACAGGCCCCCTTCAGGTACTGGAAGGCTGCTATGAGGTCTCCACGCAGCCTTCTCTTCTCCAGGCTGAACAGCCCCAACTTTCTCAGCCTGTCTTCATACGGGAGGTGCTCCAGTCCCCTGATCATCCTCGTGGCCCTCCTTTGGACTTGTTCCCACAGTTCCATGTCCTTTTTATGTTGAGGACACCAGAACTGCACACAATACTCCAGGTGAGGTCTCACAAGAGCAGAGCAGAGGGGCAGGATCACCTCCTTCGACCTGCTGGTCACGCTCCTTTTGATGCAGCCCAGGATACGGTTGGCTTTCTGGGCTGCGAGCGCACACTGAAGCCGGCTCATGTTCATTTTCTCATCGACCAGCACCCCCAAGTACTTCTCCACAGGGCCGCTCTGAATCTCTTCTCTGCCCAACCTGTAGTTGTGCCTGGGATTGCACTGACCCAGGTGTAGGACCTTGCACTTGGCATGGTTGAACTTCATAAGGTTGGCATCAGCCCACCTCACAAGCGTGTTGACGTCCCTCTGGATGGCATCCCTTCCCTCCAGCATATCAACCGGACCACACAGCTTGGTGTCATCGGCAAACTTGCTGAGGGCACACTCAATCCCACTGTCCATGCCAGTGACGGAGATGTTAAACAAGACCGGTCCCAACACCGACCCCTGAGGGACACCACTCGTTACCAGTCTCCAGCTGGGCATTGAACCACTGACCACAACTCTTTGTGCGCGGCCATCCAGCGAGTTCTTTATCCACCAAGTGGCCCATCCATCAAATTGGTGTCTCCAATTTAGAGACAATGATGTTGTGTGGGACAGTGTCGAACGCCTTGCACAAGTCCAGGTAGATGACATCAACTGCTTTACCCTTGTCCACCTCACTACAGCCACTGAACCCTACCTCACTACAGCCTCCTGTCAGGCAGTTGTAGCGAGCAATAACGTCCTCACTGAGCCTTCTTTTATCCAGCCTAAACACCCCCAGTTCCCTCAGCCATTCCTCTTGTGCTCCAGACCCTTTTTCAGCTTTGTTGCCCTTTTTTGGACCTGCTTTTTTGGACCTTCTACAGAACCTCAATGTCTTTCTTGTAGTGAGGGGAGCAGAACTGAACAGAGTATTCCATAATTTCACTTATCTATTCTATTCACTATGGACAAATATTTTAACACTTCTGCTGATTGCTAATGGACAAAGGCACTTTATGATGCCTGCAGTAGAAGCATAAAATGCTATCACAAGGGGGAAAAAAAGAAACATTACAGAAACAATACCAGATTAGTTATGAACACGTTTGCACTTCCCACATCCTGACTACCTGTGACGACTGTTTCTTAGGTTTCTAACTTTTTTTTTCCTTTTGTTCTTAGCACAAATTTAAACTTCTTACAAACCTTAGCTCTCTTTGGCATAGAGATCCATGTTTTTCATTGAGATCTTTAGCTTTGGTTTTTCATTCACAGCAAATTGATTGCTCATAAGCTGTATTAATTCTATTTTTATTTTCCCCTCTCCATATGTATTTACCAGACACTGATTTCCCACCCCATCCAAACTGCTGCCTTGACTTCAGTCTTGATCCAAATCTTCTAAATATGATTTTCCTCATTCTTGGAAATAGAGTTCTTAAAGCAGACCCATTTTTTATGGGTCTTTAACAACATTCCAGGAAAAGGTTCGTCGTGTCTCCTGTAGATCTCTTACCTTTTATTTTTTTCTCCCTCAGTCATAAATACAGTCAGTTTGGAAATGCAGACTTACTGGGCGCTGTCTGTCCTTCCTTAAGAAGCTGGGTCTTTAGCTCTTGTTACTGCAGAAACTCTACGAACTGTAGAAAAATCTTCAAGAATGTAAGGGCCACAAAAATACCTGGCAAGACGTAGGATATAAACATGCACAACAGAGAAACATAAAAAAAAGCTCAGCATAAACCACAAAATGAATAGCTAGGCTGCACTGCTTGGAGAGGTTTATTTTTACCTGACTAAACACTTGTTCTGCTTAAATAAGCAGACCGAACAAACAAGTTACAGCCTGGTAACCTACATATAGCTTGAAAACAAGCAGAGGCAGAAGGAAAATAAATCACTCCTTTACCTTAACAGAGCCTACCTAACCCTCTAGTGTTTTCCCTCTTTTTTTTTTCATTTATTTTATATTTCTTTTTATACTCTCTTTTGAATGTGTATCCTAGGTTTTTATTTTAAAATGGTTTTGAGATTAAATATATTCAGTTGCAAACAGTTACTTCCCAGCTGAGACAGCACCAAGCCTAAATGCTGATTCAACTTGCTTGATACCTGCTCACAGTCTAGCAAACAAACAAAGGTCATACCCTTAGGGGAAGGACTGTGTTGCTGAGAGCTGCTAAACCCAAGTGTATCTTCCCTTAAGTGGTACAGGAAAAAAACCTGCTCTCTCACCCCTCAGCTTGTTGTCCTGCTTCTCTGTGGTGCTGTGGGATAAATGCAGGCTCTGCAGTCTGTATTACAGCAGGGTAAATTCATTGTGCCTTTGCAACGCCTTAAAGCTTAGACCCTGTTCCTGGGGTGAAATCAGTTCCTCTGGTAATGTTGCAGGGTTGCTCTCACCTTTGCAGTCATGGAAGAGGAGACAGACTTTGGTCTTCCTCTGTGAACTTTAGAAAACTCTAGTTGTTGCAGTAATATTTAAAGCACTTACTACACTGTGCTCTTTTTTGATGCTTGGTTGATATTATTTCCACCCCTCTTTTAATTTCCTTTTCCTTTCTGTGCCCTCCCTTCCACTGCAACCCAAGGGATCTGTACTGCATTTTCAGGAGAGGCTGTCTCTCCTGCTATGTGGAATCATATTCTATCTTAAATAGGAGATTTTCATGAAAGGAAACACCCAGAGGTTACTGAGAAGCTTCACCATAACCACAGATGCAGCTTCCTTGGTATTAGAATTAGCACAATGGCTAGGAAAAGTATGCTAAGTATCTGTAATTGAATGCCCTAGATTTTCCACCAGATTAACAGCTGGGGTGCGAGAAGTATGCATGTAGTCCCAGGGATGGTGAAGCCAATATCCCTTAAAATTTTATGTGCAAAATAGCAAACATTTCACTAGAGTACGCTTTAAAAAAAAAAAAGAAAAAAAAAAGAAAAAAGAAGTTTATTTTTCTTGTCTTGTAAACTGACACTTAACACTTGGTTGATATCAAGCACAGGAAAAAGTTCCTCATCAGCCCCTTGTGGGACACAGCAATCACAGCTAACAGAAGGCACTGAGCAAGGATGTTGATAATTAGAAGCCTGAGTAAGTACAGCAGGAGCTAATAAGACAACCTGCTACATGTGGGGTGTGCTAAATATTAATAGCCGCTGTGCATTCACAGATGCAGTGGTGGATGATACTGGAACAAAGCACTTCATTGTACCCTTGGTAAGGGTAAAGCTTTGGGAACCTGCATCAAAAGAGTCTATTGTTAAGACTGTATTGCTCAGAAGTAGTACAAAACTTTGTTATTCAATTTCTGTGTGCACGCTGTTTTCTTTGCCTTTGTGGTCATCACGTTGGATTTGTTTTTTGGTTTTTTCCCTCCCTGTACATCTATGCCACTTTTGATTCTCTTTTTGCCTCTGGGGCAGCAGCCAGCCAAGACTTGGTTAGAGGACATCCATAGCAAGAGCTAGGACTGATTTGTGCTGTTCAGTAACCTGGTTTGGTCAACTGCAAGTTCTCCCACACCTGGAACAGATCTTAGGGTCTTCTGTCAGAGTTAAACTTCATAGAAAAACTAGCACAAAGTTGGTTTCGTTGACAGCTGCGTGTAAAAACAATGTTAGTAGGATTGCTTTGTTTTACCTGACCAAGGTATTTTCCAGTATCTTCCAGGTATCTTCTAAATCATTCATACTATGATTTAGAAGCTTTTAGAAACCTTACTCTGGGATTTGATCTTTCTTTTTTGTGTTTTGTGTTTTCGTTTTTTTTTTTTTCCCTCCAGTCTGGCCCCTTAAAGCTTAACAATGAAGGAAAAATAAATCATTGTTTAGCACATCTGCAAACTGTCAGAACTTGGTCAGAAAAATGTTTTCCCTGTCTTTGGTGTTATAGATCTTGAACTGGGTTCTGTGTTGGATGACTTAATGGCTACATACCAACCTGAGGTCTCCTAAGAAGGAGTTCTCTCATCGGTTGTGTTTACCTTGCTTCCCCCTGCACCAGCCAGATTTTCTTGAAAGAAGCTGTAAAATACAGGGTTCACTGGTTTCTATCCAAAATTCTCATCCTACCAGTTCTTCAGATAATTTTATTTGGTGGGCATAGGACGTGAAAATGCTGATTTACAAATTTTTTATGAGTAACCAGAAGCATATTCATTTTGACATAAAATCTATCTTATAAAGAAAAGACACAACCTTCTGAATTAAAAGTAAGTAGATCTTGAGATGACATTGTTAATGTATTTCTACTGAGTCATCTTTGAAGAGGGCTTTTATTGCAATCTGACCTGCTTTCACTGCTCATCTTGATATCAGCTGACTGCTACAAGTAAATAAATCCCATACCTACACTGGTATCTGGGTAGAGCTCCGCAGAAGCAGTTTCAGCAGATGGAGCTAGTGTGCTTCCAATCTCTGACAGCTGGGCTCACCGTGGGAAAAGATGAGCAGAAAAGTGTACAGGGCTGTGGTTAGGGATATGTCAGGGTCAGCGGTGAAGATTTCCTTTTGGCTTAGTGGAAAAGTAGCAAGCATGAATGGGAATTAACTGTCCTTTATTGAGCACTGGTGGATAAGAGGAGTGCAGCTTTGTGATTTGGATGCCAGCGATGGAAAAAAAACCCTGAGAAAAATATTGAATATTGCAGTGATCTCCAAAGGTTTTATGTTATTTTGCACAGTTATTCTCAAAAAGTGTCATAAAATATTAAAGTATTCAGAAAATGTGTAATTAAATTTTTAGACCTTATAGGACATGGTGGTCCTAGTGGTCTACAATAAACAAGGAGATGACTCTGTTGACCTGTAGTCAATTCAAGCCTGTACTGACCTGAATAACGTACTTCAGTTGTATTCGGTGACAAGGGCTTTGTACATTGAAATTTACTGAAACTTTAGAGTAGGGAGATGCTAGAATCACCCATGCTCCACAGCAAAGTGGTCATAAGATGCCTGATAATTAGTAAAAAATTAAGCCTGATGTTTTCCACTTCTTAAACCATGAATTTCCACACTGAAGTCCAAGTTTCCTAGCTCCAGAGGTACTTCCAACCCCTCAACAATGAGGGTACAGATTACAGTGAGAGGTCATCAACAGTTCATGTTAACAAAAAGTTCTCTCCTTTTTACCTCTGAGCTAATTCAAAAGGCCCTTTCCTGGGTGTTCCTGGAATAGTAGCTCCTGCTATGTGAACATCCACGGCTGTCCAAAGCTCAAAAATTTAGGAGAAAAGGATAGGTTCTTGGATATAATGAACAGGTATGTGGCACCTATAAGCCATATAGAGGTCTATGGTCACACGTGGCATTTCTTCCTAGCAGAAGGCCATGAGCTACACTGGGGAGTGTATGTAAGGGAGACAGAGAGATCATGTATCTACACCAGCAGGTCTGTCTTTGCTGTGGCAATTGTGCTGGGTTCAGTTCTGAAGAAACATCTGCTTCAATACAGTGTTGGAGGTACGCAGCAGATGAAAGAAAATGCTCGGAGATCTCAGCTCATTTTTGGAGTTGTCCTGTCTTGGGTAGACCACCTAAGAGACTTGGGATTTGATTTTCATATCCATATGTGCAGGCAGGGAAGGCAAGGCAAGAAAGAAAGGTTCAGGAAACTTTCCAGTCTGCACAAAACTTCAGGATTTTCTGTGTGTGACATAACTATTTGATAGCAAAATGTGCAGATGCTGGTGGCAGTGAGTGGCTGTGCTCTGCCTCAGGGTGGGCAAGGATTTACCCTGTTCATACGCCTGAGAACTTTATTTCAGTGAGCTGAGAAGCAGAGTTATGTGCTACTTCATCAGAAGTTAATATGCGGTACCAGTGCTATCATGTTGTACCTCTCTGCAGTTCTTACACTTTGATTTAGTGTAGCACGTTATCAGAGCAGTGCGTGAAAGTTTCAAAGCCATCATTGGTCATTGTTACAGCAGCATAACGCTGACAAGCAACTGATGGAAAGAAAGGTTTTATTCCTGTACTGTTCTCTCCTCCTTGCCTGTTTAGGTCTTCAGCTTCTGTACTTTAGTGACTCCATGTGCTACTGAATTCTTGAACAAAGTTTCACTAGGTATGAAGTAAGGCATTATTTTGTTATCTGCATACCTGATACTGAAAGGACAATTATACTTTACTGTAAATTGCCTACTGCAGCAATAAACTGAGCCATGGTTTGCACACACAGATATAAAATTATTGTTCTTCTATTGAATTCACACTGTTTTCATTTCATGACCTAATTTGCATTTAGTTGACTTTAAAAGATTCTCTTGTGCAAATTGTTATCTAGTGTTAGTATTTCAAGACTTTGTTCCATACATCTGTAAGATTTCGCTAATCCTGAACCCTTACTGGGGATTACTGCTCCCCGATACTAGGAATGTAGTATAAAACATAGGCAAAAAAATTAATCATTTATCAGAATCTCCTGTTTTCATACAGCAAATATCAGTTACATATAGCATACATCCATCACCAATTATACTTGAAATGTAATTTGCTTTAAAGGAGTGAAAACTATAAAGCGTTGCTTAATGTTCCTTGTTACAGTGACTCAGCTGAATATTGATGCTAAATTCCAGCTGTAAACCCAGAGATTTGAGGGTTGTCACACATCTCTGACTGAAGTCCTAAATTGTATCACTTGCAGTCTCAGTTTCTAAAACAGCACTTGTGCTCATCTGTTTCTGTAAATTCCTTAAAATCAATGGATGAAAAGTGTCTAAAAGTTTGGTTTAACATTGCAGCATTGTCTACAAAAGATGTCCACAGTTGCCTTCTTTTCTGTGAATGACTCGTCTATGTGGAAAGCTGGTGCACAATAACTTACAGTGTGAATTTACAGTATGATTAGTTTGCACTGGCTCCAGGTGAGGGCATTCTCAGCATAACTATCCATCTTGCTTAGCTGCAGGTGTCCCTAGGTTTCTGCATTGCCAATAGTCTCAAGCAAAGGGAGATTCAGAGCACATAAATTAGACATATGATGTGATCTTCACTTAAGAAAAACCTCTTTTCCTCTTTCCCCCCTCCTGCCCTCTCTTCTCTTTTCCTCTTCCTGTCCTACACACACCCCCCCCAATGAGTATGAAAAGAGTTTAGGGAGATTAACTTGCAGTTCAAGTGAGTGATAACTTTCCCTCTCACCTGCTCTGCCTCTTACCACTGCCTGCGAGACAAATTCTTGCAGTTTGGAATTAATTGTGTGTGCTCTAAGGGCTATACTCATGGGCACAGACTCCGTCTAATCCCTGAAACTGATTCAGAACAGGAGATTGAGATAGGTGTAAGAGAGATGCTTCTGCTTCTCTCTCTCTCTCATTCCCTATTAGAAATGTTAGCAGACTATTCTTCCAAGCATAAAGTTAACCTTTGTGATGAGCTGATAAGGGAGGGGCATGAAGGAACTCACAATTCACAAAATGCTTAGTTACAGCACTCTCTAACTTCTTTAAGTTTTGAAGTCAGTGATACATAGTTTAAGAACAAAAATGCTGTCTGTGTAGAAATTCCCAGAAAGCAAATCAGGGCCAAAGACTCCACATCCACTTCTGGGAGTTGTAGTACTCCAGGTATTGCCAGAATACTTCGATGAGTCACATGCGGTATTATTTTCCCAGTGGTAATACTTAATGAAACTAAAAGTACTTTTGGTCTTTACTACCGTGAAACATGGTACTTTGCACTTTACAACTGATATGACTATTTCAATGAAATATCATCATCTTACTCATGCTGTGTTTTTAAACCTATGTGACCAACCAAAACTGCATTATGCAGAAAAAAAACTTTAAAGGAAATGGGATCATATAGCATGGACAGCAACAGCATATGAGAGGCAGAGCTGTGCAAAGACTAATGTAGGTATTGTAGACTTTGCTAATAAATGCTTTCTGTCAGGTTTGTGGAAAGAAACAGAAAAGCTGTAAATCTATTGCAAAGACAAGTAGAGATGCTGTCTACTTGAACACCAGATAAAGTCTGACGACCTGAAGAAGAGATCTGAATTCTGGGCTGGCAAAGAGATCTCACCTTCTTGACAACATTGGTATAGCACTCATCGAGGACTGGAGTACTGAAAGTATGTGATGGAAAAGAGTTTCTATATTTTATCAGCTATGGTTAAGGAATGCATCAATTCATAATTATCGAACAAAATTCAGAACATCATGTAATAACATTTTCCTTTGAATTATCCCTGTACGCAACTTCAAGAACAATCGCAATGATGAATGAGATCTTAAATAGTCTTTCCAAAAGCAGGGGGGGGCAGGAAGTAGAAGAGGGAGCAAGAAGTTTAACTGTTGAAGTTGTTTTGGTTCTTCCTTAATAAGGAACCTACTCTTCCTTATGTTCTAAGAGCTGTGACTGCCAAAGACTGATTGTTACAGTATGAAAGTTTTTTTTTCTGTCCTGTGTATTACAGGATCTAACATAGTAGGCTTTTGGTATTAATTAGCTATGTTAATATAAACAATTATTAATAATGGAACTGAGAGATCAGTATACAGCGAGATAAATCCCCTCAGCCAAATACAATCTGAATTTTATGGATTGTTTCTTTTGAAGTTAGCTGAAAATTTTTCTGTAGTAATTTTTAAACATTTTCTCCCCCAGTGTGGATGTTTCATTTTTTTTCTTTGGCTTACATTGGTTTCTTATCATTCTCCGTTATCTTTACTGATGGGAATATAGGCAGTAAAAAGACATAACTTTCTTCTTTTGTACATAACAACTCTGTGTGGAGCAGGTGGAAAGTGTCCTATGCAATATATTTCATCTGGCTGACTATTCATGGGGTGTATATCTTGTTTAAAACTCAGGAGTTTTGTAAATGCCGTAAGTTTTAATTTGATGTACAGACTATTTTGTCTGGAGATTTATTTGGATTAACACGCATACATGCGCTTTTTTCTCGGTTCAAAGTTCTTGGTTCAACTTCCTCCTTATATCCAATCTAGACTTCCCCTGTTTGAGTTTTTACCCATTACCCCTCGTCCTATCACTACAGTCTGTAAAGTTCCTACAGTTCTCCACTGCTCTAGGGCTATTGCATACACCTTCAGTCTCATATTGTGAAAACGCCAGTTCAGATGTAGGCACCTACGTAATCTACTCAACATCCTTCCCCCTCTGGTCAGTTTTACAGGACACAGATGGAGAGATATAGAACTGCCCAGGTAGATGGGGAGTGTAGAAAATAGAATGCCTCTCATGTAGAAGTTAAAGGCAATCCTTGCTGCCTTTATGGGCAATATCTTGCCATTTTGGGATGTCAGCCACACAAAAATGTCATACTGGATAGAAGCTATCAACAATAACGTAGAAAAGCATGTTTGACAGGAGAAAGAAAACACATTAAACTTCCCACAGCACAGAAGAATGTACTGATGAGAGGAATGCTGTTTTCATCTGGGGAGTGACAGAAAAAGTCTCAGAGGCCCTTGTTGCTCTTTAGAGTCTCAAAGACAACACTGATTAAAAAAATAAACTATTCTGAGTGCCACACTATTGATGAAAACAACACCTGGAAAACTCGTCTCTTGATTGTGTCACAACAGATGGTGCTTCCTTTACTATGTTGAGCCAAAGGGGTGTTGCAGCACTTATGAACAAAAAAAGTTGTAGAGTCTAGAGATGAAGACACTGTTTTATTCATTAGCAAACTCTTGTTGCACACCTCCTTAAAATGGAGCATGTCATAAACAATGTTAAATCTATGAAAATCTTCATACCCAAAAGCCTAGTCCTCTGGAAGACCATAAAGCTGAATTTAGAGATGATGTGCATTCACAGCAATTCAGTGGTAATTAGGGGTGCAGACCTAAAGCACATTTGGGTTGGTTTGTTTTGTGGGAGGACTTAGATGTATTTCTGCAAAAGTGGAACAAGGCTAATGCTATCTATGAGGTACCGGCTGGGACTGCATGAGCTGTTTCAGTTTTCTTCATATCTCAGTGAAGTGAAACAGAAGCTGTTCAGTGGCAGAAGTTCCCATCTGCCCTAATGGACTGTATGAAATCTTTGAAGGGAAATCTCAAAATACTGCAGAAGCATAAGAAGCAGAGCGACACTGAGAGGTTGCAGCAGAGGAGGAACTAGTGGGGGATAAAATATTCCTTCAGGATGTGAGAAATAAAGGTCTTTATCCAAATTCTTAGAGATGCTAGAGCTCTTCCAGGAGCAATTCTTGGATCTGCAAGCAAACACCTGTGACCCAAGAAGTGCTCCAGAGATGCGCAGGTATGCAATTTTTACCTCAAGTGGACTGTGAAAGCAAAGATAACATAGCAAGAATAATGCCTTCCTATTTTGCATGAAAACTTTAATTATGAACCTTCCTAACTACTGCTGGCAACCTATAATATTATGCTTTATCTTCAAAGAATACCCATTTATGAGCAAATATTAATAAATCTACTTTGTGATCATGACAGACCAATGGTCACTTTATATCGGTCTTTTTCATTATGTCAAGTTTCAAACTCATGCCACCACTAGTAGTCAGCAATAAAAATCTGCTGTGCAAGTCCCAGTCAACCATAAATTAAATAATGGTGCTAAATTCCCTTTGTATATATATATGAACATACACAAGAATATACATCTGTGAAACTTTCTGAAGTCTTGCATTGCAGATGGGACATTTTTCTATGACTTGGAGCTTGGTGCCCATTCAGTATATCTCTTCTGAATAAATTCACAGGGGGACCACCTGAAACAGATGTTTCTAGGGTAACAGACAGATTTTATATATGATTCTAGATCTTTCCTCTTTTTGGAATGCCCCAGATAGAAGAAACTTAAATGGATCCAATTAGCAAAAAATGAGTGAACATCAGGAATTCACCTCATATTCCCCTGGAATCTAGTTCTCACAGCACTGATTTTACAATAGATTAGCTACTCTAAAAGTAACGTGTATCAAAATAAGAAAAACTTGTTGGAATTTCCTTAACTACATCCTAGAGGTATGCCCCTTGATTTTTAGCACACAGAGTTACTGAATCTCTGGAATGACTATAGCGTTTATTGAAAGCAAAAATGACTGTGTCCTGCTTTCTGCTGAGGTAGAGTTAATTTTATTCCTAATAGCTGCTGTAGTGCTGTGTTTTGGCTTTAGTCTGAGAACAGTGCTGATAACACACTGATGTTTTAGTTGTTGCTCAGTAGTGCTTACCCTGATCAAGGACTTTTCAGTTTTTTATGCTTTGTCAGTGAGGAGGGGCACAAGAAACCGGGAGGAAGCAGAGACAAGACACCTGATCCAAAGCAGCCAAAGGGATATTCTATATCACAGCACATCATGCCCAGTATATAAACTGGGGGGAGTTACCCAGCAGGGATTCTTATTTCAGCCTAAAGGTTTTTACATTTCTCCTGATTCTCCTCCCCTCCCCATCCTACTGTGGTGAGTTGCCGTGTGGTACTTAGTTTCTGGCTGGGTTTAAACCATGATGGACTGTGACAAAAAATGCTACTTCTAGACATAAAGGAGCTTTCTAACTTTCCTGCCACAGTTTCAATTGATTTACTTAGGATATCATCCACCTTTTCAGAACTGTTGCCTTCACAGTTTATTTCCTTTAGGCACCAGAGCTGTTGCAGTGGACGGGTGTCCATGCCTTCTGCATGGACTGCTGTCCATGCTTTCGTTTTTTTGTTGAGGTTATTTTCACTTCAACAGGGCAGTCTGGGAACAGGGGTTGTATGGTATCTGTTTTCTGGTCTAAAATTATTTTCCCACCTTGCAGTTTCCTTTTGCTTTACAGCTAGGAAAGGTGCAAAGCAGAGAGAGAGTTCTGAATTTTGCATATTCTACAAACTTCAGATTCCTTAATAGCAAATAAAGTCCACTGTCTGTAACAGCGCTCTGGAACGCTGCGCCAGGCAAGCTGAAGTGTGCAGGTTGGGGTGAGCACGTACAATTTCTTGTCTAAGACTTTTTGCCAGTCATACCAATGGTCATGGCCAAACACAAGTTTTTCCTTACATACGTAGAGAAAAATGGGTGTATGTATGTAGGTGTTATATTTTCATACTGTATATATGCATACTTCTAGTTTACTCAGATATGTAACCCACTGAATTGAGAGAAACCCCCTTTGTCAGTTTGAGAGAGAGACAGCTAGATGTTTTGGGGTTCAGGATTTGAGAACCTTGTCATTTACATTTGTTCTGTAAAGAGCATAATGGGTCTTGGCTGTGCCTCCATCCTGGAAAATACTTAAAAGTAGCAACAGCTCTAGTTCATGTATATCCAGTAGTTCTTAATGAAAAATAAATTAACAATGGAACAAATCCAAGTTGTGATGATAGTTCTGGCTCTAGGAAATGCTTTAGAATAGTTTATCACAAATATATATCTGAAGAATGAGTGCCCAGAATGTATTTCTTTAGGTATTATAATCCAAAAGAGTTGCTTTAAAGGAATTTCATTTTTTTATTTTCATTTTTCTTCTAGAAATGACACTTTTTCTTTCTTTCTTATCATCCTAAAACAATGATGTTTTTTGAAGCCTGAGTTTTCTCAAAAATGGGAAAAGCAAGCAGCTAACACTTAAAACTGCAATATGCAGTACCTGTTGTTTTGTGTGTGCAAATGTGACTGCAGGGCCAAGAGCATCTTTGAGCTGAAGAGACAACTAATTAAAGCACACAGCAAGTTCCAGCCCCTGCCTTAGAGTTATTTAGCTTCTAGAGTAAACTGTGTGTTTGCTAAATACAACTTGTTACTGCTTCACTGGAGTTTTGTGACATACTGAAGCAAAAGCTAGAGGGCAAGTGGAATGAATTAGCACCTGTTTGGTCCTTGGATAGCATGTTTACATACTTCTGGAGAATAACAAGGAATAATGTTCTGCAGGATTTTGACTGAGTACCTGTTGTGGTGGTAAATTAAAGGAGTGGAGCTGCAGGTTTCTTGGAGCTACTCCTGTTTCACACAGTTCTGGTTGGGAAATGTGCAGCTATCTTGTTTGTGTCTGCTTTGGTCCAAACAAACCTTGAGAGACAGGGGATAAAGTCAGTGGCCCATTTGAGCAAAGGGGCGATTCATGATCTAATATGAAATATTCATGTTTTGTTGAATCAAGTGTCTCGTAAGGAGAAGGTGAGCTGTCCTACTTAAACATTTACTCTTTCTGAAGCAAATAAAAAAATTCAGTAATTAAATGAAGAAAAAAATAAACCATCCACCCTCTCCCCCCTCAAAAAAAAGGCAGAAAAAACTCTCCCACAAACAAAGATAGTGCTTAAATATGTTGAACAGCTGCAGTGGTTTTCTGGTTTTCATATGTTTTAATCAAGTAATAGGATGCTGTCTGTAAGGGACCAAGTTACTGTTTGTATGTGGAGCTAGAGAGGGGACAGCCTGGTACCACTTTGTTCTGGCCAACTGTGTGACCAAGGGGGATTGCGCTGGCAGCATTTTCATCTAGGAGAGATGCAGAGGAAAGAGCAGAGTTGGTTGCCTTAGATCTTTTACACCACAATTTCTTAGAGAGTCCTCTAAGATGCAGTGAGTCTTTTAGTATCTGATAAAAGTATTCCTCTCCAGTGCCAGAGATAGTAATGCTTAACATGAAGGAGTAAAACTTTCAGCATGCTTAATGCAAAAATGTTATCTGGTGTGTCATGCTTCTTGCAAAATGATGCAGATCTGAAAACCTTAAAAAGGCTTTATTTTGTATTTGTTTAATAAATATTGTCAAGAAAGAAACGCTGCTATTAACCGATGATATTCTATATATGCATTATTTTGGACCTTTAATATACCAAGCTTTCACTACCTTGAATCTACTTAATCATCTATAGTTGCAGAAACAAACCAACAGGCAGCTTTAAAGATTCTAAAATACTTTATATTTCTTTCTTTTATTTTACTCAAATGACAAATCCCTGTTTGATAACTTTTAGCTCTCAAATTTCTCTTTTAAATCTGATTAAGCATTATCAGATCTTTGAAAGATTCAGTATCTCACTTCTCATGCTTTTTGTGATTAAGGAGATTACCAAGTTTTCCACAATTCAGAAATGAGTCCACAGTAATTAATACCTTTTTGTGTCAACTGTTTGCTCAGCTAATCTCAAAATAGGCATTTTGGCATTTTCATAAAAAAATACATAAAGACTCCCCATAAAGACTCATATAAAAACTTTTTTAAAGTCTGTATAGAGACATCCAAATACTGTGAAAATTAATGTAAGAGGAATCTGAAGTGTGTTAATCACATTTGAATATTGGGTGTTGAAACTCTTAAAAGCTGGTGCAAACAGACAGCTTTCTCTCTAGGTGAAACCAGGAGAGGGATAGTTACAGCCACATCATGCTGGTTAGGTGTTCTCCCCTGTTACATCCCCTGGCCTGTGAGGTGCTCAGGTCACAGGTTCCTTAAACCCTACCATTTTCCTGTGGAAAATCCAGACCCTCACTGCTGTTTATCTTAGATCAGATCTCAATAATGGCATCAGTAACCTGTCTGCAATGATTGGCGTCACCTTCTAACTTGCATCCCATACTCTTGCAGGATTTTGAATCTCAAGCATTCAGAAGTCATGACCTAGTCTAATAATTTACCAGAGTAATTATTATTTATTTTTTTTTTTTGTTAAATAGAAAATTAGAGGGAATAAAATACTAAGTTTGGAAGTTTGGGAGCAGTCTTTCTTTCCTTTTAGTGCTGATATATTTAGAATTCATGCTTCTGATTCCCAGAATGAAGGAACTTTTGTATTTAACGTAAACTGAGATTCCAAGCAATACCACGATTGTGATATTTGATAACTGTGGTGAGACTTGCTGAAGAGCTAGATATGTTGGAATTAATGTGACAGGAGTAAAACAGAAGAAATGGTTATGCACCTTCCTGAATGCTATGCTTCTTGGAATAGGTTGGTATTATTTGGTGCTTGACCTAAATGTGGTAGAAAGGTTGGAATAGGGTAGCAGGGTAAAAGTAGGTATTAGAAACAAATTAAGTTATTTAATGTTTCATACATCTGCATTTGAGTTTCCTACAGTGCTTATTACTATAATGCCTAAGTGTACCCTAAGTAATTTAGATCTGCTCTGTGGAGGTATTAATGCACTTCACTTGTACCATCTGTTCTTTTTCTTTTCCTGGTAGAGAGACATTGCTCAGGATCCCCCTCTCTTCATTTTTCTTACTTGCTAGGTTTTCCTCATGTTGTTAATAGTGGAAAAGCTTTCTTGGAGAACATAATGTTGCATGCATTCTGATGGTGGTGAGATATTTCTGAAAGCTGACTGCAGCTAACCCTGTCTTACTGAATGCTTTCTCTTTCTGGCCTTTATGGTCTTCACTCTTTGTGAACTGCCAAGCTGCAGCATAGCCAGGCACAGCCAGAGATGCATTTGCTTGGGGTCCCAGGTAACTTTTAAGAGCAGAACTTATGTTCTTGAAAAAGTAATAAAAATACCCTGGAACTGAGAGAAATGGGACCCAAGCATCATGTGGTTTACAGTCACAACAATATTAAGGAAGCAGCACTAGGCAGCCTCTCAAATAGAATCATAGAATCATAGAATAGTTAGGGTTGGAAAGGACCTCAAGATCATCTAGTTCCAACTCCCCTGCCATGGACAGGGACACCTCACACTAAACCATACCACACAAGGCTTCATCCAACCTGGCCTTGAACACCTCCAGGGATGGAGCACTCACAACCTCCCTGGGCAACCCATTCCAGTGCCTCACCACCCTAACAGGAAAGAATTTCCTCCTTATATCCAATTTAAACTTCCCCTGTTTAAGTTTTAACCCGTTACCCCTTGTCCTGTCACTACAGTCCCTGACGAAGAGTCCCTCCCCAGCATCCCTATAGGCCCCCTTCAGGTACTGGAAGGCTGCTATGAGGTCTCCACGCAGCCTTCTCTTCTCCAGGCTGAACAGCCCAACTTTCTCAGCAATGACTTTCTGTAAAATTATGTGGAATAACCTAAGAACAGCTAATGTTGCCAGAGCCGCCTCAACCAGTTATTTAATTTGGTTTAATACAAACCACGCATATGGAGTGCAAGGCCTTGGCATCATAACTGTGCTAGTTTACTACCTGGAAAGACTGTGACAGGAGGCTCAGTGCTTAATTGTTATTGAAGCATTTTTGAAAATACTTTTGAAAATCTTATGATGCATCTACCTACCTCTTCTAATCCCTAATTATTTCTGTGTATCCCCTTATTAAAAGGCTGTGCCTTCTCATTAGTGCGCTTTCCTGTCATTCCAATAGGGCAACGTTTATTCTAGTCTGTCAACATAACTGTCCAGGACTGGCATTACCAGGACCAACAGTACAGTTAGTACTGTTCCTAAATAATAATTGTATTTGCAGATTATCGCTTGGAAGACATGTATGTGTTCACTTCAGTATTTTTACATGCTTATTACAATGATAAATGTTACTTGGTTGTACCCGTTTGCAGTACTCTCACTAATATTCACTTTTTCAATAAGTTGTATGAAAAACTGCCAGTGGGGGTGTGGCAATATATATTTTCCCATTTACAAGATAATGGGAAGATGTGTAAAACATAGGTGTATCTGATTGCACACCTTCTTTTCTGCCTTTCTTCTTAGGTCAACAGTCCTCAATCTTTGACAAACTGAGAAGTTGAAACCATACAAGCCATAATCTGTATTCCTCTCAGCCATAATGAAACTGAATTATAGTTTGAAGGGGAATGAAACTGAAGGGGATTATAGTTTTTTTGAGAATTGCTTTTGGTTTGCTGAGATATGACTGAGCCCACTTGATTTCAATTAGCAAGCGATGCATGTATATACGTATTCATAGAGCTTCTAATGCCATAGATGTTCATCTCTGGACAGCAAAGATACTTATATTTGAAAAATGCATTCATGCTAAGAATACACAATAAAAAATCATGGTCTGCTAGTGTTCCTTCTTACAAAGTCTTCCTTTCAATTTTTTTTGTATTCAACAACATTGTATTTGGGAGTGTTTTTTAATTCTTATTGAATCTAGCAGAAAAGATAAAGCCAAAGGCAGTTATGGGCTTTTGTGAGCTGATTCTTTCCTTAGGTCATGTATTCTTATATTTTTGTCTTCTCTTCAAGATGTGCCATGTGAGACTCATTGAATGAACAGTGTTGACTGGAATATTGTTAAAAACAATTTTTGAGGGGATGGTATAAGAATTTGGCTTGTCTGGAGAAACTTTTGAAATAGCTCA
Source organism: Lathamus discolor (assembly GCF_037157495.1). NCBI lineage: Eukaryota > Metazoa > Chordata > Aves > Psittaciformes > Psittacidae > Lathamus > Lathamus discolor. The sequence goes on along the minus strand of NC_088884.1, from coordinate 139,632,132 downwards.
GGACAATTACAGAAGATAACTGTAATGTATAGAGCTGACAGATATCATCAGCTTCATCTCTCTAGGTTTTGTTTTAAGGAGCCCAATTAATGACAAATCTACAAGAAAGGCATGCTTGTTAATACCATGTAGATATTGTGCTACTGATCTGGGATAAAACATCTGAATACTCAGGTCACTTATGATGACATTTGGCTCTCTGAATGATGTTCAGAGATGGTTCCAGTCTAATCCTGTCATCAGACCTGAAATCTGAGATCTTCAGCTCAATCCAGAGCTACAAGAACTTTAGAGGGTATTTTTTTAGCTCAGAAGCTGGTAGTGGAAGAAGAAATAGTGAAAAAGAACCCTGTTTGAACAGGATTTGTGCAGCTCCAGTAGTTACTTTCATGAGCATTTCTGGAATCTGATTTTATGCTCTGCAAACAATACATGAGAACACTAGCTATCTTTCAAAAATTGCATTATTGTAAGATATATAGCTGCAATATAGTAAGTATTTTGGGGATGTGTGCTGGCTGATATTTGTAGCAGAAATCTTTGTATATGGAAAGCAGAAAATATCAGTGGAACTCCTGGAGAATGAAACTTGTCAGCAGTATTTAGCTTCTGTAAGAAGACACTAGAGATAAACTACAGGAATTTGTTGCTGTGCTAAGCAGTACAGTAAATCTGAGTAGCTCAATTTCAATCCATTAGAGGTCTGTGAAATCATTTCCGAAGTATGTTCTTAATCTTGTTTTGAAGCAACCTTGCTGAGTCTGATTAAATAAAATAAACTTTTTATCCAGTTCCTATTGTTTCCAAATAAAAGACTACAGCTATACAGAGATCTATTTAATATACATGACTGAGTTGGGAAACAGTCCTAGCTGATCCTTTATTCTTGTACCAGCATAGAGAATTGCTCTAGCTACCAATTGACTAATATTTTAGGGAAAAAAATGCTTTCTTTACAAATAGTTGGGGTTTTTTTTTGGGTTTTTTTGTTTGTTTTTTTTTTTTTTTTAACAGGAAGAGTATCGTGGTGCAGAGACTTCACTAGTACAAAATACTCACCCCATCATAGTTCCTCATATTGCTAGATTTACTTAAGAGGTAAAGAAGCCAAGATCCATGGTCTAACATGGCTAATGAGCCATTCCAGAGCACCGGAAAGACGCAGGTGGTTATTTATTAGCAACTAGCTCAGACTGTTTGACTTGTTTTCAAATTGCTTGTTAAATCTGAAAGCTTGAGGTTCCAAATATTTCTAAGGTAATAGTTTGGGTTTGTGATGTTGTGGGGTTTTTTGGGTTTTTTTTTTTTTTGGTTTTGTTTTTGCTATGTTAACTCATTTCCTTTAATTTCTATCCTAATTACAGTTATATTAGAGTATATTTTATCCCTAATTATATGCTGCATATGTAGTCATTTCAACTTGGCACATAAAAAACAGCTGAAATAATGTTCTAAAAGGTGTTAGTAAATTTGTGATTTCCATAATAAAACCAGCGCCTGGCGATAGCATTCAAGAGCATGAGCACAGCATTACATATTGTAAGATAATTGTAGTTATTCAGAAAGATTCAGGTAAGCTCCATACAGCCTAATCTTAAATCCAGTTGCTGCAGTTCAGAGAGTTATTGTTGAAAGCATAAGCTGTAGTAAAAATAATGGTATTCAAAATTGCCTGAATTAATTTGAATGCATGTTTCTCATCTATGTTCAGAATTTAATATTTCACTTGGTTTCAGTTAAATTCCTTGTATTTGATTTTTTTTTTAATGTGTGGTTCATCTGTGCATCACTGGAGTGCTGCTGCACAATGGTTTCTATGTGCCTTGAAATATAATTAATGTAAAGCTGGGTATCATTGATAAATGGAGGCTACTTATCAGTATTTAGCATATAGGGAAATATGAAAGGAATAATGTAATTTGTCTGAGGCAATTAGTTGTCTAAATTAGAGCTAAAGGATTAAGGATGAGACATTTAAAGAACCAAACAGAATAAATACATTGAATGTTCAAAAATACAAACATGACACTTTCTAGTTCATAGCACCTTGTAAAATGATGGATGCCTTTGTACTTTCTATAAGCAAACACAGAGTACACAGTATTAAACGATGCCTAGGTGCGATATGTATAATCACCTTGAAAAGCAGCAAGATAGGAAAGGCTGCAATGCATTAGTCTTGAAGCGTGCTCATTGTGGCATATTTCCATTAAAATGAGTGGGAACTACTGGTGTAATAAAGTGATGGAGAGCCAAACCCTTCACTTAAAGAGACGGAAAACAGTATATTAAGTAGCTTACAACAGCGTTACTTTAATTGTTTGAAATACATTGTTATGCCTGTTAGATTGCAATGCACTTCAGCTGCCAGAAATCTGATTTACTGAGTTTTTTGGGGGACTATATGATGAAGTCTGACCATTGACAAATGCTGGGCCTTGCCTTGTCACTTGGATGTGTGTAAGAACAAATATCAAGTTATTCCAAGTATCTTCGGACATTAGTGGTGTTCAAAATGAATGTATTTAAAATGCAAATTCCCTTTTCCTTATCACCCATGTTTTCAGAGGTGATCCAACACAGATGTAGCATCATCTGCATGTTGACCCACCAGTCCCTTAGAACCTTAGCTTATCAGTTGCACCATAAACTAGAAAGTTGCGCAAAGCGTTCGACACTGTCCCACATGACATCCTTGTCTCTAAATATGAGAGACATCAATTTGATGGATGGACCACTCGGTGGATAAAGAACTGGCTGGATGGCCACACACAAAGAGTTGTGATCAATGGCTCAATGTCTGGCTGGAGACCAGTAATGAGTGGTGTCCCTCAGGGATCGCTGTTGGGACCGGTCTTGTTTAACATCTTTGTCACTGGCATGGACAGTGGGATTGAATGCGCCCTCAGCAAGTTTGCCGATGACACCAAGCTGTGTGGTTTGGTTGATACACTGGAGGGAAGGGATGCCATCCAGAGGGATGTCAACACGCTTGTGAGGTGGGCTGATGCCAACCTTATGAAGTTCAACCATGCCAAGTGCAAGGTCCTACACCTGGGTTGGAGCAATCCCAGGCACAGCTACAGATTGGGCAAAGAAGAGATTCAGAGCGGCCCTGCGGAGAAGGACTTGGGGGTGCTGGTCAATGAGAAAATGAACATGAGCCGGCTTCAGTGTGCGCTCGCAGCCCAGAAAGCCAACCGTATCCTGGGCTGCATCAAAAGGAGTGTGACCAGCAGGTTGAAGGAGGTGATCCTGCCCCTCTGCTCTGCTCTTGTGAGACCTCACCTGGAGTATTGTGTGCAGTTCTGGTGTCCTCAACATAAAAAGGACATGGAACTGTGGGAACAAGTCCAGAGGAGGGCCACGAGGATGATCAGGAGACTGGAGCACCTCCCGTATGAAGACAGGCTGAGGAAGTTGGGGGTGTTCAGCCTGGAGAAGAGAAGGCTGCGTGGAGACCTCATAGCAGCCTTCCAGTACCTGAAGGGGGCCTATAGGGATGCTGGGGAGGAACTCTTCATCAGGGACTGTGGTGACAGGACAAGGGGTAACGGGTTAAAACTTAAACAGAGGAAGTTTAGATTGGATATAAAGAGGAAATTCTTTCCTGTTAGGGTGGTGAGACACGGAAATCGGTTGCCCAGGGAGGTTGTGAGTGCTCCATCCCTGGCAGTGTTCAAGGCCAGGTTGGACGTAGCCTTGTGTGGGATGGTTTAGTGTGAGGTGTCCCTGCCCATGTCAGGGGAGTTGGAACTAGATGATCTTGAGGTCCTTTCCAACCCTAACTATTCTATGATTCTATTCTGTAATTTTTTGTGGCTTTTTTGTTTTTTTCAAGGATCAGGAGAGGAGAAACTCACAAAAGAGCCTGGGATACTTAGACTTTGTATAAAACTCTTATGCTATTTAGTGGGTGTTCCACAAGAGACAGAGATGACAGGAAGCTCTGAATGAATATTCAAATTCCTATGGGCTATCTTCCTAAAGGAAACTTCAAGTTTCCTGTGGGATGGGAAGTCTTTTCCTGAGCTTTCAAAATACATGAAGAGTTTCAGTATTTGAATAACAGAGCAAACATGACTTTTATTTGAATGAAAGGTACTGGTTTATTAGGCAGCTTGAGAAACAAGTGCAAGAGAAAGATCCTGCTCCGAAGGGTAGAATCAATTGCAAAACAAGGACCTTAATTCAAACAACAATACGACATATTTTTCTCATTGCTGTGAAACATGGGCTGGTGTAGTCATCATCACTACTATCATGAATAAACTGTAGTACGGTAATGAAAAAAAGTACCTTTGAAATAATTTTTTATGTATAATTTTTAGAACAAAATATAGAGGTATTGGGATGACTTTGTAAATTTATTTCATGGGCAATTTCACAGCCTTTCTCTCCTGTTGAGGATTTGATAATTGATATTGATTGTCTCTAAAGTGAGTGCAGGAATGTGTGTAATGGTATTGCTATGGTCTATTTGCTTTACATGCATTGTAGCTGGGAAAATAAATAAGAGTCCCCATGTTAACAATTATGTCACAGAGAAGATCATTTTTGCATTTCTGAATTATGGGAATATATTACTAAGCAGAGACAAGTCCTCAGTGTAACTCATAAGGTGTCAACTCCCACTTAAATGTCTACCTTCATATCCGGAGTGCAAGACTTCATACAGAGCTGTTCTAATCTGTGATTCTGAAAGGTGAAAAAGCAAACCATAATGATTCTGGAACAGCCTTTAGACAAAATATTGACCCCTTTTTGTAACAGGAAATAAACACACTGTATTTAGCGTAGACCTACTGTGTTGTGTGGTATCAGTATGTTTTGGCTGTCTGCTATGGTTATCAACCCACTGAAATGGAAGAGAATCTGATGAAGAGTTATTTTCTTCTGTCCTGCAAAGTACAGATGTGAAGGTCAGTAAAAGTTCAGGAATGACTTCATGCCACTCTATTTGCTTGTATACTGCAGAGATTTATTGCCAATGAGTAGAATCAAAAAGCAGATACACCTGCATCCAGCAGTGCATTATGGCTTGCATGTGGAAGTTACAGTGGTTTTCAGATGAGCACTGGATTTGTGGGAATGTGAGAAGATCAGAATCCTGAATTCACACTGCCCGTGTTTCAAAAGTAGATTGGACTTGTAACCAGACCAGCAGCATGTTCCTATTGTATTGCATATGAATATTCAGCACATTAGCTACAGTTAATCTGTTTTGTGTAAGTTACACTGCTTGTTCCTGCTTGCATTAGAAGGTGGAAAACTAAGAATAAAAACTTCGAAGATTCTGCTCTCCCTTGCCCCCTCCCATGTTTTCTTAGAAAGTGTTACTAGCATTTGCATCTCTTATCAATTTGACTATTTTTAGAGTGAAACTTTAGTTTTAGAGGACTGAAAGAACTTCCACAAGGAGGTATGCACTATTGTCAGAGTCCAATACACTCTGTCCAGGTTCTTTTAGATATTCCATACATGGAAGCTGTAATCTTCAATATCAAATTTACTTATTTGAAGATATTTATGTTACACGGGATTTCTGATTTATTAAAGTGAGACAAAATATACTGAAACCACAATACACATTGATTCGTAGAAACATTCTAAGAACTCACCAACAAAATTTAAGTTGACAAGCAGGAATTCTTTATTGCAGCACCAGGAGACGCATGGGATAGCTCCTCTGAGCTTGTCTTGTTTGAGCACCAAACAAGACATGATTATATAGTCATCAAACACACATATTCATTACATTACATGGATACTCACAAAGCTACTTGTACGTGACATCATTCTTCTAGAAAATTCCTCCCACATGAGCACAATAATGTGGTAGTAGTCTTTGGAACCCCTGGTGCTTGCTTCTTCCTCATCTTCCTCTTCATCACTTCATCCTTTGGCTGAACTTTGGAGTTGGCCAGCCTTGTTTTTCGTTAGCCAGCTCCTTAGTTGGTTCTAACTGGTTTCCCTAAACATTAACTGAAAAATTCTCTTCCTTATCATTGTTATAGAGTCCACCTGGAGTCCAGGTTGCTTAGTTACAAGCAAAATGTTCATTCTGTTTACAATGAGCTGTCCTTCATCCTGTCTTTCTTGTTCTTTCCCCATCTCAACATAAGTTACGCTTAGCAAAATAGCAATTGTACTGCACATCCTCAATCACCAGGAAGGAATATGTGGGTTGAAGTCAGCTCAAGCCCATTGCTTTCTTCAGAATTATTTTGCTAGTTGTCTAGATTTATACTTCATATTGGGCTGAGCCCCTTATCTATTCCCCTGCCCCCATGCTAGATTGCCTAACTCGGGGAGACATTCATACTCTTCATGGAGATAATTTTTCACCACAAGTTAATCCACTCAGCTGTTGGTAGCTTTTTCTAAAACAAATTCCACCTTCTACTCCCTTTTGTGTCGAGATAAAGTCAATTTCTATGCAACAGCTTTAGTCAGTCCCAGGCAGCATTATTCCCTGAGCTTCATAGGTTGTCCCCTGAGCCCATCTCATCTGAGCCTTCTTCCATTGTAGGGATTTATTGTACAGTCACAAGTAAGAAAAGCAATACTTTTTTGCTTTTCCTTCCAAATATTGAAATTACATGATCCATGACCACACCATGTACCAAAATGGATGTAAAACAGTAGTGCAGTTCTCCAGGTTCTTCAAAGTACCGCTGGCTTTTCTATATCAACGTGTTTTTAGAGGACGAACACATGTAGTGTTCTAATTGAATGTCTGAACAAATTTCTGTTTATATTGATACAGAGTTCCCAATAGTCTACCTCTAGTTGTGTCCTCAAAGAAACACCTATTTAACAAAGGCATGTAGCAGCTCACTACTGTAATGATCCCTCAAGAGGAATTTAATTTTTAATTAAGTGAAGCAGTGTGTTTACTCTTGCTATATAGCTGATTAATCAGGGCTTTGTTAGCTGTGTAGGGGAAAGAGGCTAAATTAAACACACCTTTAATGAGATGATAGGGAATTGACCTTTGCTGTCATGTGGAGGGCAATATATAAACACAGTCTTTCAGGGGATTGTTTCAGAGAGGTCAGATAATATTCGTTAAAAGGCATCTTAACTAGTGGCAGATTGGTGGTGTTCTGGGTTCAGCAGTAGCAGTCATTTTTCTCCTTTTTAGTAGCTGGTGCAGTGCTGTGTTTTTCACTTTCAGCCTGGGAACAGCGCTGATAACACCGATGATTTTAATTGTTGCTCAGTAATGGTTACTCTGACGAAGGACTTTGTGAGTCTCATCCTCTGCCAGGGAGGAGGGGAAGCCGGGAGGTAGCAGAGACAGAACACCTGACCCAAGCTAGCCAAAGGGGTATTCCATACCACAGCATGTCATGCCCAGTATATAAACTGGGGGCAGTTACTCAGAAGGCAGAGGTCACTGCTTGGGTTGGGCTAGGTATCGGTCAGCAGATGGTGAGTGGTTGTATTCCCTCCCCTTGTTATTTCCCTTATCATCATTATTACTGTTGGTAGTAGCAGCAGTGATTTGTGTTATACCTTCGTTACTGGACCGTTCTTATCTCAACCCATGAGAGTTACATTCTTTTGATTCTCTTCCTCATCCCTCCAGGAGGGGGGGAGGAAGCAGGGGGAAGTGAGCCGGCTGTGCTTAAACCACGACAGGTGGCAAAAATCCTAACCCATATGACTGAATGAGTTTCATGGAAATTGTTGAAGCACCTCTAGATTATTAATGATCAGGTCTGACAAAAAATCTAGTTAAGCACAGTTCAACCCTTCAGAAATATTAGATGATTTTAGGGTCCCCTGATGTTAAGGTCCTTGGTAAAACACATGGTTTATCAAAAGACCATTGTTATTTTCTGAATATCTTAGTTGGGAATTTGGGCAATGAAGAAAGGTGACTTAGATATAGCACTAGGAGATTTCTAGTCAAATTTCACTGCAATGAAGTTGGCAGCAAAACTACCAATTATTTCTACAGGACAGAAATTTCATAGATTTTCCTACTCCATCTCTACTGTAGTTATAATATTTATGTAAGTGCTTCTTTCAGACAGGTAACAACCGTTATTTTGTCAGTAAAGTCCTTTTACTGGGATAAATAGATCTGAGCATACACGTCTTGGCAAGTCAGAGGCTAGGGAGTATACTGACTCTATCATTGTGCTGGTGATTCAAGGCAGAATATATCTTGGCATATCATTCCTGTGACAGCAACAAATTTGTAACCTGAGAAATTTGTAACTTGCACTTTTATCTCTGAAAAGGTACTTTGTGAGATGGTTATTACCTATTTTACTTTAACAAGGGATCATATTTTATGATATGAGGTTATATTGCAAAACCTTCAAGCATTCAGTGGTTAAGAAATAGAAAAAATATCAATGTTATTCATTGAGAGAAAATTGGTTTTGTGTTTTCCTTTCTTGAATAAAGTATTACTAAATTCCAGTATTACTAAATACCAGTATTACTAAATTCTTCCTCTACCATTCAACCAATAGAAAGAATATTACTTCAGACTTTATATTATCTTTTCTCTCCTCTGGCCATTTTGGTTAAATAGGTATGTGGTCTCTGTACTCAGGACACCAAGGGGAATTAACCTCAATGATTTCTTCAGGTGTCTCTGCCCTCATTTATGCCTTAGGCACCACTCCAGGGATACAACTAGAAGGTAATTATCTAGACACAAGGGAAGGGAAAGTTAATGAATTGGAAAGCAGTATTGAGATGTAGCTTTTACTAGCATACACATTTATCAGCTCCATGGAATAATATCCATGGAAAGACAGCTGTAATAATGGCACAGTTTCAAAGGGAAGCCCTTTAGATATTTCCTCAGTTTTTTTATGTATGCAATTGAGCATTGACTTACAGATGCGGACTCATGAAATCGCACAAAGTGACATTCCGAACCAACCTTCCAATATGGCTTGTAGGGCTGAAAGTCAAATTGGTTTTAAGGTGGATCCTATTTAGTTTATGAAAAAAGTCATGTGTTTGAAAACTAGTGATTGGACTGGACCATATAGTCTCACATGGTCTTGACTCTGTGCTACCTAGGGGGTGATCATGAAGTCTTTCAGAATGCTGTATCTTTTGAGCAAATTTCTCATGACTTCTTCACAATGATTTATTTTCTTCCTGAGGAAACAAAGATCTCTGAAAATTGCAATGTATCCTTACAGAATAAGATAATACAAAACACAGAATAAGATAATACAAAACACCTTTTTGCCTGATGCCCATAGCTAAATCGCCCTCCTCTGTTTTCTGCGAAGAAATACATCTGGCATGTTGGATAGAGGTGGAGATGAGTGACTCACACTATGCATACATGGTGTGTAAAGAAGTCATGATTCTCCTTAGGAATACCAAAAGGTGCAAATCATGCAGGCGTGCAGCTGAGCCTGCGTAAAGCTACTTCTGTAGCTCTGTAGCCATTCCCAATGCATAAGGAAGAGAAGGATGCTTCCCTTTTGCTTCTTCTTTCAGGTCCTACATGTCCAGAGGCTGAGAATGCATTCAACTAGTGAAGCCTCTCTGGTCTATGCCTACTGTCAGAAATGAGTGGCTTATTCTTTCCTGCTAGAAGGAGGTAACCTAATTCCCAAATAAGATGTCTCCCTTTCCCTTTGTTGGAGGAAGCTGGTATGAACTTTGCTTTCCCTGGTATCAACACATTGCCATAGGTGTTCTGTCACAAGTTTGCCTTTGTAAGTCTGATTTGTGAGCTGGGTATTTTGAGATGTCAGGGCCAGGCTATTTCCCAAGTTCCCTTCCAGGTCTCTTTCCCATTTGGCTAATTACAGAAGGTGTGTTCATCTAACATCTAGCATGAGGTTTAAATCTCACTGTTGTAACTTCAGGAGGTTCCAGCATAGGTGGTGAGATAAAAAGCCCTTCTGTGAGGGCTCAGAGTTGTTTGTGTCTATATATGTCCATGACCACTTTGATGCATGAGTTTTACTCCAGTGCTTCTGACTTGTTCTGCACTGGTCTGGGATCAAAAGGCCTGTCTTCTGTATGGAAGAAGACATAACCTTTCCATTCTGTAAAAGAAGATGGCTATATTGTTGATTTGTCTTACATGGTGACTCTGGGATTGCAAGATCCTGGGCAAAGAGAGAATTTTCATTGTGCTTTCTTTCATCCTCAACAGGCACAGACATAATTTGATCTAAAGAAAAGCCATACTGTGAGCAATTACATATATTTGAGCCATTTTTACTATATTGTAATGGTTGCACCTCATGGACAAGCAGAATTTCTGAGTTTGCTTTAGCGACTGCACCCTGCCAACAGATTGGTTCATATTCTGGGAGCTATTTTTCCACTTCAGTTCCTTCTGTTCACAGATTTTTGTAAATGACAACTTAGGATGTGATTTACTGATGCTAACTATTGTCTCTACCATATCAATTAAATAAATACACATAAAGCATAATGATAATTGGCTGATGTTCTTCAGGGTTCACTCCCTGGCCTTCTGTTCTGTGCAGTTCATGCAGTTCATATCTGTACATTATAATGATGAACAATCAGGGTTGTAGAAGAAATATATTTTGCTTACTATCAACATTTTTCAGCCTCTATTAGTGACGGCGTTTTGCTGAACCGATGAACTGAATGTCCATAAAAAACCTGTGCTTTAGTGGAGATCAGATTTAGCATTTGAAATGGTTAGCTGCATAACTACTGTCAAGAACTTGAAGTACTCTGCCTTTGATTGGCACATTTTACAGTAAAGACACTATTCATCATTGCTGTAATAAAAGGTATTTATCTACATTTTAGTTTCTAAGACAAACAATAGAAAAAAAAAAGCTTTCTTTGTTTTTCAATAAATCTCCATTGCATAGGGATATATAAAATGCACGAAATATATTTTTTTACCTGTTGCTTTTTATCAGGATCTAGTAACAGAAATTCTGATTAGTCTTATGGATGGCTTGTATATTTCTGTCTTTTAGACTAATCTCTATTTTACACATTTCTAATTAAATTGCAATAATACTTTGAGAAGTTACTCCTAAAGGGGTTGGGAGGGGCCAATCACAATTATTGTTTTGATTTTATTTCCTGGGCTGTTAATGAATTCTGTATAAACTATATAAAGAAAATTAAAGCAACCAACTATGCAAATTTAATCAGATATGGAAGTCAACAGGGGAACGTTTTACAGTTTTCAATATATTATCTGTAGTAATTTTTTAAAAGGAGGCTGAATAAATCCATTGATGCTGTTTGAGCTGGAAAATAATCCACATGTATGATAGCTTATTTTACCTGTAGCGATTAAAAAGGGGCAAAATCATATTTTTTTATTTCACACAAATTGATAGAAATTAAAAGTAAAGTACAGAAATGAACTAAAATGTGCTTTACAACAAGCAAATTCATATGTTTGTCAGGCTGTATTTTATGTGCTTGTTCTAGTATAGATGTTTGTCTTTTTGTAATGAGTGACAATGTTGGCTCCTGGTCCTCTTGTAATCCATTATAAACTGTATATCTTTTCTGCAGAACTGCTGTCTAGGCAATCATTCCTGATCCTGTGTCATGCAATTGATTATTCTTGGCTGTATATACGCACATTCCTGTTGAGCTGTATTATTTTTTTCAGTCTGTTTCCCTGTTTGTCAAGACAGTATTGAATTCTAATGCTGCTTTCTAATGTAGTAGTGATATATTCCAGGGTGATATCACCTACTGATTTAGTGAGAATAATCTCTCTTCTACTACGCAGGTCTTTAATATATATATTAAATAATACCAATATATTAAGACCAAATAAAGAACCCTGCAAAACAACACTTCATATTTGTTTTGAATCCGATAATGAGCTAGTGATACAAGCTCTCTGCTAACAGTTTTCCAGCCAGTTTTTCAATCTATAATAGTTTTTCTGTAATAGTTTTGTCTGGACTAGGCTTCTGTAGACTGCTTGTAAGAATGTCACATTGAGAAAGTGTTAAAATCTTATTAGTTTTGGAAAGAGAAGAGATTGACTACTGATAGAAAGGTTCCTGGGAAACTTTACCAGGTTACTGGGAAAATTGATTTGCCATGTTTTCTCTCTTGCAAACCCATTTGTGCTCTTCTTCCCCTCTTTGTTCTCTTCACAACTCTTTCAGCTTGTTTGGCTGTCCATTCCTGGACTGAGGTTACACTGGTTGATGGTTCCTCAGCTCCCGTCCCACAGCTCTGTGTAAAGACAAGTCTGTGTCATCTGGTACCTCACCTCCTTCAAGCTCTGCAAAAAATAACTGCTAATGGATCTGAGATTGCTGGATTGAGTTAATATTTTTTATTTATTATTAATAATTTCTTTACATTTGTAAAATTCTTCAGGTTTAATCATTCACAAAAAACTAAGCTACATAAATATCTTGTAGCCTGTTGCTACCCTACATTTTTTTTTCCCAGCTAGTACTTTTTTTCCCCCAAGGTAAAAATAAACAATACCTGAAAATGCATATACATTTACAGCAAAAAAAGGACCAGATGTTCCATATATTTCATTGTTCTGTGAAACTTGGAGCCTTTATTATTACTAAGCTATGGTAGTAATTTAAGATAATTTCCAGATACAAAACATGAGGCAAAATAGCTGTGAAATTATGAGATCTTCTGTGAAATTGTTTTATTTCACACTCAGGAATGCACTTATTACGACAAGAAGGCTGAGCTGAAATATTGTTTTAGTGTTGATAAGGTTCAGTCTTATCGGCCATTAATCCATTTCCAGTCATCTTGCAGATAGAAGGTATTACACAGGAGCCTCGATTTGGACAGAAAGCAATATTATAGCCATATGCTTGCCAAGAAAAAACTGCAAAAGGCTTTGAATATGTAAAGGACTGTAGAAATGTTAAGGGTCACTGTTACTGAAGTACAAGATCTGTATAAATTGATGGTGTTCAAGCAGCTAACAAGATACAGTCTTCTATAACTGCTGAGTGACCTAACTTTCATCTTGTTTGAAAGATAATGTCAGGGTCAGGAGAAGTATTGGGAACTTCAGGATCAGCACTGTTTCAGAAAAACTAGGGTAATCTTGCAGCATCACTTTCCAATCTCAGAAACTTTTTAGACGATGTCAAAAAAGCCATTTGCCATACTGATATGTAGTACTCACTTCAGGAATATTTTATTAAGTTATGATCAAGATTTTATTATGACTAGGATCATCTATTTACCATTTCCTTTAAAATGTGAAACATCTGCTATTGTCATTATATCCCTATTTGCCTTATAGGCCATTGTTCATGCTGTAAAACAAGATATTGTGAGTTTTGTTTTCCCCCCCAGAAAATGCCTACAAATACAAACTTTGTTTGCCACCTTGACTGTATTCTTTGTCTTTTCCTTTTTTTTTTTTTTTTTATAAAGTAAAGGCGATTATAGAACTGTTATATCAGTTTGCTTCTATATCCTTTAGTCTGGTGGACAGCTTAACTCCCTTGGAAAGAAGGCTGGAGGGTTTGGGGGTGCATATCTCGCACCCTAAATGTTCACCTTGAACGTCTGCCCTCCTGCTGGGTGCCAGCAAGTGCTGGGTGATGTAGCAGGAGGGAGGAGGTGGCTGACAGGGCACCTGCAGGCCTGGGCTATGTGGGCTCTTTGCCCAGCCAAGGAGTAAGATAGACAGGGGACATGGGTGGGAGCTGAAAACAGCAGTGATGCAAAACTGGTGGTACTGAGGTCTGTCCACCTCTGGCTGGTAAAGCTATAGGTTTTGCTAGCTTTTCTACTCCCAGGACTAATTGTTGAAATAGTATTTTTTTCATCTTTATTAATGATACAGAATTATGTTAGAAGAATATTTTTTCCCGTCAGATGTTTAATCTGCTAGTTATTTGTATATATGCATTAAACCAGAGATCGTTATGGTATTACAAGTTTCTCCTAAGAGAAAAAGCATGATTTTTGTTTTTTTTTGAAGAAAAGAATAATCTTTGTGTTGCTTTTTTACACCTTTTGCCCTCTTTTGGTCCCAGATGTTTATTAATCTAAAGGAATATAGGGATTATTTTATCTGTATTACTGATGTACCCATTCTGGTGTGTCTAGAGGCAACATTTGAGTGACATAATTGAACTTGGTTCAGAGAGTGTTTTAATTACATTAATTTTAATTATATACAGTACATTTTAATTACATAGACTGAGACAGAGGGACTCCAATCTATTAAGATCTTCTGCAATGAATTTGCATAATGGGAGCCTATTTCTGTGTGCAGTGTTACACTTCATTATGGCTTACTTATTGGTGGAAGGTGGATTTTTCTTTTTAATTTCATTTACATGTGTGTTTTTAGCAGGTCATTTGAAAGCCACCTGACAGCCTTCATTTCCTCACACTGTAAAGATGCATTTTAAACTAAATATTAGAATTAGAGGAAAAATTCAATCTCTTTCTTGTTTTGTGTGTTACTCAGTTCTGTGCCAGACAGGGCTTTCAAGGACTCAACCGGGAAACCAATTTAAGAGTTTTAAAAACAGCTAGGGAGCACTCATGTAATAGATGAATAATGCCCTAACAGATGAATAATGCCCTACCTCTCCATTCATCACAAAAATTGCATGGCTATGGTCAAATGCATGTTGACAAGGGATATATATATTTACCAGTAAATACAGATTTCCCAAAGGGGGGTTTCATCTCTGATACCCTTCTTAGACCCATATTTTAATGTCCTTGCTGGGACCCAGGTCACACTTACCTTCTGATGTGCATTGTGTAGCTTCCCTTGAGTCCCTGAAGAATCTGTAGCTATTTCCTGTCCCAGACTCCCCCTTGGCACTCAGACCATTCAGGGTAATTAATTTTGCTTCCTAGAAGCATTATGATGAATGGCTGGCACAGGGCTGGCTTGTTTCCCATTAATGGGAGCTGAAGCTACTGGTGATCCCAAATACTAGGCTCAAAACCATGGATCTCAACCACAGGAGAGGTGTTGTTTAGTTAGTCATATTGTCACATTATTTGATTACAGTGACCCTGTGCCTTTGCATTTTGTAGTATGCTTTGACAGAGTGCTGCCTGATACATTCGCAACTGGCCTTCTGCTTTGTTTCTGAAACAGTAGTCACTCTCGTACTATATTAATTCACAGAGCCTAACCTCAATAACTTTTCTTCCCACAGAGCGGTATTTCTTTGCTTGAAATTCTTACGGTATTTTTGATATTTTTTCTTTTTCTTTTTTTCTTGTATTTTTTACTGACAGACTTTCACTCTGAAGTGAGACACTTATAATAGTAATTACAGCAAATACAGCAAGGGAGAAATCATAATTCATTTGGGAATAGCAAACCCTCAACTATATGAAAGTCTGACTCTGGGGGGTTATTTCTGGGTACCTCTAGCAGTCTGGAATCTAGACCATAAGTACACATCCAAACATACTTGAGTGATTCAGTAATTTATGTTTGGTATTTATGTTTGGTCTTTCAAAAGGAATGGAGCACTTGGTGGGATTTGAGGCACAGTCAGGTGGACTAACCCATCTAATCTGATTAACTACCCCCACACATCATGCTTTTTTTTTATTTACTCCTTCCAAGTGGACATTTTCCCCTCCCAAGTCAGATGACTGCTGCCTCCATTTATCTTTGATTTAAATCATTTTGGGGTACTGGTAAGACAGTAGTCACACAGGTAAACTGCCATGTGGGCTGGGGTAGCAAACACAATTTTCAGTATAGGGATAGTGATAGGCAGCTGGAGATAGTAATGATTAATCTTGAGTCATAAATAGATAGGGTAGTTTAGCCTGTAAATTCTCAGAATACTGAACTGCTTTCATTAGCACACCAAATTATGAGACCTGATCAGATATTTCCTTGTGGTATTTTAGTGACAGTAAATGATTAATGTAAAAAACCAATTCTTTGCCTCTCTGGAAAATCTTGATTTTGGCATTTGCTAATATTTAAGAATTAATTAAATCAATTATTTTTAATTAATTCAGTATTTAATAAGAAAACATATGCTGGCTCTGGTCATAGCCAATCTGAAGCAAAATCAATCTTTTCACTGAAACAAAATAAAATATTTAAATTCCAATTGGTTTAAGAAAATATTCATATGCAATTTTCTTCAGTTCATTACTGACTTAGTTGTAGTTTGAGTCCCTTTCTCCCTTACCAGCCACACTCTTGCACTATATTCTGTGTTATGCAGTGTGTTTTTTCTCTGACCAAACTATGCTTAGTGAATCATAAGAATCACGTTACTATCAGTGCATTTCAGGAGAGACAATTTCACCATATAGCCTAGCCTAGGCAGAAAATAGGCCTCACAGGGCACTGAAACAAGGTTGTCCTCATATCAGAAACACAGCTAACGCTGTCCTTGTTTGGAAAACTCATTTGTAGGAATCCAGAATTGAATTAAATTTTGGATCTTCCATTATGTAAAATGTATTTGTATATCAAAATGTTACCATAATCTGGGAGTCGAGCTGTTGATATGACAACTTTCTTTGCAATACAGTCATAAATCAACAGAATATGATACAAAAATTCTGTGTTTGCAATTCCTTTTTATCTAATACTGAACAACTCCAGGAATGAACAGTTCCAACATCATTATAATGGCTTTTGTTATCTTTTTGCTGTGACCATTAATTAATACTACTAACACTAAATTTCATCTTTCATCACTCGGTCATTCCACAACATACTTTAGTTTTGAATGATCTGAATACATTACTGTGGTGCAGCTAGAAGCCAAGCTTCCTGCCCGCTGCTCACTCACTCCTCCCCACTTAGCAGGAGGAACATTGAGGGGGACAAAACAGGTAAAAAACAGGAGCAAGATAAAGACAGGGAGATCCTTTATCAGTTAACAAAGTAAGTAAAAAAAATTAACTTGATCTGGGGAAAGTTAGCTTAATTTATTGCCAGTTAAGTGTTTTATTACTGATCTGGGTAGCTGGAAACAAAAAGACTGACATTAAATCAGCATCTCTCCTCCCCCTTTCCCAGGCTCACCTCCACTTCTTCACTCCAGACTCATCCCCTTTCCCCTTGCTGTCACTGCAGGTCACATTCAGATCCTTCAGTGAGGCAAGCAGCAGCACAAATTGGTGGCATCAGGACACAGCAGTTCCTTTCTGGTGTTCCTTCCTCCTTATGCTTCCATTCTGCTCCCGTGTGGGCTCTCCACAGGTTGCAGTGTACCTGCTCTACTATGCAAGGCCTGATCCCACATTTCATGTAGTGTAAGGATACGTGCTTAGCTTGTGTTTATGTGATATGTGTCATGTTTATCTGGAAGCAGGCACTTTTGTAGCCTGTAAAGCATTACCTCTCATGCATTGGGCATCAAAAAATTGTGCTGGATCTTCTGGCAAAATTTAGTACAATTATTAAAAGGAGTATAAAATTAAACCATTAGGCTGTTTTGTGAATTTAAACTTAGCAGTAGGATCTATAGAGATATAAGTACATGTAATATATTTGTTACAAGAAATTACTCTATAACCGCCTTCATGCATGCTGTCCTTGAATGCAGCATTGCAGCCCTGCCTTAAACCCTATAGGGTGCTGCTTTTCTCATTAGTTTTGAGTTTATGTCACAAAAGATATGAAGTCAAAAGGAGTTATTTTTTTACTGTCAACAGGTCCTGATCACTAGTCAGAAGCAGGATTCAGTTCGGTGGAAAGTAGCTGATGCAACATGAAAAATGTGTGCAAAAAGACACACAGAAGAAAGGATATGTAGAGACACAGGAAAAACTTACACAGAGGACAAGGAGGGCTGGATGGACTGAAAGGCACAGGACACAGAAAAAGTTAGCAACCAAACATACAGTGATTTGGGGCAAGAAGAATACAATAACCTTGTTAAAGAAGAAAGACTCCTTGTTCTTACCAGAGGAGATACAAACTGAGATAGGAGCAGTAAAAAATTATGTTTTTCAATGAGGTCCATTGTTTCAGAAAACTGGGGAGCTGGTCCTTCCTTCATTCAAATGGTGCCATGAGCCCCAACAGCACATTCATCCCTCTTGCCAGCCAAAACTGGTGCTGCAAAGCAGTGATGTTACATACTATCTTACAAAGGGGAAATTAATCTTTGCTGTTACCCTATTTTCTTAGAATTTGAATTGCTTCCACAATTATACTATTGGCTTGAAGGAAGACAAAACTGTTCATCCATTTGCTGTTGTCCTCAAGGGGAAGAAGGACTTTGTGTTTTTACCAGCACAATGGTTAATGAAGGCTAATGCTCCATGCTGCTTGTTTCTTGCTGAACACATATTTCTGTAAAATTTCTACTGCATTATTTCCACATATTCATGTGCTCAAGTCTGGAAATCAATTCTAGCTTGATTTCAGGATGTGAATCATAGGTTTTACTGTGGCAGCATTTAATCTGTTGCTCTTTTCAGGATTTCCCACTTCAGAAATAAAGTTGAAAAGATTTTGTTTTTAGTTTGACTTTGTTTTATTTTCTTTTTCCAGATGCATTTTCTTTTCTTGCATGTATTATAGCCTGAATAGGAAGTAAGCATGAGTTAGCTCATTTTGCAGTACCGTTGAGTTTGACTTTTTCTTTGTTGTTTTGCCTTTTATTATGCCATTTATGAGACCGATAGCTCTGGTTACTAAGTGCTCTGAACTCTGAGCAGACAATCAAATCTGCAACTTTCATTTTACAATCTCAATTAGAACTCAGTATTACCAATCAATAAAAGAATAAATAAAGATGTGCTGACTCATTTGGAAAAGTAATGGTGTTGGTAGCGAAGGAGAGTGGACAGAACAGGTGTTTGATGTCTGCCCTTGAGTAACTAAACCGGTAAAGCTGGGATTGAATTTGAGACCAGGTATAATGTCTGAAACAAAAACATTTTCTGCTACACCGGCTCACATCAGTCATATTCCACCACTCACTTGGTTTCAAGCCACAGTTCCACAGCAGTGTTTTTCCAGGTGGGGAATGCCTGAGCTGATTATTTAGAAAACAACTTGCCTGAGGATATTTTCTCATTGCTTGCATACAAGGAGGAAAATTACATGTGATTTATGTAATAAAAAAGATACTTGCCCAACCATAAACAGATATTGAAAAAGGGATCAGTTTTCTTCAGCAATATTTTTTTCCTTTTTCAATTATCAAATTAGTGATGTATTTCTAGCAGAAGGCTAAATTTTCAGGCCATGCTTTGATTAGTCCTATTGGGAATCAGCTCAGTAAGATCTGACAAGACCTAAACAGGAAATTACTGTGCATAACATGAAACATAAGAAATCTAAAAATATAACAACAACAAAACCCCTTAACAGAACAAACAAATACCCTCCATCTTTCCCTGGTCACTAATTTGGGCAAAACAGGCAGTGACCACGTACTCTCCAAGTTTTGGAGGCACTTGGCCTCTAGGTATTGATGTGGCACTTAAGGACATTGTTTAATGGTGGACTTAGTAGTGTTGGGTTCATGGCTGTACTCCATGATCTGAAGATTTTTTTCAGCTGAAATGACTCTATGATTCTATTTTGAGGTGCCCTGCTGTCAGTTTATTGTGGAGAAGAGCAAGCTGTCCTAAAAGAAGAGTTCTGAAAACTGGTGCTACAAACATCAGGTTTTAAGAGATCGTATTCCCTGGTGAAATGCCATAGTTTCAGAAAATTCCCAAATGAACATAGGTAATGTCCTTGGAGTCCAGGACCCAAAAAAGAGTATAATTCATGTAATTTAAATGCCTTTATAGATTAAATACTTTCCTAGCCAAGAACAAATTTGGGAAGTGGGAACATTTATCAAGGGTTTTGGCAGGGGTATTTGCTGAGATACATCTGCAGGTACCTTCTATATTGCTACAGTAGCAAGGACTCATTATGCAGATGCGCTGGGGAGCAGTATCCTATAGGTGTACCAAGTGGCTGATGCTGTCGCTCCAAAAAATATGGGTGTTCCTGGGCAGTGACATTAAATTCCTCCAAACTTCATTATTCACTGAGTCACCAACACCGCTTTAAATGGAGCAAGGACAAAAAAAAAATCCTCATATATCTCTTGCTGAAGCACCACCTCATGCTTCTGCTATATCTGGAGTCCTTTGCACAAGCTGATGTGAGAACATGATTTGCCCTTTAGCACATCCTGGTGGTTTGAGCACAGGGAAATGAGAGAGAAAAGTGAAAAGAGGAGCAGATAAGGGTCATAGATGCACTCTAAAGGATTTAGGATTTATTCACAACACATATACAGAATGAAATTATAGAAGTAGCCTTGGATAGAAAACAGTCTGAGAGGTGATAGGAAGGAACAAGAGACTGTAAAAAATACAGTACAATATACATGCTCAGTGTAACTACTTTTTTCCCTCTGATATCCCAGTGCTCTACAAATAACTCTTGTAACTCCGATCATGCTTTTTACTAAAAGAATGGTTATGTCTCATAGCAGGTAATAGAGATGTTAAGAAATGTCAGTAGTTTAATGTTAAATTTTCTGAATTGAATGATACTGGCACCTATTAGCAAACCTCTCTGGAGGGATCACATACTTAAACCTATGCATCCTAACCAGAAGATAGACCTGATGTGGGCGGTGCAGGTATCCAGATATAGCAGATAGCTTCCTAAACAGAAATAGACAAATTTTTGCTAAATGTCCGATTGAAAACCAGAACTATCCATTAGGAAATAGCACTGCATTGCCCTTACATATTGCTTTCCATAAGTTATATGGTGGGTTCCATCCTTTGTGAGCCACCAAAGTACTTCAGCAATGCACCCGTTATGATGTCTCAGGAGAAATGTAGCCTGATTGAGAGGTCTGTGGAATATAAGGAAAGAGGAAATGCCAATATCTAAGCATTATGATGAAATACCACTGCAACATTTTCCACCACAGATCTTGGTGCTGTAGATAACTTTTCTGTAGAAAAGTTCTTCTGCTGTAGATAATATTTTCTATTGAAAAACATATTTTCTTCAGCAAAAAGCACATTTTCCTGTCAAATTCTAGTTTCAAACAAATAAATTTCTTCAACTGTATCTGTAAGTCATCACTGTTTGGCAGAACTCCTTGCTGGTTGCTGGATACTCTGCATATCTGTTTTACTGTCATTCCAAAGAAGTAAATGTTTCACTTGGGCAGAGACTTCCAACTGAAAAGGTTAATCAAATATAGGGGAACAGATTGCAGGAAAACAGAATGGATGCATCAGCCACACATGACTAAATTCTGCTTTTGAGTGTGCTAGGACTACTGACAGCAGTGTCCCCATTCCTATTCAGCTGTAACTCAGCAGATGCTGGTTTTAGTACTTCAGTGCTATAGATGCTTATGTAAAAACCTCATTAAATTTGGGGTGTTTAAGTTAACTTTTTGGTGTATGGAAAGGTCTCCTGATGGGTTTCAAAGGGATACTGAATATATTATATTTTAAAAAGACACCTCAGAAATGAAAGTAAGTTATGATCATGTCATCTGAAAATTACAGGACTTTCTTGCTCGTAAAATAAACTTCATTTCTACATACTGCATTTAAAACAAGACATCAGTCTGCAGTGCTCTGAGTCTGATCTACAGAGAAAAATTTCCCTCAGTGCATACATTTAATAACCTGAACTGTATAAACAGAGTTTCTAATGGAGATCCCCAGGCCTGAAGACAACACAAGCAATGAGCTGAACACAGAACACTGTTTACAAGTCACTTTTTTCCCCTCAAAATATATTAGGTGAAGAACACCAGCATCATTCACCATTAGTCAGCAGTTCTGAACACTGGACATAAGGACAGCTGCTTTCCAAGCTCCTGACTGTACAGCTTCCCCAGCAGCATGTGGGCTCCTGCTGCTGCTATCACCCACACAGCTTTGCTCAGCTCATGCAACTTCAGTGGTTTATTCTAGTTCATCAAATTCACTTTCCCCCATTGTTAGCACTGTAGAAACGAACTAGGTAGTCCCTCAGGATAGTGTCCATGCTGGATTGCTAAAATCTCATAATACATTTATACACACAAGCTCCAAAAATGTTTTGGGTTTGGTTGGATGGTTTTGGGGTTTTGGTTGGGTTTGTTTTTTGGTTTTGTTTTTTTTTTTTTTTTTTATTTTATTTTCAAGTGCTATTTTACTGTGCAAACCAGCTTGTGGGTTCCTGGGGCAGCACTGTATGTTTTAGCTCTCCTACGTATCTCTTTTGTTTTCCTTTTTTTTTTTTTTTTCTTTCCCCTGGCAAAGTCAGTCTTTCCACTCAGGCAGGTTAATTTGTTTTCTTAACAAAATGCAAATATCATCTAACTTTTTGGGCAAAACCTACGGCATTCCTGGACTGCAAGAGGTCATTAAATCAGATACCTGCCCCACAAAGAACATAGATGCTAACTGATAGGGAAATATGCAGTGGAGCTTCTGATGCCCTCTCCTTCACATAAGATCCTGTTAATTTCTCTTCTGCTATGGGGTTGTGATCACAGCCTGTTTCTATACAGCTCTAACGAGAAGGAAAATACACACTGCTCTACAGAGCTGTTGTTTCCCCTCCCACCAAGAGGCCAAGGGTGGGAGAATAGCAAGGAAGCTGACTGCAGCCCTGCTCACACGATGGCTGCCTTTACCCTGTCACATTAACCCAGGGATAGGGATATTGGCTTTTGGGACATTTTTGATGTGTGTGTGTTTTTTTTTATGATTTATTAGTATTGATGGCTTTGTAATATATAAATCCTATTTAGTTGGTCTTTATGCATGATGGCAAGTGAAAAGAAGGGGCAAATATCACAACAGGAGCCTTCTCCCCAGTAAGAGGAAGGAACTGCTGGTTTTCCAATTGTACATGGGTGTTTGTTAATAGAAAGCGTCCTCTGTCTGTTTATAACGCTCTTGCCTGATCTTTTGGTTATAAGAGTAACACAGGTGATGGTGATCCTCCTCTCCCTGTCTGAAGGTCACCATGGATATATTCCTGAGCCCTGTAACAGCAGATGTTTAAGCTCATACAGCTAGTGAGACAATCATTATAAGGCTGTAATGTTTTAACAGGAATTGCATCAGGCTCTAAAACGTAGCAGTCATTGCTAGTTCTGCATTGTAAGCCATATGCCAAACCAGTAGAATTAGATCTTTTCACAGATGTCCACCCGTTGCTCTATGACCAAGAAGAGGAAAATGATTATAACACAAGGACAGTAATAAGGTTAAAATGCAATTACAGTTCTAAATGGATTTGGTGAAAACAAATCTTAAAGACTGGATACACATTTATAACTACTTCTGCCTTTGCTTGTGTTATAAAATATTTTAAAGAAGGCCTGACACATCATTCTATTTTAATACATGACTGACACAGCTTGGCTAAAATATCTTAGGAGAGAGTGGTGAAGACATTGCATGTGTTAACTTAAACAAAAGCTAGGATTTAAAAACAGAAAGCCTATAATGTCTTTGGAAATGTTTTTGTTAGAATCTTCTGTCTTAGTCTGAAGGCAGTTGAGGGTGCTGCCCAGGGGGGGAGACAAACTTCTTGGGATGCATGAGCAAATTCTTAGTACTCTTACATGGAGTTCTGCAATTTTCATGTGATTGCATCATATCTCTGTCTTGAAATATCAAATCCACCCAGAACTAGATGGTGCACAGCAATGAATTGAGTAAAATCCAGGGCTTTTTTAAAGCAGCTGAAGTAGTCAAGAAATTCCTGAATATCTTTTAACAGATTTTTCACTGTCATTTTGAATTTTATGGGGGTTTGAATACTATGGATAAGTCATCTTAGAAGTGCTTCTTATATTTATGTATGGAAGCAGGTAACGGCCTGTCATTTTGTATAGCATTTAACAGTAAAAGGTATGTCACTAACACTAATGTAAGTATATCTGTTTATTCGCAGAGAAGTTTGTTTAAATCTTGCTCTTTTCATCATGTTTTTGTCACTTTTCTTAAATTAATTGTAAGCCTAAACCTTGGACTTAAGCAATGAAATCAGAAGAGGAAGCAATTCATTATAAGTATCTTAGACTTAAGAAATTTTAAATCTGTAGACAAATTAGAAAAATGAAAATATTGTAGAAAGGAAAGGAGTTTTATTTTAGGTTTTGAATAACAAGCGTATGTGAGAAATTACCAAAATATTGTATGGCTGCAGACAATTCAGAAAGCATACAAATGTGGTCAGATGAGGTAAATAGTCTGTAGATATGATGTTTGAGGAGATTTATGTTTAATTTTCTTGGAAAGAAGAAAAAAATAAATCATTTATTAAGTGTTAACTCACAGACTTCCCACCTCCCCAGGTCAGTTCTGTCAAACACACAGCTACATTAGGCTGATTTCTCATTCACGAATCCTTATCTCATTTGATGATTTGGTATTATCATTTCATTGAACTCCTATGTCACTTCTTTCTACTTATGAAGTAGAAGACATCTTTTACAAAAGAAACGTTTTCTGCTCTCCTGTAAACAAATTCTAAAACCATTTTTTTCTACTCAATATGAGCTGTTAAAAATGTCTATCAATAAAGCAATTTCTTAGCGATTCCTATTGGCTTATTATTGCTGCTGACCTGTGCCCTGGTAGCATTTTCAGTCTCGTTTCATTTATTCCAACACTGTGAAACGCCAGAATAAAGTTGCTATAGTCCAGCTTTTCTCTTCCTAATACTAGACACTCATTTCTTCCAGCTTTTTACGGATTTCTTTGAAACTGAGGGATCCCAGGAACTACATTTCCAGGTTGACAAAGATGTGGTTTGTTATTGACACTATGCATCA
Source organism: Lathamus discolor (assembly GCF_037157495.1). NCBI lineage: Eukaryota > Metazoa > Chordata > Aves > Psittaciformes > Psittacidae > Lathamus > Lathamus discolor. The sequence goes on along the minus strand of NC_088884.1, from coordinate 139,607,395 downwards.
ATATGTATGTATTAAAGGACTGTTTCTAAATTCCTGACTCTAGTTAACCAGGAGAGATGAACATTACGTGGTGCCATTTATCATTACTTGTAAAATCAGCTTCCTTTGGCTCCATTCCATACAGCTGGTGGTAGCGCTACTTGCACCCTGTCTGCATATTATTTTGACCTTCTGAACAAGGTATTTTGGCATGTGTTGAAACACTGTTGGAGGAAAGTTAGTATTGCTCAGTTGTTTTCTTTTTCTGCTTTTAAAAACTAAACAACACCCCAAAAGCTAAGAATTATTTACTATATCTACAATAACACCTAGCAATAAAACATAGAAAGAATGATCAGAGAAAAATAACTTTAAAAAAGGGCATATGGTTTAGAACTCTCCATTCCATAGTGTTTCCATTAACATTTATATCTCCATAGAAATTGTCTTAATAAAATTTTCTCCAGACCCTAATTACACATACCTATCATAAAATTCTAGGGCTGCTAGTGTTTTACTTAGGATATTTTTCAGTATTTTAGTGATCTCTGGAGAAACAGGATCCACATGTGCTCACTGAGCAGATGATGATTATGAGACCCCAGTGCAGTACAGCTGTGAGAAAAACAAATGTTATCCTAGAATATAACAGCTGAGATATCTCAGCAGAAATGGGGGAGGTAAAGTACCCTCTACTGGTGCAAACTCAATTTATTGCAGCAGATTTTGGTAACCCACATCTAGTAAAATGCAGAGCAAACTTTCAACAGCCACTGTGAAATGATCCTGAAAACAGAAGATCCTCTTAGTCCATCAAAAACACAGCCAGAAGTTAATAACTCCCGTTAAATAACTGGGAGAAATAAGCATCAGGGAGAGAACAAGAACTGTTTGAATTATATGACTTTTTTTTTTTTTTGCATTAGACCAAATGTTTTAGACTGATGTAGAAACCCACAGAAATTCAAAGATGGGCATAAGTGAGCTTCTGGAATAGCACTGTAGCAGGAGCAAGGGTTCAGTCCCTCAAGATCTTTAGTGCAGTTCTAAGATGCCTCTCTGCTTTTCTGCCTCTAGTATTCTTATAAGCTGTCAAAGTCTTCCAGCTTTTTCTAAGTGAAGTGAAATAATATTTGCTGACAGCACCTAAACACACTCATCCTTTTTTTTTTTTTCTTTTCTTTTTTTTTCTTTTTTTTTTTTTTTTTATTTGGTGAAGAATCTAAAACAATTCTGCATGAGGCACATAAGTCCCAAAGTGATTACTGAAGTGCTCTCCTCTCAAACCTCAGATTAACCAGCCTTTTCCAGTACGGGTTTATATCAGATCTGATATACTCAAATATCCTATGTAATTAATGTAATAGGACTATAACAAAATCCAGACAAAAGACAGGTATTGTTTCACCTGTGCCTAGAGAATTTGTTGTGTGAAAGAAGTGTCAGGTCAATGCTGCAAGGGATAACAGGCAATGAATGGTATCTGAGGTGAAGCATGACGGTTTAACACTTGCTTAGACATGGAGATTGGATCTGATAACTCAGGATAGACTTTGTAGTCTACTTCACATAAAAAAGATAGATACAAGCTACAAAAATCTTTTGGCAACACATAAAGTGATCTTGAGGTTCAGGTGGGTTTCACGATTATTTCTATACTGAAATTCTATCAATGGGCTATAATTGTCCTGATTATCTTTCTTTTTTTTTTTTCCTTCTATTATATTTGTAATCTGACTCAGAGATTCCTCATGAGAACCTAGGGAATAGTTGGTACAATAATAACCCTTTAAAAGGAAGAAATTTTCAGCTTCCAGGAGGATATAAAGATGCATTAAATTGCTGTTCTTTAATTATGCTTACTATCTACATTTACAAGGCTCATAATCATTAGCAGGATGTTTTTTTATTGCTGAGCAGATCCCTAAACGAGGAAATTGAACAACAGGAGCATCCTTATGTTTCACTAATGATTGATCATTTAACCTCCATGATGTTGTGGTCTGGTAATTGCCCAGTGTTCTGAACTTTTTGCTGGAATAGAGTACATTTTGCACTTGGTCAGGAAAAGTGCTCTTTTAAGGGTGTTTGGCATAACATGAAAGGAGAAGAATAAGAATAAAAGAGTGGAAAGTTCATAAACCTGCTTGCATGTATTTAATTTGATCTATGCTGAGATCTAAATAAGGGTAAGTTTAGAAGGAAGATTTACCTGTTTTCACAGAAAATGGAACAAAAAATTTTTGTGCAAAATAGATCCAACTTTAGAACAGACTGTAGCTTCATCATGTTAAATTACATCCATTCTTTTCAGGTGGCAGTAGTTTAACATTTGACAATGAAGCTCAGATCTAGATCCCTCCTCTAATTTGTCTCTGACTGTCATGGTTTAAGCTGAACCCAGGACACTGACTAACATGCTCCCAAGAATACTGTGGCTTCCATACCACATACAGACCAAGGACAAAGGGATGAAAGAAATAAAGAAAAAGCAAAAGCAGAAACTAAACACATACAATGAAAGAATGAAAGTAATAAGAAATTCTTGATCAAAATTTAAAAAATTAATATAAATAGTACTTCTATGCAGTATAAGTTATAAATGAACTCTGTGCATTCAAGAAAACAGTAAGTATATCTGCTCATTTTTAAATGCTGTCATTGCTTAGCTTTTTAACAGTTACAGTTCCTTTTTCCTAGTCTTCCTGGTGTACTATTGAAATAAGAGTATTCTTTTAAAGCTAAAAAAGGTGATAATTGGGAGCCATCAACTTAACAATCATGATTTTGTCTGAAATCTATTTTCTCCTTCACGCAACACCACTCATAACATTACCAGCCTATTATTTAACTTTTTTCACTTATGTAATCAACTGGACAATCTGATGCCATCAGTTTCTCTCCTACCTATGTGGTCTCTCAGTCAATACTCTGTCTTGTTTGCTAGGGTTTTTCACAAAATTGCAGGAGTTAGGAGAATATTTAAAATGAAAAAATGTCACAAAAGCACAATACTAAATAGTAGCAGAGAAATGGGCAATAGAATTCAAAAATATACCCCCCCCCCAAATACTTCAGACTAATTTTCTTAAATTGACCATATTTTAGTTTGTTATCATGCCTTTTAATATGTAACTCATCTTTATTCAGTTTCCCTATTAAGTTCTGAATAAAGCATCTATCAGCTTAAATAAGTGGCTAGATATTTTTCAAAAAGATTATTCTTTGAGAGCAGTAAGGCCTCTGAACATCTTGTACATTATTTTCACAAACCTAAGCTATTATTCTTATGTCAGATAAACAGAAGTCATGACTTAGAGTTATTTTACACAACCTGGAGAAAGAATAAATTTTGTGTCTGGTGAGGTTGCAGGGATTGCTAATGTTATGTGACAGAAATAAGGAAGATTCTTAGACAAATGATCCCTACTTAAATTATGTATTAGTACTTAAATTATTTAAATCACTAGCTAACAGTCTCTGATTGGCAACATTTATATAGCAGGTATCCCATCTTGCAACCAAAACAAATGAATCCATTGATTTACCCAATGCAACCAGTATAGCCACATTTGTTCAGACATTTTACACCTAAAGGGAAGAGTCATTCCAGAATCACAGAGCTAGTAATCTAGCCTGGCTTGTTAGAGGCTTCGATTCTGTATCATCCTCCATCTGCAAACACATGACAAGAAAAGCATGGACAGAGAAGGTGACAGAACATGGTTTGATTGCTTAGGTTTCATTTGTGCTGTGAATCACATAGTGGAATCCACATATAGCACAAGGGTAAACAGCAGCAGCAGTGAAGGTACCGCAGCATCAGCTTTAGTATCTGCAAAAACATGACTGGGACACAAATTGCACAGACCTTGAACACTTGCTGGTTGCTGCAGTGAGCTAAAGCTAACATTTCTGCTCCTATTACTTGGGCTAGCTGAATTTAACTGCTTCATTATTTCTACTGACACATGTAGTAATCACAGCTTTATCCAGGCATGTAACTATAACCCAGGTGCAGGGCATCCTTGAGGAAATAAGGTATTAAATTTTCAAGGACACATATAATCAGGAGTGAAACCATTTTGGGCAATATGTTCATGGTCATCCACAGACTTTCTTGTCTATTGCATTGTCTACAAAATATTTGTCATTTTATAAAAATCAATCCAAAGCAAATGATTGTGAGAAAATTTACCACATGGAGCATCTAATAATACACCCCCATTACCTTCCCACTTTGCAGCCTTTTACAGTATTTATTCTGCTAGAACCATTGCACACAGGCCTCTGTTGGGTCCTTGGTATGAAAAATATCAATTCTTGATGCTTCTTTCTGCTTATTGTCAGGGCTGCCATCATGACTGCTGTGACACTGAACATGGGTCTTTGGCTCACCATTCAGCACGAGGTATGGTGTTCATCTGCTTCCAAACCCCATTGGTATTTCTAGAAAACAGGGCTATGAGCCATCCAACTCCTTCTCTTCATCAGTGAACCTGAAAAAATGCTCCTTCCCAAGGGAGCTCATGAGCTGTTGAGATGTGAGCAATAAGCTTCTGCTCCTAAGCCTTCAAAACACAGAAACAGTGCACCAAATAAGCATCAATTATAACTACTGATAATGACCTGCTCCATGTATCAGTTTTGGAGTAGAATTTTATGCACTCAGACCACTGACAAGTTTGGGGTTTTCCCCCTTCACAATGAAAATTAACTCAATTTCTATAGCTAATTAAGTGTAGCAGCCTCTTCAACTTCTGATTTGTCCTGCTGAGTGACTCATTGCTCTGGAGGACACTCGCTAAGCATATACTGCCTCTTTGAAAGCATAGGCTTTCCAGTGTAGAAAGCATAGGCTTTTCTAGCCTCTTTCAGTCACACTGAAGTGTTAATATAATGATGTGCCTATGCTGTCCCTGTGTTTTCCAAGTTAAAAGCAAAATTACAAAAAAAAAAAAAAAAAAAGGGAAAGGTTCCCCTCTCCAGAAAAAGATATGGGGAAAAAAATTCAAGACTTGCAATGCAAGGCATTTGAAATTCTCAAGCTTCCTCAATGCTTTTCTTTCATATTAAATGGAAAGAAAAAAAATAAGGAAGTACTTTTTATTTGTTCCATGCCAAATTTACTTCTGAAGAGGTCAGAGCTGACTGAATGAAGTGCAGTTCTCTGGAAAAGTCTTCCACTGTTCACTTAACAGCCCTCTCCCCACTACTCTTTTAAAGGTAGATATGACCCCATGAATGGGAGATAGCTGGCCAGGTCTCAGGGGGTCATTGTCAACTCAGGCCTATGAGAGCTCATGGGAGGCTTGCCCCTTTCCTCCCTATCCAGAAAATCTGTTGTGTTTAACACTTTGCTTTTTATGAACAAAGTCACTGCCTCTTGATTCCCACTGGCAAAAGACCATGTGCTATTTCAACATGGCGATTGCTTTTAAATATAATGTCTGCATCTCTGTGGGGCTTGAAAGACATCCAAAAGTTCCTTTATTGTCCAGGCTAGCACTGTACTTTTGTCAGATGCAGATTGATGGTTTACTTCAGCCCTTGCAAATCCTTGCTGAATGTTTTGATCTATTAGTTCAACCTTTCTTCTGCAAGTACAATTCCCTTTGCAGCATCAGGCACTCAGACAGCTCTATGGGGGGAAAAAATCACGCAGGAAAAATACTACCAGACTATTTCATTGTATATACATACTAAATATTTTTGGAAACGTCAAAATAAAATGCAATTCCTTTGTGCCAATAAAGCAATCATAATGGAGAGCCAACATGAATGCTTTGCAGCCTTACAACCTATACCATTGCTAAAGTATTTTGTTCTCCATTTGCATGCAAAACTCTCCCATCTCCACATAAAATGCATAATTTCAATCCAGGCTGACACATGCAGTTTCCATGACTGCATATATGTGATGTGCACATTTCTATTGTGCATTCAGAGCTCCTGAGCAAAACAAAATCACTGCTTGTGTACTTTACTCAGAGCTTTCAACACTTCTTCTGTTTTGAAAAATAAGTATTATCTCCTAAATAAGATTTCCTGTTCATAAACAACATGAAAAAACACTCTGAAATGGTATCTTTAGCTGCCTTATTTTAACAAGCAAATTTAAATGCCATGATAATTGAACTCTTTTGGTGTTATTGCTGCCAATAGTACAAAATAACTTTGTTTTATTGACCTTTTTTCCACACACCCAAGGTATTAATTTTTCATGCTAGACTAAAAAAGTGAGAAACAAACAAGTAGGAAGCAGTCAGCAAGGACACACAAACCTCAACTGAACAAAAGTCTTCCTTTTAACTCCTCAGACTCAAGAAAGAGATTTTTTTAAAAATCGTTTTGTAGCATTGTAAGCACTTCAGTGTTCTGACCTCTGCTTTTTTCTATCTTTTGTTTATCATGGGCTACTATTATTTTACCTATGCAGCAGGAGGTAGGATGTACTAAAGTAGAAATGCGCATGCTGCAAATTAAACCCTTCAAACAACATACTATAAAATATCTCCAGATGCTACCTGAAGTAAGAATTAAGACTTTTGTGCCAAAATAGTTTGCTTTTTGAGTTTCAAAGTTTGAGAGTTGTCAGTGTACTTTCATTCCACAATTAACTATAGACATGACATTAAAAAATTCCTTGGAGAAACTCCCCTCCGGAGAACCTGTCATCATACACTGGCATCACTCTGATATTCCTCTGCAAAAGCAACAAGAAAACTGATTGCTGGAAACAAATTCATCATAGCTATATAGTGAGAAGTCTTTTTGGACTGGAAAGAAACCATATCTACTATAATTTCATAGGTTTCTAATTCCTTTCTCTCTTTGTATTCTATTAAGCTCCTTGCCAGAATACCTGAATAAGTGTTAATGAAAGGGGATTTACAACATGCATTTACACGCAACCTGTAATTTTTGTTGATACTTTCTTAATTCTTTTTTTTTCCTGTAAACTCACAGCTGTTCTTTTATCCAGGACCCACCAGACTATGAAAATTATGAGCTTCATCAGGCTCTCAGCTGAGATTCTAGAGTATAATTTAAGCTGCCTGAAACTGCAAGCAATAAAGATAAAATAACAAAGAGCTGAGCTATATTTGTATATCTCTGCTCATTCAGCATCTAAATCACATTCACAGCAGAAGACTGCCAAATAGTTTCTTTATCCAGACAAGTCAAGGAAGCATCCCACGATTCCTCCATGTACTCCAAAGTGAACCTGTGATCATATACATCAATTGGTTTCCATTCCCAGGAGAAAGGCTGAAAATCATCAGGTTACTCAGCAGCACACCCCAGGGGTCCTTCATAGCACTTTCTTCTTTGTAAGTCATTGCACAGTCTGCTCTTTCTCCTCTTCCCAAAATCTTCATGAGTGTCCTACTCTTCCTTGCATCAAAACTGACTGCTGTTTTGTCAGATGTTCATTTTAATTCTTCCACCTTTCCCCCCATTTGGTGGGATGCTTCTGGAAATTCTGTTTCAGACACTACTTCCTTAGCACGGTGACGTTAATGTGTTTTGCCTCTTGTACTGTAGGAGCAGAAATCAGCTAAGATATCTTTTTTTACCAGAAGTTATATTCAGGGAACATCATGTGTCCCTATCCATCCTACAAGTTGTCACATATTAAATAACTGTACAGCAAATGTTTTTCTAATTTAGCTGCAAACTTCAAACTTTTTAGTATGTTTTGGATTACCAAAAAAAAAAAAAAAAGGGAAAAAGGCCAATCCACTCCATTGTCACCAAAAGGCAGGTGACGTTATTACACTGTCAGCATCTATCAGCATTTCAGAGAACCACTTGTGACAGCTTTTAAACTGCATTTACTTTCTCTTTTCCAATGTTTCTTCTTCAGTGCTCTTTCAGAGGTCACTGTTAACTGTATTTTGTGCCTCCTGCAGATAGTCTGGTAAGTTTGAGGGCAACAAGCCTTTTTCTCTGATCATTCTGAGAAGACCACTATACTGGGATCAAATAAATTGTTGTTCATATATAACAATAATAACAGTGACACAAAAACCAATAATAAGACGGTTTATATTTTTATTATTAAATGACATAATAATAATAATAATAATAAAAATAATAAATTAAAGTCCTTAGAGATTTCTGTTTATGCAGAACAGATTTGGAGAAAGATAGTTTTGCTTTCAGAAACAAAATTGGAAGTTTTATTTATGTCCAACATGTACTTTGGATGCATGAGAATTTGGTGCAATGATCTGTTTGCACACTCCTGGAACCAACTTTTTTATACTTGTTTTGTGATCAGATGTTCTTATATGAGACTGAGTCTTCAATGTTTTTAAATGCTCTCACAGCAGAGCTGAAAGCCAAGATTGTAAAATTTAGACTTGGTCCTTCTGCTAGATTACAACTCATGAGATAATCTCTGCCCATTATACACCAGTCAGTTGAAAGCTTCACTTGAAAGCAAGAAGCTGGCTAAATTTGTTCATAAAACAGAGTATTGTTTTTTTAATTGAAGATTTTATTCTAACATTGCAAAATTCTACATAGAGTCCCTGGAACATATATGCAAATTCTTGACCAAGCTGTGACAAAGCTAATGCTGCAGTAAAACAGCATTAGGAAAATAAAAATGCCATAATTTATGGTCACTTTATATTGTATCACTCTGCTTTATGAATTGTCTATAGATTTAGTTAATCTGTCACAATCTGCAACACTAGCTTTGTTTCAGACAAACTACTGAGAAAGTACTATTGTATCGCATAAATCATACTTTGCATCAGAGAAACGCTTTGTTGAATCACCTTGATCTCAGCTAGTACAAGTCAGAAACAAAGCTTAGTAACAGCCTCATAGAGGTAGTTTGGGATTTATATATGAAAGAAAAAAAACCTTTCTGTCCCAAACTAGTATAGAAAAAAGAACTTCCATCAGGTTCATGGAGACAAAACATTCTGCAGACCTCATAATCCATATGCCTCAGTTTTTTCACATAGCAGAAGAGATCCAGAACTTTAAGACTCTAAATACTGGGCCACAACCCTCCCCCAAGAAATTGCCACTAAATGAAACCCCTCTTTAAAAGATTTTCCCCAAAACTCTGTATTTCATATGGCATAAGTACACTGAAGTTGCTATAGCAAGGAAAATTCACATGTTCTCAGTAAAACTGGCCTTAAACATATCTTATTAACTGCCTGTAGGAGTAAAAACACTTTAGAGAGATAGCGAAAGCAGCTGAACAGCCCAGATATTTATGTTAAACAAGTCCAGGTATAATCACCAGAACTATAACAACAGCAGTACAGCTGAGTATAACTCTGAAATAACTTTCCAGAGTCACTCCCCTCATGGCATTTGGTTAGCAGTTAATCAGTAGCAATTTCACACCAGTCAAGCAAAGAAAAGCCCCAAAATCAACCCAATTAGACTGCCTAATTTCTGAGAAACCAGCTGCTACATCTGCTGAGGGATTTATAGCCTACAGCCCTGTGTGTGGTTCAGTGGGATTTGTTAGGAGCAGAAGCAATGAAGCATTTGCCAAAGGCAGGGGACTGCACAGGTGCACAAGTTCTTCCACCTGGATTAATGGCAAAACTCTGCCACATGGGAACGCTTCATCCCAAAACTAAAAGTCTGAATATCCTTAATAACTTGAAATAGAAACATACCATTACTGCTGTGCCTTTCCTCTATAGCTATGGTAGAGAGAGTGCTGCTCAAAGAAAGAATTCTTTCTGTTTAAGCTTTGGTTTTCAAATTTAAAAGAAATTAAAAAACTTGTGCATGTGTGTTCAGAAGCTCCTTGGGGTACCAGCATCCTGAGGTTTCATTTGTCGCTTTCCATTGCTGAAACATATTTTTTAATCAAGAAAGCTAAGAAATGTTCACGCTTTTTTTGGTAGTGTAAAAAAACCTTACCCCCTGAGTAATGTAAACTTTAAACTAAACTTTTTCAATGAAACACTGTAAATGGAATTTGGTGTGATTATTACACTATTAGTTTAATTCATCTTGCCAGGTATGAGACATACCTTTCTTTCTTTACTCAGCAAATCCTTATGCAGTAACCAACATTTTGTAAGTCAAATTTCTTTAAGTCTTCCTAAAAAAAACCCACCAAACAACCATTCATGAAACCCCAGCTTTTCATATATAAATGTAATTGATATTAATAAAACTAAAACAATAAAAAAGGAAATCCTGCACACACACACAAATCCCAAATTAAAGGAGAAAATAGCTTAATTATGAACACGGAAACAGAAAAGCCCCTCATGTGTCTTTAAGACTACCTGAGAGTGCTCTGATTTGAAGCATTACAATTTCAGTGTGAGCACAGGCCCTGTAACGGTCACTAATATTCAGTTATTGACTCAGAGGTCTCTGTGACAAGGCTTTTTCTCCTTCTTCCATCTTGTGAATACACATGGCTTCCTTCAACTCCAGTGGGAATTCTTCCAGTCCAAGGAGAACTTCAGCAAGTTTTGCAAAACTACTGTTTTAATAGAGAGTGTTTCTACTCTCTGTGTTTTAGCTTTGTCTTACTTTTATAGTTCCAAAGTGCTCTGGCAGATGTCAAGACTTCCTTTCTCTTGGAATCAATGCCAGCATTATTAATCATCTTCCTGGACTGAAGGCTGCTAAGCGACTGTGTGGACAGGTAAACTAAATCTTTGAAGTGAAAGAAGCAAAACTTCTCATTCCCTATAAAAGTCACCCTAAGGAGAGGCAGAAAGGTTTTTGATTCCAGTAAGACTTGGATTAGAAAATAATGAAACACACAGCACATACTTGTTGCTCATCTGCCCTTTAGTCAAAGCTTGTTGAAGTCAAAGGGAAGATAATCTTTCTGCTGAGATTTTTTTTTTAAGAGAGGGGTGTCCAGAATGTTGCATTATTGCTTTCATAAATCTAGATGAAAACCTCTTGCATTCTTCTCCCCCTCTTCTGATCTTGAGGTCATTGAAGAGAGTATCTGCAATGAAAGATGTAGTTTTACTTAGCTGAAACCCAATGACTTCAAAACTCAACAATAACAAGGTTTTAGTGGGAGATGAAAGGAGAAAGAGAAAGCAGAGAAAATATTGTGAGATATCACTTTAAAAGTGATTGCTTTTGATACTTGCTCAGTTCAGTAGCAATATGAAGAATAGAAATAAGAAATTCTGAGTCTAGTTACTGTATAATAAAATATTAAGATGGTGATTGGTTGGGTTTCTTACGAAGAGATGAGCCCAAAGGCAAAGAACTGCTACACTTTATCTTTCCCAAGGTTGCTGTATTCTCATCTGTTCTAGCAGGAATTAATTCCCCCAGATTCTTTGTCATTTTTAAAAGGCATCATTTCCAGGCATTAAAAATCCAAATGATCTAGCATATTGTGATAGAAAAATTCAGAATGTTGAAGAAAATTAATATATTGAAGCCTTTCCTCCTACCACCAGTCCAGCTCAGGAACTGCAGGGGAGAGGATAGATTATAGTATTTTTTGTAAATGGCCAAAGGTTTAAATGTCATATTTGAGAGCACACCAGCTCGGTTCAGAGTTACATTAGTGAAAGTCAGCCTTGCCTCTCTCCATACTGTCTCTAGTAAGACCTTTCATTAGCAGCCTTTAGTTTCCTTTATAAGATAGCCTTCAGTTTCAGTTCTATTCAAGCCATTAGTATGTCATAAAAATTTACATAAGCCTCAATTACAACTAGAGAACATTAAATTATAGAGAGAATATTGGGTACACAGTTTCTAATGGAACAAGGAGAAGAAATATACAGAAGAGAAATTCCATGAAGTCACACAGCTGTAGTCACTGAAAATGTCCCCATGGGCCTCAGATAGAGAAGCCGAACACATTTTTTGTAACCACTGTCAAGTTACTGACAGCAGCTTGGAGAGGTGATCTCTTTCACTAACTTAGATAGGTGGGGAAGTTAGGGGCTCACTGGTGAATGAAATTCAGGTGTCTCTCTCAGTCCAAAAGGCAAAGTCCTAATTCACTGATGCACCATCACAGTGATCCTGCTGCGGTCAGAGAAAATAACAGCCAGATCTGAGAGCCCTCTGGGACGTGTAGTTCAGGAGCACCAACCTGTCCTTCAGGTGAGATCCTGTCATCAGCTGTACCTTGCAGCTATGAGAGACTATTGCTACAGGGCCAGTTTGGTTCAGATTGCTTCAGGAATATAAAGGGAGGAGCTTGTCTCCAATCAGATGGAGATTAAGCTTATTTTTTAACTACGCAGAAGTGATGCCACATGGATAAACACTGGTTTCCCTTTCATACATTGTTCTGTAGCATGTCACAAAAGGTGATAACTATCTCTGCAATAGTATTTACATTAGTTCTTCCTCATCCTTAGGGCTTCCAGGATGTTCCCCTCTTTCTCCCTTCTATTTATATTTCATATTTTGGTTTTCTTTTCTCTTCCAAGGTTAGATTCCTTTCCCCAGGTTACAGAAAGGAGTGGATTCTTAAAAAGATTAATATTTAACAGGATAGTCAAAACTGCCACAGAGGTGAGAAGTCTCAAAAGGAGTAAGATTGGTTCTACTTTACATTGATCAGAGTAGTATGCTCAAGACACTCTGGAGAAAATCTAGCTATTTCCACATTTAATGTAAATGCAGAGTTATTTCTTGCACAAGGGATACTTTAGCTATAGCAGGATACAATTACCAGAAAAATTCATCCAAGTAGTTTTCTAGACTTCTCAGTCAACATTTTCCCAGTGTGTCATCTATTGATGTTCCCTATGAAAATGCACCAATACAACATGTACAGCATCCATCCATCTCTTTCAAGATGTGTTGTTTTGGATTTTAAAGATTGGGTATTCAAGGATAAACGTATGCAATAACTGTCTGCATTCACAAACTTTTCAAAACCCTGGGATTTTCCTCACAAAATTCACCATGGTAATAGAGCAAAAAAAAGCAACACTTCAGCCAAAAAGCAGCAGTGCCAAATTTCTGTTTCTTGAGCTTTCATTTCCCATCAGCTTCAGAGAAAATATTTGTTAGATGATATAGACAATTCACTGTGCTTTGGCTTGTTTGGAATTTTCTTTTTAAGTATGTTTATTCTTTTTAGGTAATAAGGAAAAAAAGCTGGAATTGCAAATAAATATTCTATGTGATGATGTATTTTTTATACTGGTTGACATAAACAGGAACCAAAAATGAGAGTTTCACAAGTGTTGCTGAGAAAGAAAAGTCCTGAGAGTTTGAAGTGGGTCACTTTATCTTTACAAGACTCTGCGAGCATTCACTCGGTTTGTTGTGTTGACTTTCAGGGGAATGAAAATGGCAACAAAGCTATAAAGGCAAAATGCTGTTTATAGAAACTCTCAGAAAGAAAAGTGGAGGTTGTTTTTTCCTGGCTAGTGAATAAAATTCAATGGCCTATCTCTTTTCACTTGCGAAAACCATCAGCCCATATTTATTGCCACATACCTATGGGAACACAAAGTTTCTAACCAGAACAGTTCTCTTGGTCCCAGAGTCCTAGTCCTAGTTTTCTTCATGTTTTTCATATTACAAAGCATATCTCAGGTTGCTTAATGATGACTAGTGGCCCTGAAGGCACCTGCGCTGTGTCCCCATCTGGACAATAAAAAGCCACAACGCTACATAAGTTTTGTCTCTTGTTGCTAATTGCACACTTTAAAGAAGAGTCTCTCAATCTCAGAATTCATTCAATCTCAAAAGTTTGATTGTGTCTATGGAGAATTTCCTGTCAATAACCCATAACACGTTTCATTGCCACTATTATGCCATCACTGTTACTATTCACAATTCAACAGCAGGCAGTCAAAAGAACATATTTTACTGAGATGAAAAGAGCCTTAAATTTTAAGCTGCGTTCTCTCAGTGCATAAAATAACTATTTTGAAAGCCTTCATACCAGGAGCATTTATGTACCCTATCACCTTAAAATAATCTTTTTATTTTCTGTTTTGCACTGCCTTTCAAGAAATTATTTGAAAAAAAATAATGAAAACTTCTTGAAGAAATACAGAACATATTTTTAAAGTTTACTTATGCAGTAAAAATGGTGTTAATTGTAACCAAGACCTTTGCTCTAGAAGATTGAGTGATGAAGAGGAGAAAGTTACAGCTCTATAATAAAGTGTCATTAATTTTGTTGCTTGAACCAATGAAACATATGGGTAGTTGAAAAGTTGGCAGAGGAGGGCTAGAAGACAATCTCTCTCCTCAATACCAGGTAAAGTAAAAAACCTATCTGAATCACTACAGTGATCTGGATTCAAGTGGGATAGTGAGACCTGCATTACCTTTTTCTAGGACAAGGTATTTCATATGCATAAAAACATCTCGAGGCTGTATGTGTTCCATTCTTTGTCTCACAAAGAGAAGTCAACAGCATGTTTTTAGCCTGTCCTCCAAACAATAAACGTAAGAAGTCACAGACACCCCTCCAAAAAACATAAAACATAATCTCAGAGCTGTAGAAAATCTTTACCACAGCTCAGGGGACATTCAAGTTCTATTTTGCTTTTTGTGACCCCTACTGTTTCCCATTCAGGAACCTGTTGCAAACACTTCTGTCTGATTCCTGTTTACCATAGAATGGTTTGGGTTGGAAGGGAACTTAGAACCCCCACTGCCACAGGCAGGGACTCCTTCCACTAGACCAGGTTGCTTAAAGCCCTTGAACACTGCTAAGGATGGGACAGCCACAACTTCTCTGGACAACCTGTTCCAGTGTTTCACCACACTCATAGTGAAGAATTTAAGCCTAATATGTCTTCTAAATCTACCCTTTCAGCTTGAAGCCACTACCCCTTGTCCTATCACTACATGTCCTTGTAAAAAGTCCTTCTTCAGATTTCTTGTAGACCCCCTTTAGGTACTGGAAGGCTGCTCTAAGGTCTCCCTGGAGACTTCTCTTCTCCAGGCTGAACAAGCCCAACTCTTTCAGCCTGTCTTCATAGGAGAGGTGCTCCAGCCTCTGATCATTTTTGTGGCCCTCCTCTGGACTTGCTTCAGTAGCTCCACCTCCCTCTTGTGTTTGGAGCCCCAGAGCTGAATGCAGAGCTCCAGGTAGGATTTGAGAACTGACTAGAGGGGGAGAATCACCTCCTTCGGCCTGCCGATCACACTCCTTTTGATGCAGCCTGGGATACGGTTGGCTTTCTGGGCTGTGAGAGCACACTTCTGGCTCATGTTGAGCTTTTTGTCAATCAACACACCCAAGTCCTTCTCTAAGTGTTTTTTAGATACTTAGTTTGCTCCGCAGCTCCTCCCTGCTGTTTACTAGGAAATAATCACAATTATATCTGAAGCTTTTAAAGCACCCACAAACTTTTATGGACACTCACTGCACATGTGGAGGCAGAGCATTGCATTGCATACCTGTTCCTGGCTCATGAGACTTCCTGACCTATCGAAAATACCTGTGAAGGCCTAATCATCCTTCTCTCCAGATTATACCTTCCCTTGTAGCTCTATAAAGAGGCCAAAAGGCTCCTGTTAACCCCAAGGAATGAGAACAGACTTTCTGTTCTGGTGCAGCTCTGCAGCATGGAGGCTCAGTGAAGGTGGACCTAGCCGGGTAGATCTGTGAATGGTTGAACTGCCAAGAACTTAACTGCTGACACTCCATGAGATCCCACATGAAAATGACTAGGAAAGCTTTCCCCAATTATAGCAACAAATCTTTCCCCAAAATTTTCTTTTCTCTATTAAAATCCAGGAGGTTGCATATAATAACTGAATTTTAGTTTCAGTTTTACTTTAGTCCCTAACAAATAATGAAATTTATCCTTCATAGGACTTTTCTTCTATTTCTTCTTTTTTCATTTATGTGGATGGCCTTTACAGGTAGCCTAACATAAGCCTTCTGTGATAGACAAGCTGAAAGGTCATCAATACGCACAAAGAAAGCTGAACACCCATTGGAAATGAAAAGACATAATTGCATTGCTGGTGAAGGAATGAGGCCTGATGGTGAATAGACTGAAAAGCTAAAATAAATTCCAGACCCTGCAGTGAGTAGGTAGATGTGCTCTTGAAGCAATCTGCTGAGGGAATGAGCTGCTGCTCAGAAACAAGTGCATTCCTCCTGTTTGATGTAACATCCCTTTCCTACTGCTCTGTCACATTTCCCTTTGCATTGTGGGATTGAACGTACATTGCAATGGATCAGCACAGATATGCTTAACATCCGCTTCAGAGAGCAGAATTCAGAACTTTCATGTAGGTTTCAGCTGGCAAGGTAATAAGGCATAAGAACAGTAAAATTTTGGACTTTAAAAAGTAATTGGCTTGCTGCAAAACAATCAAATTAACTGAAATGTTGATTTGAGTAGGCTTGCTTAGTAAGTTCACAGCTAGCCATGAAGCCCTTAGCAATGTGAGCAAATGTTTGGTTTTAATTTTTCAATTTTTCTAATGATAAGTAGTCTCTACCTTGAATGTACTAATCAATGTTTACTTCAAAATAAAATTGATTTTCAGTCAAGCAGATGAAGAGAGATCATTTTGTGCTGTTTCAGATTCTGCCTAATTCAGTATTAGTTACACACTGGTCTCTGAAAGAGATGTTTAATATTTCAATAAAGTTTTACATGGTCATCAAGCAGCAAATTCTTTTTACTAAGCAATTTTGACAGAATACAGATGGAAGCAATCAGAAATGTTTTTCAGAAATAGGGTTGATAGTTTAACTCAATACTCACCTACACTTTACTGAACACATCATGTGCTATAAGGACTGTAAACAGAAGAGAACAAGTAAAATCTCAATGAAAAATACAGATGAACAGGAGATTCACAAAGGCTTTAAGAAGTTCTGAATCATAGATCTGTCTGCCCATAGAGGGGGGAAAGAATAACTGTTACAACTGAAACAAGGATATGGTCTGATAATTTGACTAAAAGTAAAATGGATCCTGTCTAAACTCCTGTTTTGTTATTGAGCAGATGCTACAGTTTCCATCTCCATGAACTACTCAATGCAGCATTTTAAACTAGCACATGAATAACACTTTTGCTTAGATGTCTTTTTTTACAGTTTATATGTCTCATAAACCAGTTTTGATTCTCAAAACTCAGATGAAAATTTTAACCAGGGTTGTGTATTACAGAAGGAAAAGATTAAAAATAACTGCAGAATTTCACCTCTCTTTCCCTACTTGAATTTTAGCTGCTGTAAATTTTTAGTTTAAAGTCCTTTTTAAACATTAGAGATTTCATTCAAATCATGTGAAAAAAAAGTTATAAGATCACTTAGTAAATGTTGCTGTGACTAAGCTAAGAATTTATTCAAATATCCTTTTTGTGGAAACTAATTTTATATATATATATATATATTTATTTTATTGTCATCAAGAACTAATGAATTTTGTGTGAAGTTTTCTCAAATCTAAAAAGAAAATTTTGGGCACGGTCCAGTCAGTAGTTAGTCATCAGATTAACATTTTCAATTCTGCCTTGTATGACTTATAGCCAAATCTTAAAGCTGAGCTCAATGATTTCCTTCCAGACCTTAAGGGAGTGCAGGGTTACTCTCCCAGTCTCTGCTGCCTTTATTTTCATTTAATGTTTTAAGAAGACTATTTTTATTTCCAAAGCACAATTTTCATTTGATCAAAGTCTCTTTTTCCACTCAGCCCCAGGGGTTTGACAGTCAAGAACAGAATACGGATGCCTGGCTCCTGGGCTAGTTGAAGTGAGTTGAGGCATATCCTCTAGTGATTATTATAAAGGCAAAAGTAAATGTTTGTGTTTCTCTGCTGTAACTTCTATTTTGTTGATTCTCAGATTAACCCACTACACCCAATCCAGAGAATGACAAGGAAAAATAAACTGCGAATATTCCGTTCCTTAGGAAGTGCCAGAGTCTAAAATGATGCCACTGCCTTTTTACTTACCACAAAGTCTTTCTCACATAGCAGTAAATACTTATAAAAAATTGGGGGAGATGTAAAAGTACAAAGCGGAAGTATACAGACTCAGAAACCAAAATTATAATGACTATATTCTGAAAAAGATTGAAAACTTAAATTTCTATTCCTATTGAAGCAAGTGCTTTCCAGGATCTGGCTTTACTTTTGAAGAATAAATTTTGTCAAAAGTACACTTACTTTGAGTGTCTTGAGTCAATTATTACAAATGCCTCAGTACAACATACATGGCTGCATTTGCCAATGTGCGCACATAATGTGAATTCTTCTATACTACCGAAACTTGAAATCCAACTGACAGCTCTAAACCAGATCCTGCACAGGCTGCTGAAAATAATTTTCCAACCTGCCTTGTTCAGAATCAACCTGTTCATAATTCCACAGTGCAAGCAAATCATCTTGAAACGAAAAAGGCACGCTGGAGGTATCAGTACTAAAAAATTTTAAAATCAAATGTATGATTGTTTACTATGGCACACTTGAAAATAAGTGTCAAATGGACATAACGTGGAGCTAGCATTCTACTTAATGGAATTTTTAAAGAGAAGAGGTGAGTGCCAGTTCATGGCTTTGTATTTTGTCTTGCTTTTTTCTGGACTTCCTGTATGCAACATTTCACAAGGTGTCAATAATAAAAGAACAAAAGTCAGAGCTGTGCCTAAGGACAAAGCGGAAGTGAAAACAAGAATTAATTGAATAAATGAAACTCATTAAGTTATTATTTCATGTGCAGGCAATGCATACGGGGGTTCCATCAAGGTTAATCAATTTATCTATCTGAAGAGACCTCAAGGGAATGGTGAATAACAAATGCTGGTACTGAAGTCTGTTTCTGATTGGTGACTTAGTAGAAGTCAAGGGTTTTGTAATCAATTTAGATCTCATCTTTGTGATAAAATGACAGCATTACTGACATGTGTAGACACACCCTGTCTTTGCAATTTTAGTAGTCTAGGAAAATTTTTAAATGCAATAATCATAAATAGTTGATTTATGACTAACAATGTAAATTATAGAACTGTAGCACTGCTCATTATTTAATTTCCCTGTCCCTGTTCATTATAACTCTTTCTTTTCAGTTGACAGTCCTTTCGGCAATTTCAAATGTGTGTGCTGAAATTTTGAGTGCGGGGTGTATCCTCCAGAGTCCTTCAATAGCACTTGTTGAGGTTATAGTCCTGATTGAAATCTTACACAGACATGGTTTCTTCACTTCTGAGAAAAGAGCTAAAAAATACAGTCATGTTTAGTGTTGTTACAAATCAAACTGATTAATTCTGATTTGAAGATTCTGGGCTCCCTGTTTATGGGTGCAATGATTTAAGACTTGGATAGGGATTGACCTGGGAGGAAGGCTGATACCGGTTTGTCTTCTGCTGTCCTGCAAACAACGGTCCAAGTCCAGACACCAGGGCTCTTCCTATGCCAGTAACTTAAACTGTGCCAGGTGACAATCTCAAGTATCAGAAGTATATAACTTAAATTCAAAACAGAACTGTCTGTCTCATGATTCTGGCTTGTGTCAACTAGCACAGGACAGGGACTCTGTCCAAGGGCATTATATGTGCTGTTGCCCTATTTTAGGGGCTAATAAAATTTAATGGCTTAGACACAGTGGCTTCCATTTGACCTCTGTAACACAGTGTTCTTCAGCAAGTTTAAACGTTTTTTAGCCATTATAAAATACAAGTTGTGAATACTAGTACAGTTTAACAGCTAAATAACAAAAAAAAAAAAATTTACTAAGAAAACTAAAACTATTCAAACCTCCAATAATTGACAAGACTTTTGCATGTGGTTGGATTGCACATCTGCTGTCTCACAAAGCAACTAGGCATGCTTTGGGTTACAGGTGCAAACCTGGAGTTTTATGTGACGTATTAACAGGGAGTTTATCTCTGCTGTGATCTCAGTTATCCCTCTGGATAACAAACATGTTGCTTAAAATGGGAAACAATCTTACTGAAATGAGGGGGTGACAAGAGTTAGATTTCAAGCACTGTAAAAGGGTAGATTGGACACATTACAAGTCAAGCATCTGAAAAATAGAGTGTGCTTGCTAAAACTTTAGTTGAAACTTTAGCCCAGCAATTCTGATTCCCTTAGGCAGTATTCTGTCACCCTGATCATGGAGCTATGCTTTTTCTGCTGTTACTTTCTCATTTCCCACTGAAAGTCTACAGGAAAAGAGGCAGACATCAGTCTCTTCCACTGCATGCTGTTTTCCAGAGAGCAACTAGCATGAGGCAGGACAAAGAACAGCATGACACATGGATATTTGTTGCAATAGGAAAGGTAAATTCTTCAAAGCCGTGCAGCTCTTCTTTATAACACAGCATCTTAAAATGTGACCAATAGTAAAAAATACTTTTAAATTTTGAGTACTAAAAGAAGATCATACCTTAACCAAAAAATTCCTCTTTTGGACTGCCTGTAAATCACAGCCTTCAGAGCACTGGAACAGGCTGCCCAGGGGGGTTGTGGAGTCTCCTACACTGGAGATATTCAAGGCCCGCCTGGACAAGTTCCTGTGTGATGTACTGTAGGTTACCCTGCTCTTGCAGGGGGGTTGGACTAGATGATCTTTTTAGGTCCCTTCCAACCCTTGGGATTCTGTGATTCTGTGATTCTGTGATTCAGTTAGAGCCCTAGATTAGTTCTTCATCTTTAGATATTCCTTAGATTTGCAGGAGTTAAACATAACAAAAAGTTTGAATATCAGCATTATGAGAGATAAATAAAATAATTTCTGTGTTTATGGTATGTCTTTTTGGTTAATTTTAGTCATTGATAGGAAAGGAGCCAGTGGTTATGTGGAGGTTATGGAACCGTACATAATGTGGAGGTTATGGAACTGTACCTAAATCTTCATGTTTCCTCCACCGTTTTCCTCTGTACATAGAATCATAGAATCATAGAATAGTTAGGGTTGGAAAGGACCCCAAGATCATCTAGTTCCAGCCCCCCTGCCATGGGCAGGGACACCTCACACTAAACCATCCCACACAAGGCTTCATCCAACCTGGCCTTGAACACTGCCAGGGATGGAGCACTCACAACCTCCCTGGGCAACCTATTCCAGTGCCTCACCACCCTAACA
The DNA here is from genome assembly GCF_037157495.1 of Lathamus discolor. Lineage (NCBI taxonomy): Eukaryota > Metazoa > Chordata > Aves > Psittaciformes > Psittacidae > Lathamus > Lathamus discolor. The sequence goes on along the minus strand of NC_088884.1, from coordinate 139,586,398 downwards.
GGAAAGAATTTCCTCTTTATATCCAATCTAAACTTCCCCTGTTTAAGTTTTAACCTGTTACCCCTTGTCCTGTCACTACAGTCCCTGACGAAGAGTCCCTCCCCAGCATCCCTATAGGCCCCTTTCAGATACTGGAAGGCTGCTATGAGATCTCCACGCAGCCTTCTCTTCTCCAGGCTGAACACCCCCAACTTCCTCAGCCTGTCTTCATACGGGAGGTGCTCCAGTCCCCTGATCATCTTCGTGGCCCTCCTCTGGACTTGTTCCAGCAGTTCCATGTCCTTTTTATGTTGAGGACACCAGAACTGCACACAATACTCCAGGTGAGGTCTCACGAGAGCAGAGTAGAGGGGCAGGATCACCTCCTTCGACCTGCTGGTCACACTCTTTTGATGCAGCCCAGGATACGGTTGGCTTTCTGGGCTGCGAGCGCACACTGAAGCTGGCTCATGTTCATTTTCTCATTGACCAGCACCCCCACGTCCTTCTCCGCAGGGCCGCTCTGAATCTCTTCTTTGCCCAGTCTGTAGCTGTGCCTGGGATTGCTCCGACCCAGGTGCAGGACCTTGCACTTGTCATGGTTGAACTTCATAAGGTTGGCATCAGCCCACCTCACAGTCATGTCAAGGTCCCTCTGGATGGCATCCCTTCCCTCCAGCGTATCAACCGGCTCACACAGCTTGGTGTCATCGGCAAACTTGCTGAGGGTGCACTCAATCCCTCTGTCCATGTCAGCAATAAAGATGTTAAACAAGACTGGTCCCAACACCGATCCCTGAGGGACACCACTCGTTACCAGTCTCCGGCCAGACATCGAGCCATTGACCACAACTCTTTGCGTGCAACCATCCAGCCAGTTCTTTATCTACCGAGTGGTCCATCCATCAAATTGGTGTCTCTCCAATTTAGAGACAAGGATGTTGTGTGGGACAGTGTCAAAAGCTTTTCACAAGTCCAGGTAGATGACATCAACTGCTCTACCCCTGTCCATCAGTTCTGTAGCCCCATCATAGAAGGCCACCAAATTGGTCAGGCAGGATTTCCCCTTAGTGAAGCCATGCTGGCTGTCACCAAGCACCTTGTTGTTTTTCATGTGCCTTAGCATGCCTTCCAGGAGAATGTGCTCCAAGATCTTGCCAGGCACAGAGGTGAGACTGACTGGTCTGTAATTCCTCGGGTCTTCCATTTTCCCCTTCTTGAAAATGGGGGTTATATTTCCCTTTTCCAGTCGTTGGGAACTTCACCTGACTGCCATGATTTTTCAAACATGGTGGCCAGTGGTTTAGCAACTTCATTCGCCAGCTCCTTCAGCCCGCGGATAGATTTCATCAGGTCCCATGGACTTGTAAACTGAGCGTTGCTTTCCATGAGGTTGGTACTTTGATACTAACTGGACAAGCAAATGGTCATATAGATTTTTAGAGGGAGAGTATGAAACTGCTTAATTGCATCTTGATGAACACATATATGCCAAAAGAAGTTATTTTTTATCAGGAATATATAACTTTTTGAAGAAAATAATGTTTTAGTTCAGAAGTTTCATACAAAAACTGTGATACTTGCATGTAAGTGGCACTTACTTGGGTGCAAGTTACCTCTTTTTCCCATTTTCTTTTTTCAAGATATGCTTGGGGTTTTTTGAAACTGTCACAATTCTTCCTCTGTGACATTGAGCTGCAGCTGAAAGGAGGTGGAAAACTTAAGCCCAAAAGCAACTGTTTAGTGCTTATATACATTAAATAAATTACATGAGTAGTTTACCATAGAGTCTTTCCGCACAGTTAAGGTGTTGCTATAAGAATCTGTGCTTACTGGATGGTCCCATGTCTGAAACTCAGTCCTTAGGTTTGTTTGTAATATATTGTGTTTACTTTCACTCTGGAAATGTTATGTATTTCTATGTATCAGTATTTCTCCTAAGAAACAAAAATCTTGCTGTGTTCAGCATGGTTGAATCTGGTAGCATAAATCAGTTTGCTGTTGCGTATCCTGGGTGCTTTCTGAGTCTTTCGATTAAACACATTCTTTTCTTCAAAACACATGAATGAATTAACATCTCTTAATGAGGATTTTCTCTGCTTCAGAGATTTATCTCATGTTTAAGAATTGTTATGTATGGTCTTATTCAGTTCTCAAGTATAGCTGTATTTTTATGTAAAGTTTTTGGAACTTCTAAAAAGAAAAGCTCTCAATTTACTGGAAATAAAATTAGTGGGGGGTTAATGTACTTTAGCTATTTTAAAAATAATTGGGGGAATTATGAAACTAAAGGTCTTTTCACAGATTGAAAACAAACTGCAGTTAAGTTAAAGGTCTTTTAAGAGAAAGGAAAAAATATTCCAAATTGGAAAAGCCAGATCAGGGTATACTGTGAAATAGATATCCAGTGGGTAGGCATCTAATGACAGCTTGCAAATGGATATGAGGGAGTGGTCATATAATTGGAAGCCACCGAGTAACCAGGATAAACTAACAGTAAATTGCAGTGTATACCCTTTGCCCAACTCAGGTTTAAACAGAACTAGTGAAGATTTCTGAAGAGGCTGATAAATTGCCTTCAGCTGCATGGATATGCCTTTGCATGTGAGGAAGGGGCAGACTTGTTGAGTCTGGGAAGTTTACTCCTCGCAGACCATCTTTTTATAATATTCTTTTTCCTGTTTGATTTGATATTGCTAACAACTGTTGCAATATCTCAGCCCCAGATCACCAGCAAAGCAGCCCTTTGGTGACTTGATGGAGTCTCCAATATCAGATGTGTTAAGATCAAAAGTTTCAGGCTGTTGATTGATGGAAAGAAATGCTTTCAAAACTAGAGAAACATATGAAGACATTGGTGGCTGTTCACTGAAAGTCACCTGGGTCTGTACAGAAAGGTAATATGTGGGTGAATTTGAAAATAATTTATGCTATATAACAAAAATCTGGGGGTCAATGTATATGTCTGTTAAAATTCAGATGGGAAATCCTAAACTTCTATTGTGTATCCTGCAGAAGCATCACTGATACTCACTGGCAGTGTTAGGCTTATCTTCTTTGAAAGTCAGTTATCACTGAAAACAGCCTAAATAGTTTGCTGCTTCATTAAGTAACTTTAGTCTTTGTAGCACCAACTGAGCACACAAGTAGACTGCAGTGTCCCTTTGCAGCACTGCCTTCAATTATCTCATTGTGACACTCCAGCAGTCCTAAGTCTTCAGATGCAGCACTTAAGATGTGCTTTGCCATCCTGACCATGCTGCAGCCATATGCACGTACTCCTGTGGAAGCCCCAGGACTGCATGTGCAGCACTTCTATAGTGATGTAGAAGCAATTTGGATTTGGCCCCTTGGCAGTCTTTCTGTAGGAAAGGATTCTTCTGCCAGTAATGATACCTTTTGAGTAAGGGAATGGGATTAGACCTACAGACTGCAGAACAATGTTTGGAGTGCAAGGCTGTTGTTTATTTGCTTGTTTTTTATACCAGTTATGTACCTAATCTAGCAGATTTCCTTAGAAATTTCAGTCCCTGGCTACATCATGACCATGAAGCAATTCTGTGTTGCCAGCCTGATTTTTCAAGAGCTGCAACAAGCTGTCCTGAGGTCTGACAACACAAATTCTCAATTCCGTGTCAGGCTGACAGGAAAAAAATAAAAGTACTATCAACATTTAATAGAAATTAGCTAATGTTGGTTTGTCCCAATTCTACCTCATTTAAACAAAAACATTTTCACGTCAGTCTAGAGAAAGAGTTGCCATAAATTTCATGACTGAGCGCCTGCCTTGAAACATAAAAGAATGGTTGCTTGCCAGCCAGGCCACCATTTCCTCACCTGACTGTGGGTTATCATCTTCTTCCCGCATTGTTCTTAATTTAAAGCTTTTCTCACCAGGCTGGTCAGCTGGTTGGCAAAGATGTTTTTTTCCTACTTGGTTGGGGGAATCCTGTCTCTCCCTTTCAGGTCACAATCCTCAGAGGTCATAAAACTCAAATCCCTGTTGCTGATACTAACTACACAGGCAGGAGTTGACCCAAGGGATCTCTCTCTGTACTATGAATATTCTTGAATGCTCTTGTACTTTCCTTTTGCTAATATGAAAAGAAAATAAAAAGTGTTCTGAAATCAAGAACTAGGTCCCAACAGACTTACTTTTTTAAAAGTAATTATTGTCTTTTTTTAAATTCTATTTTCTGGTTTTTTGAGACTTCAGAGTGTGTTTGGACTGTATTTGGAAGCTTTCCTAAACCTTGAAGGTTAAATGCTTCCAAGATATTTTAACAATGCAAACTTTAACATACAAGTTTTGTATCACTGATGCCTTGAGTCAGAAGACAAGGAATCCTCAGCCGAAAGCTTGTCAACCAGCTTTTGATTCACAGAATGCTACATTGCTATACCATCAGTGTTGAGCAGATTTGTCTTTTCCTCAAATGCATGGTTGTTAGGGGGCAAGTTATCTTCTTAATGTGAGGGTTTTGATGGTTTTACAGTGAAATAAATATCCAGACTGAGGATGCTTCCACTTTTGTTGGGTATTGTATAATTTTTAAAGTCTTTATAGGATGGAGTGATGGGGTAGAGTAATGTCATCATTTCACTCTTTGTGTCACTAACTCTTGGCTGGTTTTTATTTTAATTCTTGCAGATTTTTAAAACATAGAACAATATCTCTTTCCAACTGTTTCTTTTACTTTGTGCAGTTATTAACAACAATTTATTGACCTGGATGAGGACCACTATAGGGATTTCCACATGGTAACCTACCCATGGACAGCTAGAACTGGGGCTACTGAGTTCAGACTGTGTGCTTTCAATCTAAAATATTAGTAAAGTATCCAGTATTTTTTTGAAGGTATATTACAGCTACACTTTTAAATGGCAATCTCATTACCCCCTTTCCCAGCCCCTAAACTGAAGAAGAATAACTATACTCTGTCTTCTAATTTCTAGAGGATTCTTCCCCACAAAGTGAAGTATTCACATATATGGAGGATGCAGAGAAACCTTGTGCTATTCTGTCTGATAATGAGAAGAGAAATGCATTCCTTTCTGAAAATAAACTTGATCTTGAAAGGAACTTTGGTTATTTGTAGTATATTACATCTCTTATTTGTGGTGAAAACAAAATGTACTTGGTTATTTTAACTGAGAAACACAGGGTGAAGGAGAAGAATTAAATTATAATTGGTTTAAATTATAACAATCTGATGCGAAAGGGGTGAAAATAAACAGTGGCTTCCTATTTTAGCTTTGTCTTTTGACATGAGCAGAAAAAAAAAGGGAAATAAATTGGAAATTACTCCATCCTCTTAGAATAATCAGTTTCTGTCTGAGAATTGAGATGAGCATCTGCTTTTAGATAACACTGGACAAAGGCATAAAATTTAGGGAGGCACAAAGGATGACAATGTACCAAAACCAAAAAAGAAAAACATCCATAGAACACATACAGACAACATGGAAAAGCTACAACAAAGCCTGTCTGTATCTAAAATGTGCTAAAAATTGGAAAAGCTGTTTAAGATTCAAAAAGTACTCCATCTTTTTATAAGAGAAAACATTTTACTCATAGATGTGAGTTTTCTCTGAAACTGATTGGAAAGTTAACTTTTCTGCAAGAAAAAACTGTTTCCTCTGTTTTGTTACGTTACCCCAAAACAATATCATAAAAATAGTTTGAGATAAATAAGGTGTTAACGATTTTATATGTTAAAAAGGCAGACTATGTCTATATGAGCCATTTAGAGTAGCAATTTTAAATTTTTTATTTGTTTTATGCAACTATAAAAGCAAGTCAATGTGTTTCAGGTTAGATATCTTTTGCTAGCAATGGAAAAACTGTTATTCTTCAAACTAAGTGCTTCTTTCTGCTTCCCAAAATTGTTCTATATGCTAAAATGTACATGACAAATGCAGAAATGTTCCCTTTAAAATTCTAAGGTTATTGCATACGTATAAAAAGAATTGTGCAAGAAAAGTTGACTATTGATAGAAAAGTAGCACAAAACACAATAAAAGATTTGAGGGAAGCCATCTCTGGTATTAAGAGATATAGGCTTTAATTGCCGGAGGCTGAGAAAATAGGAACTGTTGTATTTTGGCACATTAAGACAACAGAGATGAGTAAACCAAACTATTCTCTTCACACATATTTTTTTTTTTTCATTCAATAACATGTGGCAGCTGCAATTTATCTTACATAAAATAATTGGCAGCTGGTGACATAGTTATTTGCTCACAGATGGCACTTTGGTGTTATGCATATTATTGTTCATGTGTGAAATTCAAGAAGACTAGAGGAAGGAATGGCAGGATGTGAAGACATTGGTTTGCATCAGAAAAGGGATTATTCTTACCTCCAGTTCCCTTTCTTTGCTATGGTTGCATATGGAAAGATGGTAAATGTTTGGCTGAATGTATGTCTTGTTTCTGGTGAAGAAACTTTTTAGCTGACAGATGCTGACAGTGACCTCTATTTATTTTATTTTTTTTTTTATTTCTTACATACACTTCTATCATAGTTTTGATACCATCCTAAAAATAAAAGACTGCAAGTAGGTAGAAGATTTCTATGCCAGAGTGTGTAGTATATATAGGTAATGTAAACTGTTTCTGTCTGTACATATTCACTACAGATATCTTTACATTTTATTGATATTGAAACTGAGGGTTACTTCTAAAGAGAACACACTGCTGAAGAAGGAGTGCCACCTCCATTCCCTCTACCCTGTGCCTCTCTTCTCATCATGACTTAAGCGTTATTGATAATTTTTATCATGTAAGGGTATGTTCTGTCTCTTTTGCCTTATGGCTCCCTTTCTTATTCTCACTTAGGATGGATGTATCTGCTGCTGCCTCCATGGATTGTAATCTCTCAGGCTTTAACTGCAGCTATGAGAGCACAACAGAGGGGGTTGGATAAGGTGCTCAACTAGCAGGCATGTTGGTATGAACTATTAGGTATTTGTGCTTCATCAAGGCAATCTGGAAGCAGGGTTGAGCCATAAGTAGCTTTCCAGGGGATTTACACTCAGGTGAAGAATCATGTTTGTGTTGGGGAGGCCCATCTGAGGTCATGCATCTGTGACTGTTAAACATCAGAGAAGAGAGAGTTCCCCTGACATTCCCCAGCTTAATCTGTTTTTATAATTTTTATGACTGAAGACTTCCATCTTGCCTTCCAAACACTTTAAGAAAACAAGAGAGACAAGCAATGATGAAAGTTTTAGATACTTTGAAAATTGAAGGCATATGGCTGTTGTAGTCTATTGCTTGTGCTGTGTGTTATTGTCTGACTTAAAGAAAGAAGGTCTTGAAACAATAGAGATGAATTTTTTTTAGACTTACCTAACTTGTAGTTATTGCTATTTTTCTCCCTTATCTTTTTTTTCTCTGTCATGGATTACTTGAGAACTCGTAACCAACTACTATCACATTCTAGTTTTATACAAGTTTTTATTACAAATAGTGCTGAGAGGCTCCACACAGATAAATCCATATCATGTCTCAACGAATTCCTGTTAGAAAAGAAATGCTATGGCTTGATAGACTGAAGTCTTTAAAATATAAATCTTGGCTAGGCAATGATGAGAAGACGATGCGGCAAATATAAGAGACAGTGAACAGAAACAGTTATGGTCAGTGGGAAGCTCAGTGGGGAACCATAGTATGAGGCTCATGTTAGAAAGCCCAGTGAGACAGAAGTAGCAGAGTACTGGGAAGGAAAAGAAAATGGCCTGGGGAAGAATCTTTCTCAGATTAAACAATAAAATTGTATTAAACTTTGGAAATGTTATGAAGAATGAAACATTCCAGTTTAGTCAGAGGTGGGGTTACAGATTCAAAGGCTGGACAGATTTTGTCTCAGAATATGAGGTTGCCCCATCCCACCACCAGCACCATCATCATGTCCATCACCCCCTGCCCCACATCTCACCACCCCTCACTGTCCCACTGCCCCATCACCATCTCCATCACCCCCTTAGCCACCTGTTGATGGGGGTCCCACCAGCTCTTGGTGGCCCCCTATCCCATCCCCAACCCCATCATCACCCATCAACACTGAGCTTCCAAACCATCTCCTTCAAGGATCTTTAAAAAATAAATAATATTTTTTTTATTGAAATTGAATCGAATTACCTTCCTTTTTTTTTTTTAATGTGTCACATGCTTGAAAAGCACTTGCACAGTTTTGAACTATTTTGTCAGCTGTTTTATTTCTTTTAAAAACATTGCTATTGCTTGCTATTTTTATTAAAAATCTAGCAAAAAAAAAAAAGGTAGCAGGAGATAAACAATCAATTTTATAATTAAAACTCCAGTTTTTCATGAAAAGTCATTCATAGTTTGGAAAATCCTTAAAATGTCTATGAAAAAATATATGAATTAAAGATCATGACATTTATTTTATTGAAGACTATTTACTTAATTGATTTCAGTCCTGTTACTTTAGAAAACTAACAAGACATCTAAGGAATGCTTTTATTGATCAATATATGACAAGCGGACAGCAAGATGCAGGAGCTATACTTACAAATGTTAAATCATAGGGTTTGGATTTAGCAACTTAACCAATAAAATGAAATGAAGTATTTAGTTTGGGCCAATCTGAAATGTTACTGTACTTTATAGCAGTCAACCTGAAATATATAGTTCCACTACAAACAGATATCTCTTTACAGGGTTTGGCTGTTTGTTCCTCCTTTTAATCTTACAAGCCTCAGCTTTGGAAAGGAAAGGAATCCTTGATTTAAATGAAACAACAAGTTAGGAAATGAAAAGTCAAAATACTTTGAAAAACGAGACACGTAGGATGCTTGTTGTTTCTTATTTTTATTTTTTTCTTCAATGGAACTTGATTTTCAAAAAAGTTTTAGTAACTCTATTTTAGGACAAATTTACAAGTTTGCAAAAATTGATGTTCTCTTTGGAAATCTGCTCTTCCCTCTCTTTTGCTTTTCAATCATGCTGAGAGCAAAGTTACAGTACTACCTGTTTTCATGTGTTTAGAAATCAACCAGGTCAAAGTGAACAAACAGAAACTGAAAAGTGTAAAGTGATGACAGCAGGAAACTTGCTACACGGCTCTTGCCTTGTGTCCCATGGCAAAGAACTGTGTTTCAACTTAAAGTACCTCTGAGAGGAAAAGAAGATATTAAAAAGTACAAGGGAACTGATTTTCCTTCACGAGAGCGGGATCTGCTTTTTACACAAGCACCAGGGATTACATAATGATCAATCTAAATGCTTCAGATCAGAGTAGTGAAGCTGCAGTGTTTGCAGTTCTATTATACCAGAACTACCACAGCAGCTTGGAGAAATGCTGCAAGGGGTGCTCTCAGTAGTGGTCTGGCCTGTAAATTTAGTAATCTTTTGTTCCATGGTTAGTTTACTGAGAACACTATACTGGGGCTGCTTCCTTAGTGCTCTGAGGTCATGTTTGGTGATAGTCTTCTTTGCAATTTTTCTTAAACTGAGCATATTTGCACTGATTTCAGTGAGAGTCTGCCCAGCTTTCTGGCTCCTGCATCAAATGATTTTCCAAGAACTCAAAGAAGCCACTTCCACTGAAGTTCATTTCAGCAGAATGGTATTCAAGCTTCCGCACACACCCATGCATACACTCGAACCTACCCAGACACCTTGCTGTGACAATATTATTCTTCTAATGCTGAATATTCTACTACTCTTGATTTGCTCTATGCCAGTGTGATGGCAAAAAGTCTTTTGACTGAAGTAAAATAAGGTACATAATATCTGCAACCTTAAAGTAAATGTAAGGAAAAGGGGATGAAATACTTATCATGCATTTTCTTTGATCATTATCTGCGTCAACAGAGAAAAAATAGAAAATTAAAATCTTTCTGGCCAGGTTCTTGTCTCTGCTTTACTACTTTCACATTTTTCAAAAATGAAGTAGTTATTTACATCCTAAATTCCATGAGGGAGGCAAGCATTGCTTCAGGCTTGAGATGTTTCCAGGAAACTTCTCACTAGGTCCTAGCATGGTATCACATGAAAGGGTGAGTGAGTGGGAGGTCAGTACCACAAGGCAAAGTAAAGTTTCAACATCTCAGAGTTTAAAGCATTTGCAAATTCCCACAATATTCCTTCAGTAAATAAAGCCAGTAATTTAAATGAGAATTAAAGAAATGGAACTTAGACAAAACAAAACAAAACAACCCTGTGTTAATATGCCACTTCTATTTCCTAAGAAGCATTATATCATTATCACAGTTATTTAATGTAAAGCATTGGCTATTAATATCTTTTTCTGTTATGTAGCCACTCTTAGCATATTTTTAATTTTAATATAAGAATCCTAAAAAGTTAACACCAAATTATTTTTTTTTGAGCTTTTTTCCCCCTTTTAGTCTTTTTTTTTTCCCCCATGACTCTCTGCCTACATATCCTCCACACATGACTAGCAGTGAAGGATGTCTCTTCATTCACAGAGGCATCTGCTCATGAGGGGGACTGCTGTGCAATTCAACACGGACAAAACAACTGAACACTCATCTTCTGCTCCAGGATTGCATCTGTGTTATCAGCCCTGTGGATTTATTCTCTATGGAGAAGCTGTGTCTGAGATGTCCATGAAGAAACACTACTAGAAGGCATGTACTACACTACTGTATATAGGTCCTGCACCAGAGAGATCTCAAGAAATCACAGGGTGGGTTCAACAACTTCTATTTCAGGCAAACCCTTTGCTGTGTGGTAAATAGAAGAAGACGGTATTTCTTTGAGGGAATCTAGCTGAATGTTATGCAACATTAATCTTCATATCTTTTTTTGTGAATTTCATCAGTCTATAGCTTAAAAACTTGCGCATGTGACCTACCATATAGCAGTCCACCCCAACCTTTGCCTGAATTAGGATGTGGGAAGAGACACTGAACCTCTTACAGTTGGTGGTTTTCTGTAAAGTCACCCAACAGCACCTACCTGCTGCATCTTTGTCTACTAATAGATGAAATTCCATTCAAGACACACACTCTGTCACAAGATATTAACAGAACTCAAGATGTAAAACCCCAAGAATACAGTAAATCTCTGATCTGTTTGACATGCCTTTGGAAAAAATGGCTCTGAAAGATGTATTGACCATAATGCCTATTGATATGAGGAGCACACCTTTCAGTGAGCAGTGGTATTGGCTTATGTATGTGTAGTGATGTACTGCTATGTCCATTAACACTCATTCATTAGTAAATTCAATGACTGGTTATGCACAGCTATCTGAACTCTTACTTCTCTTTTTAGCTACTCTAAAGACACTAAAACTTACATGATTTTATCTGTCCTAAGCTACAGCATTTTCCCATCTGCGCTGTACAACATACATAGAACTTTCCTAATGTGGTATTTTGTTATGTGTGTCCACGAAGTGTCCCTAAGTTGCAGACAATACATACAGCCCCACTCCTTCTATTGGTCTTATCTACTTTAGGATCATATATCTGGAGTATTAAACGATATCATTCTCTGTAGACAATACATATATCTTGATATAGAACTAAGCCGCAGATTGCACTCTCTAACTTACTGATTTTTTATTAAGATGTGATATCTAATGAAATGTTAGAGGTTGGGCTTTAGTAACTTCTTTTTTTCTCTGATGTTCAATTTTCTTTTTTTTCTATTTATTTGCATAATGAATATTAATCTTCTAACTTAATTTGTTTTATTGATCTTTACTTGACTCATTTAAAATACTTTTATGACTAAATAGCAGGTATTTTAAACATTTTGCTGTGAATAGAGGTTGTAATAAAGAAGGCATATAATGAAAAACAGTGCTTAATAAAAGGAAAAGAACTCAAGTCCAACAAAGTTATGCAAGTGAAAAAATAAAATCTGAGCAGTAGTTGAGCACTTCAGCAAGGTGGGATATGAGCAGGCAGTCAGACCTAACAAAGATGGAGTCACTTTTTTAAAGAGAGGCAGGGTGGAGCTCTTGCTTTTCTCTAATCTGACAGTTTCCTGAATGTGCTCACTTAATTCCCATCATCACAAACCTGAATATTAGCATTTGTTTTTTCTCTCTGAGGCTGATGTTCACCCAGCTCTGGCCACCTCATCATCTCGTTCAGAGACCCATGGGAGACAGAGGATTCTCACTGGGATCATATCCCAGAATGAATCTCTAGAACTAGCAGGAAGGAAACATTCCTGGACAACCCCTACGCAGATACATGTGGTGAAGTTTCCTTTGAAAACTGAGGGAAAACAAGGTTTTGTGCATTTTTCTAACAGACGATTTAACATCATTTTAATTCAGAGTAGACTATTCAAATTCTTTTATTGTCCTTTTATTTCCCTCTAGGTCATTACTTAACACTTTAAAATGTTCTTTTGTTCATAAAATTATACACTACATTAATCTGCTCTAAAAATACTGAAGTTCATTATATTGGAATTATATAGTTAGGTCAATTAAATATTTTTAATTTCATAGAGTGCATTCATGGAGGATGGTTCAGGAAAACAAGACATAGTACAGTGACTTCAGATAACTTCTTTCATTAACAAATGTGAAAAACTACCTTCAAAAGTTGGATTTCTGACATACCCCACTCTAAGGTTAGCGCATGGTTGGCTTGATGGACAGAAGCCAGAGGGCAGCAGACATGGCAGCTAGAATTACTGCTCCTCACAGAAATATCTGTAAGCTGAGCCATTCGCTACAGAAAATGATGACAGCCTCATGATCATAACCTCCAAAGCAAGCTAGACAGAATTCTGACAAATGTAAGCAGTGGGGATCTGGCCAATACTAACATTTAGAAATGCAAGGAACAAGGATGCAGTGCCACAGGCACAAATTTGTAATTAGGAAGTCTTCACTCCCCAAAACTGTGTCTGCACACAAAATGGCAGTTTTTGTCTGAAGTGAGAATCTTCAAAACCCACAAAAGCGGGTTTGAGAATAAAATAATTTACATCCAAGTAGCAAAGAAACTTCCATATCTAATAATCATATCACCATTCTTTCTAAACGTAAAGAAATGTATTGCCAGTCAAAATCCATCATGTTTCTTATGGTGCATTTCTTTTAAGTAATACTTTAGTGGAAATCATTAAGAAAATCTTTTCAATCATTTTCATTTTAATTCTGAAATTGATAGTAGGATCATTTATGCAAAATGTTTTTACAATAAAGTCCATTTCAAAAAGGAGGTACTGCAAATACACTGCCTGTTAAAGATGTCTGTGTTTATTTCTGTGTGCTGTTGATTGCTGTATGTTACTTTCCTCATCCTTGATGCGGTTCATTTCGGTTGCTCCCAGCAACTGTCTCTGTAGCTCTGACCTTGCAGGTCATTTGTGCTCTGCTCCTCCTAATTTGTCAGCAGGGAACCCACAGCACTTACATCTGTTAAACTCTGGGGAAGTTCTGGCCATGTGTCCAGCAGCAGAAGTGTTTGGAAAAGGTTTTGCGAAAAGGCTCAAATAAAACAACTTTCATGAATAAAAATAAAATCAGATCCAGGCCAAGTTTATTGGAATGTCTTTTCTCACTTTCATAATTATGGAACAGTTAATTTTGGTATGATCTTCAATTCATATTACAAATCACTTTCGTGAAATAAATTCATTGAGTTTTAAACTAAACCACATGGGGTTTTCTTTAAACAATGCCAAAATGATGTTTTTTCTTATTTTAGTAATGCTTTCTCCACATTCTTTGAACTTGAACCAACTCCTTCATAACTTAGCAGGTGTATACAACTGGATTGCACAGACCATAAAATCACATTAACAAACTCTTCAAACTCTGTCTGAAAACCAATTAGGTTTCCTGACCATCCTATTTCCTTTGCAAGGTGGTGTGGAACCTCTTGCAAAGGTTATTAGGACTTTCTCTGTTTCCAAACTAAAAATGTATGTTTATAAGCATTTATATCTATCTGCTTCAGTCTTCAGAAGTATTCCGACTAAAAGTCTTTCTCAGAAAAAGTATCACTGCCTGTATGTTTAAATATAAGCTCAAATTCCTGTTTTAAAAAAATCTTGCCTGGAAACTGAACCCATTCTCTTGGAATATAATGGAAGTTTTTCCAGGGATTTATCTGGATAAGGCATCTAGGTATAAGATTCTCATTAACATTACAAAACAGATTTGAAGTCCATTTCTTTTCTTTAAACTGGAGATGCTCCACAGTGAATATAAAGCTCAATCCTTTCTGTCAACTAGCCGCGACAACATGCGTCCCTGCTTGAGCAGAAGGGTTGGACCACATGACCTCCAGAGGTCCCTTCCAAACTGAACCCTTCTGCAATTCTGGAATTCTATATATAGAGAAAGCTTCATAAAATTGTTGCTGAGTAACTTCCTGCACAAATCTAAAAACTAGTGAATGACTAATCAAGAATCAATTCAGATGGAACATTTTTTTATGTCTGACTCTGATCTGTACCTTCACAAGCTATGTCAACTGAGTCTGTTCTGAAAGCTAAGACAGAAACTTCTCCAGGGAGGGTTTACTTTGTTTACTTCTACTTTACTTTTTCACTTTATTTGTATTGACTGATTTATTCTGATTGATTGACTAGAAGTTCCCATTAATTCTGCCCAAATAGGTTTTAGAGTGTCTGTCCTTGGAGATATTCAGAACTTGGCTGGTTACAACCTTGAGGGTTGTGACAAACACTGATGTTGGAACTAACTTTGAGGATGCTTTGAGCTGGGTGTTGGACCCGCAGTGATTCCTTCCAACTTGAATTTCTCTATCTTCTTTATTTCTTTTTTTTTTTTTTTTTTAATTATTTTATTTTTATATTTCAGGTCTATGCTGAAAGTTAAGCTGACCTTAGAAATAAAACCATGACATTTTTACACACCTTTCTCCCTTAAGCAAAGTCATTGACAAAAAAAGACAGATATTTGCCTTCTCAGCAGACCCAATCCTTTTATAGTGTTGCCAACTTTAAGTAAAAGAAAAAAAACCACACCTATGTCTTAATTAAGGTCTCACACTGTAAAAAAAAAATTGTTGTTCAACTGTTTGCTTTTTTTATAACAAAAGGAACAAATAAAAAAATCTGTTTTAATCCAAGTAAAATGCAAATGTTGTTATTTGCAGTATAGTATAATAGAGTCATCTGTATAACTATAAGCCCAAGTTCTTTTCAGTAGCTGATGATTCCAAAGGAAAAAATATATGATAATTAGAAACCAAATGGGGACACCCATGATACTAGAGACGGCAGCCTCAGTTGCATGCTGCCATTCAGGATAGGGTTAGGGTACAGGGACCCACAAAGCCAGGGTCCAGGGGTATTGAAACTGCAAATCTTATGCATGGGGTAGTATGACACTGCACCAGCATTGGTCTTTGGACACAATTCTAATTGGCCACATATGGTAATGGGGAAAACAGCTTCAGCTCCAAGATGCCCTTCAGATAGGGTTAGGGTCCGGGTTAGGTTCAAACAGTGACGAAGATTACAAGTCCAGCGATACTAGACCTGTAAAAGGCATGCCAAGATGAGTATGGCACTGCAACAACATTGGCCTGTGGACATCTTTCTCACTGCTTACTTGTGCTACTGGGGACATCAGACTCAGCTACAAGATGCATTTCAGACAGGCTTAGGGTTAGGGTAAGTGTTAGGATTAGGGTTCAAAAAGCCTACAGGTGCAGAGACACTGGGGCTGCAAAACGCACGCCAAGATAACACTGGCCATTAACACTGGCCCTTGCACACCTGTCTCATGTGCGACATCGACTGTATTGGAGAGCACAGCCTCAGTATTATGGTGTTATAAATATTAGAATTAGTGTCAAGGTTAGGGCTCGGATTAGAGTTCAGAGACCTACAAAATACACAGGTCCAGTGATCCTGGGGTTACAAAAGGCATGGTAAAGATGAGTATTTCACTACATAAACATTGGTCTTTGAACATATTTTTCATTGCCTACCGTTGAAGGTGA
Source organism: Lathamus discolor (assembly GCF_037157495.1). NCBI lineage: Eukaryota > Metazoa > Chordata > Aves > Psittaciformes > Psittacidae > Lathamus > Lathamus discolor. The sequence goes on along the minus strand of NC_088884.1, from coordinate 139,570,472 downwards.
CCTCAGCCTCAGCTCCAATTCAGGTTAGAGTTAGAGTTAGGGTTAGGGTTAGGGGTAAGGTTAGGGTTAGGGTTCAGGGAGCCTCAAAGCCTACAGTTCCAAGGACAATGGGGCTGGGAAATTCAATGCCAGTACGATTCAATGCCACTGCATCAGCATTGCTCATTGCACGCTTTTCTCACATGAAGCACCAACTGTCTGGAGAGCATTGCCCCAGTATTAGGGTGTCATAATGACTGGCGTTAGGATGAAGGCTAGTGTTAAAATTAGGGTTCAGGGAACCAAAATGCCTACAGGTCCAGGTATTCTGAGGCTGCAGAAGGCATTCCAAGATGAGTACGATACTGCACCAACATTGGTCCTGACACAACTTTCTTATGTGCAACATGTACTGTGTTGGAGTACACAGCCTCAGTATTCTGGTTTCAGTTCAGTTCAGTTACGGTTCAGGTTACTGTTAGGCTTACGTTTGAGAGAGCCACGAAACCTGCAGGACAGAGACACTGGGGCTGCAAAATGAATGTCAAAATGAGTACAACACTGCACCAACATTGGTCTATGGACATCTTTATCATTCCCTAAATGTGGTGCTGTGGATCTCGGCCTCAGCTCCAAGATGCCACTCAGATTGGGGTAGAGTTAGAGTTATGGTTAGGGTTAGCCTTCAGAAACCCACAAAACATTCAGGTCCAGAGAAAATGGGGCTGCAAAAGGCATGCCAAGATGAGTATGGCACTGCACCAACATTGGTCTTTGGATATATTTGTAATTGGCCACCTGTGGTGCTGTGCACCTCAGCTTCAGCTCCAAGTTGCCATTTTAATAGGGTTGGGGATAGGGCTAATGTACAGAGATACAGAAAACCTACTATTCCAGGGATACTGGTGCTAAAAGATAAACATGCCAAGATGAGTACAACACTTCACCAACGTTGGTCATTGTATATTTTTCTAATTGACCAGCTGTGGTGCTTGCAACCTCAGCCTCAGCTCCAAGAAGCCAGTCAGATAATGGCAGGGCTGCGGTTAAGGTTAGGGTTAGCCTTCAGAAATCCACAAAAAATTCAGATCCAGAAGAATGTTGGCTGAAAAAGGCATGGCAAGATGAGTACGGCACTGTACCAGCATTGGTCCTTACACAACTTTCTCATGTGCAGCATAAGCCATGTTGAGGAACACACCCTCAGTATTCTGGTGTCATAAAGATTAGGGATATGGTTCAAGTTACTGTTAGACTTAGGGTTCAGAGAGCCACAGAACATACAAGTCCAGAGACACTAGGGCAGCAAACAGCATGCCAAGATGAGTACAACACTGCACCAACATTGCTCTACAGACAACCTTCTCATTGCCTGACTCTGGTGTTGTGACTCTCAAGATAGGTCAGATAGGGAGAAGGTTAGGGTTAAGGTTAGGGTTAGGCTTCAGAAATCCACAAAACCTTCAGGTCCAGAAAAAACTGAGGATGCAGAAGGCATGCCGAGATGAGCACTGCACCAGCACTAGTCCTGACACATCTTTCTCATGTTCGACACCCGTGGAGATGGAGACATGGGCCTCAGTTCCACACTGCCATTCATTTCAGAGTTAGGGTTCAGGGAGCAGCAGAGCCTAAAGGTCCAGGAACACTGGGGCTGCAAAAGGCATGCCAAGATGAGTACGGCACTGTGCCAAAACTGGTCGTTACATACCTTTCTTATGTGCAGCAATGACTGTATTGGAGACTTGAGTCTCAGTTCCAAGCATCCATTCACGTAAGAGTTATGGTTACTCTTGGGGGTAGCATTAGGGTTAGGGTTCACAGAGCTACAAATTCTACAGGACCAGAGATATTAGGGCTGCAAAAGGCATGCCAAGATGTGTATGGCAATGCACCAGTAGGACCTCTTAGGACATTTTTCTAATTGGACATATGCGCTGCTACGGACTTCAAATTCAGCTCCAAGATGCCAGTCAGATAAACGTAGTGTTGGGGTGTAAGTTCAAAGAGCCACAAAAACTACAGGTCCAGAAACACTGGGTCTGCAAAAGGCATGAAAAGATGAGTATGGCACTGCACCAACATTGGTCCTTATGTTCATTCCCATGTGCAGCAAACGACTGTGTTGGAGATGTGAGCCTCAGTTCCACGCTGCAACTTAGGTTAGAGTTAGGGTTAGGGTTAGGGGTAGGGTTAGGGTTAGGGTTCAAGGAGCTGCAAAGCCTTCAGGTCCAGGGATGCTGGGGCTGCAAAATGCATGCCATTTCTAGTACAGCACTGCACCAACATTGGTTGTTACATACATTCTAATGTGCGACACCCATGGAGAAGGAGACCTGGGCCTAAGTTCCATGCTGCCATTCAAGTTAGAGTTGGGGTTATGGTTAGGATTAGGGTTAGGGTTAGCCAGTATTGTTCTTTGAACATTTTTCTAATTGGTCATGTGTGCTGCTGTGGACCTCAGCTTCAGCTCCAAGATGCCAGTCAGATAAAGGTAGGGTTAGGGTTAGGGTTCAGTGAGCCACAAACCCTACAGGTCCATGGACACTGGGGCTTGAAAAGGCATGCCAGTGCGAGTACGGCACTGCAAAAGCTTTTCTCATTGCACACTTTTCTCACATGGAACACTGACTGTGCTGGAGAGTGGATTCTTAGTAGTACAGTGTCATAAAGACTACGGTTAGGGTTAGGGTTCAGGGAGCTGCAAATGATACAGGTCCAGAGATACTGGGAATAGAAAAGGCATGCCAGTGTGAGTACGGCACTGCATCAGCTTTGCTTATTGCACACCTTTCTCATCTGGAACACCGACTGTGCTGGAGATCAGATTCTTAGTAGCACAGTGTCATAAATATTGCGGTTAGGGTTATAGTTAGGGTTAGGATTCAGAGAGCCACAAATGCTACAGGTCCAGGTACGCTGGGGCTGTAAAAGGCATGCCAAGATGAGTCCAACACAGCACCAATATGGTCCTTCAGAAATTTCTCTAATCGGCCATGTGTGGTGCTTCTGACCCCAGCCTCTGCTCCAAGATGCCAGTCAGACAGGGTGAAGATTAGAGTTAAGGTTACAGTCAGGATCCAGAAATCCACAAAAACTTCAAGTCCATTAAAAATGAGGCTGCAAAAAACCTGCCAAGATGCATACAGCACTGCACCAATATCGCTCTTTGGACGTTTTTCTAATTAGTCATGTGTGCTGCTGTGGACTTCAGCTTCAGCTCCAAGATACCAGTCAGGTAATGGTAGGGTTAGGGTTAGGGTTCAGAGAGCCACAAAACCTTCATGTCCAGAAACACTGTGGCTGCAAAAGGCATGCCAAGATGAATATGGCACTGCACCAACATTGGTGCTTACACACCTTTCTCGTGTGCGACACCCATAGAGATGGAGATGTGGGCCTCAGTTCCATGCTGCTATTCAGGTTAGAGTTAAGGTTAGGGTTAGGGGTAGGGGTAGGGTTAGGGTTCAGGGAGCCACAAAGCCTACAGGTCTAAGGATGCTGGGGCTGCACAATGTATGCCATTTCTAGTACGGCACTGCATCAGCATTGCTCACTGCACACCTTTCTCACATGGAACACCGAATGTGCTGGAGAACAGATTCTTAGTAGTACAATGTTATAAAGATTAGGGTTAAGGCTAGGGTGAGGTTTCTGAGAGCCACAAAACCTTCAGGCCCAGAAACACAGGGACTGCAAAAAGAATGCCAAGATGAGTACCGCACTGCACCAACATTGGTCTTGCGACATTTTTCTAAATGGACACCTGTGATACTTTGGACCTCAGTTTCAGCTCCGAGATGCCATTAAGATATGGTTAGCATTAGGGATAAGTTTAGGGTTAGGGTTAATTTACAGAGATCCATAAAGCCTACAGGTACATGGATACCGGGGTTGCAAAAGCCATGCTAAAATGAGTATGGCATTGTACTAACTTTTCGTCCTTAAACAACTTTCTCATCTGCAGTAATGACTGCGTTGGAGATGTGAGCCTCAGTTCCATACTGCCATTCAGGTTAGCGTCAATGTTAGGGTTACAGTTAGGGTTAGGTTTAAGGTTCAGGGAACCAGAAAGCCTACAGGTCCAGGGACACTGGGGCTGGAAAAGGCATGCTGCTGCAAGTATGGCACTGTATCAACATTGCTTCTTGCACACCTTTCTCATTTGGAACACTGAATGTGCTTGAGAACATCACCTTAGTATTATGGTTCCCTAATGACTAGTGGTAGGGTGAGGGCTAGTGTTAAAATTAGGATTCATGGAGTTGCAAAGCCTTCAGATCTATTGATACTGAGGCTGCAAAAGGCATGCTAAGAGAAGTACGGAACTTCACCAACATTGGACTTAGGATGTTTTTCTAATTGGCCACCGTTTTGCTGGGAGCTGCAGCTTCAACTCCAAGTTACCATTTAGATTGGTTTAGGACTAGGGTTAGCATTAGGGATAGGGTTAATGTACAGGGATACAGAAAACCTACAGTTTCAGGGATGCTGGGCCTGAAAATGCATGCCAAGATGAGTACAACACTGCACCAACACTGGTCATTGAATATTGTTCTAATTGGCCACCGCTGGTGCTGTGGACCTCAGCTTCAGCTCCAAGATGCCAGTCAGATAGGGTTAGCAATAAGGTTAGGGTTAGAGGTAGGGCTAATGTACAGGGATCCGCAAGGCCTACAGTTCCATGGACACTGGGGTTGCAAAAGGATGCCAGTGCAAGTGTGGCTCTGTATGAGCATTGTTTCTTGCATACCATTCTCATCTACAATACCAACTGTGTTGGAGAACATTGCGTCAGTACTATAGTGTCATAATGACTACAGTTAGAGGAGAGCTAATTTTAGCCTTCAGGGAGGCACAAACCCTACAGGTCCAGGGATACCGGGGCTTCAAATTGCATGTCGAGATGAATAAGGCACTGCACCAACGTAGGTCCTTCCATACCTTTTTTATGTGCAGCTATGACTGTACTGGGGATGTGAGCCTCAATTCCATCCTGCCATTCAGGTAGAGTTAGGGTTAGGGTTAGGAGTAGGGGTAGGTTTAGGCTTTAAGGATCCACAATGCTTACAGGTCCTTGGACACTGGGGCTGGAAAAGTCATGCCAGTGCAAGTATGGCACTTCATCAGTATTGGTCCTTGCTCACCTTTCTCATGTGAAACTCAGACTGTGCTGGAGAACATGGCCCCAGTATTATGGTGTCATAAAGGGTAGTGTTACCATTTAGGTTATGGTTCAGAGGGCCACAAAACATACAGGTCCATTTATACTGGGTCTTCAAATGATGTGCCAAGATGAGCACGGCACTGCACCAACATTGGTCCTTACACACTTTTCTCATGTGGGACAACAATGGAGATGGAGACATGAGCCTTACTTCCATGCTTCCATTCATATTAGGCTTAGGGTTCAGGGTGCCACAAATTCTACATATCCAGGAATACTGGGGCTGCAAAAGGCATGCCAAGATGAGTTTGGCACTGCACCAACATTGCTCCTTGCACAATTTTCTCATTGTGGCCACTAACAGTGCTGGGGACCTCAGCATCAGCTTCAAGATGAGATTCGGATGAATGTTACTTTTAGGGTTCAGAGAATCAAAAATCCTACTGGTCCTGGGACACTGTGGCTTCAAATGCTATGTCAAGATTTGCATGACACTGCAATTATTACTTTGGTAATAATTTGACATTGCAATTACATTTTTTCTTTATATTGAAGTACACACCAACCTGGCTCTAAAGAGCACGAAAGAGCTGTGAGACTTCACCATTTTCATTTAGCTGCTTAAATTTTAGATTAGCCAAGTATTCTCAGAGTGTGTTTGTTTTCTCCTTTGTTCTTGTGTTTCCCTTATGTCAGAATAAGAAGAAGGAAGATAGAACATTCCTCAGCTAGTGCATTCAGCTGAGAATTCCCCTTGTACATAGGAAATTGTAGCCAGACAAAGAAATTGGTTGGGAAGGCAGAAAAAACCCCGAATTCCTTGGTGGCTCCTTATTTACAATGATGTCATTTTAAGTCATTGAATAAACTAAAGTTTAATAATTAAATGCATCCATTTTTGCCACTCAGTCCCTGAAGTGTGAACATATTTCCAAGCAGCTTATATCCAAAAATATGAGCATTGCGACAAAATATGCAATACCCACACTGAGTCACTTTTACGCTTGATTCTTCACCACGAAATCACAAGGAAGGTTTCTGATGGAAACATTAATTAAAATGCTTTTTTAACCACTGTAAAAGACAACCCTGAATAAATTACAGGATACAGTGATTTGAAAAAGACAGTAAAATTCCATTTGTGTGCTTGTGTGTGCCTGGGACTGGAAAGGGTCAAACCAATTTGAAATGTATAGAGCATGAAGTTCTAAATTATACAATCTTCACAATGCACAAAAGCTATGTAGTCTGAGTGCATACACCTGCTGAAAGCAGGTGGGAAAGAGATAAAAACGTTGCTTCACTTTTTTCGTCGCAGAGTTGTCAATGCTTTTAAAATCCTCCTAGTCTTTTGAGCTATTTCAGAGTTAACAAATGTAGTCTAGAGAAACGAATGAAGAACTCTGATACCCTGGAGAAACAAAAAGGATCTTTTCAGTATAAAATGCAGCTTATTATGTCAGCAGTTTCTGGATGTTGTTTTTAATTTTTTTTTTTTTTTTTACAAGTTTTAATAATTTTCTCATTTTTCTTCAGAAAGAACTGCTAGTTCCTTTGAGAGGAGCATGGTCAGCTGCCTAGCAAAACTTATTTTCTTTTTACTTCTATTTCAGGTATATGTAGAATTTATGAACTCAAATCTAACGAAATTACCTTTCATGTGGACTATGCTGGTATTCTTCTTGTCCCTGCTCCCCACACCAAGCTGTGGTGGTGCATGTGTTGCTATTTACACTCATATTGCAGGACTGCCTGGGGAAACAGACCCAGGAGGTCATGATAAGAAAGGAGAGCTACAACTTATTTTGTTTCTTGATGTCAGTATTCAGTGCTAAAATTGATTTGCCTTCTCTAACTGCAATTGAAATACATGTCTGATTTCTAAATGCCTTTTTAAGGACAAATACAACTTTTTAAAGGCTGATAATGGGGAGAAAGTTGGAACGCGGTCCTCCATCATCCAATGGCCTTACACTGGCAAGAAACTAAAAACCACCTGGGGCTGCTTCTCTTTGCTGCAGCTATATTTTCCCCTTCTGCAACCTAGCTCTAAGGGTAACTTCCTGGAGCTCAAATTGCTCTCAATTCTAGGATGTGCAAAAGCTTTACAATAATGCCACCACTGCCATCATCCAGGCTGGCTGACTACCAAGGGTGAATGAGCACTAAATAGTGGCAACTCGTTCGTCTACCTGGTTATCCTCAGAAATGGCAGCTTGAAATAGTGTCCACAGCAGGGTTAAAGAACAACACCCCAAATTCTCGACATACAAAGGTTTGCCAAGAAGACATAATTTTTTTCATGTGCTTTACTGGCCTTTCATAAGGAAGCACTCTGCAACTGCTGAAAAACGTCTTCTGCTGGCACCAGTGTGGGGCCTTCAGGAGGCAAGTAACCTGCTCCTGGAGGTACTTGCAAAAGGTGTTGATTGCTTGACATGAAATTGTAGTGTAGAAATCAAAGCAGACAGCATTGCCTAGTGAGAAAATTTCCCACTGATAGAAGTCCCTCAGACACTGTGAAGTAAACTTCAGTAAGAAGTGACTTTGGTGTGAAATAGCTGAGATATCAGGAAGTGACATTTTTTTCTTTGATATAAAAGAAATGCGTGTCTTTTTTGCTGAAGATAGAAGATTGTTAGGCTGCCTTTGGTAGATAAATAAGCACTCTAAGGATTTTCTAACAGGTGAGATAAAGGAATTGAACTCTTTCATAATATTTGACCTCTGTCAAATGTGAGTCCTACAAATAACTCTCAGATTAATTCTGCTAAAATATAATTTTATCTTTTTAGTTTATATTTAAACCTGGCATATACTTTGGTCATGTTAATTTGGTTGACAGAACTGTGTTTGCGTTTGGAGGGGTAACAGTGTTTCCCAAATCACTACTTTCATAAGAAAAATTCCCTGAAGGTGGGAGAGGAAGAAACTGGCAGAAGTTATCATTCACCCAGGTGGGAGGAACCAAAAGTTATAGGAACAATAAAACTTCTCTTTGCCTTTCAAAATTTTTGGGATTAGGAATTCTGCAGTTTTTGGATGACATAATTTCAAAGAGGAAAAACATTGCTATGTACTTCATACAAATATAATAAGCTTGATTAAACAATGCATTATTAATATATTTAAGATATTAATCAAGTAGTTTCAGTGTTTTTTTAAATATACTTTTTTTAGACTCTGACCTACTGTATTTTCTCTGCATCATTGTTAAGATAAGAATTTCAGAACAGATTTCCTGATGAAATTAAAGATCGGTTTAGGTCAAGCATCCTGTCTCTGGCAGTAGCCATTTGCAGATGCTTAATAAAAAAAGACAACAGGACAGTCACACAGTTGCACTTTCCCTGGTCTGCCATTCCAGCTTCCAGCAATATACAGTTTAGGGACTTCCGGAGCCAGAGACTGCATTTGCATCAGTGTACTTAACAGTGTCCAGTGGATCTTTCTACCATGTTCGTTTTTTGTCTTGTTGTTTGTTGGCGTTTTTTTTTATTTACTTTCTGAGCCTATTTATATATATGTCCTTCTTATGTTGAGGACACCAGAACTGCACACAATACTCCAGGTGAGGTCTCACAAGAGCAGAGTAGAGGGGCAGGATCACCTCCTTCGACCTGCTGGTCACGCTCCTTTTGATGCAGCCCAGGATACGGCTGGCTTTCTGGGCTGCAAGCGCACACTGAAACCAGCTCATGCTCATTTTCTCATCGACCAGCACCCCCAAGTCCTTCTCTGCAGGGCCGCTCGGAATCTCTTCTCTGCCTGATCTGTAGCTGTGCTTGGGATTGCTCCGTCCCAGTTGTAGGACCTTGCACTTGTCATGGTTGAACTTCATAAGGTTGGTGTCAGCCCACCTCAGAAGTGTGTCAAGGTCCCTCTGGATGGCATCCCTTCCCTCCAGTGTATCAACCGGACCACACAGCTTGGTGTCTTCAGCAAACCTGCTGAGGGCGCACTCAATCCCACTGTCCATGTCAGTGACGAAGATGTTAAACAAGACCGGTCCCAACACCGATCCCTGAGGGACACCACTCATTACCGGTCTCTGGCCAGACATCGAGCCATTGACCACAACTCTTTGCGTGCAACCATCCAGCCAGTTCTTTATCGACCGAGTGGTCCATCCATCAAAATGATATCTCTCCAATTTAGAGAGATGGATGTTGTGTGGGACAGTGTCAAATGCTTTGCACAAGTCCAGGTAGATGACATCAACAGCTCTACTCCTGTCCATCAGTTCTGTAGCCCCATCATAGAAGGCCACCAAATTGGTCAGGCAGGATTTCCCCTTAGTGAAGCCATGCTGGCTGTCACCAAGCACCTTGTTGTTTTTCATGTGCCTTAGCATGCCTTCCAGGAGAATGTGCTCCAAGATTTTACCAGGCACAGAGGTGAGACTGACTGGTTTATAATTCCCCGGGTCTTCCATTTTCCCCTTCTTGAAAATGGGGGTTATATTTCCCTTTTTCCAGTCATCGGGAACCTCACCTGACTGCCATGATTTTTCAAATACGGTAGCCAGTGGCTTAGCAACTTCATTCGCCGGCTCCTTCAGGACCCGCGGATGGATTCCATCAGGTCCCATGGACTTGTGTGTGTTCAGATTTTTAAGATGGTCTTGAACCAGATCCTCTCCTACAGTGGGCCCAAGGTCTTCATTCTCACAGTCCCTGCGTCTACCTTCTAAGAACTGGGTGGTGCAGTCAGAGCATTTGGCAGTGAAGACCGAGGCAAAGAAGTCATTCAGAACTTCAGCCTTCTCCAAATCCTGTGTAGCCAGTTCTCCCGAAAGCTTCCTCAGGGGGCCTATGTTGTCCCTAGTCTGTTTTTTGTTTGCTACGTACCTGTAGAATCCCTTCCTGTTATCCTTAACATCCCTGGCTAGGTTTAATTCTAACTGGGCCTGAGCCTTCCTAACCTGGTCCCTAGCTTCCCGGACAACATCCCTGTACTCTACCCAGGCCGCCTGTCCTTGCTTCCCTTTTTTATAAGCCTCTGTTTTCCCTCTTAAGTTTCCTCAGCAGCTCCTTATCCATCCAAGGAGGTCTCCTGGCCCTTCTGCTGCACTTCCTTCTAGTTGGGATGCAGCACTCCTGAGCTTGTAGCAGGTGATCCTTGAATATCAACCAACAGTCTTGGGCCCCCCTGCCCTCCAGGGCTATATCCCATGGAACCTTACTAAGCAGGCTCCTGAAGAGGCCAAAGTCTGCTCTTCTGAAGTCCAGGGCAGTGAGCTTGCTGCACGCTCTTCTCACTGTCCTGGGGATCTCATTACCATATATATATATATATATATGTCTTCATTACCATAATTTTTTTTGCTTTGCATACAAACTTTGTGGCCTCTCTAGTCAGTATAATTTTCAAAAATATGATTTTTTAACCATAGCATATGTCCTAACACAAATCTCTACAGTACTTTTCTATTATTCTCCAGCACTTAGGATGTCAGGCTTTCATTCTTAACCTTCCTGACACAGTCATCACTAAAGCTTTATTCCTACGTTTTCATGTTTGTTTTGATCATTAGCCAAATAATTGCAAAATAAGCTATCCTTGCAGAATATGTTTAAAATTACAGTACAGAATTCCAAGGAACAAATCAATACAATCGATTTTCAGGAAGTTCTTTATTAGTCAGTCTTCTTCAAGATAAATGTCAGATTTGACCAGCCAAAAATTAAGTCTAAATTCAGTTCTAAAATATATCTGCTTTGTTCTGAATCTGTGCTTGACACACATGAAATATATGTTATTGTTCTCTTTAACTAGACAGAAATCATTACTTGAATCTATAGCATGTAATTTTGTGTGGGAAGCTGAGTTATATTTTCAGATTAATGAGGGAGAAAAGAAGATGACAGTTTTAGGTCCTAATGTCTTGGGTTTATAAGATAATATGACATGCTTAATTTGAAGAATCACTTTTTTCTATATTTATGCATGCATATTTTATATCTTTGAAAGGAAAAATATTTCTTGCCCATCTCCAATAGATGTTTATTATACCTGTTCTTGCAGCCTCAAATCAATGACACTATAATATCCCTATAGGGCCTTATCTGGGACTCAGGTATAAATCCTTTTGAAAATCCTTCTTCTAAATCCAGCCTAACACTTATTTTGTGCAAGTAAACTGATAGCTGTCTTACCTCTAAAAGGAATGAAATTGATCAATATTGTCTTTATAAAACCCTTCCTAAAAAGAAAGATCTTTTTGTTCTTCTTTCAAGCTTTTTTAATTAAAAAAATATCCCTTTTATTGTTCTCATTACATTAAATTTTCTACCCCTTTCTTAAACCAACCAAAGTTCAAGTGTAGCTGAAGCGTCTCCATTTTTTTCACAGAGATTATTTCCCAGGTCTTACTCCTGTTTGCATATATGTATCTGTGTGGTTTTTACAGCAGAATACCATTTTTATTCATTAAGCATGATTCTTGCATGCTGAATCCTTAATACTCTGACCAGCATTGTTTAAGTGTGCTCTTCACCCCATACTATCAGTTGACATTCATCACATGGCAAAAATCACATGGCATGACACCACATGAAGGTGAAGATGCTCATTTATCATCCCAAACTCAGTGGCGATCGATTATTAATATTGCATGAACTACAAGAAAAACAACAGCTGTGTTTTAAAAATTCTTCTCAATCAGTTCTACACATTGAAATAAGCCACAGAATTTATTTAACCTTTTCTGTACGCTGCATTAATTGAATTTCTTTTATATAATTATTTTGAGGTAAATTACCTTTTCTTTTTTTTTTTTTTTTTCCATTTCTGCACTTTGTAGCCAATCAGAAACAGAATGTATACTTTTTCATCTTTCTCAGCTACAAACAAGCTCTTCTGTGGGTAACTTGATTTTGTTAGAAAACCTCTTGATGTTAAAGGATTTCTTTCTTTTTTAGTAGGTTTTTCAATTTGCTTTCAGAAAGACCTGCTGAATAAAACCAGCTACTGAATATGCTGAATCTGATAACTTTCTTGAATCCTTATTTTTATTTCTTGGCATTTATGTTCACTTGGTTCACATTTAAAAGTCTTCTACTTTTCCTTTACATTGTTTTTAATAAGCTTAACTGTTGACACAATTTATTGTCAATTCTTAGTTTCTTTTAATGGCTTTGTCTGGCAAACTTTGATATATTCTGGACTGATAAAAGATATATCTGTACTGATGGGAAACATTCATAACAGTTAACGTAGGTCATGAAAATAAGTTATGACAGCAAGCAAGACATTTTTATTATCTTGGCTAAATGTTTTTGGATTATCACTAGTGCAGGGAGATTTGCTACTTCCTGAACTGAAGTTTAGGGCTTTATGTTGTTTCCTCTCCTTTCTTCCACCTTTCCTGTCTTTTTTAAGCTTTAAATGCTTGAGATAACCTGAAACATATTTAGTTATACAAAATTAATTCATTTCCTTACCTCAGTGAGAGCTGGAAATATACACTGACTAAATACAATTGTGAAACGTGATTCATTAATTAGCACTGTGTTTCCATATCTCCTACTGCCACTTTGCAATCTTCATTTTTCTTACATTTTATGATGAAATCACACCCGCAATGCTCCACCAGCTAGTAATTCCAATTTAACAGGAAGAGGTATATTGATTAAAAATATTCATGGAGAACTGTAGATGCTTTGGACAATGACACAGCCCCTGATTTTGGGAGATAAATGTGTGGTCCAGTGAAGTAAAAACGCTACCAATGGAGATTGTATCAGTACCATTTTTCTTTTTCATTTCTTTTAGATGGCACTGTACTTCATGTACCATAAAAACCTATAATAAACTAATTCCTTTAGAAATAAAACATGCAAACATTCTTGCAATCTGTCTTCTATTCTGGCATTGGCCCAACTACTAGAGAAAATGTGTATCAATAGAATTATGTGAGTTATTGATATACAGAATTTTACAGTGCTATTTCAAATCCTAAGACTGATTAATTTTTACCCAGTGCAGAATGAGCACTGAAAAGATAACTTTGAAATATTATTATTATTAAAAATTTTTTTTAAAGATACTTTCAAATATTTGAAATAAAGTTATTAACCTATTTCGGTTTTCCATTTTGAATCTAATATAATAAATATGGCCAGAAAACAAAATTCCCTGTCATGCATGCACACCATTTTAATTTATTCAGTCTGATCCGGACTAATGTTCTATGACACTAGGGACCAGTCGCAGACTGTAAACAATCAACAGTCAAAGAATCATTAGCACTAACAGTCTGTATAAAATGATCCATTATGTATTACTGTGAAATGACGATTTTATACTTAGCCATTTTCTATTCAGATTTTATCGGCTAACAGACTCTTGTTACATATTTGTTCATTTCAAAGTATTCTGAATATCCTCTGATCACATTGTACTTAATTCTTTCTGAACCTGCTAGAAAGAAAAAATCATAATCTGGGACTGACTTATTGGGCAAGAGGGCATAGAACAGAAATTACTTCTCCAAGAGTCTGTCAAAATATGTCTTTTCCACATTCACATACCATGAATAGATCTATCCTTGTCATTGTCTTGGCAGAAGCTCGATCCCAGTATGCGCTACGGGCTCGCTAAGGAAGTTCAGTGTAGAAGCTTCCCTGCATCATCTCACCTAGTTCTTTAAAATTTGTAATTTAAAGAACAATTATGATTTAGGCTTGTATTCTTTAAAGACCTTCCACTCTACCATCTTGCTTACATAAGAAATGTTTGGGTTACAAAGAGTAATAAAAATGGCTTTTCCTTTAGAGTAGGTAATGGTAACTGCATCTGTGGAGAATAAATAAGCACAGGTGTAATCATTATTTTTTTTCATGTGCATGCACATGATAAGACTTGTATGTGATGTGAATTCTCTCCTATTCACTAGTCAGCATTTTCAGTAGTCCTGATTGTCATCAGTAGATTACTGTTATATGGCAGGGAAAGCAATTCTGTACTTGCGCTTGTTCTGGTTCTGCACAAAATCATGTTTGGTTTTTTTTCTACACTATGGTTGCTATGGCAATGTTCAATTGATGTTTTATGTCTTCTGGAATAATTTCTGATATCACATGAATACACACTTATCAATAATTTTGCTCCTGAACTCAGCAGCCTGGCCAGGAGGTTCACCTCAAGAAATCCTGTTATCACTTTCCATAAAAAGAAAAAATACAGTGGTTTTGCTGCTGCTGTGAGCTGTTCAAGTGCAGGCAGGAGTAAAATCTGCTTGACAGACATTTTTGGAGGGACTTCGTAATGTTGTAATGTACCAAATGGCAGCTGTTCTCATCAAACAGTGTAGAACAGCCTCTACTGGGAATTTTATTTCTTGCCTCCCGCCCCTGCCCCACACATCTCGTTCTGATGTTATCTAGGCATTGCAAACAAGAAGCCATGTGCAGGCTAAGCTGTACTGCTAGATTAGAGCATGGAGCTGAATCCATTAGATATGCAGATTCCTCCATGCATGAAGTTCTATACCACCCTGGCATACAGCTTGTTGAAAGGAAAGGTCTGAAACATGGGCACATTTTATGTACTCTTGACACTGTCACTGTGACTTTTGGTATACACTGAAAATGCCTTTAGAACAAGTTATTGCCTGCAGCTGTCTGCCTTCCCTTTTATAGTCGAGTGGCTCACTTCATGGACTAGGGGAAGTTGTAGCTGTAGTAAAGGTAGGGCTAAAAGGTATAAAGTATTTGTTGGAAAAAATAGAGTACATCTTATTCCAGTTCTATCAAAAGATTGTGGAAATTGAAGGAAAAATCTATTGCCTTGAGCTGAAGATACATCACTGAGTTTTATGGCCTCTGTGTTATTTCCTGCCCAGTTGTGCCTAATTAATGACAACAGAATGTATTTTATGATTATGATGATGCAAAAGCTCTCCCGTTTGCTCAGACTGGTAATAAAGCTGTGTCTACTGAGAATGAAGAAAATGGATCAAATGACAAACAGTCTTATTCAATACTACCTGAATTTGAACGATTTTGTATTAAACACTGACAGTTAATGTATTTTAGAAATGGAATACATATTGTGCACAATGTGCATACTTACTGTTAGTGGATCTGATCCTGTCTACTTCCAGAGAAGTAAAAGGTAACTCTCAAATTATACTAACTGGGGTAGCTGAGCACTTTTTGTAGAGTTGTGACCCTATGCAGTAGGTTTGGAAGTGAGCAGAAACAGAAAATATGCAGGGGAGAGACTGTTAGTCCGCTGAAATGACAACTGCTGCTGCACACGCCTCAGAGGCTGTAATTAGCTCTTGCAATGTGTAACAGTCCAGAGGGGACTGAAATGTTTGAGTGAAACTTTGGGGCTGTGTCCAAACAGCTCTCTTACAATGTTCTTGGAGGTAACTTTAAAGCAAAATCAGCCTCCCTAGAGTACCAGCTGCAGGAAACTCAGGACTGATGCTTGCTTGCTTCTTGCTCAGCTCAGCTTCAGCTCCCTCCAGGGTGTACCGTTTTACAGCCTGAACAATGTTGTCCTTACTGGTTGAGTCAGCACCAGACATCACAGAAGGCCAGGCAGCAAATCTCATACTGCTGCTCTGGCACCACTTCCCAGCACATCTGTGCTACCAGATGAGGTGTGTTTGTTAGTCAGGGATGAAATGACACAGACTGCAGTCCAGCAATTTCTATTCCAGATGACCCTAAACAGAATAGAAGGAACTTAATCCTTGACCACATAGACCTGAGGTCAGAGGTCAGAGTCCTAACTCCCAGCCATCTGAAAGTGAGACAGCTCTCCTCTTTTTTCCCATTTGCAATAGTGAAAACTTTGCTATCACTAATGAAATGAGTATGTTTTAACCGAGTTGAGAGAGACTATTCCAGGAAAATACTATCTTATTGTTTGCTCTGCTAAAGATCAGAAAAAAAAAATCATTATTCTCCAAGTCTCTGTCTCAAAAAAAAAAAAAAAAATTAAAAAAAAAAAAAATCCACAGCATACTGGAATTTCCAGTGATTAGAATCTAAGACAAGATAAAATGGCATTCCACTTTCAAAATAAATATAAAGAACATCCTTATGTTTATTTATACATGAGGTGAATCAAGAGATTTCATTAAACTACACATCTTCTCAAGCAATAACATAAGACAAATTATGAGACATGACATCTGGTAGTCTCTGAGGGAATGGCACCAGAGTAATAGCCTCCACAATTTGGATTTCAGCTGAGATTGCAATGGTGTAAATTATAAAAAGAAAATACTAGCAGTAAAACAATTTTAGTTATTCTGCACTGGCCACTTTGGAGCCTGATACAAAGACAGAGCATCAGCCTCAACTACACAACCATATAACTCTCACATAAATTTACTTATCACAAAAAAGCCCTCAGTGCTTAAGCATACAGCAAATTATCATATATGTTTACACTTGCCATGCAGTAATAAAATGATAATTTTTTTTGTATCTTAGTGCTCAAAATAAGAAGTCAGATCAGGAGTTCATTACCTGAGCCACTTCACAGACTCATAGTCAGAAGTTTTTGACAGGAATTTAAAATTAACTCAGTGGGAAATAGCAAAAACAAGGGCTATAGGGAGAGAAATTAAGATGTTAAGAACTGTTGATATTATTGAGTAATTAGGAGTGCAGCTTGATAATATTATCCTGTTTATTAACCCTATAAATAAAGATATTTGAAGTCTTAGCAATTTTAGATGGCAGCTTCCTGATTTGTGTGTTCTGTGGTACCTACCATATAATATTATTCCTTTAACTTTACATTGTTACAGCAATATTACCAGTGCCAATTCCAGACATTTCAAAATAAAAGAATAACAGCCTTCCCCCTGATATTCTTAAATTGATTAAAACATTGTTAGACTATAAATAAACACAGGCATCCTTTTACCTGCCTTACAAACCACATTTGCAAGCTTTTCTCCAAACCTGTGAACTTTTTACTCCTCCCTGTAGATTATTTAGCAATCTAAAAGCAGCAGCAGTGGCGGCTTTCACAGAAACAGCTCTTCTAATGATTAACACCATTGGTATCACCAAGAGAGCTGAGCCTTATCTTAAAGTATGTCCTGCATTATGTTAAGCACAGTTGCCAATCTACTAATGACCAAGCTATTTTTTTTTTAATAATTAATTGTTATCCGATAGGTTGAGGTGACTTGTTTAAAATGATCCTACAGGAGAGATTATGTGTGAGATCGATTACCTCTCAGAGTGTGACTGGAGGGCCACGTTCTTTTGGCCCTTTCTGAACCCCACAAAGCAGGGGGTTTGGCATTAGGAGCATCTCATTACTCCCTTGAAATGGCAACAGCAGGATGAAAGGGCCAGTCTTGCTCCAGCCCATTTGGTGAATTTCTTTGAAGAAGGTCATCAGAATGCCAGGTTCCAATTAAACCTCCCAAATAGCTCTCTAGCCTGGAAGTGTGCATGACTTATTTCCTTCGGAGATCTCCAGAACCATCCACATTTGTCTGAACTGAAATATTCTCCCCTCAGTTAGTGTACTCCAAGCACCTCAACAAACTAAAGGATTAATTTATCAGGACTTCTGTAACAGTGTCATCCCCGCATCTCTCAGCTGTTTGGAGAGCACAGATTCCAGACGTGCGCTTAGGGCCCACCCACTGCCTGCTATGCACATGCAGCAAAAGCATACCCACGTGGGGTACTTCATGGGAAGAAAGCGCGAGGCTCAAACTGGGCTGACTATGCTCTGGTGTGGTGCAAGCAGCTGTGCCAAGCTTAATTGCTCCCAAGCACCAGAATGATACCTGGGACATGAGCTATGACATGGCAGCAGAGCAGATGAGGAACACGCTTGTAACATATCCACAAACACACTAAGGTCCTTATTTCCTCAGTTTCACTACCAATGGAGAGACAAGTTTTCATCTGATAGCTCTTTCTGGTTTATTTGTGGCAAAGTTCATAGTTCATTTCTGACCCTCTGCTTTTAGAGATGGAGCAAAGTGAATACACACTGAGCCAAAAAGCCTGCTTCCCAGCACTCGTGGCTGCTTGCCAGGCTTTTAGCTCCAGCCTGCAATAGTGACAGGTTTGAAATAGGCACTTAGATCTCAGCTGAGGGTGAGACTTCAGATCAGGCCTATTAAGCTGAGACCCATTGCTAGGTATTACCATGCCTTTAAATGTTCTGTATCAGAGCCAAACATTCATTAGACAGTTCACCTATATTTGACCATACCAGACTATGCCTCAGTTACATTAAAAGAAACAAAGGAATTGGAATTCGGCCAAAAAATTTCAACTTCAATACCTGCCATTACACAGCCTGAGTGCATGCCAGTATGTTATTCATCCACAGCTTCTACAGTGGCAGAAGGATTTAAAGTGCTTGTTAACTTTAAAAGTCAGACTAAACTTATTTAGGTGCCTTATCATGGAAAACTATCCAGTTTTTCTATTACATATAAAATACTTAGTTAATTAATAAACGAAGAGGCTGAGAAGTAGAAGAAAGCCTCCTAGCTAAATTTCTGAAAGATTTGTGATGTAGTCTTAGCCATTTATTTATGGCAAGGACTAGAGTACAAAGCTGGCTGATGAGTGAATGATATTATTCTTGAAACATGGCAGAATTTGGTTGTTCTCTGCTGGAAAGTACACTTATCCCCACACAACTGCAATTAAGGCTTGAAAAGACATACGGCTCACTTGGCGTTTCATGGTCCTTTGTTCAAAGGCACAGCTGTGGTTTTAAGAAACAAACACCACATCAGGCAAGCCCAAAGTTTCCCTGTTTGGCTTCCCCCAGAGGTATTTCTCTTGTTAAATATTCAAGCACAGAAGGCTCATATTCTATCATGAACATTAACAATTATAGTCACAGGAAGGAAGCTACAGTGATGGCTTTTCCCTTTTCATTTTTTTTGGCCTTGTCAAGACCTGTATCACAGTCTCCAATGGAGGCACTAGTTATTTTTCTTTTCCAGTCCTTAGAGTCACTAATGTACAGTCCATTTAAGGACTTCAGTGCTTTACTGTATGAGGTGTTATGAGAACAGCTGAAGTTCTGTAACTGTGAGGCCTTTTGTTCTGTTGCAAAATGGATCAATCTGCAGGCTAAAATGATCTAGATTTTAGTGAGCCTGAGTATTAGTCGACATAGCTTTATAGCTGTTTAGTTGCTACTAGCTACCTATGATTATAATCCTGCTCCTCGTCTTCTAGGCATGAGAGCATGAAAATTGTTCCTTTCATATCCACATCAGAGAGCCAGCAGAACTCACATCATCTTTCCTCACTTTTTCTTTGAAGTAGTTGTAATATTTGTCTGCCTTTTAGTCTTCCAGATGCCACAGAGGACACAAAAACACACTTAGTTGCAGAAAAATCATAAATATCATGGCAACTTCATAAAAAGAGAGCAGCATATTTTAGAAGAACCTGTGAGAGCAGTAAAATGTTTTGAATGTGGCACCATCATTCAAAAGAAAAGAAAAAAGCAGAAGGCAGGTGTTTTGTTAATGATAGAGCTTTGTATGGCTCCTTTGTAAAAATAATAGCATATATAAGATACATTCACATTTCCAGGAGGACATTAGTCAATGTTCTCCTGTAAGATGACCTTCATAATCCTAAATAATCCTACATATGCACTTACTGATGTTTTACCGTAGTTAAAGAACATTGCTTGTATTACTTGATTTAATCCTTTCTTTGGTGATGGCAAAGCACCATATGGGTACAGTCTATGGGTTTAGACCGGGCATATTAACCTTAGTGCTTTGTCTGTGCATGCCTCTAAAGCAAAGGTGGTATTCCTCTGGCCATAGGCAATGATCTGACTGAATTTCAGAATGGTTTCCAGTACTAGTAGGAAATAAATATAGACTGTAATATTTCAGTTTCGTTTATATATTCCTGCAAAATCATGGCTCCAGTGGGTGTATATGTTTTTTTCATGGCTAATGGAAGTAATTAGACAGAAATATTCCCAAAGAGACAGATTTTTTCTGTTTGCTTTGTTCTATGTTCACTAGAAGTCTTACCAGTGTCAACAGAGAAATCTAAATAGGATGGTATTTAATATGAACAAAAATAAGTATCTGGCTCATAAAGAACATGCTTTAGATATCTCATGATCATCAAAAGTACATAGTACAAAGTATATAAATGGCAACTCATAGGTTGCGTACATGGAGAGGGGCACAGTACAGCTGGCATATTTGGATACTACTACTCATTATATGTGTAAATTTCTTCTTTGCAATCATTCTTGCAAACCTTATTATGGATTGCCTTTTTATATTTTAGAACATAAACACTGCACAAATGGAAAGCAGTCAATAATACACCAATTAGGAATGATCTGAATGGTGTGGCTCTGGAGGGCTGGGCATGTAGAGAAATCATGTAAACTCAAGGCAAACAGCTCAGTGCAGCTTCAAGTACATGCTTGGGAGGCTGAGGAATATGAGCACTACAGTAAATATCAGGCTTCAGAAAGGTGAGGAAAAAATGTCCTGATTAATCACAATAAGGTTGTTATAGAGATTATAGCTCTTAAAGGTTGTGTTAAGCACTAAATTTATAAAATCAGTCCTAGGACAGGTTAGATCAATTTTATTATTTAAAATCTTGGCATAATGCAAAAGCAGAAATATTCACAGGCATGATAAATCAGTTATCACAGGTATGTATGACAGTATACTGCCCTAAATATGTTTAATATTGTCATAGAAACTTAGTTCAGCTGCAGCTCTTATTTTCTTTCAGAAATCTGCCAACCAACTGCTAGAGGTAGACAGATCCAGTGATGTGTTTTCCATGGGCTGCAGTGGTTGCATGTTTTCTGATCCTGCTGGTAACGAGGTTGTGCATATGTTCCCGAAGGCATCAAGTAGCCAAGAGCTCCATGGAGGCAGAAAGCCGTGCCTGTACCAGCACCCACACAAACACGAAAGGTGTTCACAACCATGACTGACAAAGTGGCCCTCTCCTGTCCCTCCCATCTGGCTGTGGTTTCCCCCAGGTGCTGGATCCCAGACCTGTGTGCTCCTCTGACCCACTGCCACTGCAGCCTCCCCTCAACATAGACAGCACTCCCACTCTGCAGTGAGAAATAGGGTTTAATGAGAAGATAAAGCAGGGGGTCAGTTAGGCAAGTGTGATGACCTATATACACTTGACTGGCCACTTTTGTCCCTTTCCCCCTCTCTTTTACTATGCTTGCTCCTCCCTCATTCACACTGATCCTTCCCTTTCACTGGCTTTGGTCCATTCTCTAAACATCTCATTGTACATTTCCACAATACCCTTAAAACATCTCAAATTTTATGTAGTCCCAAAATTGTCTTCCACCTGCATCCCATATTAAGCCCCATAAGTCTTTAGGCAATCACTTTTGTCAGTTTGCACAGCCATCTGGAGAGAGTTTCTTTGGTTGGTTCATCTTGCCCGATACTGATGGGATGTTGGGAAAAGACCAGATGTATAGATGTCCTTCCAAAGACTTGCTAATTTTCTCCCACTTTTCTAACTGAAGTCTTTTACACTTAAGAGGCAAACTCTGCTCTTTTGTCATGTATGCTCAATATATGATGCTATTTGTTCACACTGAGATATGAGTTCACCACTGACTTTAGTCAGAGCTCTGTTTTATATATTTGCTTGTGGTAGTTGCCAATTTTAATGTCAGCACCTGCCTGCACTTAGTAAAGAATTACGCTGAGACTCTTAGAAACTAAAGTAATAAAAATGACAAATGATTTTTTATCTTTCATTGTGGAATATTCCAGGAAATTAAGATTAATATGAAAAATTAAGATGGTAGAAACAAACACAAATGGATTTGTGAATTTAAATAAAAAAAAAATAGTTTAACCACTTGTCCTGGGTTCAGCAGTAGCAGCTATTTTTCTCCTTCTTAGTAGCTAGTGCAGCGCTGTGTTTTCATTTTCTGGCCTGGGAACAGTGCTGATAACGCCGATGTTTTTAGTTGCTGCTCAAATGTTTGGTCTGGCCAAGGACTTTCTGAGCCTCATGCTCTGCCAGGGAGGAGGGGAGGCCGGCAGCAAGCAGAGACAGGACACGTGACCCAAACTGACCAAAGAGGTATTCCATACCACAGCACGTCATGCCCAGGATATAACTGGGAGTTACCTGGAAGGGCTAGGACTGCAGGGTTGGAGGAGGTATCGGTCAGTGCTTGGTTGGGGGCTCTGGGGCGAGTTATTGGTCAGCTGGTGTTGAGGTGTTGTATTCTTTCCTCTTGTTATTTCCTTTATCATTATTATTATTGGTGGTAGCAGTAGTGATTTGTGTTATACCTTAGTTACTAAACTGTTCTTATCTCAACCCGTGGGAGTTGCATTCTTTTCGATTCTCCTCTCTGTCCCTCCGGGAGCAGGGGGAGGGCAAGAAAGGGGGGGGGGGAGTGAGTGAACGAGCTTTGTGGTTTGGGTTTAAACCACGACACCACTGAAAAAATTAATCAGGTAGCTTTTAATTTAGAAATTTAAAACAAACAAAATGAAGTTCTCTTTTCTTATTCCTTCTTTTCAAACACTAGGCATGAGATGACCAGTTCACTTATTTTAGTACACTTAAATTTTCAAATCCAACCAATCATTAAACTTACAAAAGAATAATCTTGATCAGAGCCTTACTGACACAAAATTATTAGGCTTACATTCTTCTCAGGACTAAATGATAAATGAAATAGCAGGGATAGGGCAGGCAGCAAAATAAGTACAGTAGTAAGAATTAAAACCAGATGAGAATGCCTGTCTTGTGTCAGCTGCCCCCGCACCATGCATATGTCCAGGCTCTGAGCACAGTCTGGGGACACCAACCAGACACTATGAGCTCTCAGCTTGTACCCATGCAGCTGCGTGCCTGAGCTGGCAAGCCCTGACTAGGAGCTAAGAGCCAGCTGGCTATCAGTTGTCACCTCCCAGTTGAAAGCAGTAGGTGCCTGACAGAGTTCTGCTTCCTTAGGGCTCCCCTGCACAAAAGCCAGGAGGTTGGTTCCTTCCAACCTGGCAATGGAGGTGAGATCACATAGCCCAGAAACTGCTTAAGATGCTTAACACTTTACATCCCAGTTCAGGTTTCTGTGTAACTTCCTTTCATTCCTCCAGTTAAGTGATGGAAGGCACACAGGTTTGCTTTGGAGGCTGTTTTGACTTTGAGTCACAGCTCCTGATGCAGATTTCAAGCCCTGAGCAGAGGAAATTCATCCCAGGTTTAGGCATTTGCAGTGTGCTCGGTGAGTTTTACAGCTTGCTGGGCAGACCTGCTTGGCAGCTTGTCAGCCATGTAATGTAAACATAGTCTTGCCTGCGCTGATATAAGGAATGAGTATCAGTGAAAATACAATTACTGTGGAAAAAACGTACGCCATATACCCATCTACAACTCTTAATTTTGAAGACTGTTTCTTTCCTATACATGTTCAGTCTTCCTTTTAGTGTTTTCAAGCTCACTTGAAAAGAAAAATACACATCTTAGAATGAAAAAACAATCTATCTCCCATGTTCCTATACCACATAAGGAATATGTGAATTTGAAGTGAAGCAATTATTTGACCTCTGCAGATCTAAAATAGGTAGTTAGGTTCATCCATGTGTGAATTTATTGAGGTTTTGAATTAAGATAAGCCTTTGTGAAATTCATAAATTATCTGAAGTCAAGTTTTGATCAGAGTCAAATTAACATTGTTATCCCCGAATTTATAAGCATAAGAAAGTTAAACTGAATTTATACACAGAATACCATGAAAGCTGGTGCAACATTATCTAGCTCTCTGCAGCAAAACAGGAATTACTTAAGTCCTGAATTTTGTTCGGAGTGTAGTATAGAAATTGAAAACATAATACCACAAATTTTTTTTGGTTGCTGTAATGATCATTATTGAGTAAGTGGAAATGAATACTGTGAATGGGAAGTTCTAATTCACTGCTGTCAAGGTGAACATTTATCCTGTTAAAATTTCTATGGCTGGTCAGTTATTCATTGAGAGCAAATTTTGTAATGTAACTGGAAAGATATCAGGTATCCTGAACTTCCCTTGAAAAACATCAGCACTTTGCAAGATCAGCTTTTCCACTTTTGAAAGACATTTTGCTTTAATAGGAAGCAGTGTACATTAAAGGGAAAAGGAAATATGGCAGAGAAAGCAAACCATCTTATAGACACTAAAAATATTTGATATCTGTAGATGAAAAACTGAATTTAGCAACAGAAAACACTTAAAAAAAATCCTCACAGATGGTGTTATGTGAATTTTACAATACACAGAACTGGCATCAGCCGTGAAACATCATATAAACAAATACCTGATGTACTGGTCTCCTATTGTTTTATTTTATCATCCAGCATGAAAGGAAACTAAGACATTGGAGTAAATCACAGAAGTTTAAATACAGGCCTGGATGTAAAGTACTTTCACTCTAAATCCTTTGGGATCTTTAATCCATTCATCTGCTCTCTCATCTGTAAATTAAAAACAACAGAAAAAGCCTCTTCTCACTTCTGGAGCATTTTAAGGAATCAATATCTTCTACTCACAAAGCACCAGAACATGTAAGATGGCTAAATATTAAAGTGATGAGAAATGTGTAGGAATTTATGTTGACCAAAAGAGAACTAAACTCAGTAGAAAAATCCACTGTGCTCGTTAGGAAATCTTCTGCACTACAGATGAGAAACACCGTTGGTGATCTACCAGTGTATTTATTTTCACATTAGGGTGTATGTTATCACATAACTGAGGTTTTATTCCATTTTTTTTTCTTAATCTTGCTTATAGTTTTCTTATGTTTAGCATGCATATTACAATATCTTAGTCCTATTCTGTCTGTTAAAGGTAGTTCTTTATTGGTCAGACCTTTACAGTTATGCTGAAGATTATACTTTATGATTCTGACCAGGGAGTAGCACATCTTTCCTCAACATTATGCAGAGTATGTTATCAAACAGCCACAAGATAATATTCTCAGTTCAATAGTCAAATCCTTATCACATAAAGACTATAAAACAAATTGGCCAGGGTCATTTAAGCCTGTAGATTCATAGATATGCTAATAAACAGCAGGTGGTCTTTGCTGTATCCCATTCAGGTTTAATCATTTAAGGTAAGTAAGTAATTCATAAGTCACAAGTTCAGCAAGATTTAACACTGGAAAAAGATGAATAACCACGCTATGTAATGAATAAACCAAACACGAAGAGGCAGCAAAAGCAAGTCCCATCATAAAATCACATAAGGCAATGTAAAGCCTGCAAGCTAACTCAGTGACAGGCCTTTAATATTTTAATGTAAAGTAATAGAAGAATGACAAATATCAAAGAACGCTGCTGAAGAGGTCCCTGGAGCAGGACAGAGCATATTCTATGCCCTTACATTTTTTAGTAGGTTCTAGGGAAACAACATGGGGAACATTATGCCCAACAGTAAAAAGAGAGGCTAAAAAGAGGCTCTGGAAAAAAATATTTCTATTGCTGCCAACAACTTCTAAATTTTTTACCCTGTGAGTTTTGGCCCTCACAGAGGAAGCAGATGAAGAGCTGACTGTAAGTGGAACCCTCCACAGCCAAAGACAACTTACAAATGTCTGTGATCTTTCAGAAGTGGGAGAAGGGTTTGAATACAGGAAGAGACAGAGACAATGACCCACTTTTCTTTCTCTGTGGAAAGAAAAGGAGAAACCAAGAAGAGTACACATAGATCATTGTCCCAAGAGGGGCCAACAAACCTGCAGAAACAATTATAAGGAAAGAGTATGTGGACCTTACAGCTCCTAGAGGGCCAATACTGCAGAAGCAACATTCACAGTCTAACAAGGGCAGTAAGGCTTGTGACAATTTGGAAGCTGTAGAAGTGTGAAGCATCCCAGACACCAGCAGCAAG
This sequence comes from Lathamus discolor, assembly GCF_037157495.1. Taxonomy (NCBI): domain Eukaryota; kingdom Metazoa; phylum Chordata; class Aves; order Psittaciformes; family Psittacidae; genus Lathamus; species Lathamus discolor. Next base: position 139,544,443 of record NC_088884.1, on the reverse strand, counting down.
GAGAACAAATAAATCCTTTATCCTTCCACTCAGCCTTTTTTTATTTGGTGATTACTTGAGACAGACCTAGTTGGTATGTCTCCAGTAGAAAAAACCCCACCTGATTCATCCTAGAATGTGCAGTCTCCCACTGTACTTTCAAGTATCTTAGAAACTGCTTTATCACAATCAGCTTGACAAATTAGGTATATTGAAAATTTAGAAAAGCTGCACAAAAAACATAGGTCTTCTAACCCTTCAAGAATCTCCTTGGCTTACAGGTGCATCAAAGAAACCTTGGTGCTGCTTAAAGGAAAACACTTTTAAGGCGAAAAAAAGGCAAATTGTCCTGCCTATATCTGCATCCTTAACATGCATGCAAGGGAGTTTATGACAAGCCCCTTTCTTTGACACCAGTAGGATTCTTTGATGAAGACTACTTGCTATTTACTGTTTGATGAAGGTTGTATTTTAAATAAGTGTCATAGGGTGACCTCAATTGGGCTTAGACACCCTGGAGATTTCATGGGCAATGGATGTGAAAGCATTACTGTCAAAGGTGTAAATGCATCTGCTCAAGAAATGTACTTTTATTTCAGTAAAAAAATTAATAAAACCACAGTTGATACACTACAATTAATGACATTTTCTACATACAGCATGGTGTGATTAGTTCTCCCATAACTGGTATCACACTGAGATTTTGCTTTAAATATTTACCTGTGATCAGGAGATTTCTAATAAGACTAAAGCTTTTCATGTTCATTCTTAGCCCTGTAATGATTGTTTTTTCCAAGACAAAAGTGGTGAAACAGCCTTTGGCCATTCTTAAACACTCGAGGCTTTTTCTTGTCTCACAGTTACATGTTTTTACTTTTTACATTTATAAGGCATTTGTTCTTAACAGTGAAAGACAGCATTAAAATAGCCTAGCTTTTGATTAACTATTGTATGTCATTATACCTGACAATCTCAAAATGTGTTCATGTTGTGAGGCTTCTGTTTTACAAGTACAGCAACCATGAAAGGCAAAAGAATATCCTTGTGGTTAAGACATTGAACTGGAAGAAAGAAGACACTGAAATAAGAGCATCCTTGCCTCTGCGTGTCTGCATGTTTCCTCCCATGCTCAGGTGAGAACTGGGTACCAACTTTGTTCACGTGCCTTTAAAGCTTTGTTCTAAAACACAACCAGAAATCAAGCCTAAGAATTCAGGTCTTATTCTAAGGGGGATCTATAGCACAGTGCTGAAGTTTTTGGTCTGTAGGTGAATTGCCATTCTTCATCACATACTTTCTGCCTCTTAAATCTACTAAGCAGAGTTGCTAAAGCTGATGTCTGTTATAATTTGGTTCAGCAGGAAGACTTCCTTTCTAAGGTGGTGGACAAGTGATTCATCATCCATATTGCTACAAGGCTGACGTTAACTGTATCAAAATAAGTGGTGCACCAGTGCAGCCTTACTCCTTCTCTCAGAAAACATTCTATGCCATAGCACTGATGATCCAGTAATGTTCTACTATTTTCTTTCTTTTTCCAACCTATAAAGGTACCTTTGGAGTGGAGGTGGCTCTCATTTGCTATGAGATAAGAAAGAATACAAATACAGAATACTGTGAGATGAGAATGATACTTTAACACCAAGATTTCATTTTTTTTTTTTTTGTAAATCCTGCAAGCAAAGCTCACACATAAATACTTAAAAAAAAAACCCCAAACAAAAAACACTTAAGATTATTGGTGCCTTTGTTGATTCATGTTCCAATTCTCTAGATTCTAGAGCTGCTTTTCATTCAGTTCATGCTCACTTGTTCTTGGGTCTGACATTTATATAAATAATTTGCAGCAGCTAGAAGTAGTCTCTTTAAAGTTGTGCTTGTGTCATTGAATGTTTCTCTTTCTCTTCTTCTTTTGTAAAATATAAAGATTTCCTCTTCTGTCCTTCACCAAGATAATCTCATACATGACCATACCACTACATAGTGACTGTTTTTAATGGTATTTTGCAAGCCGGAAAATGCAAATAATGACAGTCCAGACAGCTAAAGACCACATTCTTCCTAAAAAAATAAAGGTATATCCATCGTTTTCCTGTTTATTCCTTTTCATAGGAATGGCAAGTTAGAATACAATGTACTTTGTTAGTAAGAGGTTCTATATTATCTTCATAGTTAATTCTCTAGATTTTTTTTCTGAAATTAATGATGCAATACATATTGATAATAGAGTCTTCTGCTATCCCTGATCATCCTTCACCACATCACTTAGTAGACAAAATCCTTAGGTACATCAGAACCTTGATGTCTGAGGAAGTCAGCAAATACTGGTAGGTACTTCACCTATTATTTTTGGCCTTTGAATTGGTATTTTGAAATCATTACTCATTAACCACTGTGTAAGAAGTGGTTAAGTTAGAAGTAATAAAAAATATTCCTCTTGTGCCTTTAGGAGAACATCCTTCTGTTCCCTTAATACGGCTTTCACAATGAAGTGTCTGTTACTGTACTTTGAGAGACTTTCCCCAGTGGCACTCACTTGATCTGACAGAGGTTGTGTGTCATGTGAGAGGTGAAGTATATTGTAGATCATTCCTTGACACTGGAATTATTTCTAAGTATACAGTTCCTCACACAGAGGTACAGAGGAACCATCCACTCTTTACACTGAGCCACATCAGTCCACTTGGACTTCTCATTTTCCCCTTTCCCTCACTCCAGTCCTAAGCCCAGTGCTAACCCTAATGACATGCATTCCTTTGTAGCATACCAAATACTGCTAATCACAGAACCTACCCAGTTCTGACTTCCTCTGAGCTCTCACTAGAGCCTAGCGAGAACTTTACCGTAATAGCAGAAGATACACATGAAAGCAAGGGAAGAAATGTGTCAGTTTAAATAAGATGTAACAACAAAGACATTTGGGACAGGCTTTCTCGTCAGAATAAGAAGACTCAATCCTTAATCATCAGATTTTTTTTTTTTTTAAATAATGGCACAAATTCTTGCAATAATGTAAACTGGTGTCTCCCTCAGCTGCAGCTTTTAAACAGCACCTCCTACTTTTAGCTCTCCCTTTTGTCTCTGCCCCTCTCTGATTTAATCCAAGTGTAGTTCTTTTTGCTTTAGAACAATTTCACCACTGAACCTACCTGCAGATCCTCTCTGAAGGCAAATCTGAGACCCTTTTTGGGGTGCCAGTCACTGTTCAAAGTCCAGCTGAACCCTGACAAACCCTTTCCCCGCTCAATTTCCAGGGCTTGTGCTTACTGTCTGTGTCTCCTCTTCATGCCTTGCTATTCTCTGATAACATAATTCCTTCCCCCAGATTTTCTACATTTTGGGCAAACAACTCAGGTAAGTTTTAGACTACATGGAAAATGAACAATCCCATTTTTCCTGCTCCTGGGATTTCCAAAGTGGGTTGATTCTGGACAAGAAAGAGCTTAAGAAATTGTTTTGAGGCTGCATTCAGCCATCTCTGGGTAGAAGTTTGTTTCCCATTTTTTTCTTTATGCATTTTTACAACAGCATAAGGAATACTTTATGAAAAACAAACTAACACAAAATAATGGGCCTTGTACAAAGGCAACTTTCCTTTATAAAAAATCTGCATTATCCGTGTCTAACAACTCTTTGTAGTATTACTAAAAAATAACATTTTAGCTAAATTTAAATTTTAATTTTTAAGCATAGTCTGCAGTTTATGTCAGTAAGTTTTTGGCAGTTGAGGAACTGTCCTGGGTTGACCTAACTTTTTCAGGCATTGTTAGTGAGCAAAATGAAATCTATTTTAAAGTCAATATTTAATCCTTTATACATTGTATTCCCTCAGTTATTTCTTCTTTCACAACTGTTTTTCTTTTTAAAAATGTTATTGGTCTTCATTGTTGAGGGTGATCTATAACAATATTTGTTATTATTTCTCATTATTAGTTTCATTCTATTTTATAAAATATAAACGGGCTCTTTTTTAATGATGAAAGACCCAGGGTGATTCTTTTATAAGGCATGAAAGATGCATGGACAGTGAGATTGAGGGTGCCCTCAGCAAGTTTGCCGATGACACCAAGCTGTGTGGTTTGGTTGATACGCTCCAAGGAAGGGATGCCATCCAGAGGGACCTTGACATGCTTGTAAGGTGGGCTGATGCCAACCTTATGAAGTTCAACCATGCCAAGTGCAAGGTCCTACACCTGGGTCGGAGCAATCCCAGGCACAGCTACCGGCTGGGCAAAGAAGAGATTCAGAGCAGCCCTGAGGAGAAGGACTTGGGGGTGCTGGTCGATGAGAAAATGAGCATGAGCCGGCAGCGTGCGCTCGCAGCCCAGAAAGCCAACCGTATCCTGGGCTGTATCAAAAGGCACGTGACCAGCAGGTCGAAGGAGGTGATCCTGCCCCTCTACTCTGCTCTTGTGAGACCTCACCTGGAGTATTGGGTGCAGTTCTGGTGTTGTCAACATAAAAAGGACATGGAACTGCTAGAACAAGTCCAGAGGAGGGCCACGAGGATGATCAGGGGACTGGAGCACCTCCCGTATGAAGACAGGCTGAGAAAGTTGGGGCTGTTCAGCCTGGAGAAGAGAAGGCTGCGTGAGGACCTCATAGCAGCCTTCCAGTACCTGCAAGGGGCCTATAGGGATGCTGGGGAGGAACTCTTCGTCAGGGACTGTGGTGACAGGACAAGGGGTAACAGGTTAAAACTTAAACAGGGGAAGTTTAGATTGGATATAAGGAGGAAATTCTTTCCTGTTAGGGTGGTGAGGCACTGGAATGGGTTGCCCAGGGAGGTTGTGAGTGCTCCATCCCTGGCAGTGTTCAAGGCCATGTTGGATGAAGCCTTGTGTGGGATGGTTTAGTGTGAGGTGTCCCTGTCCATGGCAGGGGGGTTGGAACTAGATGATCTTGAGGTCCTTTCCAACCCTAACTATTCTATGATTCTATGTTACTGAAAGGATGTTTTGCTATTTTTAACAGAATAGAGGTACGTTTTTACCTTTGCTCTGGATTACTATGCAAAGGGAATTATCATGCTGAAGTATCACACCTCTGAGGTTACAAACATGCAATAAAAAAGTAAGCGCTGAAGCATATTGAGCATCATAACCACTGGCAATACTAAAAATAAACCAACCAACAAATAAAGAAATAAATAACAAAATAAATGAAATAAGCCCCAAGCTTATGAAAATGAGCTTTTACACATTAACTCTAGCAGAAAATACTACATTTTTAACAAAAAAAATTATTTAAATTCTGCAAGAGGCTTGGGGAGTGGCTACATCTGGTTATTCTTTATCTAGCTGCTACATTACCTGATTGGGTCCTTTTAATTTTCTTTCTTTATTTATTTTCAAGACCTTGAAATTAGGACCATCTGAACTCACAGGTTCATGAAAAATAAGTTCACTGTATGATAAAGAATAAATAATTTATTACAAATTCTCTACTCGTGTCACTCTAAAAACATATCCTAAACAAAGAAAAAAAAAGTTTAATATATTTTTCTGTGAAATACTCTTTATTGTAAAAAGCTTAACATTTTTATTTCACAAAGCTAAATTTATATTAATCCAATTCACTGACTTTTTCTGAAAACTGCTGACTTCTGTAAGTCTGTAAAACACTGTTGATGGGCTGATATTTGGTAGAAGACTGAGCACAGTCTAATTTCAGGAGAAATACTGTACTTTTAGATATATGATAGTGTTTATTATTTATGAATTCTGTAACAGGAAAGTCGAATATTTCTTAGCATTCTCATTTTATCCCTTTAAAAAAACCAAAACAAACCAAAACTTGTAGAATTTTTTTACTTGCATTTAAATGAAGTAGTAGAAAAATATATTCCTGAGTAAACAAGCTTGAAGAATTTCAGAAACTTGATAAATATTGATTCTCTTACGGTAAAGTTCCTAAAAAATTCCAATTGTAACTGTGGAGAGCTTTATGAATTGTTTTAGGAGGGGAGGAGAGGAAAGTATCAGATTTATTGAAGTCATAAGTATCATTAAACTATTTTGAATCTTATGATAACCCAGAGCAGCAAAATGTTTACTTGAGAGAAAAACACAATCAATGTCAAGAAAATAACAGGCATTTCTCAAAAATGCTCCTTTAGCAAAGGTTTATGCCTTACTTTTTCACAGTCATCTTTTTCCCCAAATTAAGAAAAAGAACGGGATGAATATATTACACACACACACCCACACACACACCCCCTTAGAAAGTATGTGAGATCATTCCTTCATCAGTCTCTAGAGAGATCTGCTCAAATTCCTTTGGTGATTTTTTTTTTTTTCTTTTTTAGGAGCCTTGTTACTTCCCAGTTCCTATGATATACAGGCTTTTAGACAGAGCTTTTAGGCTAATGATATTGATTTCACTCCATTGATTGAACCTGCCCAACACTATGTTCTCCACACTTTTAGAAACACGTCATTTTGGAGGAGAAATCATAGTCACATTTTACTAAAGAATTGCCTGAAAGAACTGAGCTTAAATTTGAAACTTTTTTCTCATCTGCTGAGCTGCCTAAAGCTGCTATCTCCTTTGATTTTTCATCACTCACAAATAGCTTTTACGCATAAGCACACTAGATCACCTTTTTCATATGTATATTCTTCCTTTGGTATGTAGACAAATTGATTTATCAGTATTTTACTACAAAAAATTACTCTGAGGTTACAGTGAACGAACTCAGACTAAGTATCATTCAGTAGAAATAAAAATTAAAATCTATTTTTGTTTCATGAAGTAAGCTTTCAGAAATACTGCAGCTGGTAGTTGAATGTATGGTTATGAAGCTAGTTTTTGGCCTCAGAAAGCTGGATAAATAAGACGCACTATGTTGTGGCTGGATTTTATCTTTTAACTCCATGTGTTTTAATGTGTCTTGTCTCTAACCGTGGGTAGATGTGGATATCTAAGAAAGGGGTTCAAGAAGCAATGCCAGTACAGGCCAGTCCCTTGTCTAATACACTTCCGTACAAGTTCTGCATCCAGACTGTTTTGTGTTTAATGTTCCCTGATGCATCATTTTTCAAGCAGTTTTCTGATTTTTACCACAAAACACCCTACAGTAGGGAATTTCACAGTTTAATGTAAATTGTGAGGAAATGTTATATAACTTTTAAGTCTGGAGCTTGGGGATTTCACTGGGTACCACCTGGCAGCTTTATCATAAGAAAGAGGTTCATCATATGACCATTGTCTGTTCTTCTGCTGGTCCTTACCCAAGCAGAGAAGCCCTAGATTACTTACCTTCATCCTAAAGGAAGACAGGAAAAAGTTTTGTGTATTTTATCACCCTTCAGCAGCTTTATGCTGCTGCAGCTAAACTGATACTAAACTTCATAACTGCTTAACTAAAGCTGCCATGATTTCACTGCAAAGTCAAAACAGCGACTGCAATGTAAAGCTTCTCCAGCAAAGCAAACTTCCCATACCTCGTGATTGTCTGCTGTAATGGAGTCCTTGATACTGCTCTTGGAAGCATTTCGAGGTTAAAGTCTTATTTTTGTAAGTAAGCATTTATTCATGGGATTTTAGCCCTGAAGTTTCTACATGTCTTTAGCATGACAAATTTACACCTACAAAATGAACTTCAAGCAAATCACATTCTGCTTCCAGGAACCTACTCAGTGCTTAGAGTCATATGATTAGTACCTGATTTAAAGCTCAATTCCAATCAAAAGCTTCAGGCCACAACTGCACCTTCAAGGTCATTGTACCAGAAGCTGCAAATTCCAATGGTAATGGCTGGTGTATGTTTGAAGTTACACTAATTAATCTAAATTTAGTTTTTCTTATGTGCTGCCATTGAAGAGGTGATTGCATTCTCCATAGTAGAAACAAGGACTGAGCCTACATATTCTTAATCCACATAAACAGATTTCTCTTTTTTAGTCTCTGTGTTCTAATATTAACTGACAGAAATCTGTCATGGATTTATTTTGGAAAAGCATTGTAAATGCCATTTTTAGAAGCCTAATTTTCTTACACCTTTAAAAAGCATTCAGACCTGTGAAACTTCAAAATCACAGATAAACCAGCAGAGTAAATATATAAATTTACCTTCTTCTTGTGTCTCTGAAAGATTTTCTTTTTATTTGCTTTGGAATTGAGGGTGAATCCTTCAACAGAGCAAAATGTTCCCTGGGGTTAAACTGAAAAGAATACTTGTGGCGGGGATGCTGGGGAAACAAGTCAGCTGTATGCCATTCATGAAGATACAAAATCTCTCCTTGATTACTTTACTGGGTTAATGTTTTGCAGATAGAGCAAGCTACCTGCAAGAGAGAGGCTCTCTCCACTACTGCAGGGACTCCAAGGTAACTAAAGACTTGGTGACCTTCGGAGAGATGCTATAAGCTGTTAAAACCAGCAGCTTAAAACAGTGGCAGGTCTACAGGAGTAAAAAGTTGTATGAAACAGGTCATAACTTCCCAAAGAACAGAATACTGTTCAGCAACTGAAAATTATTTCAAGCCCGACAGGAGCAGACAAATTATCTTCACAGGTTCCTGCTGCTCAAGGCTATTTCTTATGAGTTATTACATATCACACACCCTTAAGTCACACTTTGCTACTCCTCTGCTGAACATCCGCAACCTGAACTTGACTAAAGCATAACTTGGATGAAACACATTTTCTAGGAAGATGTTTCAGGAAAGCATCTAATCTTGCTTTGTTCCACTGGCTAAACATAGAAGCAGTGGTGGGAAGGGCAGGCTGCATAGCTTTTCACCTGCTGCTGTGTTTTTAATGCAGGATCAGATACTGTACCACACTGTGCTAACATAAAGGAGGGACTGGCTTCTAACTCTTGTGAAGTAAACACATTCTTTCCATTCACTAATAATCACTGCTTGTCAAGCTCTAAGGTAAACACCCTGACTACAGATGGCATCAGTTAAATGGGAAAATCATTCTTGATTATTAATATTCCTAGTGTTTAGATTTAAGAAATGTGTCACCCATTAGCTTGTCAGAACAAAATAAATTTTAAAATGTGCCTGGAAATGTCTGTCTTTGTTCCCAGGCACTGTTCCTAACTACACTGAGCCCATCTGAGTAGCACTATGTGAGCTGTGTGCCACTAGATTGTTAACAAAAATGAGCCTGCTCTCATGAGGCCACCCCCAGAGGACAACATTTTGAATAAACAAATGTGTTCTGAGGCAAAACTTTCATATTCTTTGTCATCTATAATCTATCCTGCCCATGGTGATGAGACAAATAGCAACTTCTGTCATTTAGTGATAGATTCATAAAGCAACCTCAATTCGTAAAGTCAGAATTTGGAAGTTATGACATTTATTGCAGATGCTGCAGTAGCAACTTTTCTTGGTTCTTAGGAGACAGATTTTGTTTATTTTCAGCTTTCTGAAAAACTGATTGTTGGGAATAAAACTAACTTTGTTTAGCATCTCATTCTGCTTCCAATGAAGTTAAGATTTGTCATTGCTCAATAGCAGTAGGAGCAGTGGTAATCTTACATTTAAAGAGTCAAAAACTACTTAGAGAAAAGGTTGAGAGTACTGTTTTCCATGTGTTAAAAAGAATACTCTAGCCACCTCCAAAATATCAAGACACAGGAAAATGTGGCTGGAGAAACCTTCTCCAAATTGTGAATACTTTTGAATTTTCCATATAAATAAAAATTTGTAAGTAATATAAGAACTTATTTACTCCTGTCTCTTGCTTTTTGGGAATCCAGTAGGTCCTTCGTTACATGCAGAAATCAAAGCCATAAAACAAAAGAACCTCAGAAAGAGTGGAAAAGAAATAAATGAAACCTAAACCAGTGCTGGACTCAGGCAGATGTTCATAAGATTTCTCTAAGATGTGAAGTAAACAATTCACTAAATATGCATATTCTTAAAAACTCTCTGGACCTTAGCAACATGAGTATGGATTCTTCATGCTAACATTAACAATGCAAGAAACATGTATCAATATTGAATGCAGACAAAAAGTCGATACTACAAGTTCAGCACAATCATCTTGAAAAAGGGCGATTGCATGAAATCTGGAAAAACGACAGCAATATTTAAACTTCTTAAATGTGTTCCAATGCAGGAAACTAAAAATGAGTGCATAAATGAATTTCAACTTCAGAAATGCAACAATTGTAGATTTCAGTTGGCAACAGCTAGATCACCACCATTAAGGTACACAGGAAAAGACTAAAGAAAATTTGGCCCTCACAATGAGATAAGAAGGTGCTTATTCGTAATGGCACGTAAACATTTTACCAGTAGCTGAATTAAAAGGAATACTTGGTTTACAGGAAGCAGAGTAAATGTGGCAGAGAATTTTTCTGTCTGGACATATCTCTTTATTTAGCACATGGAGTGATACCAAAAGAGAAACAATATGTTTCTTAGAATCATAAAATCATAGAATAGTTAGGGTTGGAAATGACCTTAAGATCATCTAGTTGCAACCCCCCTGCCATGGGCAGAGAAGCCTCACACTAAACCATGCTACCCAAGGCTTCGTCCAAACTGGCCTTGAACACCGCCAGGGATGGAGAATTCACAGTTTCCTTAGGCAACCCAGTGCCTCATCACTGTCACAGTATACGCTCCTTATATCAAATCAAAACTTCCACTGTGTAAGTTTTAACTTTACCCCTTGTCCTATCACTACAGTCCCTAATGAAGAGTCCCCCCCCCCCAGCATACCTATAGGCCCCCTTCAGATACTGGAAGGTTGCTATGAGGTCTCCACACAGTTTCTCTTCTCCAAGCTGAACAGCCCCATCTCTTTCAGCCTGTTTTAATACAGGAGGTATTCCAGTCCCCTTATAATCCTCGTGGCCCTCCTCTGGACTTATTCCAACAGCTCCATGTCCTTTTTATGTTAAGGACACCAGAATTGTACACAATACTCCAAGTGAAGTCTCACAAGAGCAGAGTAGAGGGGCAGAATCACCTCCTTCAACCTGCTGGTCAGGCTCCTTTTGATGCAGCCCAGGATATGGCTAGCTTTCTGGGCTGCAAGCACACACTGAAACCGGTTCACATTCGGTGTGAGTGTGATTCAACACCCCCAAGTCCTTCTCCGCAGGGCTGCTCTCAATCTCTTCTCTTCCCAATCTGTAGCTGTGCCTGGGATTGCTCCGACCCAGGTGTAGGACCTTGCACTTGGCTTGGTTAAACTTCATAAGGTTGGCATCTGCCCACCTCACAAGCATGTCATGGTCCCTCTGGATGGCATTCCTTCCCACCAGTGTATCAACCAAACCACACAGCTTGGTGTCATCGGCAAACTTGCTGAGGGTGCACTCAATCCCACTGTCCATGTCATCAACAAAGATGTTGAATGAGACCGGTCCCAACACCAATCCCTGAGAGACACCACTCGTTACTGGCCTCCAACTGGACATTGAGCCATTGACCACAACTCTTTGCGTGCAGCCATCCAGCCAGTTCTTTATCCACCGAGTGGTCCATCCATCAAATTGGTGTCTCTCCAATTTAGAGACAAGGATGTCATGCGGGACAGTGTTGAACACTTTGCACAGGTAGATGATGTCAACTGCTCTGCACCTCTCCATCAGTTCCATAGCGCCATGCTAGAAAGCCACCAAATTGGTCAGGCAGGTTTTCCCCTTAGTGAAGCCATGCTGGCTGTCACCAAGCACCTTGTTTTTCATGTGCCCTAGCTTCCCAGACAACATCCCTGTATTCTTCTCAGGCCATCTGTCCTTGCATCCACCTTTTGTAAGCCTCTTTTTTCCCTCTAAGTTTCCTCAGCAGCTTCTTATCCATCCAAGGAGGTCTCCTGGACCTCCTGCTGCACTTACTTCTAGTTGGGATACAACACTCCTGAGCTTGTAGCAGGCGATCCTCAAATATCAGCCAACAGTCTTGGACCCCCCTGCCCTCTAAAGCTGTATCACACGGAACCTTACTAAGCAGGTTCCTGAAGAGACCAAAATCTGCTCTCTTGAAGTCCAGGGCGGTGAGCTTGCTGCACGCTCTCCCCACTGTCTTGAGGATCTCGAACTTGACCAGCTCATGATCGCTACAACCAAGGCTGCCCTGGAGCATCACATTTCCAACCAGCCCTTCCCTGTTGGTGAGCACGAGTTCAAGCGTGGCTCCTCTCGTCGGCTCCTCTATTGCAGAAGGAAGTTGTCTTCCACACAATCGGGATTGCTTGTGCCAGGCTGTACTGACCCTCCCACAGATATCAGGATGGTTGGTCTCCCATGAGGGCAAGGGCCTGTGAGTGTGATGCTGTTCCTATCTGTCTATAGAGCTTGAAGAAGACAGTAATTCTCTACCAACCTGCACCACAAGAAGATTATCATCCCCACATTACCATTGGTGAGTCAGAGCTTAAGACAGTTCAGCAGTTCAGCTACCTGGGAAGCATTATTTCCTCAGATGCCACGATTGACAAAGAGACAAGAGAATAGCAAAGGCATATAGAGCCTTCGGAAAACTCCATAAAAGAGTCTGGTGCAATAAACACCTGAAGAAAAGTACAAAGATTAGTGTCTATAGAGCCATTGTACTGTCTACTCTTTTATATGGGTTTGAATCATGGGTTATCTACCGCCATCACCTGCGAGTCCTCGAACGCTTCCATCAGCGCTGCCTCCGTACAATTCTAAACATCCATTGGACTATGTGTCAAATATTACTCTCCTTGAACAGGCAGGGGTCACTAGTATCGAGGCCATATTGCTGAAATTGCAGCTGTGCTGGGCAGGGCACTTCTCTAGGATGAAGGATCACTGCCTCCCTAAGACTGTGTTTTACAGTGAACTTGCCACCGGTAGCTGCAAGAGAAATGCCCCAAAGAAGAGAGATAAGGACTCCCTGAAACAATACCTCAGCCTTGGCCATATTGACTACCATCAGTGGTCCACCTTGGCCCCCAATCAGGAGACCTGGGGACACACCATATATAATGCCATGGTCTCCTTTGAGAACACACGCAGGAGGAGAAAAGACAACGTAGAAAGAATCGTGCCCTGCCTATACCACCCAAGAAGACCTTTCGCTGTGCTTTTTGCAACCGGATTTGCCTATCACACATTGGCCTTTTTAGTCATCAGCACGCTTGTAGTAAGCGTGGGTAAAGCCCTTCCCAAATCTTCGCTCATGAAGTCAAGCCATGAGAGAATGAGAATAGAGCACTTCATCCACAGAGTTCTCTTAATCATGCAGTCTGTAACAGATCCCCGCAGTAATGTCCCCCATAGCTGTTCTCCCTTTAACCCTGACCCACAAACTCTCTGTAAACTGCTCACCTGTCCCCAGAGTTCCATACTCTCCAGCCTATCCCCAACATAAACAGCAACTCCCCCTCCCCATCTGCCAGGCCTGTCTTTTCTGAAGAACCTGTAACCTTCCATTCCAACACTCCAGTCATAGGAGCCATCCCACCATGTTTCTGTGATACTTATTATACCATTTCGCGTAGACGTGCACACTTCTCTTAATTTCTCTTGTTTGTTCCCCATACTATGGGTGCTTGGTATAGAGGCATCTGAGCCAAACTCCAAATGAAGCCTGCTCGTTGGCTGGAGCAGCTGAAATACCTCTGCACCGCTCCAAGCATTTATCATAGTCTGGGATGGAATGATGCCCCCCCCCCCCCCCCCCCCCCCAGCACATTTAGTTTAAAGCTCTCTTGACCAGCCTGGCAAGCTCCTACCAAAACCACTCTTCCCCTTCATTGTTAGACCAGCTCCACCAGCCCCCAGCAGACCTGGCCTCCCAGATACAGTCCCATGTTCTAAATACCCAACCCCCTGACTAACCATTTACTAACCTGCCAAATCCACCTAGCCTTTTTAAGGACCTCCCCTTTATCCTGGAGAATTGATGAAAAGACTACCTGAGCTCCAGAGCCCCTAACCACCTCTCCCAGGGCTCTGTAGTCCTTCTTAATGTTCTCTGGGCTACTGCTATCTATATCCCTAGCAGCCACATGGATCACTAGAAGTGTGTAATAGCCAGTGGGACTTACTAGAGCAGGCAGCCTTTCTTCAGCATCTCTGATCTGAGCCTCTGGTAGGCAACACACCTCCCTTAAGACTGGGTCAGGCCGACAGATGGGTGCCTCTGTGCCTTTCAAAGTAGAGTCCCCTACTACTACGACCCGCCGCTTTTTCCTGGCGGCACCAGTAGAGATCTTTACTGGTATATCAGCCGGTTGTTTATGGTGCGAGTGTGTTTCCTCGTTAGCCCCCTGAAGAATTGCAACATGGTTCTTGATGGGGATATCAGATTTAGGAGGAAGCCCCTTGCTTTTAATTGTCCTCTTCCTCCTTTTTTTGTTGTTTTTTTCCTGTTACTAGTGTGACAAACACATAAATGTATTGGCTTTCGCAAATCATAGGTGTGGTTATGTGGACATAACTGCACGAGTTTACAATAACAGAAACAAAGCTCGCTAAAGACACAAGATTAGACAACAAGTTAAAAAGGGCGAGAACTCTTGAGCAAAACAGAGTCACATAGCAAAAGAATTTGTAGAGGTAAAAGAAAGAAGGGGGGGGGGGGGGGCATGTGGGGGAGCTTGATAAAAGAAAAGCTAGTGCCTGCAAAACATAAAGTACTTTTTAGCTTAACTTAGGTTGCAGAAGGAGAACAATGTTTATGTTGTAAATCTGTGGAACGTAGTGGCCCCACTAAACATGAGTTAATTGTTTCACACTAGTCTTCTAAAGTATCTTTAATTTTAAAGAACAATGTTTATGTTGTAAGTCTGTGGTGAGATAACAGGATTTAGTGGCCCCACTAAACATGAACGAGTTATTCCGCACCATCCTTCTACTTATCAGTTAGAGACAGAGCCTCCCAAACATCTGCTATCTCAGGATACTCCTTGTCTGCCCATCCTGCAATAAATTTTGCAGGAAGGTCACACCGTTTTAAATCTTTGCTATTTATCAGAAGAATTAGATATGGTTGGGTTCAGCTAATTGTGTGATTACTGGGGCATCCAACTGCGCCAAAGGTGAAGTACACTGTGAGGAAGACTGCTTACTTCATCTTGAAGACCCCTACCCACAAGAGGAAGCCTGCTTACCTCATCCTCAAGAGCCCTGCCCACAATCACCTGAGAGCAGTGCACAGATGCCAAGAGGAGGAGACTTATTATAATAAGTTCTTGGAGCTAGTTATAATATTTCCTGCCTATATGTAAGAATTATGAATATGTATGTAACTAATGCAATAGTGAAAGTATATAAACCTGTAACAAATACTAATCGCTTGCGCCTCTGGCTATGGTCATGCGCCCAGCGCTGTTGCTTTTGCTTTATTGACTTTGTCCCTCAATAAACCCTTCTTATCTCGTTTATTAGAGGAGTGAGTTAGTATTTCACACTAGTTCCCAGCTTCCTGAGTTAATGCCCTCTTTTCCTGCATGAGCTACGATGAATGCTTGAGGCCCCTGCACAGTTTGGGCCTGGAGCAAGCCGCCTTGCTTCCTCTCAGCTTCCGTGACATCTTTTAGCCTATTGACAGTGCCCTGCAGCTCAGCCACCTGCTGCAAGACCTGCACCAGGGAGCACGGAGCGCAGCCCTGCTCACGGCGCACCCTCGCCTCACCAGGCCAGCGCAGGCACTCTCTACGCTCCGAGCTCTGCGCTGCAGCCTCCCCTCTCATCGGCTCTGTCCGGGTGCCTCGGCTGGCCTCTGCCACGGCAGCCCTGCTCATGAGGCGAGCGCTGACCAGCCCTTCCGCCCCCTGCCGCGCCACACCACTGCATGCTCTGCCTGCCGCGCGCACCGCGCCGCACCCTGACCACACACCCCATTCACAGCGCTCCCCCGGGCAGCCTTTTCACCGCTCAGGGTTGGTGCTGCCGCTCCTGGCTCCGCCCCTGTGAGTCAGCGGCTCGCGGTCCCTGCGCTGTCGGCTCCTGGGCAAGGCCGCTCCAGGCCTTCAGGCTGCCGGGGTGGCTGTTGCTGCTCTGGGGTGAGGCTCCTGGGCGCTGAGCTTCGCCCGCTCCGCTGGTGAAGGCGTCCTCTCTCGAGCTGCTCACCTCAGAGATTGATTAATTTCTTTTTTTGGTTTGGGTTTGTTTTGTTTTGTTTTTTCTCAGAAGATAGTGACCTGAACACCTCTGTTGCGTGGAGCTCCAGAGCTGCAGGCACCATTATTTTCAGCTATTTTTAAAGAAATAAAAAAAGTGCATCATCTCTATGTTAAACAGAAGGGATTTGAATTATGATCTGGATAAGATGTTGTGTATAGGCAAACACTTTTATCTCTGAGGTAAATGGACTGAAATGGAAGACAAAAAGATAAGATTCTTAGAGGCGTGGTGTTTCCGTCACCAGCTGTTAGTGGGAGAGAGCGTGCAATGACAAGTGATGTATAGAAGGAAATCCAAATGCCTATAGTCTTTTCCTGTGATCTACAAGAGCAGGGGATTCTCTTAAACCTTTATCTTGTTTAAAGGAAGGACTCAGATTTATGATTGCCACTCACACGCAATTCTTTCATGACTGTGTCAGACAGAAAAACGAACTGAAAATGTTTCTCAGGTCAGCTTAAATGCATTTTTTCAAAGATTCATAGGTAATTAATATGTTACAGAAACATGAGCAAAACATACTCTGCTCTTACAGTTTTTGGTCTTTTCTTAATTGAATATTGTAATACTAAAGTTGGTAATTATAGCAGTTTGTTGCAATTGTTATACATGGATAAAAATGAGATTTTTTTTGATGTGTGAATAATGTTGCAATAACAAATATCTAAAAAGCAGACTACAATAAGATCTTGGTACGTCTACACCAAGCAGTTAAGGCAATTTAAAGTGCTCATTAATTCACCATGCAGTGAAATCTGGGAATGCTGTGGCTTCCTTAGGTGTGCATTCTTCAGTTAAATCAAGAATAAAAGTTCTTCAGCTTCTTGAGAAGTGGTGTATGTTGTAAAGCTCTCTTTCAGAGCTAGATTCTCAAAAAGTATTTAAACAGATGGCAGCTGAAAAACCGGATCTGCATTTTTCGGGAATACCTAAGTTGTGACTATCCCTGGCTGAAAATACAGATATCCATCTAATTATTCAAGCGCCTGAATATTATTAATGTCTGGCTCAAAGTGGTGAAAGGAAAGATTTGCCAGATCTGGCAATTCCTACCATGAGCAAAATCAATCTGTAAACCTTTTCTCAGGTTGGGGGTGAAAGTAGGTCTTAGAAAAACATGAGAAACTCAGGCTGTGTCCCTTCTGCTGTTTACAAGAGAAAAAAACTCCTTAAAAATAAGGTAATATCCCCAAATCCACAAGAGAAAGTTCTCTGCTTAGGATTCTTCCTATATCATAAAACAGCATCTCACCCAATCCCTAAAAAAACATTCCCAAAGTGACACCAACCAAGTCCAGACCCATTTGAGGGCATGCAAATATATTTTAATATACGTTAAAAGAGACAGTTATGAATTTCCTAACCAGATATATAAAAACACAGGGATTGAGGCAAGAAGGAAAGAAAAGTACCCTAGTACCCACCTGCACTTCATCTGTGTTCTTTAGGAAGCCAGGAGTTTCCACCTCCTTTTACCTGTTTACCTGTGGTTATATTAGCACAGGCAGGAAGAAGGCTGTTCAAAATTACTAGTTATATTATCAGCTGGGCACATGAAGCTCATGTGGTGCAGTAGATTGCTTGACTGGCAGCTTGACTGAGGCAGGCAAAAGTGCCATCAGCGCAGCTCTGTCTAGCAGCAGAGGAATGCTCATGTCCCTGTTTACCTCTCGCAAATTAATCCAGGTATATTCAGTGAAAAACTTAAATATGTGGTATTCTTGAGTGCAAGAAGGTTGTGGTCCTTCATCTCAGGCAGCTGCTCAGCTCAAATACACAGATTAGGAAAAGTAAGGGTCCATGGAAAGGATTGAAAATAGGATTGTTTCCTCATTTCTTTGCACTTTCGTGTTTCACTGAGCATGGACACTGCATGATTTCACTAAGAGCACTTCAGCAGCATACTAGTTATGAAACAGCTGTTCATTATGCTAATGAGGAAAGTATTCGTGACTTCTTTTGTAAAACCAACTATAATTTTTCTTCTGTTAATGCAAAAGCCATTGGTAATGGGCAGTGAAGAGACCTGACTTGACCAGTTCCTGTCAAACTGACCTAAGAAAGCACCCTAGGCCAGTGCAAATCCTGTAGCAGTTTCCTTTCTGAATGGTTTTCTTTAACTTGAAGAAATATGTCACTTTAATTGTAACTTGTATGTACCAGTACTAGGAAAAGTTCTCAGCAATCCCTTTCACTTAACTCCTTGTGTAAACTGTTGCACTCCATGGGATCAGACAAATCCATGTTTAATATATTTGCCTTATTGGGAAGAGTAACTTTGCACCTCTTGTGCCAGTTGCACAGGTTTCTTTGGTGGTGCAAAGTAAGGAGGCATGAAAATGCTGACCATACACATGCTTTTTAATCCTGTGCTGAAGATTGGTGAAAGTTCAGGGTGTTTTAAGAAGTTGATCTATTTATGTAAAACCTGGAAAGGCAGATATGATTGGTTCCAGGCAGTTTTCAGAGACATACACTAGTCTCTTTATATAACAAATATTTATTGAATAGCAAAAGTATTTTAAGCAGCTCTTTGATTCTATGAACAAGTTTTACACAAAACTAGCCTGAATTCCTCACTGTGTGCTTGATACCTGTGAGTGATCTCTGTGACTAGTGGAGTTCCTCAGGGGTCGGTGCTGGGACCGGTGCTGTTTAATATTTTCATCAATGACCTGGATGAGGGAACTGAGTGCACCATCAGCAAGTTCGCTGATGACACAAAACTGGGAGGAGTGGCTGACACACCAGAGGACTGTGCTGCCATTCAGCGAGACCTGGAGAGGCTGGAGAGTTGGGCGGGGAGAAACTTGATGAAATTTAACAAGGGCAAGTGTAGAGTCTTGCATCTGGGGAAGAACAACCCCATGTACCAGTACAGGTTGGGGGTTGACCTGCTGGAAAGTAGCGAAGGGGAAAGGGACCTGGGGGTCCTGGTGGATAGGAGGATGACCATGAGCCAGCAGTGTGCTCTTGCGGCCAAGAAGGCAAATGGCATCTTGGGGTGCATTAGAAAGGGAGTGGTGAGTAGGTCAAGAGAGGTTCTCCTCCCCCTCTACTCAGCCTTGGTGAGGCCGCATCTGGAATATTGCGTCCAGTTCTGGGCCCCTCTGTTCAAGAAGGACAGGGAATTGCTTGAAGGAGTCCAGCGCAGAGCCACAAAGATGATTAGGGGAGTGGAACATCTCCCTTATGAGGAGAGGCTGAGGGAGCTGGGTCTCTTTAGCTTGGAGGAGACTGAGGGGTGACCTCATCAATGTTTACAAATATGTAAAGGGTAGGTGTCAGGATGATGGAGCTAGGCTTTTTTCAGTGATATCCAGTGATAGGACAAGGGGCAATGGGTGTAAACTGGAGCATAAGAAGTTCCACGTTAACATCAGGAAGAACTTCTTTACTGTAAGAGTGACAGAGCACTGGAACAGGTTGCCCAGGGGGGTTGTGGAGTCTCCTACACTGGAGATATTCAAGGCCCGCCTGGACAAGTTCCTGTGTGATGTAGTGTAGGTTACCCTGCTCTTGCAGGGGGGTTGGACTAGATGATCTTTTGAGGTCCCTTCCAACCCTTGGGATTCTGTGATTCTGTGAGTGTACTATTTTCTCTTTGTGGCTTCATTCTTGAGAAAAAAAGATAAATATATTACTTGTTGTCGTGGTTCAAACCGAGCCACACAGCTACTGCTACTGCTAAACCCAGAACAGTTGTCAATCAGCGTCATCTAGAAGTTTAAACTACCACAGTAAAATATGGGCGTATGTGAGTTGCTGCACAACACAAGACTATGCATTGCACACAGCCAGTAAAACTATCTTTGTTGCGCATGACAACATGGTACAACTCACTTGTGCCTCCCTTGAAAATCCTCAGTCACAGAACTGTTTTTTCCATCCCAACACCCAGCTTACTAGGATATTGTTACTGATGATGTATCTGTTAAAGTATAAAACTATACCAAGTACTCAAAATTACAATATCCATAAATAACATAACACTTAGGGAAACCACAGCTTTTCCTCATTCACTTTCTCTGCTTACTTATGTTGTGTCTAAATGGCAAATAGGTGACTTGTTCCACTGGATCGCATCCAGGACTCAGAACAAAAGCAAGCTGTGAGAAGGTTTTTTGTTGTGATTTTTAATTATTTTTGAAGTCTGTTTTCAAGGATGACTGTTTTCTAAGAGCTGTAACTCAAATAAATTTGCTAAAATTAGCTCTAATATACCATTTGGGTTCATGGATACAGGAAATTCTGATTTTTCACATGAATAAAGTGACAGTAAAATTCCAGATTTAAACTTCCTATAAAACCCACCAAACAACTATTTCCATTGTTTGCATTTATTCTGCATACAGAATAGTATATCTATCTAGCTAATACCACAATTTTTATTCTAGATTTACATATTCATCTCACATTCTGGTTCTTGTAAATAATCAATAAATTTGTGGTGAGTTTGCGTGAGTATTTTTCTCAAATGGATTGAGCGCTTGACTGAGGTATTTTAATTGCTATAATTTGCATAACTAATTCCAAGTTCTGAAAATGAATTTAAGGTAGTATGTGATTAACTGTTGTTAATGAAGCCATTACCTGATCAAGTAACATTTCATGCTTGAAACTGATTATCCCTAAATGCAAATTAAATAGATTTGAATTATCAATTTCTTTCCTGGATTTATAGTATATTTTTTAATGTTCTTCAACTGCTATTATATAATATATCTTGATATTTTTATTCTTTTGGCAGTTCTGTAAGTTTATATGTCTAAAATGAACTCAGAAATTCTGCTTCAAACCAGTAGATTTTCTATTCGTATGCAAAATCTTCTTTGCTTAAAAAAATTTCGCCAAAAGAAAATTAAACTAATTTTCAGTGAAATGAGAGTTAGTCACTTTGCTAACAGTTATTTACATTGCTTTACACAAAGTGTACCAAAGTGCAACAAAGATCCCAATGGCAGTGTACAAAATTATTGTTGAAGGAAGTTTCTGTTGTTGTGGGATAGATTAGTTTAAAGAACTGCTGGTTTATTTTAATTTTCTAGAATATATTTTAGTTCTAATGTAAAGTGTGTTAAGATATAAAAGTGATGGAGCTGTGCAGAGAACACTGACAATTTTTAAACTAAAGGATCTTCACCAGTAAAATGTAAAAAATTAAGGATGTTAATTTTATGTTTTCTGTTATTATGTATATGCTGGAATATCACTCACTCAGATCATCGTGCTGTCACAACAAGCTTTCTACAGCCACTTCTTCATGAACAGATCTGTCTCAAAGGAATATTAATATAAATGGCCTGAACAAAAACCAAACCAAACCAAACCAAACCAAAAAAAAAACCCAACCCCACAACGCACCAAAAACACAAACTGAAAAAAGAAAGGTTTTTGTGTTAGGAGTGTTTGGAAGAGTTTCTTCTTTTTACAAACTGCTTACTGGTGTTGAGAGCAGCTATCATGGTAAAATCTATCATGGTAAAATCTTAAAATGACTGAAATCTCAGTTTTCCTCCATTTTCTACTTGTCTCTCATCTGCAGTTTTGATGTCTCACTGCCCACCATGATGATTGATTTGGCTTTGCTATCTCCCAATTTATTCCCCAGAGTTTTCTGCTCCATACTGACAGTGTCATCGCTGGCTTGACTCCTGTCCATTGCCATTCTCCTGGGGAAGGAAACACGGATTTCACTGGTCAGCCACCATCCCAGAACATAACTTACCTGTTGCTTTGTAGGTCCTGGTAAGACCCATTTTGTAGACCACAGTGAAGATCTTAGATGCACAGCTTTTTCCAGGTATGAATCGTCTTTGCTCAGAGAGCAAGCAGTTTCAGAGAAAGCCTGTTATGCAGTGTGGTACCTTCACCTCCCTTTCTTGGGAATTTATCAGTTCTTATCTGGTACATTTAAGCTAATCCAGTTTAAAAAAATATTTTTCATTCCTCTCCTTTGCCCTAATAACGTTTGTGCCTCTAAAGCTATTTGAAGAGAATAACAATATGACTTAAGTATATCACCCAGTTTTAGACTAAGACATTTCCAAAAAAAGCTTTTAATTCAAAGTAAACAAGCTATATGTGAAATCTAAACGAGCAGAACGGTAAAATATTTGCATTAGAGTAATACTGAAAAGTATAGAAATGGAATAAAATCTGTTTCATCCTGTATAGAGATCTGGATTTGTATCTCTCAAGCTTTCTTTGTATAGCTTTTTCATACCCATATGTATAGCCTTTTCATCTACCCACCCACTCTAAAGTGATATTAAGGAAACAGTGTAATTTTATACTAAAAAGTGGTTAAGCAAGAATATATAAGCAGCACAAAAACTGTTCTACATGCTGAGAAGGAGCTTTTACTAGGCATTTTAAACAAGATATTCCAAAGGAAGAAACAGTCACTGGAAATGCTGAACAGTGAATGTAACAAGAATATTGGGCATGTGGCAAAGAAAATATACTGTGTGATTGATTGGTTTTAGTCTATCTATGGAAAAAAAAAAAAACAAAAACCTCCACTAATTCCAGTTACCAGAAACACTGGGAAGATTGCACATTTATCTACATAAAATTCTCTGTCCTTCATAATAAGGAAAAATTATTCAAAACAGAGCACCTCCCCTGAGATAAATCGGAATGTCTGGCAACAGCTTCTTTCATGCAGCCTGGTATTTTTGTTTTCAGTTTGGTATGTAAAATATTATGATGGATTTACCTACAACAGTAATTAGCTTAACTTCTATTTTATAGCCATGTTTTTATCACTGTGCATCAAGAAAATTAACAGAGAGATGAAAACCCAGTTTTGAAAAAGAGACTACGTTTGTGAAGCTAACTGTCCACAGAAGCAAAATTAATCTTAGAAATATATTAATGGCAGAAAACTGTATACAGTTTTTATTTTCACTGTGCAAAGAGAATATCAGTGCTAATACTGTTGAAACCATATATCATGTCAGGGTAGTTTCATCAGAGAGCAAGAAAATCATCACGTCATGTGGGCTTTGGGCTTTGCAAATGAACAGCCTACATCGTTTCTGTGACAATAATAGCATACAGGGACATTGCTAACTTTTCTGCATCAACCTCACAGTAATCATGAAAGATTGCTACAGGGGAAGATATTCAGGATTAAAGAGTATTATACTGGAGAGACCAGTGCTGTCCATAAAATAAGATGTGCAAGCCTAACTCAGGTGCTGAGATGTACAAATATTCTGCAACCTCCCCGTATGAATTACACGAGACAAAGTGGAAATCAGACCATACCTCCTGACCACTACTTTTATGAAGAAGATTTAATGTCTCCTCCTCGAATGTTTTCCAGTTGTGCAGATAAACTTCTGCATAAATGTCTGCACTATAGTTATCTAAATAAGGTGTAAAAATATAAGAAATCAATTGCCTTTTACTTCCATATGCTTGTCACCTCACGTTCAACCTAGAGTGGGGGTATAACTTCCACTAGGATGAGCAAAAGTTTTGCCAAAATGGAGGAGAAAAGAAATCTGCTCTTTTAATAATTTACAGGACGGAGTTATGCTGCATGGTCTGCAAATTATGCAGATATCTTGGATGAATGTGCTGGGTATGAAATACACAAAGATTTCTTACATAATGGTTTTACCGCTTACCATTGCCACAAGACAGAAAAATGACTAAGTGATGGTTCAGTATGCAAAGATATCCATTCAGTAAAATTATCCAGAATAAGTGATGCTAAATGTGGTTGGTTATCACATCATACGTTTCCTTGATAAATCCATGTTTCTATGTTCTTGCTTGCTGTACACTTACAACTGTAAGAGCTCTTTATTACAGGATCTCCTTTTGCCACCTTTACTTATATTACTATGTTCTGGTAGTAATAGAACTATTTCAGATTAAAGTATTATGCAAGGAGAATAAGGCTAGGAGAGCATAGGCAATGCTTCCAGGTTCATTCTGAAAACTAGTCAGTAAGCTTATTCCAGAGTTAGCAAATCCTAAGAATCTGTATCTTTCCTGAATAATATGAAGTCCCCAAGCTGGCTAAGATTAACCGGTGGCACAGTGCACAGCGCACTGATTATTTTTGAAAGAGGAAGTGTACTAGAGTCTTTCAGAAATAACACACTAAAAAAGAGAATATAACCTTGGGTTAGCACTTACAATAAGTTAAAAAAAAAAAAAAAAAAGAGAGGTGATTTACAGAAGGTAAGCTTGTTGGGAGCTGAATCACTGGAATGTGTGTGCATGAAATTGTTTTTTCTAGGTGTGTGCAGTGAAGGCAAGAATCATTATCATATCTTTTGATGTGAAAACAGATGACTGGAAAGTGACAAATATTGTACATGTTTTGTCTCATCTGTCCCCATGGGTCAGCACTGAATTTCTCATTTAGTGGTATTTTAGAAAATCAATCATTTTATAATAGCACTGTTCGCATGGTAGATACTGTGCAACTGAAGTGTTATTAATATATAAATACTTTCACAACATAAACCTTTATAGCACTGCACACTGGGTCTTTAAACATCCTTCACTGACAATGCAAGTATTCTCTGAGTCTCGCATGCATGGTTATCAAATTATACAATAGTATTAAAATGCAGCAGGAAGTTAAAATCATGCATCAGAGTTTTCAGGAAGCCCACGTGAAATATATACATATTTTCTAGCTTTACCTATGTTTTTTTTCTTTTCCTAAGCCCTAACTTTTTTGAACTCAGACTCACAGTTTTGAAAGTGTTCTTCATATTGTCTCATTTTCCAGGTAATTGCAAGGTAGGGATATTAACAATTGGAGTGACTCTCCGTGGCTTGAAACAAAAAGGATTCAACAGTGTTAAACTGGAAATTCCATTTTGGAACCTGCATGTTTTCTGAGTCACAAACCACAATTAAATTGCTCCCTTCAGTATGAAGGGCATACAATCTTCTGATTTGGGGAAATCTAGTGAAGGGAGCTGTAGTTTAATGACTACAGTAAAAAAAGGAAGGTATTCCCAGTTCTGGTAAACTCTGAGACCTAGTGTAGGTATTTAACTTTTTAACTCTGAGGTTTTTTATTTTCCTACTTCCCACCACCCCACCCCCCCTACCCCCACCCTCCCCATTTTTTGGGGTGGTTTTTTTTGCCTTTAAGGATTATATTGTAATACAAAATACATACCTATGAGTTTATTTACAAGCTCCTAAACTCCACAGAGGCGTAACAGGCAAATCTTACGGTCCTTTTCATACAGGAGAGCCAATTGGGGATCTAACAGTTTTTTCCAACCTTCAGATCTATGAATATATGAAGAATTTTGTACTTTACAGACACAGCAAGGTTTAATTCATTAATATTAGTGGTGCCAAAACAGAACACCTGTGTAGACAGTGAGAGAGAAACACAATCCAGGATCTGTCAATTTAAACCAGTGTTGACTAATTAAGGACGGTGGTTTCTCAGGGATACTGGTGCCAGGTAACCCAGAAGTCTCTGTCTGGATATATTTATGAAACAGAATAGGTGTAATCAGAGATGTAACTCAGGACTTATGGTGGGAGGACTGAGAGGAAAATATGTTGTTTTTTATAAGCAGAAACAGAGTTAGGTGAATAATTCATTACAAATCATTTATTTATCATGTTTTATCTCTTTTGCTGTGCAAGATTTGTCCATATACAGGCTGTTATTTTCTCCGATGTATTCATTATTCACTGTATTATCTCTCTGAGCAATTTTTGCTCTGAAGATTGTCTGATAGAAGTTTATTGCAAGTGTTCATTATTCTGAATTTGTGCTGTTAATCTTGAAAATGTGTCACCTAGTATATTTTTGGTTTTTGCTTGTTGATTGGTTGAGTATAATTCTTAGATTCTTAGAACCATGAATTGGAAACTTGCTTTCCAAACTTACTATTAAATATCATTTAAAAGTTGCTGTGTTGATAAATAAACAAAATTCTTGTAATACCCATGAAGATCTCAAACAAATGGGTGCAGTCATTTTATGTTCCTTAAAGTATCTGACATATTCTTCCTACATATTTTTAGGAGCTAGCATTTGCAAAACACATTTTTTTTTTATTTTTTTTTTTTATTTTTTAACATTCTGGCTTCATCTTGAAGTCACAATTGAAATGCAAACAGCTTTAGGGAAAGTCAGTCATCTGTCAGTGATGCTCCACAACAGCTGACACAAAATAAGAGACTAGAATAATGGTATATACCTCGTAGAACTAGAATATTGCTAAAGTACTTTCACCATTTACTTCATAAAATTTATTACTTAAGCTATGGGTCTATGAAGACATTCTGTTTACACTATGACAAACTCTGTGCTCATGAAGTTTATAGATACAATTGCCCAATTCTAATGTTAATTTGTTGACACAACTTTGAAAATTGTCAGTATAGAGTGAGACAAGGGAGGCACAAAATTACAAAATGGAATATATAAACCTTTAGAATTAGTTTTGAGTAATGTTAAGTTTGATGGCTTTGTAACAGTAGCAGTGGAAAATTACTGAGGTGCAGGATACATGGAGAAAAAATAGAGTACAGCTAGAGAACATACTGAGAATTCTCACACGAGATAAATTGTTATAGTTGACATAGTTTGAAGAAAACAGTCTAGAAAAACAGGACATAGGGATAAGGAGTATCTGGGAACGGCAGGTGTCCAGGATGGGCTACAGCTAAACTAACTGATAAGTAGGAGGATAGGAGCCTCTGGTGCTAACGAACCAATTAAACTGGTATAAACATCTACTGCGCATGCTTCAAAGGCTGCCAGAAGTGATGAAGATTGTTGGAAGAAGTAAATGACCGTCAGAGACCACCACACAATTCTGTACGCATTGCGGGGAGCTTTCTGGAAAATGATGTAATCAATACATAGCCTCATGAATATGTATGTATGCCCAATGACTATAAAAGGACAGCGTGTGTGGCAACTGAGGAGACACACGTTAGGTGGAGCTATCCCCCGTGTCTCCCGGCGCCGCAATAAAGAATACCTGCTTGTCAGCTTGAAAACTTTGTTGGCAAGTTTGTTCCTGGAGTTTTCTCCAAATCAAGAGGAAATGCTATGCATTGCCCGTGTGACTTGGTGTTTTGTCTCTGAAGCTGTCCAGTACAAGACTCTTCTGGAGGTGAAGGAAGCCCACACTAGAAAACACATGATAAGCAATCCTTTAAACTCTTATTTCCACCTACTCCCCAACAGATACTGTCTAGTGCCAAACCCTAATTTGCCTTACTTATAGGAAATCTAGATTAATACAAGTTCTGACTAAAACTTCTGAAGGCAATTCTGAAATTCTCAAGAACTGGCACAGAAAGAAACTGTAAGTATTTATGGAAGAGAAGTAAGTAGTGGAGAAGCTTCATAACGTGTGCTGGAAGAGTTTAGTAGTCACAGAATTAAATGATTAATTCATTATATTCTTCTAAAAATGTTTTCTTATGGAACATCTTGATTTCCTCTATTTCTTTCTTCCTATCAACAATCAACTATGCCTTTTTGTTCTTCGCGTAAGTGATGTCCGACCATGACCGTAACTCAAAAGTTTTCTCATTCCAGGTTTGCTGAAGTCATACTACCTGACTGGACATGCCAGGTTGTTACCTCAGCATTTAGTCTGTTCCAGTTCCTCCTCAATGCTGCTTGATTGCAGTGTGGAGTGAGGAAAAGTGTTGGGTTGGTGACATCTTTCCTCTCAGTTCTGAGTGCTCCAAATTTTTCCCCTGACTTACAAAATGGTCACTAGGTGTGGGACTGGGCTCCCTAACAAAGTATGAAAAATGGAGTTAGTTTTGTGGTCATATGCAATTAACCTACATTACATCATCTTTGAGGGTCAAATAATTTAAATTTGGAGAACTGTATCTCCTGTGGCATACTATTTTTTTAAATATGCAGCAGTACTGGATATAGTAATTGATTTCTTGCACAGTCTAAGTTCTTTTTGTGCAAATGATATCTAAAATGTCTAATGGCTTTGACTATGTTTGTGTGTGGCAAACACTTCTTGCAAGCATCTGTTTAATCCTTCCTTTAAGACTAAAAATACAGCTGAATCTTTATATACCCAGTCATTATAAACCAAGGGAGGGAATTCTCTGAGGAAGAAGCTGCCACTAATGATATTCATGAATCAGCACAAAAAGGCTTTGTCTGTCATGGTATTCTCTATTGCTATGCTTATCAGCCCCAGTAGCAAAACAGAATGAGGGAAAATTACTTGTTCAGTGAAAAGTCAATCATTTCGCTATGGCTTTTTTTTTTTTTTTCAGATGTTTTGGTAGATTTTGGGAGAATTGGCTTTTGTGTTCAAAGTCATTTAATTCCTAGTTAATGCATTTATATATATCAGTACAAGCCTGAGTCATCTCATTGCGAGCAGTTGCATACATTGTGTGCATAGATGTTTTCTGGGTAGGTCTAACTATACTTATAACAGGAAGAAATTAGTTGCACAGTAACACTAACACTTGTCCTCGAGCAATGCATCAACTTCAGAAAGTCAGCTCAGTATAAACCATATTTCTCTGATTCACCTCAGTTGTGAACACAGGTTGTCAGGAGAAGTGGAATGAACTGAAAAATTGGTCATCATATAAAAAATTAAAATACGTAAAATATGTGCATTCTAAATCCTTTAAATTCTGTCTGAAATCTATACTTTCAATGTAAGAATGTTACAGAAGTATGCTAATTTTATTTAACCTTGTCAAATGGAATTCGTTCAGGTAAAAAAACATATTTGCACTTACTGCAAAGACTGATATACCTATCTAGAAAAACTGGAAAATTGAAGGAATTTGACATACTGAGAAAACCGAGAAGGAAAAATGATGTTTGATTTGATATTTGAAGTAAGAGAGCTAAAAATCTGGAAAGTAGGTTTTGTTTTTTCTCATCCTCTTTCTCCTTTTCTTCTATACAAACTTTGTACCTCACTGGGACATCTACACTGTCCCTCTGATCATGGCATTTTCTCTTCAAGATGGAGCCATTGGACTCAACACTGCTAGAAGCCCCTGGGCATCCATAGGGGCTTCTCGTGTTCTGTTGGGCAAGGGAACTGTGTACTTAATTACACAAGAAGGTAGCTCGGTACTTGATACTTAGCACAGAAAGTGAGTGTCCTATCCTTCCCGTTGATTTTATTTGGGGTTGCGATTGCTCTATGGTGTTGAAAATACCTCTCCATGTGCTGCATTGTACAGTTCTTTTGTCTAAGGAGCAAAGCATGTGCCTTCAGAACTGTGAAAGTTTCAGGGCTAAAATGTTAATCAAAACATTTTCACAAACAGCAGTGACAAGCTTCCAATGAAACAGGTTGTATCATGTGGATAATAATTATACAAAATTACTCTAACAAACATCCCAAGTTTTCTCACTGGATTGGCTGAGCTACTATAGGATTTTAGCAGTGCATACTCTTTGATGACTCTCTCCAGACCTTTTTTTCTCTTTACTCCTCAGCTTTCAAACTCTGCAGCAATTTTTCACTCTGCTGCCCAGTCTCCCCCATCTAATTTTTCATGTTTTTTCACATCCTTTATGCAGTTTCCACCCCCACCATCATTCTATTGTTAAGCTGCGGTTGCTAGGTCTTCCTTTCCTGCCAGTCGCCTCTGTGAAGTCCTTCCCTTTCAACTGTCACTTTCAGTACTCTCTCCATCACTAGCAGATATTTTTATTTCCTTCCAGTGTCTCTTTTGCTCTTAGTGAATTCAGTTCTTTCATCTCGGTTATCCAGTCACCTCCCCACTCAGAAGAACCATCTCAGTTCTCACTCCTGCAAAGTCTGTCTGTAGTTTGCTGAACAACAGGAGATAATTTTTCTTTAATTTTTGACAGATTTTTTTTTTTTTGTAATACAGAATAAAACAGTAACAGGTAAACCCGTGTTGAGATCACTAGAATCAGATGCAGATTTCAAGACTTGCTTCTGGGGCAGAGGTATTGTTTGTTCAAACTAGCACGGTGTGGGAAAACATTTTATATGTCTCTAGAGAATTCATACAACATGTTCCCTTAAACTCTCATTAAAAAGCTTAAGTCTGGAATAAAATCTGTTATGAGCCTTAATCAGAAATTTTGCAGCAGGAAAAGTAATACAATAATACGTGTTTACAGATAGGCTTTTCAAGAAGAATATTTTGTGGGTTTGTGCATTTTGATATTTCTGTGGAATACATTCTATATTCAATTTATTTCTCTAAAGCATCAGTATCTCTATCAGCCAGAGCTAAAACCAAATAACTGATTTCTAATTTCTAAATTATATATTATTATATATAGTTTCAGCAATGAACAATATTGTGTGAGTGTAAATGTAAAATCAGAAATAATGATAGTTACACTTAAAAGCTGTCCAGAAGTTTCAAAGATTATCCCAATAAGTTTGATCTGGAAACTGTGTTAGAAACCTCACAGCCAAATATCCTTCCCCTGTTCTTCCACAAAACAGGACTGAAAATGTGATTCTGTTAAACAGATCTCTACTGCTTTTTTTAAATAAGGAAAATAATATGGGGACACCTGGGGTGTGTTTAGCTTCTTTTAAGTTCACAAACCCTTAAAAAACCTTTGTACTGGAATTACAGCTGTCAAGAGTAAGAAAATTCAGTTGCATACACAAATGAGAAATTTTTACTTTGGATCTTTATTGTGAGTTGAATTGGAAATGAGATATTTGAAATGCTACAGTAAGAAAGGATTTTTTAAGTTAATGAACAGAAATGTTTTATTTCAACAATACTGACTTTCCCATTCTATCAGTTTTTAATTTTATCTTAGATTATACAAAAAATTTCAACTTTTGAGAGAATAATTTTCAAAATTATGTTGTATTTTGAAAATGTAGCAGTGTCCTGCTAATGCCAGAAATTAATTCTTGTCTGAAAGTTTTGTTGTTTTGTGGGTTTTTTTAAATATACATATTTGACAAGTATTTTGCTTCCAGAGAAAACACCTTCTAAAGGGGAATTTGTTACTCTTATCTTTCCCTGTTTTCCAATATGAAAATTTCTCCAGATTTTAAAAGGTACTGAAATAGGCCTTTAGACGGATCACAAAAGGGAATTTAACATTAAAAACAGCAGGAACAGTCTAACTTCATTTTATTGCTTGATAAGGTCAAGGTAATGTAACTATGGGTCTGGATATAATAAGGTGTACGGCAGGCCTAAATCCTAACTAACCCGTAAGAGGTAATCTTGGGCAAAAACATCACAGTCAGTGCAAGAAACAGCACCACCAGTTTATTTGTGAATGGTGTGGTTTGATGTTCTTGCCCCTTGGCTAAAGTACAGCCTTGCAAAATATCTTGGTAACTACATACCACAAATTTAGCGCAATAGTATGTAGGGTATTTCTATATGCACTATAGAAACTGCAGTGTAAATTGCCAATACCTTACACTGAAGACTAGAAAGACATGACCATTGGGCTGGGTTTTCTTTTCTTTCCATTTGCTTCACAGGTTCTCAGCAGTGTCTGAATGCTGTGTCACAGGGACAGCAGGCAACACTGGGAAAACCAGGGAAAGTGTCAACAGAGTATTGATTCCCAGAGCATCAACAACCCCTCTTATTCCAAGCATTGAAAAGAAATGACCTGTGGAGCTGGACAGAGACCAAATTAATTTTTTTCAGGATGGCATCAATGCCTATCTTAGCTGCATGCTTTCAGCAACAGCAGGAAATGATGAGTGCCTGCAAGCATTGTGAGACACTACCTCTTATTGACCAACTATTAAAAATTATGAGAAAATCATTGGAGCTCTGTTAAAGTTTACAGATTCACATGGTGGAAGGAGGGAGTGCAAGTCCTTTGTCTTCTGTAACAATGATTTCTGAGGTAGACATGACCTTACCTCAAAAAATGAGGTGTTATTGGAGATAACAATGTGGGAAGGTATAGCTCATGTAAGCATCCCAAGCATTTGATCACAGCCACATATTGTGATGTGCTAGTTATCTCTACAGTATACCATGGCTGTCTTGGAGGGGAACATGCCCCAAAAGTCATAATTTTTTTCTCAGCCACGGATGGTGGTTGTAGTCTCACATAAATTTTTAGTTTCTATCTGTTTATTAAAATGCTTGCCTTTGAGTGGCGTCCTTGTGCTGTCAGGTCTGAGATTAAATTTGTGTCTATCTGAAAGAATTTAAACAGCGATAAAATCTTACTCAGATGAGGAAACACAGCAGTGAAGTGTGCTCACAAAAGAGTGCAATGAGAAATATGAGAAAGAATTATAATAATAAGTATGTATAATTTGTGGGCTTTTCCACAGCCTGACACAGAACCTTACCAGAAGGAAAACCTTCTATCATCAGTAAAGCTAAACAGTGATAATTTCTGTGACAAGGAAGTACCTCTGCATGTTTGTGCATCTGAGACAGTCTTTGGTGTCTGGATTTATTTGCAATTCTTTCTTTCTTTGTCAGCTAGTCTCTTGAACACAGAAATATGTGTGCTTAACAACATTTGTAATGACTTTTAGCTCAGTTATTTTAGGATTGCAGCAATTCACATTTTCACCCTTCCCTTTGTCTCAACTTTCCTATTATAATGAATAACTTTTCTGTGCAACACTATGTAAACAGTTTGTAAAAAGACTCTGAATTTACACAAAATAGTTAAGTCAAATCTGGTATCTTCTGAACAGCAAATATACATTTGTATGTGTTGTATTTCACAGATTATTCAAGATGCTAATTTCCATAAAAATATTTTAAGTGCTTTCCAGTCTAAAGTCTTAAATCCTTATTCTCAAGTTAAGCCTTTAGCTTTTCTGTATGTTATCATAACCATAACTTTGAAAACTAGGTCACAACTATGATTTGATTAAAGCTGCATGATCTTGACTATCTCTTTTCTCTTTCCAAAGGTTGCTGCTTTCCAGGAAGAAATATTGTCTGAGCTACTATAAAGGTACACTAAATATGGTGCCTGCTTGAGCTTGGCTGCTTGTGCTTGAGCTTGGCTGCTGGCACGTAGTTTTAAAAATCGGTGCTGGAGTTTCTCTCTTCTTATGTTACAGCAATATGAGCAACCTGATGTTAACAGCTCTGAAAAATATGGTGCTGCAAGAGTTCTACTGTTGCTTAATGGTATCACCTTGCCTTCAGCCGTCAAATCATTGAAGTAAATGTGCATTAACTATAAAAAAGTATTTGAATAAAATGTATAGGAATTATAGATTGAATTAGAATATCAAGGATTATATGATCTTTAACATACAGAGTGCTATCTAGTGCACAAAACAAAATGAAGAATAACCTATTCCTTCTTAAATGTATTTTAATTGGAATTCTCTCAGGTTTTACTGGTTAGGAGAGGTACATCTTCTAACCATTTCCATTGCCTGCGTCCTTGGTACCAGCTGGAAAATAGTCAGTGTTTTATGGTGCATTTAAAGAACTACTTAGTTTTGCTGACAGTCAGGGTCACTTTTGGAAGGCTTTGGTCTCTAAATCCCAAGCTGTCTTTGTATAGTCTGACTGTACATTCATAGAGTATACTACTTAAAATTAATCTATTTGTCCTTAACTATCCCATGACCTCAGCTTCCTTCTAAGGTGCAACACACTTTGAGCATGCAATTGTAATTCTTACCTCTTTAAGGAAAATAAACAGACTTCACTTACTGCCATCCTCTTTAAGCAGAACTTCATATCTGCCCTGAACTATAACAAGATTATGTCTGATTTGGAAACTAGCAAATCTGGCACCTCTCTCCTCACCCAAGCTAATGTCAAAAACATGCTCTGAAGAAAATATTTCTCTGTGTGTGTGTGTGTTCCTGTGGCCATGTCCTTTACACAGTGAAGAAAAAGTTTTACTTGGTTTCCTGGCAATCTATTAACACTACCAATAGAGAGATATATGTCTTTCTCATTGTACAAGAGCTTGAAGGGGACCAGGCTTCTGAAGGAAGCATCCAGATTTGTACTGCACACAAAACAATGTGTATTTTCTGCCAGATCAGTTGCTTGACAGAGCATGGGAAAAAGTATCCTTCTGCTATCACTTTGCTGTGGCCATGGAGAGAATACAAATTTTGTTGGCTGATGTCTGATTTACAATTTTGATGTGTCTTATTAAAATCACCTTAAAATATTTTGCTAATTTTAATAAGTTGAATGATACTTTGACAATAATATTTCTGTGTTACCTGACAAGGAAACAAGGTTCCTAAAGGCTTTTGTTACTTACTGCCAAATTCCCTCTGTGGTGTTTGAGAATGCATGGAGAGATAACATGATACAATATTCATATTAACCTCTCCTTAAAGCTAGTTTTTTTCCTGGTAAAAACTTTGTCTTACAAGAGAGCTACTGTTCAGAAAAGCTCATCCATACTATGCATTCAAGTAAGCAGGAGGTTTGAACATGAAGCATTTTAAATTTGTAATCGTGCCCTAGCTGCTCCATTTGTTTTGCTGTATTTCTTGGAGCTCAGACCCAGAGAAGGGAACTTGCAAAATCTTGTCAAAATGATTCCTGGGATCCTCACCAGCATTATCATTCTGCACTTTAGAAGCTGTCTGGAATTTGGAATTCCAAAGAATCTTGACAAAAAAATAGCTTTTAAGAAATTGCTGAGGGTAAATTTTCACACTTCCCTGGTTCTTTAAGCATATCTGTAGTTGTTTGGTTTTTTGATTGCTTGTTTTTTATATATTAAGATGTACTATTGATATCTACGTGAGGGGTTTTTTAGGCAAAACTCACAATTGTGATCAACACTCAAAACCATGGTAGCCACACAAACACAATATATTAAGTTTTATATATTCAGGAATCTACACACAGCTCTACTAGGACAAATTTTAATAGTAGGTCATTTTTGGACAAAACCACAAAATATCATATGTTTTATCTAATGAGTATTATGCTAAATGCATAAACAGTCTTAGAAGCAGGGACCAGAAATTAATATCTTCTTTCCACTAAGTGCCCTCACTGATCACCAGATCTTGTTCTTCCTAGCGCTTCTTGATCCCGTAAATCCTGAACTATTTCCAACGCAGTGTCAGAATTTCAAGAGGAACATGTAGGTCAGGGTATTGACCCAGCTACTGGAAATATAGATCTGTCACCAAGAGGAAATTGAACACGAGTGAGTGCTATAAAAAGGGATGGGAAAAAGCATTGTCACATTCTCCTTCTTCTCATATGATTTAAAAGAAATAATAATTCATATGTGCACCTCTGAATGGTTTTATCTCTCTGTCTGTCTTGAAGACAATAGTCAGGGCTGCAATGCTGAAGTGAATTTCCTAAACCCTAAAGGGGTTTTGAGGCTAATCTAAATATCTTCACTGATTGCAGTGAAAGTTTAATCTTTGTTCTATAGGTAGATTGTACCTATAAATACGAGACTTAAAGATCTCAAGTATATAATTACTGCTCTCACCAAATCACAATGGATTATAAGATGTTGCCTCTGGACCACAGTATCTATTTTTTTAAGACTGTGGCTTCCACAGATAGTTCTGTCTGTGTTAAAACCACACCAGTGCTCACAACAAGAAGAATATGTTGATTGACTGACTGATTGCTATTATCAACCCCAAGTTCTCTGGGGGACGTTAACTGCCTGCTAGAGTTTTACATAAAGACTTCCTATAGCTAGTGATTGCTGCCTCAGGTTTCTCATAATCTGGGATTATTTTCTTACTTTTTTTCGTGTTCCTGTGTTTCAAGTCTCCAACTGAAAATCCCACTGTCCTGAAAGCTGGATTGTGGTACCCCAACTGTAACTTTTAAGAAACATTCTTAGAATTGAATTTATAAAATGCAATGACTTTCATGGCTTCAAAACAGCAGCTTTTGCTATATAAATTTCAGCAAGAAATGAGTGGCCAGAGCATACTTTTTCCCTTTTTGCTTATATCTCCCTGTTCTGTAGTAAAGGATTTGCCATGTAAAGACTTTAACTTGGGAAAGAAATTGGGTTTTGCCTTTGAATACAGGGTTTTTGTTCATGTAAAGTATATGTATGTCATTGGTGTCTGTTACATGCTTTCTCTGAATTTTCTTGGTGGTGTGAATCTCCTAATCTGATTTTAATGAAATGATTGGCAGCCTACAAAGTATGAGGGCTTTATACCAACATTTATTACAGTTTTTGCTCTTCAGGTATTTTAGTTGCTCTTCTAGTTTTGCACATGCTGCTTTGGCTTGTGCAAATTTTCTGCCTGAAACCTACCTCTTTTCTTTACTTGTATGTCTCAGTTTGTATCCTGTTCTGTTCTCTTCGCTCTCTCTTTTTTTTCCAATTCTTTCAAAATAAAACTGCCTGTAAGCTATTTTCACCCATTCTTCCATGTCAAGAGATTAAACACAACTCCTAGTAATACAGACTTGATGTCTTCACTTCTTACATTCTTGATTGCTTCATTTTCTGCCATATTGAAGGAATGAAAAATTGCCCTACAATTGTAGTTGTTTAAGGAACTTTACTCTTTATTAGCTATCCCTGGAGTGGTTCTCATCTCTGAGATCAGTTTTGCAGCATTTTCTTATTATTCCTGTTGTAGTATTCTGTCAGCACTATTCCTTAACAGTCTCTACCAGCTCTTTTGCAGGGAAAATAGGAGAAGTTTTTCTGGAAAATGTTATCTACCTGTGAGTGTTGGTATCCATCTTTAGACTTGGCCTCAAAATGAAGATCAGGAAGAAAGCTTAGTTCTTGCTTTGAGCCTGGCCACTATAGCTGTGGTGAAACAAACAATGGCTGCCTGAGAAGACATCCCAGATACTTGACATCTGAAAAAATCTGTAGTAATCTGGGAAGTGGCTGGGTGGAGACTCACGGGGAAGCCCACAGCTCCCAGAAGAGTAGATACAAGAGTGCTGCTGTCTTGTAACATCCTAGCGAATAATACTTTTATGGTTATGGTGTCCCTTCTGGAAATAAAAACCATTCAGTAGTTAATTACTGTAACCAATGTCGAACTGTAAGGAGCAGAACTGCAGGAGGAGAATACATCAATCCTTGGTATTAGCCTAGTATTGCCCTGCAAAATATTTGTCAGGTTTTTAATAATGACACCTGTACAAATCATAAGGAGTAACATTTTCTTGACAGATTTTATCTTATCCTTCCCCATGTTAATAGCAGTGAGTACATTAATATTAATACAGAACTGGACTGTTTCTACAGCAAGTGATGTTAATCGTGGCTATTTGTCTAGAGATTATGGTAGATAATCAGAAAAATGCTTATGAAGCATCGTCTGATATTACTCAAACTTTAGTTCAGTAGATTTTATTACCTCCATTCACAGAAGCTACCAAATAAATTATGTTCATGGTTTTAAGAGTGTAATGATGCTGGATGTTAATTGATGCCTATTGTAGAAACTTGTATATTTTCTTGATGAAGTAGCCAAAGAGATGGAATGAATACTCCTTTGTGAAGTGATCAAATAAATAATTGGGTTTTTTTTATAGCAATTTTTATGAACTACAAATTAACAGTGTGAAAAGTTCAGCAAATAGATCTTTGGGAATAATAAAGAGGTGCTATTCTATAATACTGTTAATGATCTGATAAGAAAAATATACATTCTTAACAGCCATAATTGGGTACAGTAGTTCAAAAGAAGCTACAGTAAGGAAAATGCATCATAGGCACCAGTCAACATTTTTAATAGCACATTTCATCTTGTCTTCTAAAGTAAAAAGCTGAGGTCAATTTTGTCAATATCTCACTGTTTAGGAAAATCCCAAGATGTTCAGCAGAGCAGCTCTAATGCCATTCTCTCTGCAGCTCCCAGGATCTGAGATAAGAATCTGTGTTGATATCTTTTCCATTCAGCATTTCTTACTGTTCTTTTTTCTGGTTTTGGATTATTTTCTTTTCCAAAGAGGTATCTCCCCTATTTGTGGTGATTATGCGTCTCTTTAAGACCATGATTGCCACAAAACATCCTCTTAAAAAAAAAATAATTAAAAAGCTATGAAGATGTCCGCTGAAAAGGAAGGTATTTGGGGTGTTAAATTCAGTGGATTAATTGCCTGAGTGCCTGGATGATTTGGAAACAGGCCATTTCTCAGTAGTGTCCCAAAAAGAATCTATCTCATCATATACACAGCTTTAAAAATTTTTTTTTTGTTTGTTTTTTGTTTTTAAATAGTTTAATAGTTACCCAACTTACAAACTGTTTTACTAGCCAAGAAAATGAACAATGGAAAATCCAAGAACATCCTGTGATAAAGATACAGACTTGTTATTTATGTATGTGTATTCATATATCGCATACAAAAATTTGAAGTTTTGTTTTTTTCCTTTAGATACCAGGAATAGGAGAGAAAATTAAAAGCAAAGACATGGTTCCTTGGAGACAGACTCTCCACTGTTGTCTCACCTTAAACATGGTGTCACTGACACAGTTTGAAAGCCACTTAGGCCTGACTCTGACTCAGATGGTGGCAGAGATGTGAATTTCCTTTACCTTCAAGCTCATAGAAGGATCACGCTGCATTTTCTATGATATATTCATTCTTTCTTCCAGGAAGGAAAACTGATTGACATTCAAAACAAAGCAGGGTACAATGATGCAACTGGAATTCTTTTCATAATATTTTGGATTCAGTATTAAAATTGATAAAGGAAAAAAAACCACAACTGTTCTTTCTGTCTCTTTCAAGGATAAGCTCAGGGACAGGATTTAGAAAATCTTTGCCTGGTCACTATAACTCAGAAATTTGTTATTCATGAAGACTAAGCAAAGCATGATCCCAAACATGTTCTGCTGTTGGTTGACTCCTGTCTGACTAGAGTTAAAACAACTGTAAACTGAAGGTAAAGATGTGCCTTCTTGGTGGCAAAAATGTGTATTTACACTTGTGTGGCTAGTCCTTGCTTCATGAATTACACAAATCCAGTTCTCCAGTTCAAGCTTTGATGTGTTTATGTTAAAGTGATGATAGAAATAGAAGTCTCCTGTTCCCTCATGCTGCCTGATGCTGCAGTCTTATGGAAATACTATGTGTGCTCCTTTTTATTCTACTTTGAATTACTATATAATTAAAAAATCAATTTTTTATTAAGAATTCAGCATTAAATCAAATCTCCTGCCTCTTAAAGTCAGGTTTAAGTTCTATGACTTTCACTGAAGCAGATTTAAGCCACTGAGTGCTTTGGGAAAATCACTTATAAATCTATTAAACACATTATTGTACTGACCCAGTTTACACCCCAAAAACGCAGTAGTAACTATTCCACTCTAAATTTTTCCATAACAATTAAGACAATTCAGATATTTTGAAAATCACCCCATGTATTGTAATTTTAGTGCAATTTAACATGCATTTACTCTTGGAAAGCTTTCTACAGCTATTTCTCATTGCTGTTTCCTGTTAAGGATCAACTAATTTATTTTTTTTTTTTTCTGATTTGTTGACTGTCAAAATAAATAGATGGACAGAACAACTGCAGTTAGCATGTTATACTGTCATGCTTAGAAGTATTGCAGAAAACCTTTGTATCATTTCCTGTGCAGAATCACATCACAAGAAGCTGGAAAAAAATCTCAAGAAAACTGCTGTGGAGCAGCTCCAACTACTTCTGCACCTCATGCGACTTTGAATTCAGCCAACCTGTGTTCAGAGATGGGCATTTTTTGGATTATCTGGGTGGCTTTGGCCTGTGATCTTACCCTGATGGATATATATCAAATATCTGTGTTTCTGTAAGTGGTGCTTACTTATAAAAATAAGGTTTGTATCTGGAGTCCCTTCAATGTATCCTTTCCCAGATGTTCCAGTTACTCATGTATTCTGAGGTTCTTCCCTTGCAGTCCAGTCTCTCTTGCTTACCAGCTGAGTTTTATATGTGTCTCTCTTAGGAGCAAGTGTAAGTACTTGTCCCAAGACACTTGCTTTCCGGTGTGAGTGGAGAACTTGCACTCTCAGCTTCTAGTTAAGTAAGGCATGATCTTTCTCTGTGTGAGATATAATTGCTGCCCCTGGATGACAGCTTAAAAATACAGGAGAAAGGGAAAGGATGCATCACATGAAGAAGCCTCAGCCTTGCTTTTGCTTTTTCTTTTCCCCTTCCCTCTCCTTCCTCCAATCTGACTTGGGGTTTTACACTGTTTGTGCTAATGACACATGGACACAGACACACACAGACATCTCTCAAGATGTGAACAAAGACGACTGGGAAAACACAGTGGAGGAAGAGCACAGTGGAGAGCATTGTACATGGAATGTGTGAAATATTTCAGGCTGTAAATTATAGGAGTAAGCTCAAAGTTTACAGTTTTAAAATGCTGGCATCCGGTACTTACGGAAGTGGTTTGAATATAGGAACTAAAAGAATGCAAATTAATACACTGTCTATAGTCTGTAAAGTGTCGGGTTATTGCATACTTCATATGACATACTGGTTTAAGGTCTGCAGTCTAGCAATGTAATACTGTGATTAGAAACATATGGGTTTTAATACAGGAAGAAAATAAGACGTTGATGGTGTGAATTGTATTCCCTATGACAGTTTTAACTCCTGAGCAAAGATTGTAAGATATTTACTGTTTGGTTGAACAAATGAATAATTCAAGGTATCTTACGACATTATGGTTTTTTACAGCAGGTATTTTTAAAAAAATCTCGCTAGCTACTTTGTAAACATGGTTCAAAATTAAATTGGTTTAAAAAAATGATGCTGATTTCAAGACGTTTACCAGATTTGAAAGATTATACATGCAACAAACAGAAAGCAGAAGAAAAAACACATTCTGTGTAAGAACTCATTTGAATCCTTCCATTTACCTTCATCTGCAGGCTCCTTGAAACAACTGCAGTGTTGTGTCCTGAAAACCTGACTGTTAAAAGCCTAAGGGATAAAAGCAAACTCTAGCTGGAAATGAAAAAGAGAAGAATTAAAAAAAAAAAAACCAAAACCACAACAAAACCCCACAAAAACTGAGCCCCAAAACAAAACAAAAGTGCAAAGCTTTGTTCAACATCTCCTGCCAGTATTTTTATGCTTTTCAACTTAATCTAGTGGTATCTCTGAATATCCGCTGAAATAACTGTACTTACCAACTGTAAGGAAGTAACTCCCTCTCCTTAGTAAAATGTATGACAAATTATGGATTGTGGTACTCATAGAGCCACACCTAAGCTTGTATAAAGATGTCCCAATGCAGTGGTAAGATATTTTTCAAGCATCAGACAAGTTTGAAACCATGACTGCTCTCAATGCAAGGACTTTTAATGGATCACATAACAGCTGGAACCTTATAGAAGACATGCATAAGAGAAATATGACATTTGATGAGCATTTTCTAATGTGGATTGAGTGACCTGAATTACAGATATAATTATGAATATTTTATAATGTATAATTATCTGCACAAAGAGCCCATATAACTACAGTAACCCTGTCAGAGGGGCTCCAGCTTGTCTTTAATGTGACAATAATATTTAGTACTTTACTATTATGATGCACTTTCTAAACAGTAAGTAATTAATCCTTACAACGCTTGTGAAATGGATGAGTGAGTCTTGAGCTTGATTGTAGTTGTGAATTTCATGTCACCCACAGAGGTCAGCACAGGTCACTATTTCCCTGGACCACAGTGGGAGGATGGGAAGCTTCACAGAGCTGAAACTATAGAACAGCTTTGGTAGATCTGGTGAATTTAAAATGCCTACTTTCAATTATCCTTGATCAAACAACCAGTGTAGCTGGTATTGCATAAATAACAACTCCAAGCTCAAACTCAGGGAAGTTTAGCATTAAGCAGGAGATGAAAAGTCAGACTTTTAAAAAAGAAATTAGAGGAATAGAGAGGAAAAAGAAATTCTCATAAAAACTTTGGCAAGTGCAAAATGTCATTACAGTCAACTTGACAAAATGATTAAAATACAGATTATTGCCACAGTTTTACCATTTTTTATATCAGGATGCGGGACAAAAAAGCCAGTACAAGTTTGGGTTCTTGGTTTGGATTAGTGGTAAAAAGGATGGAGAGTCTTTTCATAGCATGTGACAGAATGACAGGAGTAATAAAGAAACCTCTCAAGACCCTAAGTAGGCTGCTAGGGCTCAGGTACAATAATTCCAGGTAAAACCTCACATGGCTGTTCATCCAGGTAAAGGCTGCTCCCCCATTCACCTTCTGTCCTGCAAGTGGCTGTAAAACATAGAAGTCTGTTTTGGGAGTCATGTGGGAATGGTTCATGAATTGCCTTCTAGTCTAAGAAATAATTTTTAATTTCTCACCTAACTGGCATGATAATGTGGGTTGGGGAGGGCTTTGTTTCTTGGATTTATTTTTTTTTTCCTGCAAATAAGGCTTGAGATAGACAGATAAGGAGGATAGGTTACACAGCAGTAAGAAAAGCTACTCAACTATATCAAAAAGAAAAACATATCTTTGGATATTTTGGACAATACTGTCCCAAAGCCTTAAACAATACAATTTCTTCTCATTTCAATCAAATGAACAGCATTATGATGAAGCAAGGAAGTGAGAGTTCTTGCAGAGAAGTGCGAATCAACTGAAGAAGCAATTGAAGACTGACAGAAACTCTTAAGTCAGGAGAAAACAATTATAGAAAGATGACGTGGCTGAATTATTGTTGGTAGTTCCTCAGGGATTTGCCCTGGGGAAGCTATGGTCTAATATACTATACACTGCATCTGCTGTGAGGGACAATACCATAAAAAGCCCAAAAGTTGCTTTAAATAAATAAAATTCTCTTGACCTATACATCAAGAAGAAAGTTCTTTTGAGGTCTGTTTTGAATCACCTCTACAGGAGACCCAGATCATAAGCAAATAGAGATCATTTATCCTGCTTAAAGGAGAGTCTTGGAAGAACCTCAGACCAGAGAAGAAATAAATCCATCCCATAGGTAGAGTAGCATAGGTGGTAGATTAAGAAAAGCCATTGCATACACACAGAAAAGATAAAGGGGATCCAGATTTTCTTCAGTTTCCAGTGAAAAATCTATTTAATGAGCAAACCTCACATATTTACTCATTCTTTCCTTTGGGGGGAGTGTGTGTGTATGTATGTCTTATTATTCCCAGTGGAAAACACAGAAAATTACAGAAATAAATGTATTGCAACTCCCTAATCTATCAGTGCTACATTATTTGAAAACCTAGATTTAAAGATTAGGTT
Source organism: Lathamus discolor (assembly GCF_037157495.1). Classification (NCBI taxonomy): domain Eukaryota; kingdom Metazoa; phylum Chordata; class Aves; order Psittaciformes; family Psittacidae; genus Lathamus; species Lathamus discolor. The sequence continues at coordinate 139,501,243 of NC_088884.1, read as the reverse complement.
GATAAAAAATAGTTTTCCACCAGTAAAAATTAAATATTCAATACATAAAAAGATAAATACTTTCATATTTTAATAATAAATTTGTTTTAATATTTTAATACACTACTGGTGTAGAAAGCACATATATGACATCCTTCTACAAGTAGAGATAAAAATAAATAATTGAAATAATGATTCAATACCCAGCTAGGCTATGTCTTTGCATGTTTTTAACAGGTCACTCTTTGAAATTATTCATTGTGCAACTACTTTATAGCTCCACTTGGGAATATAACCAAAGTTGTTCTCTCATAATGGAAGGCAGAATGTGAATATTCTTAAATGTAAAAGATAAGTATATGCAGATCACATTGCACAATGAGATAGCTGGAGTCTGATAATCCAAAACATTATTTTCAAACGTATTTATGTTGCATATTTATGAAATTGTTGCTGCCTGTTTGGTATTCAAAATGAGCAGCTTTAGTTTAAAAAAAATTACTGTAGATAATTTTTCAGACAATGGAACATAAATCCAGGTAAATTAATGTTCCTTCTGGGAGATGATAGATAGTGACTTATGGTATGAATTTTGTGAGATTTGGGTGATTTGAATTAGCTACAAACAGTTTGCTTCTGTGAACAGAGGGACATCAAACTGTTTCCCTCTAATTATTTTGTCTTCTTGTCTCATTTTTGTTTCTTACTCAGTTTGTGATAAAATGTTACCATGGAAGAGAGAAAAAGAAAGAAGTGTTTTCTACCTTTTGTGTTTGGAAAGATTTGGTAAAAGAAAAAAGAGGAAACTTATTTGTAGCAAATTATATGAATCTATAGACATTAAGTCATAAATATTTTATAATAAACCTTGTTCTTGGATATTCATATTTTTTATTTTGAAAAGAAAAATCATATGGGCTGAAAGCTTCCATTCTTTGTCTCTGCCATGAGTGAAGAAAATAACAGGTAAACATTTTTGTTAACATAAAAGTATCGGAAGAGAGTATATAGTGCTTTCAACATACACTGGAGGTAGAAATGAAAATGCTGTAGTTTTCTGAGCTTAGCCATGTACAAGTATCTGTCAACAGTGGGAAACGGATTACTTTGCTTTTGGGAAGTCAGAGTGAGCACACCTGGAGAGAACATGCACTCTCTTGCGTTCAGCATTTAACCTGGATGGTTTAAACTTCTCCTCCAGGACTGGGGCAATTTGAGCTAAGAGGGCACTGTTGGACCATTGTGCATTCCTGGCCCTGTAATGCACCATCTCTTGGTGAGTTTTCCTGGATTTCTCTTTTGAATTTCAGTCCCTGACTGAATCAGAATGGTTTGAGTGACTTAGAGTCGCACACTGGTACACTTAAAAAACATCTAGTTGGACCTAGATGATCTTGAGGTCCTTTCCAACCCTAACTATTCTATGATTCTATGATTCTAAATGGGTGAGATCGTAGAATTATAGAATTGCACAATCACCTAGGAAGTTGAAAAAGACCTTTAAGATCATCAAGTCCACCCATTACCCTAGAACTGGCAAGACCACAGAATCACACAGAATCACAGAATCCCAAGGGTTGGAAGGGACCTCCACTAAAGCATATCACTGACGGCCTCGTCTACACAGTTTTTGAACACTTCCAGGGATGGTGATTCCACCCTGGGCAGCCTGTTCCAATGTCTGATTACACTCTCTGTGGAGAAATTTTTCCTGATATCCAATCTAAACCTCCACTGGTGCAGCTTGAGGCTGTTTCCTCGTGTCCTATTGCTTGTTACCTGGGAGAAGAGACCAACCCCCACCTCACTACAACCTCCTTTCAGGTAGTTGTAGAGATCCTTTGCAGAAGTTGGCTGCAGTGCAGGAGTCATACTTGTTTACCCCAAGAAGTTCATTGTAACATTTAAATAAAGCTAAAAAAGGTCAACTAATGCTATAATTTAATTGAAGTTAAAAAAATGAGAAGCATCAAAACATGGAACATTTACGTCACTGTTGACATGAATCTCTCCCATGCATAATTATACACAACACTCGATAAACCTTTCCATGGGGGAAAGGAAAGAAATTAATTCTCAAAATATGCAATATTCTAGGCCACTCCATAATACACAAGGAGGGACAAAACCTCTCTTTTATTTCAACAAATAATGAATTTGAAGACAGCAACATTCATAAAAAAGCAGAAGTATTTTTAAAGTGCAAATTTCCATAGCGAAGGAAAAAGCACATGTAATTTGTATTCTACTGAGAAAGTGAAAAGAGAAGGGGTGAAAAAACAACTCTAACTACTGTGCACATCTATTATATTTTGTTAATGTTTTCTCCCATTTCAGAATGTGTTCTCAAAGGTTTTACTTTGAAGGGACAGGAACACTTTAGGGAAAAAAAATATGATTTTCACCAGCTTAAAAAAAAAAAAAAAGGAGATGTAGCCTCCTTTCACTTGTCATGATGAAACACTGCATGAAGATCTTGAGTGATCTTTGAACACAAAGTATATTCATGTCAAAATCTGAAGACAATGGGCAAAATTATCTGGGTGAGGAATTAGGGCATAAATCTACAGGGATTTGCTAGCCTGAGGAAGAGAAATTGCACTGAGTGTTTTGATCGTTTTGGTTTTTAGCTTCACTAATGGAAGAGTTTCAAGAGAAAGAGAGGAGAAGACACTGTGCTACAACACTGGCTTGCCTTTCATTAGAGAAGGATAAAGGCATATTCTGATTACCAGGAGAAATAATTAAAAGAATTCTGTATACTCTGAGGTCACGGGATCAGACTTTGATATGATCCCAAATGCATTCACTGTGCTAGCTGTTAGACATCTCTTTTAAAGGAAAATATATGAATGCTATAGCTGGTGATGAAATAGTATGGATGACACTCATTATTCTCTTAATTATTATTGTTGTCTTACTTGAAGCATTATTTATTTTATACATTTTCTTTTTAAAAAAGGTGAAAAAAGAACTAAATATAGCCAATAGGAAACTTTATGTTCCTTTTGAAGACTTTGGCAGCTTTCTAAAGCCTTATTAGGAATCAGAGTGAAGGAAAAAAGAACCCTTTAGAAGGTGGGGTTATTTTAGTTTGATTTTCTTTTCCCTTGACCCTTTTCTTTATAGATTTGAGTGCTTTCATGAGGAAATACATTTCATTTAATCTAGGCATAAGGATGCTTAATTATATTGGAGGAGCTTTTAATTATGTCATTTCCAATAATGGTGGAAGTTCTTTTTGTCTGAGACTAATCAAAGGGAAAAGATTACTCAAAACTTTGCAATTAGATTGAAATAGTTTTGTGCTCTGGTGATTTCACACCAAGCGAATAGCACTTGAGGAATTGATGGTCTCACTTGATAATTTTTTAAGGTCTGAAAGTTTCCTTTATACCGGGTGGACTTTTATTACATCTGCTTGTTAATTTCTGATAGTACCCACTGTGTTCTTGTACAAACTTAGAAGGAAGGCAAACACATAAATATTAACCAGACTAAACCACTGAAACTGTACAATGCTTTTCCCAAAAAGTAGCTGAAAAAAATAAATGTTCATTCAGATAATTTGTGTTTTAATCTAGGCTTTATCGTGTTTTGAGATGGCCCAAAATGGAGGCTGTGTTGGTCTTAGCTGGGATGGAGCTAATTTTCCTCATAGTAGCTGGTGTATGGCTGTATTCTGGGTTTGTGCTGGAAACAGTATGGATAACACAGGAATGTTTTAGTTACTGCTGAGCAGTACTTACGCAGAGTTAAATCCTTTCCTCTTTTTCACCCCATCAGCAAGTAGGCTGGGAGTGCACAAGGAGTTGGGAGGGGACACAGCTGGAACAGCTGACCCCAACCGACCAAAGGGATATCCCATACCATGTGACATCATGCTCAGCATATAAAGGTGATGGGAAGAAGAGGGGACGTTCATAATGATGGCATTTGTCTTTCCCAGTAAATGTTACATGTGATGGAGCTCTGCTTTCCTGGGGATGGCTGAACACCTGCCTGCCAATGGGAAGTGGTGAATGAATTCCTCAGTTTACTTTGCTTGTGCGCATGGCTTTTGCTTTACCTATTTACAAAATGTGCTTCAAGGAGATTTAATTTCCTTAGTATATTTGCATTCATATGTGCCATTTGATCTGCATAATTTTTAATGTATTTAGGAGACTAAATAAGTTTTAATATGTTTCAATAATTCTTGTTCTTAATTAATAAAAGAGTATGTGCAAATTAAATCAATCTGAGGTTCAAACATAGTACATATTTCATGGCTTTCTGCAACATGTTCTGCTTTTATTACACAAAGAAAATATTATTCTGTCTCTTTTGAGATAGAGGTAGACATCATAAATTCACAAAGTTTAAAGTTCCTAAAAACCCCTAGGCTTTACAGTTTTAAGGAGACTATAGGATTCCTGATGCATTCATAGTTCTTGTCCAAATCCATTTTACATGGTATTCCTCACAAAAAGAGTTCATATCAGTTCTATTCTGAGGTTTTGGTCCTCCACTAACTATGTGGCTGTCTGTAAATTCAACATTTTTTCTTGATAAAGCTGATTGATTAGGCTAAAGCAATATTTTTCCTCACTGAATTAAAATGTGATGCTGAGAATTTGAGCACTTGTGTTTTTCTGGCTGTAGTCCCTTTCAATTTTCCATATCTGTGCTTTTGTGTTTTTATGTCAAAGTTACATTTATGAACAATTACTTTACTGGTGTTTCAATTTACTTTTCAATTAATTCACCATATCAAAAGAGATTAGTTTACACAAAACCAGATTGTGTTCTGATTCTAAGACTGTAGCATAAACAATCTTTGCATATTGTTGAAAACCCTGTAAGTAGTACTCTGGCCTGGGCAGAATTTTTCTCTCTGTTGTCCTGGAAGGATTTGTACCTTGCAGAAAGGAAGCTGGCTTGGCCACTAAGGAGACCTAAATTAATGGCAAAATAATTGCTAACAGCTGAAAAAGGTCTCTGAAAGTGTGACAATTCGTGACAATCTGTGGGATACAGATACATACAGCCTGCATGATGTAGTGATCATTTTGGGTACACGTCTCATTGTTTCCACTTAGGCGGCTCCTCTGAAATGGAAGTAGTTCCCATGGGGAAATGGGATTTAAATATTCCTGTTACTCAATTTACAGTAATATTCCCTAAATGAGCTGGTTAATTAGCTCTGTGTGCCTGTGTATGTGCGTGTATATTGTAATATATATATTTAGACAAATAGAATCATAATTTAGATAAATTGTCTATAACTGATTTTTTTTTTTCATGTTATTTTCTTACCTGAGTTATAAGCATAAAAAAAAGCCTCTGGTAATTTTTGTGACTTACAAAGTCTCAGACATGAAGTCACGGATTAAATTTAGATGTGCAAGGTAACAGAGTTTCAGAAAACAGAAAAATATTTTCTTGAGGTTCATGGATAGTTTTTACTGAAAGATGAAGGTCCTTTAAGCTAAATTCTATAGCAAGAAAAGTTTCATTAATTTTTACCTCATTTGGAGATGCTGGGTTTGACTATATGATATAGCTTTTGTATACTTAATTCAACATATCCATGAAATACAGGATACTCCTTAAAGAGAATGGCAATCCTTCTCAATAGTGGTAGAGAGATGCACAAAAGGACTCCAAAGTGTTCTTAAAATCTCATATTAGCAGTACAGCTGGTACAAAAGAAGGTGAAAATATCCTACAGGAAAAATTTAGTGTCTTGTAGGCTTGAATTATATAAATGGAGTTATCACAATTAAAAGGTCATACATTCAATGACTGATATGAATTTCTGCTGTAAAATAGCGGTTAGACAGCAGAAAATGTCAGAGGAACATTACAAGATGACTGTAACTGATTTGTCAGCAGGACTATGACCTATTAGGACATAAAGACTGTGAAAAAGGGAGAAGTATCTGAAGGACAGAGCAGATGAGGTATTTCCTTTTATTCCAAATGCGTAGTATTTTCTGTGGCATATCATACAATAGTAAGGTATCTTATAAAGTGGTGGAGGGAGCTTATTAAGACCTTAAGAAAAGCTGGTCATGTCAGTTAAGGAAAGGTGGAAATCGTAAGGAAATAGCGATAAAAAACACCTAGAATGGTGCTCTGTGGCACATAAAGATCGAACTAAAAAGACCCAATTAGCTTAGCTTAATAAAATAAAAACTGAGAAAGTGCATGAGCCTCCTCTTTAATCAGCATATCAGGAACCAACTTTAGGAAGAGTAAGTTAGAAAATGACATTGGCAGAAGAGCACAAGACCTAAAAAAGGACTGTGGGACACGGTATTTGTAAGTTAAAAGGTTTCTGATTTTCAGGGCAATGAAGTTCTGAAGTGATTTATTAATAAGAAATAGCAGGTCCCAAAAAGCAACCTGTTTTTAAAAATGATGGCATAAAGTATACCTGTTGGGGTCTAGTCTGACAGCTCTGAAGCAAGACCTCTGTATTACACAAGCTCAGTTTTGGGATGAAGTCAAGAAGATCAGAGGTCTCCCTGGCAGGTTCCCTTTTCCAGTGTTGACTGCTGTGAGCATGAAGAACCTTTTCAAGGAGCCCCGTGCCCGTGGCTGTCTGGTCTTACAGAAGAGTCATTTCACGTCTTGAAGACAGCATTTTGGGAAAGTAGACCCTGTGAAGAAAACAAAACATGGGCTCCAGGTTTAACTGCATGTATTTCAGATGACAAAAATGATGATATGGCACGCTCACTGGTGTGGGATATCAGGATTTACTGATTATGGGCTATTCCTGTCCCACACCTAAGATCTGTGCTCTTTTTCTGATCTATTCACGCAGAATATTCTAGCTTGCAATGCAACAGTAAGGTTGCTATTAGGTACCGTTAAGGACAACAATTCTGAATTACAAAATTTGCATATCTCACCAGCAGTTGACAGAATTCTCATGAGATCAGAGACAAGCAATGTTATTTGGTTACCTGTTCCCTCTATGTGTCAAATCAAAGACAGGAGATGACTCAGCTAAATATGGAAATTTTTAATACTGAATGAATATCCTAATAAATTACCTGCCAGCAACCATTTAAAAAAATTTATTGCACTCCACACTTCTGTAGTAAACACTGTAATGAGGCCCCTGTACAGGACAAATATATAGAACTGCCTTACTTTAGAAACACACTTGCTAATTCCTTCCTCAATAGCAGTTATAGCATAAATGTTCATGTACAATGGATAGCTTTGCAAATGAAATTCATGTGTCTGTGTATGTGAGACAATAGCTTTGAGGAGACTGTTAAATGATAGACGAGATCCATAATCATCATAAATAAAACAAAAATTAGTAATGTATTTAGTAAGTTTTAATGCTTATTTTGATTCCATTTTTTTTATCAGAAAAAAATATTGCACTTCTCTTTCCCAGTAAATACCTTGAGTAAAGAATACAGTTCTATGCTTTTCTTTATCTTCATAGTTCATTGTGCAAAATAGAATATTTCACAGCAAGAAAAAAACCTAGTACTGCCAAAAGCTTTTTAACTATTCTGGCTTATACCTGAGTGACTGCTTTTATCCCTTTGCTGTCAATACATTTTTAATGTTTTTAAATTGCCTTGCTCTTACTGATTTAGGCTGAAATTCTGCTGGCACCATGTCTGAAGTGTTGCCAAATAGTGGTTAATTTACCACTGCTGATTTCCCTGTGGAAGAGACAGGTATTCCCAATCTAGTTTACCGCACATAAGAGCAAAAGGGCAGGATAATCAGGAAACTGGGCAATTGCAACAAAAAGTGAGGAAATAGATATTTCCAATGTGAGATGCAACAATTTTCTGCCAAAACCATAGATACTATATTTCCATCTCCTCAGTCTATCTCCATCCTGTTTTCAAAGGACAAGAGCATTAACAGTATGTCAGCAACGTCTCATATTTGTGACAATACCTGTTCATTAGCTATATACAATCACAAAACAGCTGGTCATAACTGATTCTAAATCTCTATAATTTTAAAATGTCAGAGATAATTCTCCAGTCTTCCTCTGTGGTAATGATGCTAGAAAATTGTTTCTTAGAGCTTAAGGCTGAAAGGGGCCAGAGGTCTAGTTAGATCTCATATGCCACAAGATGCAAAATTTCATTCAGATAGCCAGTTAGGAGCCTAAATATTCCAGTTACAGTAAGAAATTTTATGAGACTGAACTGTGAATCACAAACAGGAGATAAGACCTGAAGATCTCTTCACAACAGGATTAGGTAAGGTACACACAACTGATCAGAAGAAAATCATACCCTACCGTAAATCATATTCCACACTGAAACAGGATATTTTATCGTAAAAAAAACATGACAACTAATAGGAATCCAAGTATACAAGTAAAGTTAGCTGAGCAACTAAACTCAACTAAGGAAACCTTAACCTTAACCTTAACCTTAACCTTAACCTTAACCTTAACCTTAACCTTAACCTTAACCTTAACCTTAACCAAGGGAAGAGTCTTTTCTCCTGTCTTACTTCATGAAGACTCATGTCCTTACAGAATTTTCTCTGAAATTCCTGATGATCTATAGGTCCTTTCAGCACTCACTGATTCTTGTATGTTCTGTGTGCTTTTGGTAGTTCAGATCAGGTGTGGTGGGTTGACCGAGCCACCAGCCAAACACCAACACAACTGCTCACAGCATTACAGGCTGACTGAAGATGAAGGAGACCTCAGATCATCTGGTCCAATCCCACTGCTCAAGCAGAGCCACCTAGGCCTTTGCTCAGGACCCTGTCCAGACAGCTTTTAAATATCTCCAAAGAGGGAGACTCCACAGCCTCTGGGCAAACTGTACCAGTGCTCAATCACCCTCACTATTAAAAAGCACTTAGTAGATCCTGAGAAAACGTACAAAACAAATCCTTCCTCACAACTCTTGCTTTGCATGCTGACCTTCGCTTCCCTGACCTCAAGATCAAATCAGTTTACTAAAGTGACTATTCTACTGGCATTTGTGCTAGATTAGATATGACTGGGGAAACTCCCAAACAAAAAAGCCAAGTCCATTCTTACCTAATGTTTCTGGAAGCTGAAAAATTTCTTACACAACAGAGCTTCTAGAATTACAGAGTTGCTTGCAGTAGCAAGTATAGGGAAATATCATTAGCTGAGCAACCACAACCTTATTTCTTGGTATTTTTCTCATGATTCAATTTTTCTTTTTTCACCCAAATGCTGATGGCTAGGGACAAGCCTATCCAAGTCTTACCAAGAAATTGATGCAGAATGAAGCATCAGCCCCATACTGATGCTGCACTTTTTTTGTTTTTTTGGGTGGTTTTTTTTCCATCCTTTTTATTCTTCTAAAGTCCTTTCTGCTAAGTTCAGTAACATTTTTCTTTACAAAGTACTGTGACATGTCACTCATAGCAAGTGTACTTGCGATTCTCATCTAAAAAGTGTGTTTCTGATTGCACTTTAAAATGGATTGCTGTTTTAATGGCACCATTTATATAAGGAAAAATTCAGCAGCACACATTAAGACAGGTCTTTAAAGTAAACTGAACCTATGCTTGGTTCAAAAATTCAGAACTCATTATGGCCTTTTTGTGTATTAAAGACTGGTGCTTGGTCATTGAATGGAATATTTTACAGAACCTGACTGAATTGATGAAATAATCTGTTATGAATTTTGCATCATCTCACTTGTGACTGGCTTATCTTTCAGACCTGGCTTACAAATGATAGAATTTTTGATTCAGGAAACCTAAATGAAGAAGATTCAAATATGAATTTTATGCTACGATTAATGAAGGAAAACTAGGTTTAATTAAATTCACTATGAGTTTTAATGACATGAAAAAGTAGATCACTCCAGTAAAAAAGGCTTGCATTTTGTGAAAAAGGCTTTCACTGTTACAGGTAGAACGGAAAAAAAATAGTGATCTTATGTGCTGTACCACACAGCAGATGAAAAGGCCAGATTATATTGATTTAAATTCTGGAATTCCAAAATTTTAGTAATTGCATGTTCAAAACTAATTTATATATATTATTCATTTATATTTATCTGTAAAGTATTTTATTTTTCTATGCCTTTTGATTGCTAAAATAGCACCCACTTAATATCTGCAGTAATGATCACTCTGAGGAGTAGTTTACATCCAAAACTACTAAATCGGGGAGGTTAATAAGATAAAGAACATCTAGTTGAGATTTTGGACATTGCTTTTGTTTCTTCTGGTTCATACACTTCACTTGTGTTACTTTTTTGGAGACCATATATATTTAAAAGATTTTCCAAAGCTTTCTTTCCTTTTTATGCCTGTGACAGTTTAAAGCATGAGATTAAACATTTGTTGTTAATGTTAGTCATGGACAAAAAAATATTTCTTATGACTAGTGGTAACTTGAAAATGTCAGAACTTCATGAAAGGAAAAATATCAACAGTGAAGAGATAATAATTGTGTAGTTAGTAATTGTTTTCAATTAATGTGTGAGGGAGTGTAAAAGCAACAGTGAAGGAAGCACTTAGAAATGAGAGCAGGATGTTAGATGATCAAGTTCATTCCTCAGTCCTTCAGTGTCTGTTCAGTGTAACACTGTTCTTTAACCAAAAACACCTTTAAAGAAACTTTCTCATCATAAATAACTTCTACTCTGAAAAGCTCTGTCTGATGCTGTAGATTTGAGTGAAGTAAACATTCATCTGACTTGGTACAGGGACAAAAGACACATGAGTCAGACCTCTCCCTTTAATAATTCAAAGGTGTTCTCCTTTCTTTAGAAGCAGTTCCATTTGTTCTTTTTTTGTATCCATCTCACAGGTGACCTTAAGGCTGTTCCCCTAAATATTGCAGCTTTTAAAATAGAAGGTTACTTAACTCTTTTCTAGCTGCTTCTGTGAATTACTCAGAAACAACCATTGTTACATGTAGAATGAAATACTATGTGTTTTCCGTATGGATTTTTTTTTAAGATGAATTCAGAATGGTAGTTGTTGAGATTATTAAGGGTGCATTTGATTTATACTATTTGTTTTAATTATAGCCTGCAATAAGTCCTACATGTGGATTCAGTAAGTACTACTTTCAGAAATCTCTGTCCTATTGTAGGGGAACATAGTAAAAGTACATATGGGAGCTTGAGGTCACTGCCCATAAAGACGGATTTGTCTGATTCTGGAATAAAAATAAAAGCTGTGTGACTAGGTATCCATTTTTTTGTTCAGATCTATCAAGCTCTCAAAAAATCAAGGATTGTTATATTTGATTGAGAAATAACATGGACATATTGTTCATCATAACAATTAAGTAATGTCATAAGCTCACAGTTGCAGCCGAGTAGACTATGACATGCAACCGATATTTTATGACTACAATTTGCTTTTTCTGTGACAAATTTTAAGGTTTGGTTCACTGCCAAACATTCATCTTTACATGGTTACAGCTGTATTTGTGGAATTGTCCTGTGACAATAACTCAAATCTGATATTGGTAAATCAATCTAAATATCAGTTTATCTAAATGTCAATTTATCTATTAATCCTAAATACAGTAAGTTTTCTTTTTTTTTTTTTTGTCTTATCTTTTCTGGGTTTCATTTGCTAGATTTTTTGTTTGTTTGTTTTCGGTTTTGTTTAATATTGCTAGGTAAAAAAAATTCGTTTTTGGCTTAAAGCAAGCTCAACATACATCTAATAAACCAAAGTCATCCCAACTGTTGAGATTTCCTTTTAGAACTTCTAAAAATTTTCATATACCTGAGAAATAAACTCTCTGCATTCACTTATGGGATATGGACATATGGGGTTGAGAGTCTGGAGTCAAGTGCATATATTAACTGCTTCTCACATGAGGTTATTTTTTTATGCTTGATCTCCTGTTTTAATTTGGTGTTAGGGAAAGGTACAAAATTAATTAAGTAGCAGCATAATACATCCCTTACAGACAGGAGATAGTTTGAATACTTTCACAGTGTATTTTTCTAGTACAACAATTACTGGTAATAAACCTTGAGCTAAGTGAAACTGATAAACACCATGACAGAGTAATTTCTTCCCATTAGGAAATTACTCATATCTCCTGTCTTATCTGTGAGCATCATAGAGGTAAAAATGGTCTCTCTAGATATTCTGAAATTTCTTTTTATAATATAACTTTAGTTTTTTTTTTTCTTACAAGTTTGTCTTCTGAAACAAAAATTGTTATGCCAGGATATCACTTCAGATAGTAATTGATGGGGAAAAGTTAGATCTGTATTTATAATTCAGTGGGAGATCTTTTCAAGATTCTTTAAAGTTTTAGAACTCAAATATTAGAGACCATCCTCTGCAAAAGGACAAAACTTCAAAATCTACTACCAGATCATTAACAGCGATAGACAAATTAGAGATACTAAGATTAAACCCCCCTTTTATTAGGCTATATTAACTGTTAGCATTGAGAAGCCACCAAGTGAAACAGTCTAACTAAAACTTTTGTCATTCTCTGAAGCAATTCTATATTTTAAAAATTTATCTGAAGGAGCATAGAAAGAGTCAGGTTAGACTTGTAAATGAACAGGCTTCTTTACTTTGTACTAAGGATATTGTCTTTTGTAAAATTACCTGAACTTTTTTACCATTAGAGTATGCTTAGGTAGCCCATTCTCCAGACTACAGGTGATTCCAGTTATCACATTTGAGTGTCATGATTTCTTACTAGTTTTCACCAAAGCAATTTTCACATTACATATTTAATTTACTTTGAAGCCTGACCGGGCTAATATAACATTTGGTATTAATGGTTAGAGGCTCCATCTCCCATTGATCTTATGAATTAATAATGTCAAGTCTTCTGCTTGCACTTAAATTGACATGGCAAGGTAAGAATGCTTTTTGAACCACAAATAGCCCTATCGTTTCTTGATTTTTTTCCTGGATTGTATTCAGGACTGATGTACCACTGCAGAATATCCCTAGGAACAGTGGTAAACTCTTTCCCCTCATTAGTCAGAAAATATGTACAGCTTTATTTCTGACAAGTTGTATTATATAAAACATAGAGTGTCAAATCATCTGTCAGGCAATATAACAACTGCCATAGCACGAGTGCATGCGAGTTCTCAGGAATACTAATATTTACTGTCTGTTCAGAAATCAGATTCCGTGTGTATAGGAAGATCAGCAGCATAAAAACTTTCAGTTATTGTCTGTCCAATGATTTTTCCACTCCATTTTTCTTCAAGGGATGATGATCCAGTAATAACCAGTGCATATGATGGACTTACTGGCAGGCAAAGCTGGCAACTTATTGCTTTAAGGAGTTTTCTGTTGGAAGTAGAGGTTAAATAAAACATTTCTTTTAAATTCCCCTACGATCATTGCAAGAAACAAGATGAATTCACGCAAACCGCTGTGCCCGAACCAGCTCTCAGAAGCTGTCAGGTCCAGTGCCCCATCTCCTCTGCAGGGAGTTCCCATGGCAATGCCTTTAGCACAAGCAAAAGGAATTAGTGATAGTTATTTGATTTTATTTTTGTTTTGACTTTTCCCTTCTCCTCCTTTCTGTGCCAGTTCAGAAAGAGTGTTGCTATCTAATCTTTGGGGCACTAAGAATTGCCATTGGGCCATCCAGCTCCGTTTGCTCTTGAAAAACCTGTCCTAGTTCCCCTCTGCCTCTTGGGTGTCTGATTTGTAACATCAAACAAGAAAAAAATAAGGCAAGAGAGACAGTCAAGAGTGAAAGTTGCTGCAGGAGCAAGATGCTAGCCCAGAGCTGTTTTCAGTTCGGGCACTTGAAAAACACAGCAGGTTTAGTTCTTTTTTAATTTGTCTGCAATTTTCCAAGAAGCTTTGCTATAATCATTAAAAATAAGACCTCACACATGAGATGCAGCAGCTAGAGCCACGTCTGCGTAATACTGGCAGGCATTCAGATTTGTTGTTAAAGATTTTTGCTCTGATGAGATTGATGGTTGCTCTGGCCACAGTTGGTGTCTGATAAAGGCATAGTGGTATCTGTGAGTATGTGAGAAAGTTACTGTGTGAGAAACCAATCTAGACCTAAGTGAATTTATCTGAGAATTTCGCAAAAATATCATGAAATTGTCACTCAAGAAATATTTTTTTTTTTTTGAATGCAACTCTACTGCAAGGAAAAGCACAGTGGCTGTCTTATGACACATAACTAGCACAGTCTGTAGTTTCAGTGAGAGCATAAATGATAGGTGCTCTTCAACAAATGCAAAGTAAATTGCTCATGGTGGGCCTTTTGCCAGGCACGGTGAAGTCACTCTGGACTTTTGAGCAAAGCCTGGGAAGAATGCATGCACAGCCCTGATGTAACAGAAAGGACCAGGACAGCAGAACTGGTTGTGCCCACACTTTGAGCAAACTGGAAACAGACATGAATTCAAGCACATATATTATATTTTAACATGCTGACCCATGGAACAGTTTAAGATGAAAGGGCCTTGAAAATATAACTGAGGATTTTTTTCATATCCAGTAGAAATTACAAAAATCCACATTAAAAACAGGATGGCAGTGTCTACAAGAGAGACTGTAAACAGGTTTTAAAGGAAGTTTAATACTTTCAATTTGAAAGTATACTTGAACTGGGACTGCAGAAACTGTATGAAAGCAATTAATTTGTTGGATTTGTTGTTTTAAAAACTCTCCCTGAAACTTTGGTAAGTTCTGGTGTTGTTTTTATCCCCAAAATTGCTTCTACCTGTGTTTGTTACCTCACAGTGAATAGTATGCATCTCCTCTTTACCACCCTCCAGTAAAGGCACTGGCAATATGAAGCAAGCCCACATCAAATACCAGATTCCAGAGCCATGGGCTAAATCCTGGAACTTTTTGAGCAGGATTTCTCTGCCACTCTCACAAGGAATTACAAAATTTATTTTTAAGATGAATGCAAGTTAGCATTGATTTAAATTGGTTTCACAAATTCTTGAATAAGCAGGAAAGTTAGAGATTTTTCTTGCAGCAGAAAGTTTCAGTAAAGCAAATATGTATATCCACCACATATGGTTGGCCATGTATATTCTATCTATATAATTATGAGTGCTAATTTTCTTAAATCCAGAATACCCTTTTCATCAAGAGTTTGAAAAAACAGCTCTAGCCGTAATACACACTTTGGCCACAGTTTAAAACAAAATGAACCTGTCTCCATGAACAAATCCTGCTTTGAGCATCTTAAAGATCTCCTTTTGTTTCTTTTACTTCATTTAGTTGTTGCCCAAAGTAATTGTCTTTGTGCCTTCAAAATCCTTTACAGCTGGTTTTGCATTATTCTGCAGCCTTTGTCTTTTAACTCAATTATCAAGTCAAAAGTTGCTAAAATCTCACCTGGCAAACAATTTGCCTTTTAAATAGGAAGAAATCTGCCACTTTGCAAACACAGTTTCACTGGTTCTCCACTTACTCAATCTTTTGTCTGCTACTGTTTCAGCTTGAGAGAGTGCTTGGAACAATGCAGCATGAGGATTCTTTCCACTTCCCTTGACAGATCAAAGAACTGCTGGGGTAAGAAGATTAAAAAAGAAGAAGATGATAAAGCAGATGCTAGCAGTGCAATAAAGATCTCATGTATTCTAGATCACCAATAATAATGATGTATATCTGTATGATATGAACATCTCACCATCCTATAAAGTGTGAGACACCCTGTTTATCTCATAATACATATAAAAAATTTCCCTTTCCTCCCCCCTCTCCCCAGTATAGTTCTCCAGAAGTACTTCTATTATTCATGTATGAGCACTAACTGGAATGAATAAAATACTCTCATGCATTAATAAAACTAATGAATCATGCAGTAAAGTTTAGGAACAAGGGCTTAGGCACACTAACAAGGTACTATGTGTCAGATGATTCATGAGAAGTGTGCATGCATACACTTAATTCAAAACATACTCCAACTTAAGCCTTATTCACAGATTCCCATAGAATGTGTTAATTGATATTTTTTTCAAATCAAAGCTGTTTGATAGATTTTTTTTTAAAAAACCATCTTTTTCAGTTCTTTTTTGAAGGAAAAATTAAGATTTTTTATTTGTTTTTCCTTGAATTTTTTAGCTGACATTTTTAATAGAAATTCATTTTCTTAGTAGAACTTGTAAGTTCTAGTAAGTAAATGCAACATTTTCAGGACTAGTATATATATATTATATACTATATATATGTATATTTATCCCTTCCTTCTGGGTGTAACGTGCTGCTTACATAGTTTAATTTGTGTATTTTGAAAAATATCGCCTTAAACATTTTCTGTTTTCAGGAAAGATTTATTCTCACTCTTATGGCTATGTTGGCTTTTGTTTAAGATCTCTCAGTATATGATAAGTAATGTATTTAGTGCCACCAAATTCTGAGGATTAACTTTTTATACTATGTCATAGGGAATTCAAGTGATGATTGATTCTAAAAGCTTATGAACTGAGTTTGCCTATCCCATTGTTAAATAGAAACATTCCTTTTAAATTTTTATGACCTTTGCTTTAAATTTTAAATTAAAAAAGAAAGAAAAATAGTATAATTTATTGACACAAGACAGATTATCTAAATGTAGAATACACAAATGCATGTAAAAGGACCATCTTATTAACAGGTCAAGAAAAATACTTGGTAATTGCTTTCTTGGTGATGGTGTTTTTATATTTATGAGAAGCGACAAAAGTTTCATGATTTCTCTGTTATGATTTGTAATACATGATCTTCTTTTCCAAAAGAAAAATTAAATGAACATTTATTTTTGCTCTTAGCTTTGATTCCAGGAGAAGAGAATAAGTGAGGAGTTTTTTAATTCTTTACTGCCTAAATTTTATGGCTAGGGTATCTTCTACTCGTAGGTTTTTTCAACTTTACTAGACCAACTAGGTATTTTAACAAGTCAAATTTTGTGCATTGCTATTTTTCTTTGGAGTTATTAAAGGTTCTGTCTTTATTAAACACCTCTGGGCTTGCCCCAAGGCCTATAGTTACCAAATGAAATATTCTCTGTCACATGTATCTTTTGTTTCATGCTGTAAATTGGTGCTTCAGGCATGGAAAATCATGTGGCTGAAACAATCTCAGCAGACTCTTGAGTAATTTCAATCAAAATAAAACCTTAATCTGCATCTGATATCTAAATAATGCCATACATCCTAAGAATTAATTTCACAGTGAGACCATTAAGAAACTGATACATTAAAAGATGATAATAAGGTCACTTTACTGTTGCACCTAGTTCCTTTATTCTACTTGTGGGTTTTAGCTAGTTTAATTCTCTTCCTGGCACTGGGATTTGAGTTTGGGTGAGTGTGTGTGGGTTTGTCTTTTTTTCAGCTAATTATCTACCAGAAAGTTGTAGAGATAGTATCAATATTGTCCCTGAGATCTATTTAATAGTATGTTCTTTTACGGAAGAAAGATAGGAAAAAAATAATATAGGAAATACAAGCCCTATCAATCGCGTCATGAAGGAATATTTAAGTTACTTTTAAAATTTTAAGGATGTTATTTATTTTTCTGTTGTATGCAGGTACAATTCCCTCAGCACTGAAGATAATTAAGGACGTCAGTAAACAGCAGAGAATGTCCCTGAAACAAAAGTTACTTAACATTAGATTCACAAGAAACAGTGGATTATGTCAAATGACATTGATTTATTGTCTCTAATATCAATTAATAACTTTTTTATGGCAAACTTACAAAAGAAACTAAGTGAATTTCTTTCTTAATGTAGTAATATCTTTCATTAACAATAAAGAGCTGAGCTTGCTGGAGGATTTGTGCAGTAACGGGAGCAATAATTTGTAACAAATGAAAGTAATCTACAACACTGGGATTTTAGCTGCAGAATTTAGCTTAGGTGAATTATTAATGCTATTAAATTTTTAGAAAAAGTTATGTGAGAACCAGTTACAAGTTTAATTCAGCCATGTAGTGCTGAAAAGTAGGACAGCCATGAACTATAAGAAAGTAAGCTGTGCAGCACTGTGTGTGCTTGTTTAATTTAGGATATTTAGCATTGTTTAATTTAAAAGGGTGTTTGAAAACCTGTTGCTTTCTGATAAGAAATACTGCAGACTCTATGGAGGGAAAAATTCAGGATAATGGGGTCCCCTTTCTAATTCTGTCACTGATTGTTCTTATTAAATTTCTTGCCTGAATTCCTTCCTTTCTGTGATGCTCGTTTTCCACTTGTGTAACAGTGCAAGAATATTAAAAACATGAATAGCATTGTCTGTTGCTACAAATTGTTGAGTCCCAGTAAAGACACCCATCAGCTGAGCATGATCCAAGTAGACTGAGCTCTCTCAGTTTGTGGAGTCCAGTTGAGCTATAAGGGGTGTCTGGTTTCATTAAAAATTCAGCTATGACACTAAGTCACAGCTATAAGAACACTTTTCAATATTTCAGGAATCAGACACCTGTACCTGATGTTACTTAGCATTTACATACCCACACCCAAACACATATATACCTGTACATATGTGTATACTGTAGTAGTGAACTCCATTGAAATAAACGCTACTGTATGGGTCTTTAGACTAGTGCTCTTTGGCAAGTCACCCTTGCAGTTTGTCCTCACCACTCTTTTTCCATGTCTTAGTGTTTGCAGCAATTATTAACTTTTGCTCGCTTTTACCCATCATTATTCTCCTTAGCTGGCTGCTTATTTCAGCTTTAGAAAGAGTTTCCTAAGAGATATTAGTTGATCTTCTCCTCAAAGTGTTGGCAGTAATTGGTATTTCTAAAGGCTTCTCTTGTTCTGTATGAGAGGCTATCCATATGCCTCTCATACATGTACATATATATATAAATATATAAAATATGTATATACAATTTACTTCTAATGGCCCAGAATTCATCTGAACACTCCATTATGAAGATGTTTAGATGACTCTTTTTCTATATATTCAGTACATGTATCTCACACCCACAGGGAACAAAAGGTCTCTGTGTAGTTGCAAAGCTGCTCTTGACAGCAGATTGCAATTAAAAATTGTCTGCCAGTAGATGTAACACAACTCAATTTTCTACTTCAACCAGTTTACATTCTATTAGACAGTTTGTGTTAATTCAGTTATTTTGTTTGCAGAAACACTTTAAATTGCATAAAGACTAAAATATTTAAAATTTTGTAGACTGAATATGCAATTCAAAGGAAATATTTTCCTTCACATTTTGATATGAATGCATATTGTTCAAGACAGACACAAATAAATTGATTCTGTGTTAATTCAAATGTTATGTAGTCTCCATGTGTCATATCAAGGAAGACTGTTAAAATAATCTAGCCTGGAGTGACACAAATTGGACTAAATTCATTAGAGGACATAGGTAGGGAAAAAAGTATCCACAGCTTGCTGGCCAAATACAGATGAAGATAATTTCCTTGATGTAGCCGTATATATGTTTGGGGCACTCAAGATTCAAAACATGAAAATAAGTTTTCTGTAGGAAAAGCATCACTCCAAAAATAAACTGCTTGCCAGCATTAATACAAAATGCTTGCAAAAAAATACAAATTTTTATTAATACAAAAGGCTTGCAAAAGTTTGAGATAACTGATAGCTTCAAATCCTGCTAAACTGAGCAAGTTAGGGGTAGCTTTGGTCATTAACACGTAGGAATATTTTGGGTGCTTTAGTCCCAGTCATGAAAAAAATGTATGCCTAAGTTTGGGTGCCTATATCTCCTGTTTAATCGCTCAGTTTGTTGGAAAACTATCACTGAATCAAAAAAAATCCACACAGGCTTGTCTGTGTAGCACAAGAAATCTGTGTGCTAATGTAAATTAAGATAGATGAAACAGATGATAGATAAAACAAGAAAAATGAGTTAAGTAAAAAATTAGAAAAATGAGTTAATGTCCTAATTCGAATTTAAGAACTCGTCTAGTGAGAAGGTGATAAAAAGAAGTTTCCCGGAAGGCACTTACTGTTTCATGAAAAGCAAACCAGTCAGATCTTGTGAAATTCTACATATTCTGGCTCGGTCTGGCATGGTTTGTTCAGCTCCTGCTTTTTCTCTGAAAGGGAGCAGATTAAAGCCATAGCCTCCAGTCTACTGGGACCAATCAGCTAATTTGTATTCAAAGTGTTGTGAGAGACTGAATTAAAGACCCACTATCCTAGCAACCACAGTTGATACTGTTAAGGAAGCATTTTTAGTCCTCAAGGTATGTAGTGCTAGTTCATAAAGGAATTTCATCCCGAGAAATTTTGCTTATTTTTCACAAGGAGCCTCCCTGGTATAGATAGTTGATACTTCCTAAAAATGCTCAGCTCCTTGCTGATGGGATACTGATGCTTCCAGAGGGTGAAAACTCATGCAGTTGGTAAAGGACAACATATTTCCACCAGAATGCTTTTACACTACCCTCGAAGCTACATACAACTTCTGTTTTCCTAACAGTAAGAAAAGTAAGCCAGAGAAAGCTCTGCTATGAATAAGACACTATAGCAATAAAAGTCTTCACCTAGCTTTGTCAGTCACTTTACTCTTGAGCATGAATCTTCAAAGTCAAGTGCAATTGGAGCAAAACACTGTGCTATGCAGATAAATTCCCTCTGAGCATCACTGGAACTTCCATCTGCTTTATTCTCTGAAAGCTCACTTTCTGAAAATCATCTTGTGCACAAATGGAAACCAAAACACTCTTGGTTTCTTACCCTCGCATTTGAGGTGATTATGGAATGGAGCACTGATTTTTACATTTTCTTTCTCCTGCAACATCCTGGACAGGAAAGCAACTTTAAATTTAGTAGGCCATGGAAGGACATTAAGACTCATTGAGAGGTTTGAACTAAGGTCAGTGAGGTTTCTAGAATTTAAGAAAGGGAGATAAAGTACAGAAACTTAGAGTTAATGGATATAAAAACATAAAAAAATCAGGTGCAGCATGGATGCCACAGAAATGCATCAGTACTCAAAAGCACAATGTGAAACACTTTGCATTTGCATTATGGGATGTTTTATCTCAATTATGAATCTTTTCAAACAGGTGAACTTCTTTCTGCAGTTAGCTTGAGTCTCATAGCATCTTTGTCACTACCACAATGGTCCATGATAAAAAACCAGAATGAAAAAGGTCAGTAAAATTAAGAAGTGTTTTAAAGTTTCTTCTGATTGTTGGAGAAAAGTTTGTTTAAGCCCCAGTAAGACTTGACAATTACAAGGTGAAACCTGAAGGGTTCATCTTCTCACAGGGATGCTTTCCAGTCCCTCCTGTGGCTGCAATCAGTGAATGGTAGATGCTTTGGCAGCAGAACAGAAGATTTCTTAAATGGATTGTTCAATAGGCAGCATCTCCCATCAGTGATCCTTGATGCATGCTGCAGGCAGGTTGGCTCAGGTACATCTTGCATGGCTATTTTCTTCTATGCACTCAGGAAAGAAGCAGGCGTAAAATTGTAGTGTCAGAAATCCATCAACTCCAGAATACTTAGGAAAATACCACAGCTAGAAGGAAGATTTCTCAAGAATTCTACAGTTCATGTTGTGTTTAAATTTGAGAAGAAGCATTTTTCAGAGAGACCTTTTTTTTCCTGTCTGTTGGCTGCCATGAAAGTGACTGAAGTGATACAACACAGTATAATTTTGGCATCAGCTCCAAAAAAACCCCATGGGGATTCTATTCTAAGTCTGGGGTAAAGTTAAACAAGGTTATTCTACCAAGTCCTTTTTGGTTCTAGCTTCATCCTGACACCAGATATTATTGTGTTAATAATCACCTGTGATTGTAAAGATTGCAATTTACATTAAATTACATTGTCTGTTTTTTTAGCTCCCTTCATTCTGCACACATATGCTTATTCGTATGTGCCAATGCAGATCATTCAATTACATAAACTACTGATTCTGTGCAACCATTGCTTTTCCCACTTCATGTATAAAAGCACAAACTTGATAATAAGTGGAGACTGCAATTTATTCATTTTTATTAGTTTACTGGGTTCATACAAGGTTTTATAAACTGAATTGCTCATTATGTGGCAATTTCTGTAATGCTGTGTCAATTTTTCAATTCCATCTTTACTTAGCTAGAACAAGTGGATTTTTTTAAAGTCTTTTTCTGTCTGTTCATCAACCCCCTTGAAACATTGCTGCAGAATAATTACAATTCAAAATGGTCTTTTTTTTTATGTAGTTTTCAAGTGTCTCACTCATTTTTCAATCAATCAGCTCTCCTTTCCTTGCACACTATTATCTAACAATGTCCCTGAAACACTAAAGCAACATCTCAGGTGGAGGTGGGAAAGCATTGCAGAAAATATTTTGTAAGCATCTTCAGTTTTCAAATTAATCACTTTGACTCTGCTGAGTTCTTTCCTTTTCCATGAATTTTCTAGTAGATAAATGAGAGAACCTTTGTCAATAGAACAAATTGTCAGTAAGCATTTCAAAGCCAGAAAGCCAGTTTCAATCTAATTTAAGGATTTGATTCAGAAACCTCACACTAACAGCATACACAGTCAAATAACTGAAGTGTGTCATGTCAAGGCCACTCATATATAAAGACTATATGTGGAAGATATACAAGTAATAAATTATCATTTAAAATTATGTGATTAATAGCATTAAAACAAGAGAAATATACTGAATAAAGCACGTAATAGAAATTTCCCTTTAGTACTTCAAACAAATGTCCTGCCAGCCCTTAGGTCACTTCCTAACATCTGCTTTGTGAAATTTGTTGCTGAGGCTCCATTAGAGTCAAAAGCAGAGGGGGTTTATGACAAGAAGTTACAATGTGTTTGGTTTTGTCTGCCCTGTAAAAATTAACAGATTTGCTTTTGTGAGAAGATGGCTGAAAAGATAGATTAGGCTAGGCTAGACTAGACTAGAATATTTCAGTTGGAAGGGAGCTACCGTGATCATGTAGCCCAACTGCCTGACCAATTCAGGACTGACCAAAAGTAAAAGCATGTTACTCTTTCCCAAATGCCTCTTAAACACTGACAGGCTTAGGGCATTGACCATCTCTCTAGGAAACCTGTTCCAGTATTTACCACCCCCTAAGTAAAGAAGAGCTTCCTGATGTCCAGTCTTAACCTCCCCTGGCATATTTTTTAACCATTCCCATGTGTCCCATTATGTGGGAATCCAAAAAAGCAAGAGGAAAAGAAAGCTGGAGTGGGACTTTTTACAAGGGGATGTAGCAGTAGGACAAGGGGGAATGCCCTTAAAGATGGTAGATTTAGATATAAGGAAGTTCCTTACTGTGAGGGTGGCAAGGCATTGGAATAAATTGCCCAGAGAAGTTGTGCGTGCCCTATCCCTGGAAGTGTTCAAGGCCAGGTTGGATGGGGCTTTGAGCAACCTTGTGTAGTGGACAGTGTCCCTGTCCATGGCAGAGGGGTTGGAACTAGATGATCTTTAGGGTCCCTTCCAACCCAAACCATTCTATGATTTTATGATTCCAACTGCTGCTTCCCACTGCATAAAACTACGAAAATATGCTAAAAGTAGCACTGTGGACTCTGGGTTTTTTACTGTCAAATATTTCTAATTTTTTTTTAACATCAAGGTCAAAATAGGATAGATTTTAACACTGCTGTTGTTGAGTACTTTCTATATTTTCCAAAACTGTTCTAGTTTAAACATATATATTTTTTCTGTACTGATTTTTTGAAGTCTGCCATTAATTGCTAACACATCTTTCAGGGTTCAAAATTTACAGCTGGCTTCTGCTTTAATTTTATTCTTGCTTCTCTGATAAAAAATATCATGACAAAAGGAGGCTGATGAAAATACTTATGAGTGGTATTAAATACAAAATTTCACTATTAAATAAGTTATTTAACATGTTTTACTTAATTTTCTGGCTGTGTGGCAGTCAAGCTAATATTCTGAGCACAGTTTGTAAGTGGTGATTTGTGTAATTAAAAAGAAATATAGGAATTATATCTATTCTTCCACCAATAATGAATTTTGTCCTCTCATTTAAAATCAATTTGTTTTCTCCCACTTGTCCCACGATGTATTTTGCCTTCAGTGTACACACACTTAAGTTGTTTGCCTCATCGATCACTAAAGGGAGAGGGAAGCTTAGCATGAAAAGAGGAAATATAAAGCTCAAAGTCCAGTATGACACAGCTGAACACTTAAGTTCAAATGATTTTGAGTAATGTATATCCAGTCTGTTGCTAATATACAGGAAAGTGTAATACAAAGCATAATAAACAGTACATATCTATAGATTTCTGAATGAGCATTCTTATCATGCTATTGATTCTATCATGCTATTTTTGCATTAGAGGAATTATTCTCCACTGTTTCTTCAGATACGTGCACTGAGCCACATACATATACTTCTGCAGAACTGTTTAGAACAGCTGTCCTGCTGGGCACCCTTATCAGAAAGGCAAAGTGGTCTGGTTTCAAGGTAAGGCACCATGATAATACTCTCTCACCTGTTTAGTATCAAAGCATAAAGAATAATTTTAAATATTCTTTAAAGCCTAATTCATTAAGTGTCTTCGAAGTTCATGCCAGCAAAATATTTTAAAATGGATACATTGGAAGCACAGAGGGAAAGGTGACACAATGCCATCCTAATGACCTCCCACACAAGGTTACTCACAGTTTAATCTCTGACAGTTACTATATGATATCTATCACTGGAATTAAAGACCTATATTCACTAGCTGGTAATACATGTAGCTTTTCTCTTTGCTTGCATCAGATACAAGCAGAGCGCACATAGCTGATGTTAACAAAGAAAGATGAAATATACTTCCGTTACAAAATATCTGCAGAGGTATAGTAAAGAACTGTCAAATTTACCTTATTCCACCTCCTTGCTTTTTAAAAATCATGAATGCTAGTCAGCTTTAGGTGTCTAGGAGCTATTAGTTTGTTTTGATATGTCAGCAACTGCCTCACTAGGAAGAAACTCCATCATCATATGCAAATAAATATGATTTGCTTTTCTTTCCAATTGTGTTTGCCATTATTCCATTTTAATTCTGTTCCTTCTAATTTAATGTTCCCTCGAGTGTATGCTATTTCCTTGTTTGAGAGAAAAGAAAAAATCACAATTATAGTATCTGAATGGCAATATGCCATTTCCTTGCCTGAGAATGATAAATACATTGTTGCTAGGAAACAGTTTCAAAAGACAAAATTTTCAAAGGACAGCATCTATATAGATTAAAAGAAAAATAGTCCCAAGTATAATCACAAAGCAATGCAGAAATCTAAACAAAAGTTCCCTTAAGCTGATAGAAGATGAGGAGTCTATAGGAGAGAGAGTCTATAAGCAGAGACAGCTAGTTAGTAGCCTATATAACTGTTTTATTGCATATATTTATTTCAACCTCTTTCTATACCATGCATAACATACCCTTCCAAGGCTATGATTCAAAAGCAGTATTCAAGCAGTGCATAGAATCTGATCTTCAAAATCATTGTCCACATGGATAAAAGCATGTTAGCCCCAAACAAGGCTTAATATGACCCTTCCTGAAAAATAACATTCTGTGGATAAGTCATTTTTTGAAAGTCTCAGTAATGTTCCATCATGGCAGGCTCAGTAAAAGCTGGGTGACGTAAAAGCTGTACTGAAATTATTCTGACACTACAAATGTTTTTACGTGGCCCAGCTACTAAACATGGGAGATTCTTCTCTCCTACTCTGTCTTTCGGATGATACTGATTCAAGAAGACCAAAGGCTATTATGCATGAGTTGGCACCTCTGCAGAATATTCTGTGTAGTCTTGCTTTTGGGGGGATAACTTTCTTAAGCATTCGAGAAGTCAGTGCTATATTCCTGATCCCAGAGGCCCTGTCCAGTCTAGGGTCTACCCAAATGTGGCACACATTGGGCACACAGTCCCGTGACTTTCAGTTCACAGCCTCTGTGTTGAGCACTGCAGAACAGCTCCATTTTCCCCCTGTATATTCTTTTGCAGCAATCTCTGGTACATACTTTCACCTTCTAGGTGGTCCATTTCTCTGAAACACTTTCTGCAATAACATCTAGGCTGCATTTCTGAAACATCCTTAGAAAAAAACCCAAACCTGCTCCATCTGCTGCCCTGTGACAGTATTTTCCAGCAGCTGTTTTCTGATTAGTGGTTGAGGCACAGCCACAGGAGGCAAATAGACCCTCTAACAACTGCACTTGCCATGGCCAGTAGAGGGTATATTAATTAAACCAATGGGAACTTTAAGGACTGAAGGCAATTTTGTTCTGGAAGAAGAGGCTGCCTGTGAGCTCAGAAGCTAGAATTACACATGTGTATAGATATTGGTAGTAACACCCTAATTATGGATTTATATTCCCAAGTAACCTAAATAAATACACTACCAGCCCGGCCAGTGTTCTGGTTCCTCTGATTGCTTCATTTGCTAGCCTCCAGATGAGATATTCTTGTCTGTCCTGTAAAATTCCTTTTTTTTTTTTTTTTGCTTTATAAAAGGTGATTGTTTCCATGAGATAACTAATTCACAAAGGTATTGAAAGTCTGTTAGGCCACAGTTGGAATGAGGTAAAGGCTCTGAAGTCAGATCCAAGGGATGCTTGGTGGAACAAGGAAAAGACTGCTGAGATATTCCAGCCATGCAGGTGCATTAGACAAAGTATCTTTGTAATGATCATTAGTTTTCCATAGAAGACTGGCTCAAACATTCTTTGGTCCTTTCAATAGAAATAAGTTTTAATTTTTCAAAATGTGAAGCTTAGCTAATTTCCTTGATCTAAGCTTTAGTAAACTACTAAAATACCCATTATGATTAGAAGAATGTCATATTTCCATTGGACGCTACAAAATACAAAAAAGCAAAATATTTATAGAAAAAATAAAACATATACTGTAACAAATAATAAATACATTTTTTGCAGATACATAACTAAATTCAGGATTTCCTTGGCATGAACTGTGTCTCACTTCATAGTTTTTGAACTAAAGAAAACATCTCTCTCTAAAGAAATGAGAATAGCACAAGACTGTCCTGATAATGGCTGGAATTTTTAATTGTACTAAATTAAAGTTTCAGTGTTTTGCAGTATTTTTACTTCAAACAGAAGCTACCCTGTTGTGAGGCTTTTTTTTATTTTTATTATTATTAAAAAATAAAAAGGGTGAAATTATTTAGGCTTGGCAAGATTTCGGCAGAAAGAGGAAAGAATTTGTAAAGCTGTAACACAATTAGGCTACATAATGGCAGCTGAAATTCGACATGGAGAAATGCAAAGCATTGCATATCAGAGGGACCAATTTAAAACTACTCATATGTACAAAAAGTCCTAAGAAGGGCAAAGAAAATTATTGAAGTCAAGAGATGAAGAACTCCCGTGCAAGGGAAGACTTAAAAGCAGTAGTACTAATTTGTTTGAAGGTGGTGGGGTGATAGGTGATTTTAAGAGAGTGAAAGCTGCTATGGTAAAGATACACATTAAACTGGAAATTCTAAAAAGAAGCTTATTCCAGTGCCTGTCACACATATAAATATATAATATAAATATAAATATAATATAAATATAAATATAAATATAAATATAAATATAAATATAAATATAAATATAAATATAAATATAAATATAAATATAAATATAAATATAAATATAAATAATATAAATATGGGAAAGCTTTTACAGACAGTAAGAGTAATATATTTTAGATGGTTGAGGGGAATACTTTTTTGTGCAAAGCGCAACTAATCTGCAAAACTCCCTGTGGAAGATATCATTCTTCCTTATTGTTTAGGATATTAACTCCTTACTTCCCCTGATGAGAAAAACTAATTGTTTCCATGATACCTTGTATTATGGATTATACTTTCCTCTGAAGCATCATTTATAGTACATTCTGAGAGACACAATGTTAGAAAACCTATGCGGTGTTCAGCTATTCCAGCTTCTGCAGCTGGCTGATGACCTCATAATGACGGCTCAGTAAATTCTAATTCTCATGGCTGGTGCAGGGAGAAATTAGGCTCAGGTGGCCAAACATTTCCCTGAAGTGGTATGTATTGAAAATCTCTTTCTGCAGTGCTGTATAGGCTGATTCATACCCAGCAGGGTACTTTAACTTCAGCATTTATTTTTTAACAGGTTTTTACCCCTTAGATCTAGAGGTAACTTCAGAGAAAGAGGAGAAAGAAAATGGATGTCTCTGTATCCATTCGCTTCTGACATAGCAGACCTCCGCACATACCTTTTCCCTAGTCACATCTCACTGAAAAGAGTAGTTTTTGTCTTGCTGCACAAGTGTATAAGAAAGCTAAAACTTGGCAAGTAAGCCTTAACTTAGGACACAGCAGATTTTTTTTTCCAGTGATTCTTGTTTCCTGGTGGAACTCGTGTAAAATTATCAGTCTTTGTACTCAACACCTCTCTGGATGTTCTTCCATGCATCTTTTCCACCTGCGTGTTCTAATAGAAATGCTGAACTGGAGTTTTCTCTTGTTGTAGTATGGGATTTATATAAACTTACTTGACTGTTGCACAGCTATTTTCAACTGTGTATCTCAAAATACTTTTACAAAAATAATGTGACTGATTTTATAGATTTTTAAAATCTCCTGTGTCACACCCCAGAAATAAAGTAGTAAAAAGTATTTCTTAGTACAGCAGAGTCCAGTACAAGGCCAGAGAGCCTGAATATATGATGAGTTTCATGCACACAAAATAATTTATTAAAATATTTAGGAAGTCAATGATAAAGTGGTTTTAAAATAACATCTGATAAGTCTTTTTTTTTTTTTTCTAATAGTTTTAAAAGTATTTGAAAGTCTCAGAAGCATTCTTTTCTGAAAGGAAACATATATTTTTCTTTAGGGATAAAGATTAAAAATTTTACATATAATTGAAGGTTAACTTCAAACTTAATTCTGGTTTAAGAGATTTCCCACTTTCACAAGTACTCAAATCACTAACTAAAAAAGAAGTGAAAAGATTATGTAAATAGAAGCAGCAGGAATTTTGGATAAGTGGTGATTTTACAAGCCTAGTTAAGCATGGTAGGACAGTTATACAACCCAATCAAGTATGGCTGATTGATTTTTATCTACAAACTGTTATCAGCCGTGAGTGTTGGCTGCAGGTTGTTGTTAAATTCAAGAGCACTGTGCATTCTCTTTAGAGAGCATTGGTTGCATAATAAATCTGTTTTCCCATGAAAAGCATGCAATTAGTATTAATGACTTTATCACAGAGAGCAAGAACATGATAAAAGGTTGCCAGAGATGCTGGGTTAAAAAACACTGCTAAACCAGACTGTGATATTACACAGGAAGAGCTGTATGCCCTCAAGGCCTGGAGAAAAATAAGTGCTCAGAAAAATGTAACAGATAGCAGCACATACTGCAAAGTACATGGAGGGCTTCTTGATGAAGCAGGTGCTCTCTAGTTGCAAAAATTCAACAATTAATACAGTCCACTAAATACAAAGTTGCCACATGCTGGGTGGATTGTCTTAAGAACTTTCAATACAAAATAATAATGACAGCAAAGTCTTACTATTAACGTATAAGAGGCTGGGCATACCACACATTACAGTTTTATCCTCATGTGTTGAAGATATAAAGAACTAAGCAGGTAGAAAGAAAGACTGCTAGTATAGTGAAAGACTTGAGAGCTTGCTATGTGACAAGAGTCTAAAATATTGATTTTTCAAACCAGTAAAACCAAAGCTCATAGGGATTATAATTCCTGTCTGTAAATGCAGCAGAGGAGTATACACATGGAAAGGGAAGAGCAAACATGAGAGAATATATCCAAAACATTTTAGCTGAATTATTAAAGATGTGCACTTTGGATTCATTTACATTTTGTTAGATGGGCTTGTCATGAGGCTTTGGCTTTGTAGAGATAAACATAAGGATGTTGAGTACACGTTAATAACTAAGTGATTCGTAGTTCATCTGGTTTGAGGATCATTGCATGGTAGGAAGGAATTTTGCAGAGAATAGGGGAAAATAGATGTAGGCCACAAGGTCTACATGAAAAGTCTCATTTCTGTAGCATTGCCAAAGACATACTAGGAAAATTTAAGCATGAGTTATAACAAATTAACAAGAAGGCTATCTTGTGGTTCATTAGAGGACATTATGTGAGAATCTACGGAAAGGTTTGTGATCTGGTACTACACAAAATAGGATCTAGAGGTCTTCCAATAATGGTTATCTAAATGCTTAGCATATGAATAGTGAATTGGCTCCAAAAGTGGCTATTAGATACATGCTGGAAGATGACAACCAGTAAGTGAATTATAAGGTACAGGGAACTAACTAGAAGTGTAAAGGGGATGCTGTACTTCAGATTTTCCACATTTCAGCCTCTGGTCAGATGGGCCCATGTGTTGTTTAGTCACTAGCATGTTGTAGCAGTGTGTGCTGGATATGTACAACACTGCTCTGAATAGATTCTAATGTGTAACAGAACAGAACCTGATGAAAGCTCAAAAAATAGATTGAGCCTAATTTCTGGAAAATGTGAAAATGGGAAGATATTCTGGAGAGAACGTCTCCAGACAGTAACTGCACATGTCTGCTCCAGGGCACTGAGAGTACCTTGTGGGACAGATGATGGGAAGAGCAGCCAGCTGCAAAGCTGCAGGCTTTGGGTTTCTAGAAGAGAGGCTTTGTACAGTAGGAGTGAGTTCCTTAAACAGAGGTACAATTCTCTGATATATTCTATAGCCAGAGTTATCCACTCAAGCACAAAGAGTTATTTTGGTACATTTTCCTGAAAATTTCTTGCTGCCATTCTGCAAATAATTCTACTGCCAACAGTGAGTGGAGACTTAGCCAATGATAAGAGGGAAAGGAGGAGTTTCACCTATAAAAAATCCCAACAAACAAACACCATTAAAAGTTAGTACACTACTGGTCAGAGCCACCTCACAGTAATAATGTCTGTCATGGTCTGGTGTCCCTGTCCATGGCAGGAGGGTTGGAACTAGGTGATCTTGAGGTCCTTTCCAACCCTAACTATTCTATGATTCTATGATTGCGATCGTTTTGCCTGACTGACACTTTCACTGACAAATAGCATGCAATGTTCTCATTACCAGTGTACACTTCGGAAAACGTGACTGCACAAGCCTTTGGATAAAAAGAAAAAAAGAAAATGGATCACAGTATCTACAATTAGAACATTCAGAAAGCTTAACCCTAGTGTGAATTCTCTGAAACAATTAGACAGTTTTTGTATTTCAGTGAGATAATTTCTTGCTTAAATACCAGGAATCTAACTTAGATGCATTTTAAGCTAGGTCATGCCTTCTCTTTTCTGCCAAATATAATTAAAACTGTATTGAAATCATGCAAGCTGCACTATTCATTAAGCACTTGCAGATGTAACACCGGGAGAAGCACTGCTGCTGTTATGCTTTTGGCAGTTGAAATTATCATGGCAAAAAACATGCTGAGCAAATAGAGTGTCTGCACATTGGAAAGTAAAAGCATGGCTAGGATTGAGAAAAGCAATTCCCTAAACTAAACTTCACCTGTAATGAACTTTTTGAAATTCTCCTTTAATTAAACTAATTCATGGTGAAAAATCCAATAAATAAAGACTGGGGCTGGCTATATACATGAACTGAAAGGGAATTTTCCGCTTCTCTGCTATTTCTGCAAGTTTTGATTTCTGCTCTTATTTAGAACTAATCGAGGGTTCTCAACTTTGAAGTCCTCACAAAATTTTCCTTTCCTTTCCATTACGAAATACATTGAGTGCCCCTCCTTCCTTGCCTGTCTTCTTCTGAAGACCTTATAGGCACTGATTGCAGTACTCCAGTTGTCTAAGTTAAACCACCACTTTTTTTGTGAACTGCCATAATTTTTCTGCTGCATGGTGCAACATGGGCATGAAGTACACTGGTGTAGGTGCACTTCAGTTGGGCTATTGATCCCACTACCTTTTTGATTCTATGATAGAAACGCACTTGCTCACATCCAGTCAATTTTTTTTTTGTTTCCTACTCTTCTGTCTCAGCAAAATTCCCTATTTTGAAACTTACCTTCTAGATTTGTACTCTGTCTCTGGACAAAAATTCAGTTATTTATTAAGCCAAGCCTTAATCCAAACCGTTCTTATTGGTAAATTGTCAAGTCTCAGTTCAAATTTCCCTTTGAGCATCTCAGAAAATCCATTTAATGGACTTGCCATGATGGTCTATCTGCTGTAATATGACTCCTGATTATCTTTTTTTTTTTCTTCTTCTTTTTCTTCGAGGACAAGAATCCCTGGTCATTTCTTTAATGACTAAAGAACCACTTCCCATGTATTCTTTGTTCCAGTTCAGGTAACACAATATGTATCAGAGAATTCTCTTAGCAGACAGCGATTCCTGTTTATTCAAAACTCCCTCACTACAGAAATTGATTATCATTTTTATGTGTCATAGCCCACCAAAGTTGCTTGTGATTTGGAATAGTAGCTTATCTCTATCCAGTGTAATTCTTGGCTGATGGCCTGGCAGAATTATCTAGATTTGGAAAGGTCAAAGACAAATTCAATGCCAAAGCAATGATAAGCTGCAGGTGGGACTGCAAGCTTTCCAAATCACATAAAATGCCAGAACTTTCCTAAAAGATTTTTTAAATTTATAAAATAATTGAAATTAAAAATCTGAGTATATCTGTGACAAGTAAGTAACAGAAGAAAATCTATAATTTATGATGTGCCTGTAAATAATTTTATTCATCAGAATTTTTAACATCATAATACTAGAATCATATAAATATTGCCAGATCATATTCTATATTTCAGGTTCTGTTCAGTGAATGTTGTGGCTTCTTATTTTGTGTTGTGTATGTATATGCGAACCACAGCGATGATGAGTTGATGATATATATTAGATTATTCATTTATACGTCAACTCTTTGCATTTGGAAATCTTGTCATCAGAACAGTGTATGGACTGCCCCTCCCCTACGTCCACAGTTAATTCGGTACTTTGCAGTTACATTGGAATAAAAAAAAAACAAAATGGAAAGGTGAAAAAATCATAGATGCAGAAAAGTGAAAAGGTTAAACAACAGTCACAGTAATGGGAACAGGAGACAGATAGGCAGGGAGCTTCACATGCCACATTTGCCTTGGAAAATGGCAGTGGAAAATAAACAGGGCAGCCCAGAAAAGCATATGTCTGTGCAGGCTGTTTGGAAGGAGTTGGTTACGGGAGCCCTGCTCCCAGAGGAGCACTGAGAGCCAGGTGAAGCTCTGCCCTCCTGTAGCAGCTGCACTTAGACATTTTATTGACAGCTATCTTTTGTATCTGCACATAATGCAACGTGCATAAAGAATTGTGTCTGTATCAGACCATAGAAGAAAACCAAACAGAGGAACTGTCAGTTCTGTGTCAGTTAGGAATAGAGAAGAAGTATGTGGGGAAAAAAAGGTGACTGACATCATAAATTTTTCCCAGGTCACATGAACATTTAAGATTCTTTCCAGATTAGTTGCCTCTCACCCCTTTCCTTCCCTTTCCAAATACTCTGCCCATACTATTACCCTATGGAATGAAGCATTTTTCCTCCCTCCCTGTCTCCCCCAGAGGCTTAATCATCAACTTGAAAGATCTGCAGTTCCATTCAAATTTGGGAGAGGTTCTGGAATGGATCTCTTTACTGATGATAATGAAGACAAGAACCCCAGCATGCTTCAAGGTGTTTCTCCAGCAGCTGATGAAAAAGATATTGTGTTATGGTTGATTGTAACAGTAGGAGTTGTTCTTATGTACTTGGGCAAGCAGACTTTGTGTTAAAAGAAAAGGGAAAGAAAAAGATTTTTTTCATGACTACAAGTATGCTCAGGCAGTCTTTAGAAAGAATACAACAATACTCACTGTTATGCCTACAAGTATATGGCTAGTAATGGGCTAGATTTCTCTATTTTACCTCTTTCATAGTATTATAAGGAAGACAAACAGCAAGGGTTGCAGTAACATTTTTATTAATGTTTACAAAATTTAAGTAATGAGAACTAAATGAATAATTTGGTATATAAAGATAAAGAACTGGCTGGATGGCTGCACAGAAAAAGTTGTGGTCAATGGCTCGAAGTCCAGCTGGAGACCAGTAACGAGTGGTGTCCATGAGGGATCGGTGTCGGGACCGGTCTTGTTCAACATCTTTATCAGTGACATAGACAGTGGGATTGAGTGCGCCCTCAGCAAGTTTGCCGATGACACCAAGCTGTGTGGTCCGGTTGATACGCTGGAGGGAAGGGATGCCATCCAGAGGGACCTTGACACGCTTGTGAGGTGGGCTGATGCCAACCTTATGAAGTTCAACCATGACAAGTGCAAGGTCCTACACCTGGGTCGGAGCAATCCCAGGCACAGCTACAGGTTGGACAAAGAAGAGATTCAGAGCAGCCCTGCAGAGAAGGACTTGGGGGTGCTGGTCGATGAGAAAATGAACATGAGCTGGCTTCAGTGTGTGCTCGCAGCCCAGAAAGCCAACTGTATCCTGGGCTGCATCAAAAGGAGAGTGACCAGGAGGTCGAAGGAGGTGATCCTGCCCCTCTACTCTGCTCTCGTGAGACCTCACTTGCAGCACTGTGTGCAGTTCTGGTGTCCTCAACATAAAAAGGACATGGAACTGCTGGAACAAGTCCAGAGGAGGGCCACGAGGATGATCAGGGGACTGGAGCACCTCTCGTATGAAGACAGGCTGAGAAAGTTGGGGCTGTTCAGCCTGGAGAAGAGAAGGCTGCGTGGAGACCTCATAGCAGCCTTACAGTACCTGAAGGGGGCCTATAGAGATGCTGTTGAGGGACTATTCATTGGGGACTGTAGCAATAGGACAGGGAGTAATGGGTTAAAACTTAAACAGGGGCAGTTTAGATGGGATATAAGGAGGAAATTCTTTCCTGTTAGGGTGGTGAGGCACTGGAATGGGTTGCCCGGTGAGGTTGTGAGTGTTCCGTCCTTGGCAGTGTTCTAGCCAGGTTGGACAGAACCTTGGGTGACCTGGTTTAGTGTGAGGTGTCCCTGCCCATGGCAGGTGGGCTGGATCTTAAAGTCCTTTCCAACCCTAACTATTCTATGATCCTGTGATTCTAATTATTTTTGGGTTTTAGGTTTGAAGGACTGCAAGTGTCATAGTCAATGCCTGGATACATCATCGCTGAGGATGCTGTGAAAAATGGAGGGTAGCATGCGTGCAGCAACATTAATAGTTTATTAATACCTTGGGACTGCTTTATCTACATGGATCATGAGACTGCAGTGTGGCTATTCAACAACTGTGTATCTTAAATAAATGTACAGTCGTAGCTATTTCCCAAGGGCTTCAGAAGAAATATATTTAAGAGTGAAACAGAGTTCAGATTATCAACAGATGTGGGTTTTGAATGTGTGTGTTCACTACCTGCACATTTTTGCCATAGGTTAAATAGAGCATGTCAGCCTCTTATCATCCATCTTTCCTCTCTTTTCTGCAGGCTCCAAAAACTCTGTACTTTCTCATCATTTTTCCTTTAGTTTATATATGGAAACTAATGCAAACCTAGAAAAATATTAAATGTATCTGTAATTTGAGACTCATTAAAATCCAGTTTGGTAAAAAATGGTAAGTGCATTCACATTAACCTCAAGGCTGTACTGAAAGCCCCCTTTCAGCTGTCCAAGAGGTTAAATGCAGAGCAAGCACACATAATTAATGAGGTTGATATTGAAGCCTTCATTCTGAGAAGTCTGTTTTAAATATATATGCTTTCCTAGCTAATATATTTTACAAATAAAAGAAATTGCCATGCAGATATTTATTAATACATATTTTATTTTAATTGCTTCAATCAATGTTTGGAGTTTAGGAGCCTGTTCAGTTGAAAGCTGAACTTAATGTTATTAAAAAGCTCTTGTCTTCTCATAATCCTTGAAGTCTGCCAACAACTTCAAAATCATCAGATATCTATTAAATTTTTGTAGTTTTTCTATCCCTAACTTTCCCTTCCCTGACACACAGAGGGTTGTTTTCACAAAAACAGTGGAAGACTAAAGATACTAAATGTTGTTTTCAAAAGCACAACAATAGAAATGCCTTCAAAAATTACTTCAAATAAAAGACTATACAGTTTTAATTTACATTCTCATCTTGGAAAATATTGCACCAATTCATGATAAATCTTAAAATATTCTGTATGGTACTTGTCAGTATGCATTAAATTCAATTTTAGCACCTTTTCCCACAATTAATTTTGTGCTTTATTAATTGTTTGAACCAAGTCTTGAATTGCTGTTAAATTGTATGATACTTAGAAACAAGTACCTTTGTTGCTGGATTACCTCATAAATAGCATTTTCTAAATGAGATATCTGTAAAATCCTTCTGACTTCACCTCCACAATTGTACTGTTGTCTCAATTTTTCATGGAAACTTTTAGTAGGATTAATAAAAATCTGAACTGAAAATGAGAAAGTTAGACATGTAAAAAATGGTGGTATGAAAATGCTGTCACTATTTTCAAAGCACACTTTCTTCCATGATGACTTCCTTTTCACCCAGCCCTTGGGATACACATGATCCCTGCCAGCTAGTCAGGACACAGCTGCTTCAGCAAGTCCCTGTGCTCTGATCATCCTCCCTTCCCCAGACCACCTGGGTTATGAGTTGCTCTGGACTGTGACACAGAAAATGATCAGCCCTCATGTTTGCAGGCACTAAGCTACTGCTGAATTATTTTAAGTGAAGCAGATTTGTTGTAGATGGTGTAAGTCTCACCAGGCTCTGCCACCCCTATACACTGTGAACATTTGCTCCTACACTCTCCCTTGCCATGGCAAGGACTCATATGTGGCTAGCATCCTCAGCAGGGTGATTTGCCACCTCTAACTGTCTGGCTTCCCCAACATATTCCAGCAGAAGAAAATGCAGGCTTTTAGGGGCAAACAATAACCAGAATTAAGAGCTTTTCCTTTCCATAATTTATTTTTCTACATTTTTGTCCTATGTACATAAATGCTGCTAACAAGGTACAATTATTTCCTTTCCTCCCCCCCCCCTTTTTTTTTATTTTCCTGAAATACGAAAGTATAAATTCAAATGTCAAAATAATATTTGCAGACTGTAATAGACTCACTCAGACATTATGATTACTTAAATACATTGTCATGAAAAGGCAAATAATCAGCAGAGTTCTTTAAAAGGTTCAGTGCAAATTAGTTTCTGGCAAGGACTGTATGTTGTTCAAGGCTTCATTAAAGCCTTCATGTATGAATTACTTCAGAAAAAAGAAAGGGACGCTATTTATCCTAGAAAATGAGGCAGAAGCCTCAGAAGCCCTCTCCAGGTGTTGGGCAGGTCGTTCTAGGTTGGTAGTTCAGGGCATCATCTGCCGCTGCCTTGGTCTCACAGGCAGCAGCAGTAGCAATTGGGAAGGAAATGTATTAATCAGAAACAAACATTTGTGTGTGTGCTTCTTAAGAATTTAATTCTAGTATGAAATAGCATTTTAGATGTGAGATGCAAGCATTTTATTTTATTTATTTTTATTTTTTTTAAGTGTTTTTCGGGACATATGGCACTACACTAATTCACGTTTGTCCTCTCTGCCAATAGGTGGCGCTAGGAATTTTCACATACGAATCTGTTCAAATGAACCTTCAGTTTTTAGACATTTAATAATCCTATATAAACATTTCCTTGCATCAAATGTCTTGGAAATGCCACAAGCAGTATTCTTCAGTTATAGAATCACTGAATCATAGAATCATAGAACAGTTAGGGTTGGAAAGGACCTGAAAATCAAGTTCCAACCCCCCTGACATGGGCAGGGACACCTCATACTAAACCGTGCCCCCAAGGGCTCTGTCTAACCTGGCCTTGAATACCACCAGGGATGGAGCATTCATAACTTCCTTGGGCAACCCATTCCAGTGCCTCACCACCCTAACAGTAAAGAACTTCTTCTTTATATCCAATCTAAACTTCCCCTGTTTAACTCATTACCCCTTGTCCTATCACTACAGTCCCTAATGAAGATCCCTCCCCATATTGTATTATGTACAGTAGCTTCATTCCACTTCTTTTAAATAAGTTGCTAGAGAAATATAATGACTATTTAAGTCACTGTTCACATTATTGACACTGTGAGACATTTGGCTTTCTGTTTTCTAAGTAGTTTGTTGTTATATCATCCTTGTATGATTAATTTGTCAAAGTGGCTTTATGAGCTCTCCAGGATATTTATCAGAAGATGATAAACACTGCAGTTTAGTGATTTTATGCACATTTTCCACAATTTTGTCCACTCTTGTTGAATGGAAGAAGGAAATTAAAGACATTTTCACCCTTTCAGACAAGATTTCTCCTTAGGGCAGTACTGCAGTAGCGAGACACTCTTACTGGATTCCCTTCATGTTGAATAGCGTCTGATGGTTAAATGTTTTTCACAAGGAGGATATATCTGTGAACAGCCTCCAGAACATGGTGCAAACAAGCTTCTGCTGGTTCCAGTGGGAGGTGGACATCATTGAGAGCATGTGAGAGAGTTGCAGCTCTAGCAGAGAAAGGAGCATGACAGCTTTTTTTCTTTTTAATTGACTCTGCAGTTAAAAGGTCAACAGCTTTATGCAACAGAAATTTGAATAAAATGTAACTACCCTTCTAATGCTTCCTCTTCTGACCTTGCTGATGGTCAACATATTTTTCCTGGACTGAGGTTACAACGATCCTTTTGGCATCCAAGCAGAATATTGTTATATGCAGTGGTTTAAAATGTGCACTTTAGTGAATTCTGACTGTGTGGGAGCCAAACTGAAATTTGAAACTGGCTAAGAAAGAGAATGCAAGGGAAAAAAAATAAAAATAAAAATTAAAATTGAAAAAAATTGAGAAAATGGAAAGATGGGAAAACTTTTCATAGAAATCAAAAACCAAAGCGGGGAGATGAGAAGAGTGTAGGGAGAAAAGCAGTAAATGCAGGTTGAAAAGGCAATGCAAAGAATGAGATGGAATGAAAATGAAAATGAAAGAAAGCAACACAGTAATGTAAAATTTTCAAATAGCCTATTCTGTGAATAATCTTTACTGCTAGAAGGATGTATTTTTCAGCATCTAGGTGGCATCTGCTGAACAGCATATTAACAGATATTTGTTTGTAGAAGTAGCTCCCTCTTTACTTTGTAAACTGCATCCTGCCTGTGAGTAAAGAAACCAAGGGTAACATTGGCAGAGCACTTGACAGGTGAACCCTGCCCATGCTGTATGCCCCC
Source organism: Lathamus discolor (assembly GCF_037157495.1). Taxonomy (NCBI): domain Eukaryota; kingdom Metazoa; phylum Chordata; class Aves; order Psittaciformes; family Psittacidae; genus Lathamus; species Lathamus discolor. Next base: position 139,462,141 of record NC_088884.1, on the reverse strand, counting down.
AGCACTGCCTGACATGGTGCTGGAGTAGTGCTGCCCTCTGCTAAGTCACCCCACTGCTAAGCAAGTCAGCGTCAGAAGGTTTCACCTGGTTCACTGTAAACAAACCCTCGGAACTTGTGGTTAGCTCAGACCGCCAGAACAAAGCCCAGTCATAACACCTTGCAAAAGAAAAATGCACGCAGCAGGCTATGCTGAAGGTACCATTTCATTTGAATCAATTGCTCATGGAGAAACTATCTCAAACCATTCAGTGCTGTTATCTGCCTGGGGCTCTTAAAAGAGGATCGTAAGACAGCCAACATCATGGATAGGCTTCTACTCCTGGACCAGGCTGGCACAGAGACTAAACCTGTAAGCCTCCATATGGGCAAACAGCAGAGGCAAGGTGCAAAAGAAGCAGCCATTCACTGTGGAGGCTTCACTGGTAAAATTCCTGCTCACAGTGACACTCTTCCAACACTGGGATACTTTTTTTTTTTTTTTTCCAATTGAAACACCAAAACCAGACCATGCATGTAAAGTGGATAAAGCTCACCCCATGTTTTTCCTGATGGAAAAAGTCCTTTCTGGGTCCTCCAGCTGGCAAGGAGTGCAGAACTGGGAATCACTGGAGACAGAGTAAATGGACTGGGGATGTGTGGAGGAGAAGGGAGAGGTTGCTAGCCAGAGCAGAGCCTACAGCAGCCATCCACCAAGCATGCAGCAGCTGTACCAAATGCCATTATGCTTCTCCAGCAAGAAATGGGACCCCATCTTCCAGGAGACCCCAAGTAACAGAGAGGTGTGGGAAATTCTTCTGCAGCTGTGCAGTTTATAACCCAAGGCCAGTCGCATACCCTGGAGCATCTCATGTCTGAGGAATAGGAGTGGTGGAAGGAGAGAAAGGCAGTGGAATCCTCCTAGGACCTTGTCTGAGATGCACCTTGTCATTTCCCTGCATCCAAAGTGTTTCCCAAGTCATTTAGGCCTCTTTTCCTTAAGAAAGAGAGTCTGGATAGCTGTTTTCTAGACATTTACTTTTTTTCTTAAAGGACCTCCGTTATTAGGCTCATGGCAAGCAACTCTTTCAGGAGGAGCCCATACTAGCGACCCTCTTTAGGAGGAAAGAAAAGCCTTCTGTCGAAACAGAGACAGAGCTCCATCAGGAATCTGTCTTAGAAAAGCTTTTGTTGAGCTTTCCCAGCTAATGGATTTAAAACCACATGTATGTATATAAAATCACACACAACTACAGTGGAAGAGGATGAAAAAACAAAAACCACGTGGCAAGCATCGCACTTATTTAACACACTAACAAAATATGCTCATATATTACAGTGTTAAGTGCAATAAAGGAAACATACATAAACAAAATCTGAACAGAGCTAAGCACATAAACTCAGTATTCTCAGCAGAGTTTGATGGCACAAGTTGTTTTCACACTTCCTGATGGGAATTTAATGTAATTTACATTGACATCTGACAAATGATTGCCAAAAATGTTTAGATTACATTCAATATATATTGCAAAGTTTTATAACAGATTTGCAATAGCCGTGATATTAAATTTGCATCCCCAGCCTTTTTTCAAATCAAATAACAACATTTTTAAAGCACTAAAACGATTACCAGGAAGAAGCATTAAAAAAAAAATCCAATTCATTTTGTATTTTCAAAGACCTCTGCTATTTTCCAAAATCCCCATTTATCTCAGAATTTTGAGCTTGCTATGTTGTCAAAGCTT